>NC_090443.1:1013870596-1014480762 GCF_031143425.1 Pleurodeles waltl
AAAAAAAATTATATAAGTTGTACGTTGGAGACGCTCGACTGTAAACAGTCGATATGTGAAGGCTCCTTTTTTCAAATTAAATCGTATAATATTATGTTAATGGAGGGCCTTCTACTTTATAGCCCCCGGGCCTCAAGAAGGCCTTCCTTGATGCATGGCCATCAATGCTTGAACCACTGATTCTAGTAAAGAATGCCATTGTTTTAGGCGACTTCAACTTACATCTGGAAGATGTGTCTGATCCAGCTATTATAGATTTTACAAGTTTTATGCAGAGTCTAGACTGGCATATGGGGGTCACCTCACCTTCTCATAATACGGGCCACATGCTTGATGCCATTTTCACCCGACCTGGACTGTTTTTTGGATATGATAATAGGGCTTTGGATTGGACCGACCATTATTTGTTATCTATTATATCAATTAGCCCTGACCCCGCTCCTAAATTGCCTACTACTACCATCTTAAAAAGACCATGGCATAAAATTAACAAGACAAACTTTCCCCAGGCGCTTAAACGCGGTTGGGATCAGGCCAGAACAGCCGATTGTATTAATTTAGAGATTTTTGATCTTGGCTTGAAAAGCGCTGTTGACCTGCTTGCTTCCCAGACTCTGATTATCCCTAAAGCCCAGCGCCCGCCCTCGGCACCTTGGTATTCAGAGGAGCTGAAAATTCTGCAAAGAGCTTATCGAAGGCAGGAGCGTAAATGGATAATAAATAAAACTCAGACGGAGAGAGATAAACTTAGAGACGCTCTCGGAAAATATAAATTGGCCATTACGTTAGCTAAAACTAATTATTATTCCAAAGCCATCAGAGAGGCGATCAATGTTCCTAAAGAACTGTTTAAAACAGTGTGAGCTCTGACGACTATTCCGATTAATACAGAACCCGCTGTTTTAGAAAACTCTTCCCAGTACTGTCAAAAGGTAGCTGACTTCTTTAAGAAAAAAATCATTAATTTGCTAACAGATTTCAAGTCTTCTCCCTCTGACTTAGAGGAGGGTTGGGAAGAGGCTCTGTTTCACACTGACCCTAACAATCAATTACACTGCTTTCAACCTCTCTCTGTTAATAGAATCGAAGACATTCTTCAGTCAATGAAATCCGGCTCACCCACTGACCCCTGTCCGCCACGTATATTAAAATTAGCTCCCACTCCGATTGCCTCTGCCCTGGAGCCTGTGTTTGTGGAAATCCTGATGGAAGGTAGTTTCCCTGTTAATTGGAAACAATCCACGGCTATCCCACTTGCTAAAAAACCTGGCAAAGATGCAACAGACCTCTCCAATCTTCGTCCGATTTCATTGCTTCCCATCTTTGCCAAAATGCTAGAGAAACACCTCAACCAGGAGCTTGCCGAATTTCTTCTAGCTAATGGAAGGTTGGACCATTCCCAACACGGATTCCGCCGGGCGCACAGCACCGAATCAGCTTTAATCTCTACCTCTGATATGATCCGCAGAAAAGGGGCATGGGAGAAGGAACTATTCTAGTTCTACTTGATTTGTCCGCTGCGTTTGACACCGTTTCTCCCCTCATCTTCCTCCAGCACCTCCACCAGGCTGGAGTGAGGGGCAAGGCTTGGAATTTATTGAGATCTTTCCTTACTGCTAGAACTATCACGGTGGCCTGTGGTGGTCAAAGAGCTTCTCCCTTTCAACTCCCATGTGGAGTGCCGCAGGGTCTTCCCTCAGTCCTACTCTTTTTAATTTGTATATGGCGCCTTTAGCTGACCTAGTACGCTCTTTCGGCTTCCAGATTGTATCCTATGCGGATGACACTCAGCTGATTATTCCTGTATCACACAACTGGGAAGAATCGAAAAAGAAATTTCAACTATGCATGGCTACAATCAATAAATGGATGGTCAGCAACTGGCTAAAAATTAATAGGGATAAGACCGTGATTATGTGCTTCGGCCGTAATAATATCCCCTGGGATAGTAGTTGGTGGCCAGAAGCCTGTGGAGGATGTCCCTCACCGTGTCTTTCTGCTAAATATTTAGGAATTATATTTGACACCTCCCTTTCATTCAAGCTTCAAATCAATCAAATCATCAAAGTCTGTTTCTGGATTCTTAAAACTCTTAGGAAAATCATGCGTTTTTTAGAGGAAGATTTAAGAACGCCGGTCGTGCTGGCTCTAGTCACTTCTAGACTAGATTACTGCAATGCCCTTCTGCTAAATGCCAATAAATCATCCCTTGATAAATTACAGTCTATTCAGAACACCACAGCACATTTGATCCTTAATCTCCCACAGTCCTCTTCTGCCAGTAGGAGCCTGAAATTGCTACACTGGCTACCTATTAATAAGAGAATCATTTTTAAAACCCTCTGCCTTACTCACAGAGCCCTGCAATCCGAGGGCTGTGAATACTTGAAGTCCCCTCTGTGTCTGTATCAACGTACCAGAAACTTGAGATCGTCTACCAAATATGTGATTGCGGTCCCCCGTTGCCATAGGACAAGATGGGGGGATCGTGCCTATACGGTGGAAGCCGCTAGGCTGTGGAATGGCTTACCACTTGCTCTTCGGCAAATTACTATTCACGCCATTTTTAGGAAAAAATTTAAAACGTGGCTCTTCTCCCAATAGGTGTTTTTTCTGCCTGTTGGCACCCCTCTGCTTCCCTTACTTGTTCAGATTAGCGCTTCGATGCGTTCTGCCACAATGCGCTCTACAAATAGCTCAATACAATACAATACAATGGAGCTATGGCGGAGAATCGTGGACAGGGTCAACGCCGTGGGACAGCACCCCAGAAGAAGGGAAGACATCAGGAAGAGGTGGAATGACCTACGGGGGAAGGAACATTCCACAGAAGCAAGACACCAGCTCGCTATACAGAGGACTTGCGGTGGATCCCCATCTCCTCCCCTGCAGCTCACAGCATGAGAGGAGCAGGTACTGGCAGTACTGCATCCTGAGGGCCTGGCTGGAGTTGGAGGAGGACTGGACACTGGTAAGTCAACTTTTGACAAATATCCCCCCCCATAACTTCATGCCATCAGACACCCTCATCCTCACACCCATCACTCCACTCCATCCCTCACACTCCACCATCACATCACACTAATCCCAATGCCAAGCCCTGCATGCTGTACCAATGCATGGACACCCCTCCAAGCCCTGCATGGACACTCATCACCAAAGCATGCATAGCCTAGGGAAACTAACAATACCACAATACACCAACATACACAAGCAAAAGCTGGCAGGGCAACACCAATCATAGATGGGAAGCTAGGGAAGTACAAATGTCAGACACCTGAAGCATAATACATCATTTACATCCCCACAGGTACCCCAGCCAATGTCACTGGAGAGGAGGTGCCATCACTAGCCAGTCCCCAATAGAAGAGACCCTCAGTGATGACAGTAACTCCAGACTTTAGGATCTGGACGATCTACCTGGCCCATCAGGGACCACTGGACACTCGGTCACCCAAGCCCAGTCACAGACCACCACAGAGCCTCCCCAATCAGGAGCCAACACCACAGTATCCACCCAGCGTCCCCACACCTCTGTCACCAGAATCAGCAGTGCGCCCCCCCTGTACAGGGACCCCAGTCCACACCTCGCCCATAAGACAATCAGGGACCTGGGGTCAGTGGCAGTGGGCACACCATTCAGGGAGCAGAGGCACAGGACAATAGGGACACTGGGAGGACCTCTGTGCACCAGGGGGAGGACAGCACCAGGGAACCGACTGTCCAGGAGGCACTCTCCGAGATCCTGGGAGCCTACCAACATTCCCAGGACACGATGGGCCAGATCCTAGACAATGTGCAGGTGAACAGGTGGCTGCAGGAGGGACAGTATCAGGGGATCAGGGAGGAATTGCAGGCCATCCACAACACCCTGATCTCCATAGCAGGGGTGCTGGTAGACATGGCCAACATTATGAGGGAGGCAGCGTCACACCAGAGGGCCCCTACCACTAGCTAGTCATCTGAACAGCACTCCACTTCCCATGTTGCTAGTGGCCAGGAGGCCCCGCCACAGGACCAACGAGCCACCAGCACCCCTTCCCCTGCAGAAGGTGAACCACCCCACAAAAGTTCCCTGCGAACCAGACAGAAGCCAGAGACACTTGCCAAGACCACCACCAGGAAATGAGACTCTCCTGATTGTCCCCCTTGTGTCCCACTCTGTCACCTTGTTCACCTTGAACTGCAATTGCTCCCTTTCCTATGTCCCCGTGGATAATACACCTGTGCTACAAACAGACAGGAACAATACCCTGGATTTTCCTCCATCATCACCCCATTCCATTGCACTTTCCCCTTTTTTTAGCACAAACATAAACACCCTTGGATAAAAATCAACAACTAGTATTTCATGTATTGCAAATTTGTATTCATTTAAACAGCTACAACCATTGCAAATTGACTGTACATAGAATAAGCATATAATTAATGACCTGTAGCCGGCTGTTGTGATCACACCAGGAGAATGTGTCATATCACCAATATCTGCAAAATGAATATCCAGAGGTAACAGTAAGTGGGCAAAGAATTGGGAAATGCCATTATGCCAATGCCACCCCGAATACAACCAAAGTTATAGAAATGTAAAGTTGCACTGTCTCGCCTGTGTGTCATTGGAAGGACTGACATATCACAGATGTTCTGTTGTCCACATCCTCATCCTCTGCCTCCTCATCCTCACTGTCCTCAGGGTCCACTGCTGCCCCAGGGGCATCTCCAGTCTCCTCCTCCTCCTGCAGAAAAGGTACATGCCGTCTGAGGGCCAGGTTGTGCAACATGCAGCATGCCACTACTATCTGGCAGACATTCTTGGGTGAGTAGCACAGGGATCCACCTGTTAGATGGAGGCACCAGAACCTGGCCTTCAGGAGGCCAAAGGTCCTTTCAATGATCCTGCTGGTTCACCCATGTGCCTCATTATAACATTCTCCTGCCCTTGTCCTGGCATTCCTCACAGGGGTCAGCAGCCACAATAGGTTTGGGTAACCAGAGTCACCTGCAAATATTGAATGACAACATTTAGCCACACACTATTCTATATGGGCCGCACCATAGGCATACACCAACATATACTGGGTGGGAACGAGGGCTCACCTATTAACCACACCCTGTGCCTCTGTAGTTGGGCCATCACATTTGGGATGCTGCTATTCCTCAGGACAAAGGCATCATGCACCAACCCTGGATACTTAGCATTGACTTAGGAGATGTACTGGTCCGCCGGGCACACCATCTGTACATTCATGGAGTGGAAACTCTTAAGATTCCTGAACACCTATTCATTTCTCCGGGGTGGTACAAATGTAATATGTGTTCCGTCAATCGCACCTATTATATTGGGAATATGTCCCATTGCATAGAATTTGGCCTCTAAAGTGGCCAAATCCTCAACCTGGGGAAATGCTATGTAGCTGCACATGTGTTTTATCAGGGCAGACAACACTCTAGTTATCACATTTGAGAACATTGACTGTGACATTCCTGCTGCCAAGCCCACTGTCACTTGGAAGGAATCAGTTGCCAGCAAATGGAGAATTGATAGCACTTGCACAAGAGGGGGGGATCCCAGTAAGATGATCAATAGCAGATATCAGGTCAGGCTCCAATTGGGCACACAGCTCTGTGATTGTGGCCCTGTCCAGTCTATAGGTGAGTAGTATGTGCCTGTCCTCCAAGGTAGCTAAGTCCACCAGGGGTCTGTACACGGGGGTATGTCTCCATCTCCTATTCATCCACAGCGGTAGGTATCCAAGGGACACAAGAGTGAGGAGCCTGTCACAAACTAAACAATGTAGCCACAACAGCAGTACGCAATGTGCAAACATGTTATGGGACAGTGTAATTTGTGAAGTATGTACCTATTTATTCTGTGACGCAGCATTAATCAATAGGCCTGTTCACCCCCCCTGAAATGGCATCCGACTGTCCTGTGTGGAGGAACAGGTGGAAGTGAGGTAATGCCGCTGACGTTTTGCCACGTGGCAGTAGGTGATCGTGAACCGCAGTGCAATTCCTCATTGGTTATTATTGGGCCCTATGAGGTACAGTGGCCAATGGTGATCTACGCCACCGGTGATGGTATGCACCGCTGTGGACGTGACCGCCATTTTCTATCAGATTCCTCACTTGTTTCCTGACCTTCCATAGGAGAGGACCTACACTGCATGTGCTGCTGTGACCTGTGTTTGGAACCTACCATGGCCCATGTGACCGGGGAAAGGGCCCCAGCCTTCACTTCTGAGGAGTTGGAGCGACTGGTGGATGGGGTTCTACCCCAGTACGGATTGCTGTATGGGCCTCCAGACCAACAGGTGAGTACACCTTGTGCACGATGCATGTGGCATGAATGCTTGGAGTTGTGTGTAAACGCCTCGTGTAAGGGGGTGTGTGTGGATGTCCTCTTGGCGGTGTACATGTTGTGGGCTGGCCTATGTGTGTGCCAATGGTGATGGAAACGGGTATGGTGGGCCATTTCTGTGACTGGCTGGACTGTTTGTCTAATGGTGTTCTCCTGTCTGTATTACCTCTGCAGGTCAGCGCCCATCAAAAGAAGGGAATCTGGCTTGCCATCGCCAAGGACGTGCAGGCCCTGGGGGTGTATGGCAGGCGGAGCACCCACTGTTGCAAACGGTGGGAGGACCTGAGACGCTGGGCATGAAAGACCGTGGAGGCCCGGCTGGGGATGGCCTCCCAATGAGGAAGGGGTGCCCGTTGGACTCTTACCCCCCCTGATGGCCCACATACTGGCGGTGGCCTACCCTGAGCTGGATGGGCGCTTGAGGGCATCACAGCAGCCACAAGGGGGTGAGTACAGTGGCTATCATTACAACGTACGGTTGGAGAGGTGGTATCCGGTTGGTGGTTGTGTGTCAGTGGGTGCCCCTAGGCCAGGCCAGACATAGCAGCAGCGTAGGTTCTCTGTTGGCTAAGGGTTTGAATGGGAAATAGTGCTTACCTAGATTGTTAGTATTCACTCCTGGGCAGAGCTGCGTGGGTCCCAGATGTGCTGCAGTTGGCGGTGTGTGCCCCTCCTCATTCCTTGGTGACTAGCCATTTCATTGGTAGTGCCATGCATAGTGCGTAGGCCTGTTCCCTGTGTGTGAGGGTGCTGTGTACGCCAATTATAGTTTTGGTGCAGTCACTGATCCAGTGTATCCTTTGTCTCTCTCTCTCCCCCTTTCTTGTTTTGTCATCCTGTCCTTATGTGCATCATCTGGTGGAGGAGCAGAGGCACCGGCGATAGAGGGAGGGCACCAGTGGGACGGAGGGCGAGGGGAACACCAGGGCAGAGACTGGAGGGGACAACACAGACTCTGATACCTCCTCCGATGGGAGCTCCCTGGTGGTGGCGGACACCTCTGTGACTGCCCCAGCTGCAGGTACAGCCAGCACCCTCGTACCAGCACTGCCCTCCCAGTAGTCCCTCAGTGAGTTGCCCGTGCCCGCTCACCCAGGAGGGTGGGCATCTCCTTTGCCTCAGGCACCTCAGGCCCTGCCCCAGTGAGCCCGGCTGCCCTCAGTGAGGAGGCTATTGACCTCCTGGGATCCATCTCTGTAGGGCAGTCAACCATTGTGAATGCCATCCGGGGGCTGGCAGCCCAGATGCAGCAAACATACGCATTCATGGATGGCATTCATGGTAGATTGGCGGCCCAAAAGAAATCGATTCAGGCTCTGGCCTCCTCTCTGATGGCAGCAATTGTCCCTATTTCAACCATCCCCCCTCCAACTTCCACTTCCCGGGCCCATTCTCCTTAACCCCAACCCATCCCAAGCACACAGCCAGACGAGCATGCACACAAGACAACACCCAAGAGTGTCACAAGCAAACACAAGCACCACACTTCATCCAACACATCTCACACAAACACCATTCAGTTGAAGACACAACATCCACTATATGGACTGTCTCCCCCTCCTCCTCCTCCACATCCCGCCCAGTTACATCCACGCTCACACCTGCATGCACTACATCAATATCCACTACCAGCATCATCACCACACCAAGCAGAACACACACCTCACTGGCAGACACCTCCACAACATCCATGCACACGTCCCCTGTGTCCTCTCCCACCTTGTCTGTCCCCCCTTCTTAAAGTACACAAACGCAAGCACTCAGACACCCAACAGCAATCCACCTCACAACAGCATTCAGCCCATGCACCTGCCCCCAAATCCAGAAGACAAACACCTTAAACAACCACTTCCTCATCCTCCACTCCAATTACTCCTCCCTCTTCCCGCCCAAACGTCCCTAAAAAGCTTTTCGTTTCCCAGATTGACCTCTTCCCTACCCCTTCCCCCCCTGTCCTGCACTTATGGGCAGGGTAGCAATGAACCAGCCAAGCACCTCAGCCAAACATTCCACGGGCCCAGTGGTAGCACCACCTACTCGTGGTGGAAAGGATTCCAGGCCAACAATACTGAAGGGGAAGGAGCCTGTACCAGCTGCTAAGAAGGGGAAGGAGCCTGCACCAGCTGGGAAGAAGGGGAAGGAGCCTGCACCAGCTGGGAAGAAGGGGAAGGAGCCTGCAGCAGAAGGCAGAGGGCGGATGAGCCCATCCACCAGTGCCAGGAAGGGTAAGGGATCCCCAACCCATGAGCAGGAGCAGAGGAGGCACTCTACGCCAGCGGAAGCTGCCAGCCAAACACTGCCACCACCAGCAGCTGTCACAGGGCCCCCACCGCCAGCTGTGGTTGTGCAGCCATCGGAGGGTGCAGGGGCTGAGCAGGAGCCTCCCACAACCACCACCACAGTGCAGCCATTGGAGGGTGCAGGGGCTGAGCAGGAACCTCCCACAACCACCACCACAGTGCAGCCGTCACCGCCGGCAGACGCCATATAGTCCAGCCTCCAAGGGCTGCTGTGCAGCCTGTGCCCACCAGAACCAGTGGGCAAGTCACCCACTTGAGAGACTTTGGCCTTGCACTCCCCAGGACAAAGAGCACAGGGCATGTTGCCCCCTCCAGAACCAGTGGGCAAGTCACCCACTCGAGAGACTGTGGCATTGCACTCCCCAGGACAAAGAGCACAGTGCATGCTGCCCCCTCCAGAACCAGTGGGCAAATCACCCACTGAGAGATTGTGGCCGTGCACTCCCCAGGACAAAGAGCACAGGGCATGTTGCCCCCTCCAGAACCAGTGGGCAAGTCACCCACTCAAGAGACTTTGGCCTTGCACTCCCCAGGACAAACAGCATAGGGCATGTTGCCCCCTCCAGAGCCAGTGGGCAAGTCACCCACTCGAGAGACTGTGGCCTTGAACTCCCTAGGACAAAAAGCACAGGGCATGCTGCCCCCTCCAGAACCAGTGGGCAAGTCACCCACTGAGAGATTGTGGCCGTGCACTCCCCAGGACAAAGAGCACAGGGCATGTTGCCCCCTCCAGAACCAGTGGGCAAGTCACCCACTCAAGAGACTTTGGCCTTGCACTCCCCAGGACAAACAGCATAGGGCATGTTGCCCCCTCCAGAGCCAGTGGGCAAGTCACCCACTCGAGAGACTGTGGCCTTGAACTCCCCAGGACAAAAAGCACAGGGCATGTTGCCCCTTCCAGAACCAGTGGCAAAGAGCACAGGGCATGTTGCCCCCTTCAGAACAAGTGGGCAAGTCACCCACTTGAGAGACTGTGGCCGTGCACTCCCCAGGACAAAGAGCACAGGGCATGTTGCCCCCTCCAGAACCAGTGGGCAAGTCACCCACTCGAGAGACTTTGGCCTTGCACTCCCAAGGGCAAAGATCATAGGGCATGTTGCCCCCTCCAGAACCAGTGGGCAAGTCACCCACTCAAGAGACTTTGGCCTTGCTCTCCCCAGGACAAAGAGCGCAGGGCATGTTGCCCCTTTCAGAACCAGTGGCAAAGAACAAAGGGCATGTTGCCCCCTCCAGAACCAGTGGGCAAGTCACCCACTCGAGAGACTGTGGCCTTTCACTCTCCAGGACAAAGAGCAATGGGCATGTTGCCCTCTCCAGAGCTAATGGGCTTGTTCCCACATCCGGCTGAGGTGCCCCCTCCCCCTGAGGTGCCTGCCTACTTGCCAACTGATGCCCATGCAGTGTCCTCTCCGGATTGGTGCAGGATTTGAGTGGGGCCTTGGACTGTGCCCTGTGGCCATGTGGGCCCTGTGAACTATGAACTGGGCAGTGTCCCTTTTTTATACACATGTACAGATCTGTTTAATGTGTAAATCTGATTTTTTATTTTATTGTTGGACTGATTACAATCATTTTCGTAAATTTCTGTTGCCTTTGCTTTATTTTGCAGATTTTCGTGGTCAAATTGTTTTTGTAATGCATATGGTTATTTGTATGGCGTGTGTATGTCGAGTGTGTGTTGTGCGTGTGTGTGTCACTGTCGTTTTCCTCCCACCCTCCCTTGTGTGCTAGGTGTCTGTACTCACTGTCGTAATCTTCGCAGGCGCTGGTGTTCCAAATCATGGAAAAGACTTGCAGTTTGGGTTCCATGGCGGCGTGGTTATTCCCTGTGTCTCCAATGGTGAGTCCTTTCACTCATATGATGTGTTATGCCAGGCTTTTATTGACGTTGGGACCGCCCCAGAAAAGGTGGCGGTTTGGTGATTCAAAATATGGTGGGCGGTACTTTGTCTTCCGCCTGGCTGTAGGTGGCCACTGCCATGGTCATAATTTGGCGGTAATTACCGCCAGCCTGTTGGCGGTATTACCACCACTTTATCACCGACCGCCAGGGTCGTAATGAGGGCCAATGTCTCCCTAAGAACCTACCATGACTTTCCCAGAACCTTGGAGCTTGCCAATGCTTGTTTGAGGATGTTCTCAGCGTTCTAGTGACAGTGTGAATGAAGTAGGTTTTGCGCTTGCACATCTTAAGCAAATTGCAGGTGAATTGTGAAGTTTGTGATTGTTTAGGGAGTCTGCATACTCCAAATGAGGTTGTTTAGGGAGTTTGCGTACTCCAAATGAAGTTGTTGAAGGAGTTTGCTTACTCCGAAGTATGAGAGTAGGGAAGTCGTTGAACTTCACATGTGTGTGGCGCTTTGTGCTCAAAAATTGTCCACATGGTTGTTGGTATAAGGACCCTGCGTGGACTAAGACTACAGAGTACTGAATAAGTGTATGAGACACTTGGTTTATATTGTAATTTGTCTGTTTAATAGGTCAATCGGGCATGATTGACAAATTCAAGAGTGCGTGTTAAAGTGAGTGATAGGTTTTCGACTGAGATTTGTGCAGTCCTATGTGCACCAGTACAGACCCAATGATCAGTTGAGAGTGAAATTTGCTAGTTGAATTTTGCTTGCGAGTCAGATAAACTAAGATAGAAGGAGTATCTGTTAGAGCGAAATGCCTCAGTGAAAAGTCAATAAGGTTTCTGAAGCAATTGTGTTACCCTACCTGTAGTAAACAGACAAATTGGGTTTTGATTTTGTTTAGTGCTCGCAATATTCACATTGGTTTGTATGAATTTGAGTTTAGGAGGACAAGCCAAAAGACTTTCTCAGCCGCTGTACGTGTGAGTGTGACATCATTGGAGTCTCGCTGGGATAGGTTGGTTGGTTAGAAAAGTCACAAACAGATTGGTGGACAACTGTGAAGCTTAATTGGTTGAGAAGGTCTGCGAAAAGGATTTTGGGATTGGAAGTCACTTCCTGATTCGATTGAAAGTAGTGTAAATTACAGAAATAAACATTTTCAAAGTTTTAAAGAGTGTCCTAAGGGGAGATACGTTTATTCTAACTAGAATAGGAGAGATTACACTGCCAGAAGGTACACCCGCCTATATTGAATTTGAAGAACAGGGTGCTGTGCCATGTCTTTGGCTGAAACAATGGTGCAAAGAGACAGAGAAAGATGGGAGCTTAGCATTTCCTGCCCACGGAAATGTTTAATTTGAGGATTTTAGAGAATTTGAGGAGAGTGCTGTATGATTTGAAACCTCCTCCGAGACCAGCCCAATTTGAGGCACTAGCGATTTGGGAATTAGTAGCTAGACGACACCAGCAACTGAAATTTGACAGAAGAATGAGAAAGAAGACACTAGCAGAGCCTAGATGGGATGGTGAGCAGACATTTTGGAGAACTTTGACTTTACAGGGAATTCCTGCAATTACCCAAGACAGCGGGAGTGAGACTATAAAGAGCACTAGAAAAAGGGATTTTTACCCTTCCAAAGAGAGAGAGCAGAAATCCACAGAGTCTAGGAGGTCTTTGACACACGATGAAGAGTCAGATGACGATGCGTTTACTTAGCAGTTATTGAGAAATCGCCCCCCACCATATGCAGCACATGAGAGACGCTCAAGCACCAGTATAGACCCTACAGCCCCGATACCAATTGACTCTGCACGGAGCCAGATTCAGGTTAGTCATAATATTACAGCTACTTCAATGATTCAAAGGCCTATCCAACAGATGGATATTCCCAGAATTTATCCAGATGTACCTATTGTAGGTACCACGACAAACCTAGTAGTGCCGACAGGACAAGTTTACCAGAAACCGTCATTGGTCTGGATTGAGTCAACCCCAAATTTGATGTCACCGATACACACACAGGCGATCCCGAGGTACACCACCATAGTAGGATCACAGATAGAAATGTCTGCACTGATGAGTCAGAATACAAGAGCAATGCACCCACGAGACCCAAATGTCCGATCAAGTCAAGATGCAGTGTCCATACCAGTAACCATAGGCCCAGTCATACCATTGTTCGCCCAGGGAAATAACAGGAACAGTGAGCAGGAAACCCTGAATCCGAGAGTAGAAAGGGAGAGATTTAACAAAAACGCAAGAAAGATATGTCCCATGAGACTGACATTTGATAGAAAAGGTCTGTTAATTGATTTAAGTCCTTTGAGGACTTCTCCAAATAATGAGGTGAGATTATACATAGGTCCTAATCCAAGCATGGTGACACCAGAGACCTCAAACCTCACATTACAGCAAGTGCCAGATGTGAGCCATTACAATGTTCCGTGACAAGGTTTGACAGCTCAACAGTTAAATGAATGGTTAGAGAGGTTGAGTAGCACTCAAGGAGATTCTATCGGAGGAAGTCCCCTGATTTTGGCCAGGCTTAGACTACAGGCAGAAGACCTAATTGAGAAAACAATGAGGTTAGACAGGATCAACACATTCAGAGAAGATGAGCTGCGTTACTTGTGCGAGCTGATTACTAACAAAGCAGGAATAGTACATCAGAAATTAGCAGACCTAGTAGAAAAATAAGACATAGAGATTGAGAAAAGGAAGCACCTAAAGAGGAGTTACAGGTTATATTTTGACTTGAAAACATGAGAGTCCTGGGAATGACAATCCATATTAGGGAATTAATTGAGAGCATTCAAACATAGGGAGCATTCGACAAATGGGAAACCAGATAGGTGAAGAAAAGAAACAAGAGAAAAATTGATTCTGCAAATCGTACTGCAAAGGGGCAGCAGGTTGAAGACCCACTTAAAATTCGACCAATGAGAAAGATTCCCAGAGGGAATTGCGTTCATGTCCCTTGGAGCAGAAGTGACATACTGTCATTTACAAATTAATATCCCAGATTAAGAGAGAAACCAGTAGAGTGGTACCAGCAAACAAATAGGTTTGTGAAGCTCGCACAATGTCTGTGGAAGGATTTGAATACCTTGTAAAAGATAGTGGTTCCAGCAGACTTATGGGTCGAATGCAAAAGGAGTTTAGATTGGCCAACAAGAGAACCTCAGAGAGACTCAGCAAGAGTTGCACCATCTCCTGATTTAATTAAGTATTACTATAAAGTGGATGAATTCGTGAAAACGAGAAGTTCACCCAAGAACACTGACTGGCAGAGAATAGACAGGACAGCTCAGGAAGGGAAAGAGTCATAACATTCGTACTATGAGAGACTATTACAGGCATTCAAACATTACAGTGGCACAGAAACAATTGAGCCAAAGGACGATTCATTTTGTGTTCAGATTTGTTGAAGGATTGAGACCTGAGATTAGCCAGATGATTAACAGTCATTTGATTTGTTGGCAAGCAAAACCGATTGATGAAGTATTGCAGTATGCAAAGTACTGTAGTGACGAGATTGAGTTGAAACAGAGAAAGTTGAAAGAAAAGACAATGGTGATGCAGATTAAAGCGACACAAGCAGAGATGCAGGGAAGTTTTCCGCAGCAGCAGGGAAACAAGTTGTTTTCAGAATCAAGCAAGAGGTAGAGGTGGAATTGGAAATCTGAACCATAGTCCTGATTTGAATACTGTGGTCGTTCAGAATGATGTGCAAGGAATGAAGAGATTGTTACCATGTCATGCTTGCGGAGGCCTCAGACATTGGAAACGGGGGTGTCCGATGTTAGTACAGGAAAGTGTTGTTCAGCAAACTAGCGAAATCAATTATTGTCCAAATATGAGAGGGCGAATGAGAGGTCACAATCCAAATGTTCAAAATAATGTGAATCTGGCACAAAGTTTTCAGCACATGCAACTGGTGCAGATGCCACGTTTGCAGATGCCCAGTCACAGCAAATGCAACCTCAAGTACAAATGGCACCTAGGCAGCAAATTCAAATATCTCAAGCCCCAGTGAAATTTTGAATTGTTCAGAATTTGAGGAAAGTAAATGACATCGTAATTAAGTGTTGTCTGGTAGTGCCTAATCCAGCAGTGATATTGTTTCAGATCCCATGTGATGCTGAACGGTTCACCGTAGTGGACCTGTCACAAGCATTCTTTTCTGTACCTCTTCATGGGGATAGTCAATTTCTCTTCTGTTTTAAATTTTTGCTTCAAGTCTATTGTTGGTGTAGAATTCATCAAGGATTTTCAGAGTCACCATCCATTTTCACCCAGATCCTGAAGAAGAACCTGAAGTCATTGGAAATACCTTTCCAAACGACATTGGTACAGTACATCAATGATTTGTTAATTGCATCAAAGACAAGAGAGGCATGCAAGTATGATACTATTGCCTTAGTGAATCACTTAGGGAAGAATGGGCATAAAGGTGGTCATTACAACCTGGTGGTCGGTGTTAAAGCGGCGGTAAGGCCGCCAACAGGCCAGCGGTAAAAAAATTGCAATTACGACCGTGGCGGAAACCGCCAACAAAGACAGCCACTTTAACACTCCGACCACAGGCGCGGGACAAACAAACAGCGCGGCGGTCACCGCCAACAGACAGGCGGGAGACAATGAACCGCCCACACTATTATGACAGGCCAATCCACCACCTTTTCCGGGGCAGATTCACCACGGATAAAAACAGGGCGGAAACAGGAATCCCGAAGGAAAAACGCTCACCTCTACACACCCCACGAGGAACGAGGACGCCATGGATCCAGAACTCCAAATTCTCCCTGCAATAGTGTTCCTGCTCCTCTACCAGGAGCACGAACGCCGGCGGCGAAGACCACGGTGAGTACTGCACCTATGACACAGGGGAGGGGGGAGGGAAAAAACAGGGATATACACACGCAACACCCCCACCCTCACCCACTACAACACACACACAAATGCAAATCAATACATCACAGTTACACCCCCCCAAGACCCACTGAAGAATGCAAAGACAATAAAAAATGAGTGTAACCATTGTAATATATTAAAAGCAAGTAGGCAGAAATATATATATACGCCATGTACAAAATATATACCAAGCATAGTAGTCCAGGTAGTGCTCTAAGAAAGTCCGTGGAACACTGGGACCACACGGTATGGGCGAGGCCCACACAAGATTCCCGACCATGACGGAGAGACCACTGCAGGGGCATCAGAGAGCAACTAAACAGGCACCTCAGGGGGAGGGAAAGGGGGGGCACCTCAGCCGCTTGAGTGCACGACGCCAAATCCACGAGGGGGCCACATGCCCACTGTTCCATCCCATTGTCCCACTTTAGAGGTCAGGCAGCCGCCATTTCAGGGGCCCACATGGCTTCATTTTCAACTGCGTCACACATACCTAGGCCTAGACTCAACATACATACAGGCCACCTTTTGTGTATGAATGGTGTTCTGTGTAAACTGTGGGTACGTACCTCTGAGTTGTTTGACTCTGTACTCGCTGTTGTCCTTCATAGGCACCGTCCGCTGGGACATGTGAGGAGATGGCGGCATCCTCCAGTGGACCGACCGTTGGTGGACCTGTCGACAATGGAGGAGCGACATGTGATTATCACATACAGGCTTGACCGTGCCACAATCCAGGAACTGTGTACACAGGTGGAGCCAGACCTGATGTCAGCAATCCGCCATCCCACAGGAATCCCCCCTCAAGTGCAGGTGCTGTCAGTGCTCCATTTCCTTGCATTTGGGTCTTTTCAAACAACAGTGGCCATAGCATCAGGGATGTCCCAGCCTATGTTTTCCAACGTATTGTCCAGAGTGTTGTCTGCCCTTCTGAAACACATGCGGAGCTACATCGTTTTTCCTCAGGTGGATGATTTGCCTACAGTGAAAGGTGATTTCTATGCCCTGGGACACATCCCCAACATTATAGGTGCCATTGATGGACCCATGTGGCTTTGGCCCCCCCCCCCACAGGAGTGAACAGGTGTACAGAAACCGGAAGAGTTATCATTCGATGAATGTACAGATGGTATGTTTGGCAGACCAGTACATCTCCCATGTGAATGCCATGTTCCCTGGCTCAGTGCATGACGCCTACATCCTGTGGAATAGCAGCATCCCTTATGTGATGGGTCAACTCCAGAGGCACCGTGTGTGGCTATTAGGTGAGCACCTGGAAGCAAGACAGTGGGAATGGTTGTCTGGGTCTGGGGAGATCCCTCCAGGTTAGTGCGTGTCTAACAGTTGTCCCTCACCATTTGCAGGTGACTCGGGTTACCCCAACCTGTCATGGCTACTGACCCCAGTGAGGAATCCCAGGACAAGGGCAGAGGAACGCTACAATGAGGCCCATGGGCGAACTAGGAGGGTGATCGAGCGGACCTTCGGCCTCCTGAAGGCCAGGTTCCGGTGCCTCCATATGACAGGTGGATCCCTATTCTACTCACCAAAGAAGGTGTGCCAGATCATCGTGGCCTGCTGTATGCTTCACAGTTTGGCTTTGCGACGACAGGTGCCTTTTCTGCAGGAGGATGGTCCAGATGGCGGTGTTGTGGCAGCTGTGGAGCCTGTGGACAGTGAAGATGAGGAAGCAGAGGAAGAAGACATGAACAACAGGGACTCAGTGATCCAGCAATATTTCCAGTGAGACACAGGTAAAAGTACAGACCTGCCTACTACATGTACTTTAACACTACTACCTCTCTACTGTCTGTCGTTTTCACCCAGTGTATGGTCACTGAGTTGTCACTTTCCCTTACAATTTCACAGATGTGGGTCCCACTGTGTGACATCTGCTTAGATTCCTCATGGACTAGAGCTGTGTGACATAGGTATGTAGACATTACAATTGAAAGAGCATTTTGTCACTGTAATTGCTAATACACTATTTCGAAAGCACAGACAGACTCCAGATTGTTTTGTGCTTTAAGTGTGTTTATTTAAGTGCTCAATATTGGAGGGGGTAGTAAAATGGTGAGGGGTGATGGCGGAGGAATGTCCATGGCAGAGTCCAGTCTATTAGTCTCACAGGTGCATTGCCCATATGGGCATAGGAAGTGGAGCTGGGGCAGTTTAAGTATGGACAGGGTGACAAAGTGGGACAGTACGATGACAATCAGGGTGGTCTCATTTATTGGCGGGGGTCTTGGCATCGTGCTCTGTCTTGTTCCTGGATTTCAGGGACCGTTTGCGGGGTGGTTCTCCCTCTGCAGGGGGTGGGGTGCTGGTGTGGTGGTCCTGTGGCGGGGCGTCTTGTCCACTAGCGCCGGCAGAGGTGGTGGGCAGTTCATCGTCCTTGCTAGTGTCAGGGGCCCCTTGTAGTGCCACAGTGTCCCTCCTGGTGTTGACGAGTTCCTTCAGCACCCCTACGATGGTGCCCAGGGTGGAGCTGATGGTTCTGAATTCCTCCCTGAAGCCCATATACTGTTCCTCCTGCAGGTGCTGGGTTCCTGAAACTTGGCCAGTACCATTGCCATTGTCTCCTGGGAGTGGTGGTAGGCTCCCATGATGTTGGAGAGGGCCTCGTGGAGAGTGTGTTCCCTTGGCCTGTCCGCCCCCTGTCGCACAGCAGCCCTCCCAGTTCCCCTGTGTTCCTGGGCCTCCGTCCCCTGGACCGTGTGCCCACTACCACTGCCCCCAGGTCCCTGTTGTTGTTGGGGTGGTGGGTTAGCCTGGGTTCCCTGTAGTGGTGGACACACAGCTGATTGATGTGTCCTGGGGACGGAGGTATGGGCCCGCTGGGTGGGTGCTGTGCTGGTGTTTCCAGAGGGGGGGAGGTCTGTGGTGGCCTGTGACTGGGTGAGGGGAACCGACTGTCCAGAGGTCCCTGATGGGCCGGGCTGGTCATCTAGATCCAGTTGGACAGAGCTGCTGTCATCACTGTGGGCCTCTTCTGTTGGTGGTGTGGACATGTGTGGACCCTCCTGTCCGTTGACGTTGGGTAGGGGTCCTGCAGGGGTATAAAAGGATGTTTATTACATCTGTGTGTGGTATGGCGTGCAATGGGTGGGTGACCGTGTACCCCAGTGCTTGCATTCCTGTGTGGGACCTTGTGTGATGATGGTTTAGGGGGTTGTATGGGTATGTGCAGTGAGCATGCTTTAGTGATGGGTGTCCATGCTTTGTTGTTGCATGCAGGGCTTGGTGTTGGGATGGGTGGTTTGTGATGTTGGGACATATGTGAGGAGTTGGAGTGCTGGGGGTGAGGGTGAGGGTGGGGGTATGTGCTGGCATGCAGGTAGGGTGGGGGATGTAATAGTTAAGATTTGTCTTACCAGAGTCCATTCCTCCACCTACTCCTGCGAGGCCCACAGGATGCAGAATCGCCAAGACCTGCTCCTCCCATGTTGTTAGTTGTGGGGGAGGAGGTGGGGGTCCGCCGCCAGTCCGCTGAACCGACAGGTGGTGTCTTGAGACCACGGAACGCACCTTCCCCCGTAGGTCGTTCCACCTCTTCCTGATGTCCTCCCGATTTCTAGGGTGCTGTCCCACTGCGTTGACCCTGTCCACTATTCTTCGCCATAGCTCCATCTTCCTTGCAATTGAGGTGTGCTGCACCTGTGATCCGAATAGCTTTGGCTCTACCCGGACGGTTTCCTCCACCATGACCCTGAGCTCCTCCTCCGAGAACCTGGGGTGTCTTTGCCGTGCCATGGGGTGGTGTAGGTGATGTGTGGGGTGGAGTGTGTGGTGATAAGTGTGCTGATATGTAGTGGTGTGTTGTGTGAGGTGCGTGGAACTTCTGTGGGTGATGGTGTTGTGTGCCTGTGGATGCTGTTGTTCTTGCTGGTGCTATCTCTCTCTGGCCTTCTTTCGGAATTTTTGGTAGTAGGGGTTTGTGGGTGGGTGTTTTACATTGTAATGGGTGTGTGGGAGTGGTGTGTGTATGTGTATCAGGTGTGTGTATTTCGAATTGTCCAATGTGGCTGTGTTTTGTAAAAGTGTGTGTGTTTTGAGCACGGCGGTGTGTACCGCCAATGGAATACCGCGGTTGAAAGACTGCCGCGTGGATTCGTGTGTCGTGATAGTGTGGGAGTATTTCTGTTGGCGTGACTGTGGTAGTTTTGTTTTCGCCAGTTTATCACTGACCTTTGGTGTGGCGGACTTGTGTGGGTGTCTGAATTTTGGCAGATTCCAAAATGTGGGTCATAATAGCTGTGGCGGAATTCCGCAGCCGCAGCGGTGTGTTGGTGGTCTTCTGCACGGCGATAAGCAGCTTTTACCGCCAATGTTGTAATGAGGGCCAAAGTGTCCCCAGCTAAATTACAGTACTGTCAGAAAGAAGTGAAATATTTGGGATACCTGATTGAGAAGGGGATTAGGAAAATTTCCAGAGAAAGTGTCACAGCCATATTGCAGATGAACTCCCCTGTTACATAGAGAGACGTCATGATGTTTTTGGGAATGGTGAGTTATTGCCGCCAGTGGATTCCCAAATTTTTAGTCATTTCAAAGCCATTGCAGAAATTGACACACAAAGAAGTTATTGATCCCCTAGTGTTAGATCAAGCCAGTATTAAAGCCTTTACTGAGTTCAGAGAAAGCTTATGTACAGCCCTGGCTTTGGGAATGCCTGACTACACAAAACCCTTCATGTTGTTTGTCATGAGTGTGATGCTTGTTCGTTGCCTGTTTTGACTCAATTCCATGGTGGTGTAAACCGCCCAGTAGCCTATTTTTCAGCTACTTTGGACCCTGTTGCAGCAGCCTTACCAAGTTGTCCGCGGACAGTTGCTGCGGTTGGATTGAGACTCACTCAGAGTGTGAGCATTGTGATGGGACATCCTTTAACTGTTATGGTCCCTCACTCCACTGACGTTTTACTCACCAGAACAAAGACTCAGCATTTAATGAATGCCAGGTTGACATGGAATGAGTCTGTCATCCTGGGGTCCCCAAACGTCTCATTGAAAAGGTGTACAGTGCTTAACCCAGCAGCTTTACTTCCAAAAGCAAATTTTGAGATTGACAAATTGACAGAGGTTAAACATGACTGTCTGGAGGTTACTGATTTGTGCACAAAACCAAGACCTGATATTTGATGGTTACTGTTTAAGAGACAACATGGTAACACTGAGAGCAGGATATGCTGTGTGCACAATTTCGGGTAGACTTGAAGGGCCTGGCTTCGAGGAGTGTATGCTGCACAAATGGCAGAGTTGGTAGCCCTCACGAGAGCATGTCATGTCTCTGCACAGCTTAAAGTTCCCATCTATACAGACAGCCAGTACAGATTTGGAATAGTCCATGATTTTGGCCAGCTGTGGTCACAGAGAGGTTTCCTGACCTCTTCTGCTTCACCAGTGAGAAATGGTAAAGAATCCATGAGTTGTTACAAGTTATTCAAATGCATGAAAAGATTGCTGTGGTACAATGCAGTGCACACCTGAAATCACAAGATTTTGTGTCAATGAGAAATGGATATGCAGATCAAGTCGCAAGGTTTTGCACATTGAACTGTATATCTTTCAAAGATAAGTGGGAATTGTTACCTGAAGAAGAAATGTGCCCAAGTTATGCATAACATGTTTTAGATACCTTGAAAGAATTGAAAGCACTACAAGATAATGTTGACAAGGATGAGAAAAAGAATTGGATAAAGTTAAAATGTGCTCAACATGAGGATGATGTTTGGGTGTCCGGGGAGAGACAGGTGGTTCTGCCTAATAGTTTGTTGACTCAAATGGCTAGATATTATCATGGTCACGCACATGTTGGGAGGGATGCCATGGTCTGTATCTTTAAACAATCT
This sequence comes from Pleurodeles waltl, assembly GCF_031143425.1. Lineage (NCBI taxonomy): Eukaryota > Metazoa > Chordata > Amphibia > Caudata > Salamandridae > Pleurodeles > Pleurodeles waltl. Next base: position 1,013,891,877 of record NC_090443.1, read on the forward strand.
TGGTTCAATCCAAAGTTTAGACAGGTTGCCAAAGCAGTTTGTCATCAATGCATAGTCTGTCAGCAAATTAATGTGAGTAAAGGGACTGTGGTCAATTTGAGCCACATTGGAAAAGCGGGAGGTCCAGTTAGCAGAATGCAGATGGGTTTCATTGAGATGCCTGTTTGTGGAGGATTCAGATACGTGTTGGTGATTGTATCTTTAGTCACTGAATTGAAGCTTACCCTACACGAAGAAATGACAGCCTTACAGTAGCAAAATTACTGCTTAGGGAACTGATACCTCGTTTTGGTTTTCCGGTCTCGTTAGAATCAGATAGAGGAAGTCACTTCAATAATGAGGTAAATAAATTACTATGTTCAGCTTTAAACATTGAGCGGAAGTTGCATTGTAGTTACCACCCTGAAGCCTCAGTACTTGTGGAGCAGATGCATGGTACAGTGAAATCAAGAATGATGAAAATGTGTGCGTCTACGAATCTGAAATGGCCAGACACACTTCTGTTAGTTCTGATGACTATGAGAAACACACCCAACAGGAAAACAGGACTGTTGCAGCATTAAATTCTCATGGGCAGAGCAATGAGGTTGCCAGCGGTTCCTGCTAATGCTCTTGTGAACATTACAGATGATATGGTGTTGGACTACTGCAAAGGTCTGGCTGATGTGGATCGCTCTTTTTCTCATCAGGTGGAAGCTACCACATTGCAACCGTCTCAAGATCAAAGCCACAACCTGAGAGCGGGAGATTGGGTTGTGATCAGAAATCACTTGAGGAAGACGTGTTTAGAGCCTCTGTGGAAAGGTCCTTACCAAGTACTACTGATTACTACTACAGCCGTGAAGGTCACTGGAGTTCCGAACTGGGTTCATGCCACCATATGAAGAAAGTATCCTGCCCTTTGGACAATGAGAAAGAGTTGTTGAGAGTGTAGGAAGGTAGCCTCTTTCTACCCTTGTTACCCCCACTTTTGGCCTGTTTGTGAGTATATGTCAGGGTGTTTTCACTGTCTCACTGGGATCCTGCTAGCCAGGGCCCAGTGCTCATAGTGAAAACCCCATGTTGTCAGTGTGTGTTTGTTATGTGTCACTGAGATCCTGCTAGCCAGGACCCCAGTGCTCATATGTTTGTGGCCTATATGTGTTCCCTGTGTGGTGCCTAACTGTGTCACTGAGGCTCTGCTAACCAGAACCTCAGTGTTTATGCTCTCTCTGCTTTCTAAAATTGTCACTGCAGGCTAGTGACTAAATTTACCAATTCTGATTGGCACACTGGTGCACCCATATAATTCCCTTGTATATGGTACTTAGGTACCCAGGGTATTGGGGTTCCAGGAGATCCCAATGGGCTGCAGCATTTCTTTTGCCACCCATAGGGAGCTCAGACATATCTTACACAGGCCTGCCACTGCAGCCTGAGTGAAATAACGTCCACGTTATTTCACAGCCATTTTTCACTGCACATAAGTAACTTATAAGTCACCTATATGTCTAACCTTCACCTGGTGAAGGTTGGGTGCCAAGTTACTTAGTGTGTGGGCACCCTGGCACTAGCCAAGGTGCCCCCACATCGTTCAGGGCAAATTCCCTGGACTTTGTGAGTGCGGGGACACTATTACACGAGTGCACTATAGATAGGTAACTACCTATGTATAACGTCACAATGGTAACTCCGAACATGGCCATGTAACATGTCTAAGATCATGGAATTGTCATGGGGTGACAATTCCATGATCCCCCGGGTCTCTAGCACAGAACCCGGGTACTGCCAAACTGCCTTTCTGGGGTTTCCACTGCAGCTGCTGCTGCCAACCCCTCAGACAGGATTCTGCCCTCCTGGGGTCCAGGCAGCCCTGGCCCAGGAAGGCAGAACAAAGGATTTCCTCGAAGAGAGGGTGTTACACCCTCTCCCTTTGGAAATAGGTGTGAAGGGCTGGGGAGGAGTAGCCTCCCGCAGCCTCTGGAAATGCTTTGATGGGCACAGATGGTGCCCATCTCTGCATAAGCCAGTCTACACCAGTTCAGGGATCCCCCAGCCCTGCTCTGGCACGAAACTGGACAAAGGAAAGGGGAGTGATCACTCCCCTGATCAGTACCTCCCAGGGGAGGTGCCCAGAGCTCTTCCAGTGTGTCCCAGACCTCTGCCATCTTGGAAAAAGAGGTGTTGGGGGCACACTGGACTGCTCTGAGTTGCCAGTGCCAGCAGGTGACGTCAGAGACCCCCTCTGATAGGCTCTTACCTTTCTTGGTAGCCAATCCTCCTTTCTTGGTATCCAAACCTCCTTTTCTGGCTATATAGGGTCTCTACTTTGGGGAATTCTTCAGATAATGAATGCAAGAGCTCACCAGAGTTCCTCTGCATCTCCCTCTTCGACTTCTACCAAGGATCGACCGCTGACTGCTCCAGGACGCCTGCAAAACCGCAACAAAGTAGCAAGACGACTACCATCAACATTGTAGCGCCTCATCCTGCTGGCTTTCTCGACTGTTTCCTGGTGGTGCATGCTCTAGGGGTCACCTGCCTTCACCCTGCACCAGAAGCCAAGAAGGCATCTCCTGTGGGTCAACAGAATCTTCCCCCTGCTAACGCAGACACCAAAAGACTGCATCACTGGACCTCTGGGTCCTCTCTCATCCTGACGAGCGTGGTCCCTGGAACACAGGAACTCTATCCAAGTTACTCCCACAGTGCAGTGATCCTTCAGTCCAAGTTTGGTGGAGGTAAGTCCTTGCCTCCCCACACTAGACTGCAAACCTGTGTACTGTGTGATTTGCAGCTGCTCCGGCTTCTGTGCACTCTTCTAGGATTTCCTTCGTGCACAGCCAAGCCTGGGTCCCCAGCACTCCGTCCTGCAGTGCTCAACCCGCTGAGTTGGCCTACGATGTCGTGGGACCTTCTTTTGTAACTCTGCGTGGAATCCGGTTCATAAATCTTCTAAGTGCCTGTTCAGGTACTTCTACGGGTGCTGCCTGCTTCTGTGAGGGCTCTCTGAGTTGCTGAGCACCCCCTCTGTCTCCTCCTCCAACGGGAAACATCCTGGTCCTTCCTGGTCCTCAGAAGCACCCAAAAACCTCTACCGCAACCCTTGCAGCTAGCAAGGCTTGTTTGTGGTATTTCTGCGTGGGAACACTTCTGCAACCTTCATCGCGACTTGGGACATCTTCTATCCAAAGGAGAAGTTCCTAGTCCTCTTCGTTCTTGCAGAATTCCAAGCATCTTCCATCCGGAGGCAGTTTCCTTCCACCTTCATCCGGGGTTTCCTAGGCTCCTGCCCCCCCTGGACACTGATGCGACCATTGGACTTGGTCCCCTTGCTTTGCAGGTCCTCAGGTCCAGGAATCCATTTTCAGTGCACTGCTGGTGTTTGATGTTCTTGCAGAATCCCCCTATCACGACTATTGTGCTCTTTTGGGGTAGTATGTGTACTTTACTTCTACTTTTCAGGGTCTTGGGGTGGGGTATCCTGGACACCCTGACTGTTTTCTTACAGTCCCAGCGACCTTCTACAAGCTCCCATAGGTCTGGGGTCCATTCGTGATTCGCATTCCACTTTTGGAGTATATGGTTTGTGTTGCCCCTAGACCTATGTCTGCCTATTGCAACCTATTGTAATTCTACACTGTTTGCATTACTTTTCTGACTCTTACTTACCTGTTTTGGGTTTGTGTACATATAACTAGTGTATATTACTTACCTTCTTACTGAGGGTACTCACTGAGATACTTGTGGCATATTGTCATAAAAATAAGCTGCTAGAAACACCTCTATTCTACTAATAAGGGATAACTGGACCTGACACAAGGTTTAAGTACCTTTGGTACCCACTACAAGCCAGGCCAGCCTCCTACAGAGAGTACCAACAACTTCTAGACGAAACCCAAGCTCAGAGAAAGAAAAAGAAGAATCAGAGACTGAATCTGAGCAAACTGAAAGCGGTTCAAACACTCCTATGAGAGACGAAGTGGAAGACCTACAGAAGAGAGACAGTGAATCAACCTCCTCTTAGGTAGCAGGAGAGTCTAATCAGAGGAGGGCTCTCCCAGAAGCAGACAGTCTTGAAGGACAAACAGAGCAAACGACAGATCCCAAGGGGGAAGGAGTTCAGGCGGATCAAAGCCAAAGCGATCTGACCCCTCCAGAACCAGAGGCGGGTACTTCAAGAGAAAATCCTGCAAAACCAAAGGAAATTACAGGTCAAACACTGAAAAGAGCATTGACAAAAGGTCCACTGAAAGGAGAAAAGTGGCTGAAGTCACAAGCAAAGAGACAAGAAACAATTACAGTGACAGCAATTGAGGAAGAAGTAGATACAACAAGAAGAGAATATTTGAGTGATGGAGAGTTAAATGGAGATCAGAGATTGAAAAGAAAGAGAATTGCAAATTGAAGGTACACAGGTCCTGAATGGTCGTATGCAACAACAAGTGAATGGCAGAGTGAATTTTTTGTTTTTTTGTTTTGATCAAGACATTCCAGGTCAATATTTTGGCACGTGAAGGAGATCAATGAACTGAACTTTGCAAAACTGTAAACCTAAGAGAGGTGCAAGAGAGAGACTGTTGAAAGTAACTGGAAAAAACTTTTTGATAACCTGATTTGACAAGCTGCTAAACCGATTTTAACAAGCAACCTATTTTGGACAAAGGGTCTTGGAAGAAAGACTGGAAGCTGTAAATAACTGCTACAAGAAGATTGAAGATTTTTGTTTTTGATTTTTGCTGAATAGCTATAATTTTTCTCTTCTACTTTATGATTCTTTACAGATCGTGAATAACCATAGTCAACAGGATAGGAAGAATAGGTGCTGTAATTACATAGGTATTGGTTTGGCGATTGTATGCATGATATTGTGTCTGGTGTTGATTGTGAGTATGACTCTTCTTGATATGATTGTGGCCAACCATATCTCTGCTTTAGAGACAACTACTGCACTCACAGAATTAAATAGGTTTGGGATAGATAAGAAATCTTTACACATAGACAGTACTCAAGAAGAAATTTCTTCTAATGTTTTCTATCACCTGTTGCACAAGTATGTTGAGACAATGGATGTGAGAGATTGTTATGTTTGCACGTAGATTCCTTCATCAGTGGAGGAAGGAGTTACCATAGTTTGCCCTTTACTTAAGGAACAAGTTGCAGTCTTTTATAACCAGTTTCTATTCCCAGGAGTACATTCAGTACTTCTACTCAACGTATGATGTAGTATTTTCCTTTGTCTCTATAATTAAGTACCTGAGTAAAGTAGTTAAGGAAAACACCATAGAATTAGTGAGAGGATTCTTGGAACTTACACTGACATTTGGAAATGCTTACGTGCACAGGAATAATTTAACATGCTTGCTTACACCCATAGAAAAGAGTTTCTTAGATCAGACAGATGACAGGAGAAAGACATTAAAGGAGAAATTAGAAAAGGGCTTAGAAAAAAGGACGTTTAGAAATGATCATGCCTTTAGTGTCATAAAGACACAAGGGAGATTAGCTTTAGATGTACAACACATAGGAAAGCTTTGTGTGTATAGGCCTAAATCTAGAACTGATACGTTGTTTGTGGGAACGAGTGAATGTAGACGTGTTTTTGTTTCAGAGTAAATGGGCGTTCATGTTGAATGGACAAGACCCAGCAATTTCAGGAATTTATTACATCTGTGGACCAAATGCATATTACCGTCTTCTTAGAGGATGGTTTGGCACATGTTACTTGGGGATAGTTTTCTGGCATAGTTGGAGACATATTTTGAGCAATAATTCCTTCAGTAGGAGTTATTCTGAATTCTTTGAAAATGCAAAGTTGTCTACTATTGTGAATAGCATGCTGACAAATTTTTCAGGAGTCATGATCCTGATGGACACAGAAATGGCTGCGATAAGATCTATGACTCTTCAGAGCCGCCTTGTGTTAGACATTCTTTTAGCAAAGGAGGGCGGAGTTTGTAAAATGCTGAATCCGCAACATTGTTGCTCATATATTTCTAACAATAGTAAAGAAATTAGAAGCCTTATTAACAATCTGACTAAATTTAGTAATTCTAGTAATTCAAATGATTATGATCAAAAAGGGGCTGCAGAAGTGGAGGATGTAATGAAGTCAGGTACATTACATCCCCCACTTTCACAGCCCCTTTTTAATCATACCGCCTCCAAGAGATCTATTTAATCATTGAAATTACTAGGAGACAGGTTTTTAACTCACCCAAGACCCCACCACTCCTATCCCTCCTGTGATTCACATTGCCGAGACTACATCAGTCCTCCCGAGGATCCCGTAGGTCGTAGCACAACCCGCTCCGTAGAGGAATGGGAAGAAACCAAATGATGAAGCATGCCACCAAGGGGTAACCCTGGTGGGGAGAGTTTTTCTAACAGGAAAATCCTTTTTCCTATCCATCTTGTGGTACTTCTTTTAGCTGGGCCTCTTTTGTAATGCTATTTCTATTACACAATTGTTTTTGCTTTCAATTTGTACTGTGTCTCTCAAATGTTTGGTGATCAATGCGTTAGTTAAACTGAGATTATTTAGAAGATTTGGTCAATCAGTGTTGTTCTTGTATGTCTACCAGTTAGTTTTGAGACTAATTTACGTGACATTAGCATTGTTAATCTAGGGAAATAAACATTCTTACTTTACATAAAGGTGTGGTTATTTGTGGCCAAATAGGTCGTGCTGTGTAAAGATTTCTGACTCCAAAGGTATTTGATATTGATTATGATGATGTATTTGCATTGAATTTGAGACTTATGGTGGAATCACTGTAAGCGCAGTCAAAAGGTCCATCGAACCTCAAACGCTTCCCCTTATAAATTAACAATAAAAGACCAAATAAGGACAGACGCGCTCACAGTACCAACTGCTATATTTTTCTAGAGCCATAGCTAGATTAACTTTTGTCTGACTTTTTCTTTTTTGCATGAAAGCCCAATCATGCCACTCAAATTTGAGGGTTAGTTAGCATGTTCATGTTCTACAATCATAAATAACCAGGGATTGATTTGCATAGTAGCTATTGAATGTTTGATGTTAAATGCTTTAGTGAAATTAAGATTCTTTCACCGTTTTGGTCAACCTGTGTGGTTCATATGTGTCTATCAGCTGATAATGAGATTGCTTTACGTGACTTTAGCACTGTTAATATAGGGAAATAAATATTCTAACTTTTACTAAAAGGTGTGGATATTTATTGTCACATGGGCCATGGTGCTTGAAGTTTACTGACACAAATCTTTTAATAAATGTTATATGATTTTGGTGAGTTATTTGGTAATTCAGGAATGAATAAGGTTTGTGTCCATGGTAAATCTCTCTTAACTGAGTCAAAAGGTCTATTGAACCTCTAACGCGTGCCCTTATCAAATAAACTATAAAAGGACAAATAAGGCCAGACGCGCTGTAGGAAAGTACCATCTTGCCTGGCATGTTACCCCCATTTTTCACTGTATATATGTTGTTTTAGTTGTATGTGTCACTGGGACCCTGCCAGCCAGGGCCCCAGTGCTCATAAGTGTGCCTGAATGTGTTACCTGTGTAGTGACTAACTGTCTCACTGAGGCTCTGCTAATCAGAACCTCAGTGGTTATGCTCTCTCATTTCTTTCAAATTGTCACTGACAGGCTAGTGACCAATTTTACCAATTTACATTGGCTTACTGGGACACCCTTATAATTCCCTAGTATATGGTACTGAGGTACCCAGGGTATTGGGGTTCCAGGAGATCCCTATGGGCTGCAGCATTTCTTTTGCCACCCATAGGGAGCTCTGACAAATCTTACACAGGCCTGCCACTGCAGCCTGAGTGAAATAACGTCCACGTTATTTCACAGCCATTTTTGACTGCACTTAAGTAACTTATAAGTCACCCATATGTCTAACCTTTACCTAGTAAAGGTTGGGTGCTAAGTTACTTAGTGTGTGGGCACCCTGGCACTAGCCAAGGTGCCCCCACATTGTTCAGGGCCAATTCCCCGGACTTTGTGAGTGCGGGGACACCATTACACGCGTGCACTACATATAGGTCACTACCTATATGTAGCTTCACAATGGTAACTCCTAATATGGCCATGTAATATGTCTTTGATCATGGAATTGCCCCCTCTATACCATCCTGGCATAGTTGGCACAATCCCATGATCCCAGTGGTCTGTAGCACAGACCCTGGTACTGCCAAACTGCCTTTCCCGGGGTTTCACTGCAGCTGCTGCTGCTGCCAACCCCTCAGACAGGCATCTGCCATCCTGGGGTCCAGCCAGGCCTGGCCCAGGATGGCAGAACAAAGGACTTCCTCTGAGAGAGGGTGTTACACCCTCTCCCTTTGGAAAATGGTGTGAAGGCAGGGGAGGAGTAGCCTCCCCCAGCCTCTGGAAATGCTTTCATGGGCACATTTGGTGCCCATTTCTGCATAAGCCAGTCTACACCGGTTCAGGGACCCCTTAGCCCTGCTCTGGCGCGAAACTGGACAAAGGAAAGGGGAGTGACCACTCCCCTGACCTGTACCTCCCCTGGGAGGTGCCCAGAGCTCCTCCAGTGTGCTCCAGACCTCTGCCATCTTGGAAACAGAGGTGCTGCTGGCACACTGGACTGCTCTGAGTGGCCAGTGCCACCAGGTGACGTCAGAGACTCCTTGTAATAGGCTCCTTCAGGTGTTGCTAGCCTATCCTCTCTCCTAGGTAGCCAAACCCTCTTTTCTGGCTATTTAGGGTCTCTGTCTCTTGGGATTCCTTAGATAATGAATGCAAGAGCTCATCCGAGTTCCTCTGCATCTCTCTCTTCACCTTCTGCCAAGGAATCGACTGCTGACCGCGCTGGAAGCCTGCAAAACTGCAACATAGTAGCAAACACGACTACTGCAACTCTGTAACGCTGATCCTGCCGCCTTCTCGACTGTTTTCCTGGTGGTGCATGCTGTGGGGGTAGTCTGCCTCCTCTCTGCACTAGAAGCTCCGAAGAAATCTCCCGTGGGTCGACGGAATCTTCCCCCTGCAACCGCAGGCACCAAAAAGCTGCATTACCGGTCCCTTGGGTCTCCTCTCAGCACGACGAGCGAGGTCCCTCGAATCCAGCAACTCTGTCCAAGTGACTCCCACAGTCCAGTGACTCTTCAGTCCAAGTTTGGTGGAGGTAAGTCCTTGCCTCACCTCGCTAGACTGCATTGCTGGGAACCGCGACTTTTGCAGCTACTCCGGCCCCTGTGCACTTCCGGCGGAAATCCTTTGTGCACAGCCAAGCCTGGGTCCACGGCACTCTAACCTGCATTGCACGACTTTCTAAGTTGGTCTCCGGCGACGTGGGACTCCTTTGTGTAACTTCGGGTGAGCACCGTTTCACACATCCTCGTAGTGCCTGTTTCTGGCACTTCTCCGGGTGCTACCTGCTGCTAAGAGGGCTCCTTGTCTTGCTCGACGTCCCCTCTACCTCCTGGTCCAATTTGCGACCTCCTGGTCCCTCCTGGGCCACAGTAGCGTCCAAAAATGCTAACCGCACCATTTGCAGCTAGCAAGGCTCGTTGGCGTTCTTTCGGCGGGAAAACACTTCTGCACGACTCTACAAGGCGAGAGGGATCCGTCCTCCAAAGAGGAAGTCCCTAGCCCTTTGCGTTCCTGCAGAAACCACAGCTTCTTCTGTCCAGTAGAAGCATCTTTGCACCCGCAGCTGGCATTTCCTGGGTATCTGCCCATCTCCGACTTGCTTGTGACTTTTGGACTTGGTCCCCTTGTTCCACAGGTACCCCAGATTGGAAATCCAGCGTTGTTGCATTGTTGGTTTGTGTCTTTCCTGCCTTATTCCCCTATCACGACTTCTGTGCTCTTTGGGGAACTTTAGTGCACTTTGCACTCACTTTTCAGGGTCTTGGGGTGGGCTATTTTTCTAACCCTCACTATTTTCTAATAGTCCCAGCGACCCTCTACAAGGTCACATAGGTTTGGGGTCCATTCGTGGTTCGCATTCCACTTTTGGAGTATATGGTTTGTGTTGCCCCTATCCCTATGTGTCCCCATTGCATCCTATTGTAACTATACATTGTTTGCACTGTTTTCTAAGACTATACTGCATATTTTTGCTATTGTGTATATATATCTTGTGTATATTTGCTATCCTCATACTGAGGGTACTCACTGAGATACTTTTGGCATATTGTCATAAAAATAAAGTACCTTTATTTTTTGTATATCTGTGTATTGTGTTTTCTTATGATATTGTGCATATGACACTAAGTGGTACTGTAGGAGCTTCACTCGTCTCCTAGTTCAGCCTAAGCTGCTCTTCTAAGCTACCATTATCTATCAGCCTAAGCTGCTAGACACCCTATAAATAAGGGATAACTGGGCCTGGTGCAAGGTGCAAGTACCCCTTGGTACTCACTACAAGCCAGTCCAGCCTCCTACATTGGTTGTGCAGCGGTGGGATAAGTGCTTTGAGACTACTTACCACTCTTGTCATTGTACTTTTCATAAGAGAAAAATATACAAAACAAGTTCAGTGTATATACACATTGCCAAAAAGTTTTGCATTTCCTCTTTTCACTCTTTTCTAAGTGCTGAAAAGAACTTCTAACTTTCTAAAAAGTTCTAAAAAGTTTTAAAAGTTTTTTTTTCTCTGTCTTTCTAAAAGCTCTGACAAACTTTTTTCTCTTTTTCTATCACTTTAACTCTCTCTAAAAATGTCTGGCACAGGCCAAAATGTGGATCTGTCCAAACTTGCATATGATCAGCTTGGCTGGAAAGGAGCAAGGAGTCTCTGCATAGAGAGAGGTTTGAGTGTAGGGAAGAATCCTTCCTTGGAATTGTTACTTAACATGCTTAGAGAACAAGATAAGGCAAGAAGTGCCCCATCTGTTGAAAAAGTAGCTAATGGTTCCCAATCTGATCCAGGGACTCCCCCAGGAAAAGATTCAGGAAAGAAACTTCCTAGCCTGCCCATTACTAGACAGTCTAGCATAGTTGGTAATGATGTTGAGTCACACCATACAAATAGTGTTGTCTCACATCATAGCAAAAGCATTTATTCTCACCACAGTGGTACTGATGTTTCTGTTAGCCAAGCTGTTAGGGTGCCCTCTATAAGGGACAGGTCTCCTTCTGTCCATTCTCACCATACTTCTGTTTCAAGGCATGTCCCTCCCACCCACCCTGATGACAGATTGTTAGAAAGGGAACTCAATAGATTGAGAGTGGAACAAACCAGACTGAAGCTCAAGAAGCAACAGCTGGATTTGGATAGACAGACTTTAGAAGTAGAGAAGGAGAGACAGAAACTGGGTTTAGAAACCCATGGTGGCAGCAGCAGTATTCCCCATAGTCATCCTGCAAAAGAGCATGATTCCAGGAATCTGCACAAGATAGTTCCCCCTTATAAGGAGGGGGATGACATTAACAAGTGGTTTGCTGCACTTGAGAGGGCCTGTGCTGTACAGGATGTCCCTCAAAGGCAGTGGGCTGCTATCCTATGGCTATCATTTAGTGGAAAAGGTAGGGATAGGCTCCTTACTGTAAAAGAAAATGAAGCTAATGATTACAAAGTTCTTAAGAATGCACTCCTGGATGGTTATGGCTTAACCACTGAACAATACAGGATAAAGTTCAGAGAGACCAAAAAGGAGTCTTCACAAGACTGGGTTGATTTCATTGACCATTCAGTGAAGGCCTTGGAGGGGTGGTTACATGGCAGTAAAGTTACTGATTATGACAGCCTGTATAACTTGATCCTGAGAGAGCATATTCTTAATAATTGTGTGTCTGATTTGTTGCACCAGTACTTGGTGGACTCTGATCTGACCTCCCCAAGAATTGGGAAAGAAGGCAGGCAAATGGGTCAGAACAAGGGTGAACAGAAAAGTTCATACAGGGGGTGACAAAGATGGCAACAAGAAGAAGGATGGTAAGTCTTCTGACAAGGGTGGGGACAAATCTAAAAATGAGTCTTCATCAGGCCCACAAAAACACTCTGGTGGGGGGGGTGGGCCCAAATCCTCTTCTAATCAAAACAAGGAAAAGAAACCATGGTGCTATTTATGTAAAATAAAAGGCCATTGGACAACAGATCCCAGTTGTCCAAAGAAAAGCACCAAGCCTCCTACCACTACAACCCCTACTGCTACACCTAGTGTCCCTACTAATAGCAGTGGTGGTGGGAGCAAACCTACTAATAGCCAATCCAAGGGAGTAGCTGGGCTCACTATTGGTAACTTAGTTGGGGTTGGTCTTGTTAGGGAGACCACAGAGGCTATATTAGTCTCTGAGGGGGCTATTGATTTAGCCACCTTAGTTGCTTGTCCCCTTAATATGGATAAGTACAAGCAGCTACCCCTAATAAATGGTGTTGAGGTTCAGGCCTACAGGGACACTGGAGCCAATGTAACTATGGTCATGGAGAAACTGGTCCACCCTGAACAACACCTACTTGGTCACCAGTACCAAGTAACCGATGCTCACAACAACACACTTAGCCACCCCATGGCTGTTGTAAATCTCAACTGGGGGGGGGGTTACTGGTCCAAAGAAAGTTGTGGTAGCTTCCGATTTACCTGTAGACTGTCTATTAGGGAATGATTTGGAGACATCAGCTTGGTCAGATGTGGAGTTGGAGGCCCATGCAGCAATGCTGGGCATCCCAGGGCATATGTTTGCTTTGACAAGGGCTCAGGCCAAAAAGCAAAAAGGACAGGGAAGCTTGGATCCTGGAACAATGGACCAAGTGCTCCCTAAAGCTAGGGCTAGTAGAAGCAAACCACTTCCTACTATCCCTCCCTCTACAGTGGATTCTACTTCTGAGGAAGAAGAATTCCCTCCCTGTGCAGAACCTACACCAGAGGAGCTTCAAGCAGACACTGCTGAGCTTTTGGGTGAAGGGGGGCCTGCCAGGGAGGAGCTGAGTGTGGCACAGCAAACCTGTCCCACATTAGAGGGTCTAAGACAGCAAGCTGTCAAACAGGCTAATGGGGATGTCAGTGACTCTCACAGAGTTTACTGGGAGGACAACCTCTTGTACACTGAAGCAAGGGATCCTTGTAGGAGGCTGGACTGGCTTGTAGTGAGTACCAAGGGGTACTTGCACCTTGCACCAGGCCCAGTTATCCCTTATTAGTGTATAGGGTGTCTAGCAGCTTAGGCTGATAGATAATGGTAGCTTAGCAGAGCAGCTTAGGCTGAACTAGGAGACGTGTGAAGCTACTACAGTACCACTTAGTGTCATATGCACAATATCATAAGAAAACACAATACACAGTTACACTAAAAATAAAGGTACTTTATTTTTATGACAATATGCCAAAGTATCTTAGAGTGTACCCTCAGTGAGAGGATAGGAAATATACACAAGATATATATACACAATAGCAAAAATATGCAGTATAGTCTTAGAAAACAGTGCAAACAATGTATGGTTACAATAGGATGCAATGGGGAAACATAGCGACACAAACCATATACTCCAAAAGTGGAATGCGAACCACGAATGGACCCCAAACCTATGTGACCTTGTAGAGGGTCGCTGGGACTATTAGAAAATAGTGAGAGTTAGAAAAATAACCCTCCCCAAGACCCTGAAAAGTGAGTGCAAAGTGCACTGAAGTTCCCCTAAGGACAAAGAAGTCGTGTTAGAGGAATAATGCAGGAAAGACACAAACCAACAATGCAACAACTGTGGATTTCCAATCTAGGGTACCTGTGGAACAAGGGGACCAAGTCCAAAAGTCACAAGCAAGTCGGAGATGGGCAGATGCCCAGGAAATGCCAGCTGCGGGTGCAAAGAAGCTTCTACTGGACAGAAGAAGCTGCGGTTTCTGCAGGAACGAAAAGGGCTAGAGACTTCCCCTTTGGTGGACGGATCCCTCTCGCCGTGGAGAGTCGTGCAGAAGTGTTTTCCCGCCGAAAGAACGCCAACAAGCCTTGCTAGCTGCAAATCGTGCGGTTAGCGTTTTTGGACGCTGCTGTGGCCCTGGAGGGACCAGGAGGTCGTAAATTGGACCAGGAGAGAGAGGGGACGTCGAGCAAGACAAGGAGCCCTCTCAGCAGCAGGTAGCACCCGGAGAAGTGCCAGAAACAGGCACTACGAGGATGCGTGAAACGGTGCTCACCCGAAGTCGCACAAAGAAGTCCCACGTCGCCGGAGAACAACTTAGGAGGTCGTGCAATGCAGGTTAGAGTGCCGTGGACCCAGGCTGGACTGTGCACAAAGGATTTCCGCCGGAAGTGCACGGAGGCCGGAGTAGCTGCAAAAGTCGCAGTTCCCAGCAATGCAGTCTAGCGAGCTGAGGCAAGGACTTACCTCCACCAAACTTGGACTGAAGAGTCACTGCACTGTGGAGGCCACTTGGACAGAGTTGCTGGATTCGAGGGACCTCGCTCGTCGTGCTGAGAGGAGACTCAAGGGACCGGTAATGCAGCTTTTTGGTGCCTGTGGTTGCAGGGGGAAGATTCCGTCGACCCACGGGAGATTTCTTTGGAGCTTCTAGTGCAGAGAGGAGGCAGACTACCCCCACAGCATGCACCACCAGGAAAACAGTCGAGAAGGCGGCAGGATCAGCGTTACAGAGTTGCAGTAGTCGTCGGCTTTGCTACTATGTTGCAGGTTTGCAGGCTTCCAGCGCGGTCAGCAGTCGATTCCTTGGCAGAAGGTGAAGAGAGAGATGCAGAGGAACTCGGATGAGCTCTTGCATTCGTTATCTAAAGTTTCCCCAGAGACAGAGACCCTAAATAGCCAGAAAAGAGGGTTTGGCTACTTAGGAGAGAGGATAGGCTAGCAACACCTGAAGGAGCCTATCACAAGGAGTCTCTGACGTCACCTGGTGGCACTGGACACTCAGAGCAGCCCAGTGTGCCAGCAGCACCTCTGTTTCCAAGATGGCAGAGGTCTGGAGCACACTGGAGGAGCTCTGGACACCTCCCAGGGGAGGTGCAGGTCAGGGGAGTGGTCACTCCCCTTTCCTTTGTCCAGTTTCGCGCCAGAGCAGGGCTAAGGGGTCCCCTGAACCGGTGTAGACTGGCTTATGCAGAATTGGGCACATCTGGGCCCAACAAAGCATTTCCAGAGGCTGGGGGAGGCTACTCCTCCCCTGCCTTCACACCATTTTCCAAAGGGAGAGGGTGTCACACCCTCTCTCAGAGGAAGTTCTTTGTTCTGCCATCCTGGGCCAGGCCTGGCTGGACCCCAGGAGGGCAGATGCCTGTCTGAGGGGTTGGCAGCAGCAGCAGCTGCAGTGAAACCCCAGGAAGGGCAGTTTGGCAGTACCAGGGTCTGTGCTACAGACCACTGGGATCATGGGATTGTGCCAACTATGCCAGGATGGCATAGAGGGGGCAATTCCATGATCATAGACATGTTACATGGCCATATTCGGAGTTACCATTGTGAAGCTACATATAGGTAGTGACCTATATGTAGTGCACGCGTGTAATGGTGTCCCCGCACTCACAAAGTTCAGGGAATTGGCTCTGAACAATGTGGGGGCACCTTGGCTAGTGCCAGGGTGCCCTCACACTAAGTAACTTTCCACCTAACCTTTACCAGGTAAAGGTTAGACATATAGGTGACTTATAAGTTACTTAAGTGCAGTGTAAAATGGCTGTGAAATAACGTGGACGTTATTTCACTCAGGCTGCAGTGGCAGGCCTGTGTAAGAATTGTCAGAGCTCCCTATGGGTGGCAAAAGAAATGCTGCAGCCCATAGGGATCTCCTGGAACCCCAATACCCTGGGTACCTCAGTACCATATACTAGGGAATTATAAGGGTGTTCCAGTAAGCCAATGTAAATTGGTAAAAATGGTCACTAGCCTGTTAGTGCCAATTTGGAAAGAAATGAGAGAGCATAACCACTGAGGTTCTGATTAGCAGAGCCTCAGTGAGACAGTTAGTCACTACACAGGTAACACATTCAGGCACACTTATGAGCACTGGGGCCCTGGGTCACCAGGGTCCCAGTGACACATACAACTAAAACAACATATATACAGTGAAAAATGGGGGTAACATGCCAGGCAAGATGGTACTTTCCTACACAACCTCCCCCCCCAAACGAAGGACAATAAGACTAGCCATGACCTGATGAGTCTTCATTGTCTATGTGGAAATATCTGGAGAGTCCATCTGCATTGGAGTGGCTACTCCCAGGTCTATGTTCCACTGTATAGTCCATTCCCTGTAGGGATATGGACCACCTCAACAATTTAGGATTTTCACCTTTCATTTGTTTTAGCCAAAGTAGAGGTTTGTGGTCTGTCTGAACAATGAAGTGAGTGCCAAACAGGTATGGCCTCAACTTCTTCAGAGCCCAGACCACAGCAAAGGCCTCCCTCTCAATGGCAGACCAACGCTTTTCTCTAGGGGTCAACCTCCTACTAATAAAAGCAACAGGTTGATCCTGGCCCTCAGAATTAAGTTGTGATAGGACTGCCCCTACTCCTAATTCAGATGCATCAGTTTGGACATAGAATTTTTTAGAGTAACAAGGGCTTTTCAGGACAGGTGCAGAGCACATGGCCTGCTTCAGCTCCTCAAAAGCTTTCTGACAGTTTGCTGTCCATAATACCTTTTTAGGCATCTTTTTGGAAGTGAGGTCATTAAGAGGGGCTGCAATGGAGCCATAGTTCTTAATGAACCTCCTGTAATACCCAGTGAGGCCTAGGAAGGCTCTCACCTGAGTCTGTGTAGTAGGGGGAACCCAATCAATAATTGTTTGGATTTTCCCCTGTAGTGGTGCAATCTGTTCCCCACCAACAAGGTGTCCCAGATAAACCACCTTACCCTGCCCTATCTGGCACTTTGAAGCCTTGATAGTGAGGCCTGCCTTTTGCAGGGCCTCCAAAACTTTCCATAGGTGGACCAGGTGATCATCCCAGCTGGAGCTAAAGACAGCTATATCGTCCAAATATGCTGCACTGAAAGCTTCCAGCCCTTGCAGGACTGTGTTCACCAACCTTTGAAAAGTGGCAGGTGCATTTTTCAAACCAAAAGGCATTACAGTAAACTGGTAATGTCCTCCAATGGTAGAAAATGCAGTCTTAGGTTTAGCATCTTCTGACAATTTGATCTGCCAATACCCTGCAGTCAAATCAAAAGTGCTTAGATACTTGGCAGATGCCAGTGTATCTATGAGCTCATCTGCCCTGGGTATAGGGTGAGCATCAGTTTTGGTTACCAAGTTGAGACCTCTATAGTCTACACAAAACCGCCTTTCCTTCTTTCCATCTTTGGAATGGGGTTTTGGTACAAGTACCACAGGAGAAGCCCATGGACTTTCAGAGTGCTCAACCACTCCTAGTTCTAACATTTTCTGGACCTCTTGCTTTATGCAGTCCCTGACATGGTCAGGCTGCCTATAGATCTTACTTTTGACAGGTAAACTGTCTCCAGTATCTATAGTGTGCTCACACCAAGAAGTGGTACCTGGCACAGTAGAGAAGAGTTCAGAGAATTGATCTAGGAGATTTATGCAATGGTCTTTCTGCTCAGCAGTAAGACAATCAGCCAAAACTACACCTTCCACAAGAGCATCTTGTTCTGTGGAAGAGAAGAGATCAGGTAGAGGATCACTGTCTTCTTCCTGTCCCTCATCAGTTGCCATGAGCAGGGTGAGATCAGCCCTGTCATAGTAGGGTTTCAGGCGGTTGACATGGAGCACCCTAAGGGGACTCCTGGCAGTGCCTAAGTCAACTAAATAGGTGACTTCTCCCTTCTTTTCAACAATTGTGTGGGGTCCACTCCATTTATCTTGGAGTGCTCTTGGGGCCACAGGCTCCAAGACCCACACTTTCTGCCCTGGTTGGTACTGAACCAAAACAGCCTTCTGATCATGCCATTGCTTCTGGAGCTCTTGGCTGGCCTGAAGGTTTTTGCTGGCCTTTTTCATGTACTCAGCCATCCTTGATCTGAGGCCAAGTACATAATCCACAATATCCTGCTTAGGAGCTTTTAAATGTTGTTCCCAACCCTCCTTTACAAGTGTGAGTGGACCCCTAACAGGGTGTCCAAAAAGAAGTTCAAAGGGGCTGAAGCCCACTCCTTTCTGGGGTACCTCCCTGTAGGCAAAAAGGAGGCATGGTAGAAGGATATCCCATCTCCTGCGGAGATTTTCAGGGAGACCCATAATCATGCCTTTGAGAGTTTTATTAAATCTCTCCACCAGTCCATTTGTTTGTGGATGATAGGGTGTTGTGAACTTGTACGTTACACCACACTCCTTCCACATGGCCTTTAAGTATGCAGACATGAAATTGCTTCCCCTGTCTGATACCACTTCCTTTGGGAAGCCCACCCTGGAAAATATTCCCAGGAGGGCCTTTGCCACTGCAGGTGCTGTAGTGGTCCTTAAAGGAATAGCTTCAGGATATCTTGTGGCATGGTCCACTACCACCAAGATAAACCTATTGCCTGAAGCAGCAGGAGGGCCAAGGGGGCCAACTATGTCAACCCCTACCCTTTCAAAGGGTACCCCAACCACAGGCAGTGGAATGAGGGGTGCCTTTGGAGTTCCACCTGTCTTGCCACTGGCTTGACAGGTTTCACAGGACTTACAAAATTATTTTGTGTCCTCAGACATCCTAGGCCAATGAAACAATGGAACCAGTCTGTCCCAAGTTTTCATTTGTCCTAGATGCCCAGCTAGGGGAATGTCATGTGCCAGGGTTAGGAGGAACTTTCTGTACTCCTGAGGAATCACTAATCTCCTGGCAGCTCCAGGTTTAGGATCCCTATGCTCAGTGTACAAGAGGTTGCCCTCCCAGTAAACTCTGTGAGAGTCACTGACATCCCCATTAGCCTGTTTGACAGCTTGCTGTCTGAGACCCTCTAATGTGGGACAGGTTTGCTGTGCCACACTCAGCTCCTCTCTGGCAGGCCCCCCTTCACCCAAAAGCTCAGCAGTGTCTGCTTCCAGCTCCTCTGGTGTAGGTTCTGCACAGGGAGGGAATTCTTCTTCCTCAGAAGTTGAATCCACTGTAGAGGGAGGGATAGTAGGAAGTGGTTTGCTTCTACTAGCCCTAGCTTTAGGGAGCACTTGGTCCATTGTTCCAGGATCCAAGCTTCCCTGTCCTTTTTGCTTTTTGGCCTGAGCCCTTGTCAAAGCAAAAATATGCCCTGGGATGCCCAGCATTGCTGCATGGGCCTCCAACTCCACATCTGACCAAGCTGATGTCTCCAAATCATTCCCTAATAGACAGTCTACAGGTAAATCTGAAGCTACCACAACTTTCGTTGGACCAGTAACCCCCCCCCAGTTGAGATTAACAACAGCCATGGGGTGGCTAAGTGTGTTGTTGTGAGCATCGGTTACTTGGTACTGGTGACCAAGTAGGTGTTGTTCAGGGTGGACCAGTTTCTCTATGACCATAGTCACACTGGCTCCAGTGTCCCTGTAGGCCTGAACCTCAACACCATTTATTAGGGGTAGCTGCTTGTACTTATCCATATTAAGGGGACAAGCAACTAAGGTGGCTAAATCAATAGCCCCCTCAGAGACTAACACAGCCTCTGTGGCCTCCCTAACAAGGCCAACCCCAACTAAGTTACCAATAGTGAGCCCAGCTACTCCCTTGGATTGGCTATTAGTAGGTTTGCTCCCACCACCACTGCTATTAGTAGGGACACTAGGGGTAGCAGTAGGGGTTGTAGTGGTAGGAGCATTGGTGCTTTTCTTTGGACAACTGGGATCTGTTGTCCAATGGCCTTTTATTTTACATAAATAGCACCATGGTTTATTTTCCTTGTTCTGATTAAAAGAGGATTTGGGCCCACCACCCCCACCAGAGTGTTTTTGTGGGCCTGATGAAGACTCATTTTTAGATTTGTCCCCACCCTTGTCAGAAGACTTACCATCCTTCTTTTTGTTGCCATCTTTGTCACCCCCTGTATGAACTTTTCTGTTCACCCTTGTTCTGACCCATTTGTCTGCCTTCTTTCCCAATTCTTGGGGAGAGGTCAGATCAGAGTCCACCAAGTACTGGTGCAACAAATCAGACACACAATTATTAAGAATATGCTCTCTCAGGATCAAGTTATACAGGCTGTCATAATCAGTAACTTTACTGCCATGTAACCACCCCTCCAAGGCCTTCACTGAATGGTCAATGAAATCAACCCAGTCTTGTGAAGACTCCTTTTTGGTCTCTCTGAACTTTATCCTGTATTGTTCAGTGGTTAAGCCATAACCATCCAGGAGTGCATTCTTAAGAACTTGGAAATTATTAGCATCATTTTCTTTCACAGTAAGGAGCCTATCCCTACCTTTTCCACTAAATGATAGCCATAGGATAGCAGCCCACTGCCTTTGAGGGACATCCTGTACAACACAGGCCCTCTCAAGTGCAGCAAACCACTTGTTAATGTCATCCCCCTCCTTATAAGGGGGAACTATCTTGTGCAGATTCCTGGAATCATGCTCTTTTGCAGGATGACTATGGGGAATACTGCTGCTGCCACCATGGGTATCTAAACCCAACTTCTGTCTTTACTTCTCTAGTTCAAAAGACTGTCTATCCAAATCCAGCTGTTGCTTTTTAAGCTTCAGTCTGGTTTGTTCCACCCTCAACTTATTGAGTTCCCTCTCTAACATTCTGTCATCAGGGTTGGTGGGAGGGACATTCCTAGATACAGAGGTATGATGGGAATGAACAGAAGGAGACCTGTCCCTTACAGAAGCCACCCTAACAGCTTGGCTAACAGAAACATCACTACCAGTATGGTGAGAATAAATGCTTTTGCTATGATGTGAGACAACACTATTTGTATGGTGTGGCTCATCATCATTACCAACTATGCTAGACTGTCTAGTAATGGGCAGGCTTGGAAGTTTCTTTCCTGAATCTTTTCCTGGGGGAGTCCCTGGATCAGATTGAGAACCATTAGCTACTTTTTCAACAGATGGGGCACTTTTAGCCTTATCATGTTCTCTAAGCATGTTAAGTAACAGTTCCAAGGAAGGATTCTTCCCTACACTCAAACCTCTCTCTATGCAGAGACTCCTTGCTCCTTTCCAGCTAAGGTGATCATATGCAAGTTTGGACAGATCAACATTTTGGCCTGTGCCAGACATTTTTTAGAGAGAGTTAAAGTGATAGAAAAAGAGAAAAAAGTTTGTCAGAGCTTTTAGAAAGACAGAAAAAAAAACTTTTAAAACTTTTTAGAACTTTTTAGAAAGTTAGAAGTACTTTTCAGCACTTAGAAAAGAGTGAAAAGAGGAAATGCAAAACTTTTTGGCTATGTGTATATACACTGACCTTGTTTTGTATATTTTTCTCTTATGAAAAGTACAATGACAAGAGTGGTAAGTAGTCTCAAAGCACTTATCCCACCGCTGCACAACCAATGTAGGAGGCTGGACTGGCTTGTAGTGAGTACCAAGGGGTACTTGCACCTTGCACCAGGCCCAGTTATCCCTTATTAGTGTATAGGGTGTCTAGCAGCTTAGGCTGATAGATAATGGTAGCTTAGCAGAGCAGCTTAGGCTGAACTAGGAGACGTGTGAAGCTACTACAGTACCACTTAGTGTCATATGCACAATATCATAAGAAAACACAATACACAGTTATACTAAAAATAAAGGTACTTTATTTTTATGACAATATGCCAAAGTATCTTAGAGTGTACCCTCAGTGAGAGGATAGGAAATATACACAAGATATATATACACAATAGCAAAAATATGCAGTATAGTCTTAGAAAACAGTGCAAACAATGTATGGTTACAATAGGATGCAATGGGGAAACATAGCGACACAAACCATATACTCCAAAAGTGGAATGCGAACCACGAATGGACCCCAAACCTATGTGACCTTGTAGAGGGTCGCTGGGACTATTAGAAAATAGTGAGAGTTAGAAAAATAACCCTCCCCAAGACCCTGAAAAGTGAGTGCAAAGTGCACTGAAGTTCCCCTAAGGACAAAGAAGTCGTGTTAGAGGAATAATGCAGGAAAGACACAAACCAACAATGCAACAACTGTGGATTTCCAATCTGGGTACCTGTGGAACAAGGGGACCAAGTCCAAAAGTCACAAGCAAGTCGGAGATGGGCAGATGCCCAGGAAATGCCAGCTGCGGGTGCAAAGAAGCTTCTACTGGACAGAAGAAGCTGCGGTTTCTGCAGGAACGAAAAGGGCTAGAGACTTCCCCTTTGGTGGACGGATCCCCCTCGCCGTGGAGAGTCGTGCAGAAGTGTTTTCCCGCCGAAAGAACGCCAACAAGCCTTGCTAGCTGCAAATCGTGCGGTTAGTGTTTTTGGACACTGCTGTGGCCCTGGAGGGACCAGGAGGTCGCAAATTGGACCAGGAGAGAGAGGGGACGTCGAGCAAGACAAGGAGCCCTCTCAGCAGCAGGTAGCACCCGGAGAAGTGCCAGAAACAGGCACTACGAGGATGCGTGAAACGGTGCTCACCCGAAGTCGCACAAAGAAGTCCCACGTCGCCGGAGAACAACTTAGGAGGTCGTGCAATGCAGGTTAGAGTGCCGTGGACCCAGGCTGGACTGTGCACAAAGGATTTCCGCCGGAAGTGCACGGAGGCCGGAGTAGCTGCAAAAGTCGCAGTTCCCAGCAATGCAGTCTAGCGAGGTGAGGCAAGGACTTACCTCCACCAAACTTGGACTGAAGAGTCACTGGACTGTGGGGGCCACTTGGACAGAGTTGCTGGATTCGAGGGACCTCGCTCGTCGTGCTGAGAGGAGACCCAAGGGACCGGTAATGCAGCTTTTTGGTGCCTGCGGTTGCAGGGGGAAGATTCCGTCGACCCACGGGAGATTTCTTCGGAGCTTCTAGTGCAGAGAGGAGGCAGACTACCCCCACAGCATGCACCACCAGGAAAACAGTCGAGAAGGCGGCAGGATCAGCGTTACAGAGTTGCAGTAGTCGTCTTTGCTACTATGTTGCAGGTTTGCAGGCTTCCAGCGCGGTCAGCAGTCGATTCCTTGGCAGAAGGTGAAGAGAGAGATGCAGAGGAACTCGGATGAGCTCTTGCATTCGTTATCTAAAGTTTCCCCAGAGACAGAGACCCTAAATAGCCAGAAAAGAGGGTTTGGCTACTTAGGAGAGAGGATAGGCTAGCAACACCTGAAGGAGCCTATCACAAGGAGTCTCTGACGTCACCTGGTGGCACTGGACACTCAGAGCAGTCCAGTGTGCCAGCAGCACCTCTGTTTCCAAGATGGCAGAGGTCTGGAGCACACTGGAGGAGCTCTGGACACCTCCCAGGGGAGGTGCAGGTCAGGGGAGTGGTCACTCCCCTTTCCTTTGTCCAGTTTCGCGCCAGAGCAGGGCTAAGGGGTCCCCTGAACCGGTGTAGACTGGCTTATGCAGAATTGGGCACATCTGTGCCCAACAAAGCATTTCCAGAGGCTGGGGGAGGCTACTCCTCCCCTGCCTTCACACCATTTTCCAAAGGGAGAGGGTGTCACACCCTCTCTCAGAGGAAGTTCTTTGTTCTGCCATCCTGGGCCAGGCCTGGCTGGACCCCAGGAGGGCAGATGCCTGTCTGAGGGGTTGGCAGCAGCAGCAGCTGCAGTGAAACCCCAGGAAGGGCAGTTTGGCAGTACCAGGGTCTGTGCTACAGACCACTAGGATCATGGGATTGTGCCAACTATGCCAGGATGGCATAGAGGGGGCAATTCCATGATCATAGACATGTTACATGGCCATATTCGGAGTTACCATTGTGAAGCTACATATAGGTACTGACCTATATGTAGTGCACGCGTGTAATGGTGTCCCCGCACTCACAAAGTTCAGGGAATTGGCTCTGAACAATGTGGGGGCACCTTGGCTAGTGCCAGGGTGCCCTCACACTAAGTAACTTTGCACCTAACCTTTACCAGGTAAAGGTTAGACATATAGGTGACTTATAAGTTACTTAAGTGCAGTGTAAAATGGCTGTGAAATAACGTGGACGTTATTTCACTCAGGCTACAGTGGCAGGCCTGTGTAAGAATTGTCAGAGCTCCCTATGGGTGACAAAAGAAATGCTGCAGCCCATAGGGATCTCCTGGAACCCCAATACCCTGGGTACCTCAGTACCATATACTAGGGAATTATAAGGGTGTTCCAGTAAGCCAATGTAAATTGGTAAAAATGGTCACTAGCCTGTTAGTGCCAATTTGGAAAGAAATGAGAGAGCATAACCACTGAGGTTCTGATTAGCAGAGCCTCAGTGAGACAGTTAGTCACTACACAGGTAACACGTTCAGGCACACTTATGAGCACTGGGGCCCTGGGTTACCAGGGTCCCAGTGACACATACAACTAAAACAACATATATACAGTGAAAAATGGGGGTAACATGCCAGGCAAGATGGTACTTTCCTACAATCCTAAACCTGGAACTGCCAGGAGGTTAGTGATTCCTCAGGAGTACAGGAAGTTCCTCCTAACTTTAGCCCACGACATTCCCCTAGCTGGGCACCTGGGACAAATGAAAACTTGGGACAGACTGGTTCCCTTGTTTCATTGGCCTAGGATGTCTGAGGACACAAAAGATTTTTGTAAGTCCTGTGAAACCTGTCAAGCCAGTGGCAAGACAGGTGGCACTCCAAAGGCACCCCTTATTCCACTGCCTGTGGTTGGGGTACCCTTTGAAAGGGTAGGGGTTGACATAGTTGGCCCCCTTGACCCTCCTACTGCTTCAGGCAATAGGTTTATCTTGGTGGTAGTGGACCATGCCACAAGATACCCTGAAGCAATTCCTTTAAGGACCACTACAGCACCTGCAGTGGCAATGGCCCTCCTAGGAATATTTTCTAGGGTGGGCTTCCCAAAGGAAGTAGTATCAGACAGGGGAAGCAATTTCATGTCTGCATACTTAAAGGCCTTGTGGAAGGAGTGTGGTGTAACTTACAAGTTCACTACACCCTATCATCCACAAACAAATGGACTGGTGGAGAGATTTAATAAAACTCTCAAAGGCATGATTATGGGTCTCCCTGAAAAACTCCGTAGGAGATGGGATATCCTGTTACCATGCCTCCTTTTTGCCTACAGGGAGGTACCCCAGAAAGGAGTGGGCTTCAGCCCCTTTGAACTCCTCTTTGGTCACCCTGTTAGGGGTCCACTAACACTTGTCAAGGAGGGTTGGGAACAACCTTTAAAAGCTCCAAAGCAAGATATTGTGGATTATGTACTTGGCCTCAGATCAAGAATGGCTGAGTATATGAAAAAGGCCAGTAAAAACCTTCAGGCCAGCCAAGAGCTCCAGAAGCAATGGCATGATCAGAAGGCTGTTTTGGTTCAGTACAAACCAGGGCAGAAAGTGTGGGTCTTGGAGCCTGTGGCCCCAAGAGCACTCCAAGATAAATGGAGTGGACCCCACATAATTGTTGAAAAGAAGGGTGAAGTCACCTACTTAGTTGACTTAGGCACTGCCAGAAGTCCCCTTAGGGTGCTCCATGTCAATCGCCTGAAACCCTACTATGACAGGGCTGATCTCACCCTGCTCATGGCAACTGATGAGGGACAGGAAGAAGACAGTGATCCTCTACCTGATCTCTTCTCTTCCACAGAACAAGATGCTCTTGTGGAAGGTGTAGTTTTGGCAGATTGTCTTACTGCTGAGCAGAAAGACCATTGCATAAACCTCCTAGATCAATTCTCTGAACTCTTCTCTACTGTGCCAGGTACCACTTCTTGGTGTGAGCACACTATAGATACTGGAGACAGTTTACCTGTCAAAAGTAAAATCTATAGGCAGCCTGACCATGTCAGGGACTGCATAAAGCAAGAGGTGCAGAAAATGTTAGAACTAGGAGTGGTTGAGCACTCTGAAAGTCCATGGGCTTCTCATGTGGTACTTGTACCAAAACCCCATTCCAAAGATGGAAAGAAGGAAATGCGGTTTTGTGTAGACTATAGAGGTCTCAACCTGGTAACCAAAACTGATGC
Organism: Pleurodeles waltl; assembly: GCF_031143425.1. NCBI lineage: Eukaryota > Metazoa > Chordata > Amphibia > Caudata > Salamandridae > Pleurodeles > Pleurodeles waltl. The sequence continues at coordinate 1,013,917,725 of NC_090443.1, forward strand.
TCACCCTATACCCAGGGCAGATGAGCTCATAGATACACTGGCATCTGCCAAGTATCTAAGCACTTTTGATTTGACTGCAGGGTATTGGCAGATCAAATTGTCAGAAGATGCTAAACCTAAAACTGCATTTTCAACCATTGGAGGCCATTACCAATTTACAGTAATGCCTTTTGGATTGAAAAATGCACCTGCCAATTTTCAAAGGTTGGTGAACACAGTCCTGAAAGGGCTGGAAGCTTTCAGTGCAGCATATTTGGACGATATAGCTGTCTTTAGCTCCAGCTGGGATGATCACCTGGTCCACCTATGGAAAGTTTTGGAGGCCCTGCAAAAGGCAGGCCTCACTATCAAGGCTTCAAAGTGCCAGATAGCGCAGGGTAAGGTGGTTTATCTGGGACACCTTGTTGGTGGGGAACAGATTGCACTACTTCAGTGGAAAATCCAAACAATTATTGATTGGGTTCCCCCTACCACTCAGACTCAGGTGAGAGCCTTCCTAGGCCTCACTGGGTATTACAGGAGGTTCATTAAGAACTATGGCTCCATTGCAGCCCCTCTTAATGACCTCACATCCAAGAAAATGCCTAAAAAGGTATTATGGACAGCAAACTGTCAGAAAGCTTTTGAGGAGCTGAAGCAGGCCATGTGCTCTGCACCTGTCCTGAAAAGCCCTTGTTACTCTAAAAACATTCTATGTCCAAACTGATGCATCTGAATTAGGAGTAGGGGCAGTCCTATCACAACTTAATTCTGAGGGCCAGGACCACCCTGTTGCTTTTATTAGTAGAAGGTTGACCCCTAGAGAAAAGCGTTGGTCTGCCATAGAGAGGGAGGCCTTTGCTGTGGTCTGGGCTCTGAAGAAGTTGAGGCCATACCTGTTTGGCACTCACTTCATTGTTCAGACAGACCACAAACCTCTACTTTGGCTAAAACAAATGAAAGGTGAAAATCCTAAATTGTTAAGGTGGTCCATATCCCTACAGGGAATGGACTATACAGTGGAACATAGACCTGGGAGTAGCCACTCCAATGCAGATGGACTCTCCAGATATTTCCACTTAGGCAATGAAGACTCATCAGGTCATGGCTAGTCTTATTGTCCTTCGTTTGGGGGGGGGTTGTGTAGGAAAGTACCATCTTGCCTGGCATGTTACCCCCATTTTTCACTGTATATATGTTGTTTTAGTTGTATGTGTCACTGGGACCCTGTTCTCCAGGGCCCCAGTGCTCATAAGTGTGCCTGAATGTGTTACCTGTGTAGTGACTAACTGTCTCACTGAGGCTCTGCTAATCAGAACCTCAGTGGTTATGCTCTCTCATTTCTTTCAAATTGTCACTGACAGGCTATTGACCAATTTTACCAATTTACATTGGCTTACTGGGACACCCTTATAATTCCCTAGTATATGGTACTGAGGTACTCAGGGTATTGGGGTTCCAGGAGATCCCTATGGGCTGCAGCATTTCTTTTGCCACCCATAGGGAGCTCTGACAAATCTTACACAGGCCTGCCACTGCAGCCTGAGTGAAATAACGTCCACGTTATTTCACAGCCATTTTTCACTGCACTTAAGTAACTTATAAGTCACCTATATGTCTAACCTTTACCTAGTAAAGGTTGGGTGCTAAGTTACTTAGTGTGTGGGCACCCTGGCACTAGCCAAGGTGCCCCCACATTGTTCAGGGCCAATTCCCCGGACTTTGTGAGTGTGGGGACACCATTACACGCGTGCACTACATATAGGTCACTACCTATATGTAGCTTCACAATGGTAACTCCTAATATGGCCATGTAATATGTCTATGATCATGGAATTGCCCCCTCTATACCATCCTGGCATAGTTGGCACAATCCCATGATCCCAGTGGTCTGTAGCACAGACCCTGGTACTGCCAAACTGCCTTTCCCGGGGTTTCACTGCAGCTGCTGCTGCTGCCAACCCCTCAGACAGGCATCTGCCCTCCTGGGGTCCAGCCAGGCCTGGCCCAGGATGGCAGAACAAAGGACTTTCTTCTGAGAGAGGGTGTTACACCCTCTCCCTTTGGAAAATGGTGTGAAGGCAGGGGAGGAGTAGCCTCCCCCAGCCTCTGGAAATGCTTTCATGTGCACATTTGGTGCCCATTTCTGCATAAGCCAGTCTACACCGGTTCAGGGACCCCTTAGCCCTGCTCTGGCGCGAAACTGGACAAAGGAAAGGGGAGTGACCACTCCCCTGACCTGTACCTCCCCTGGGAGGTGCCCAGAGCTCCTCCAGTGTGCTCCAGACCTCTGCCATCTTGGAAACAGAGGTGCTGCTGGCACACTGGACTGCTCTGAGTGGCCAGTGCCACCAGGTGACGTCAGAGACTCCTTGTGATAGGCTCCTTCAGGTGTTGCTAGCCTATCCTCTCTCCTAGGTAGCCAAACCCTCTTTTCTGGCTATTTAGGGTCTCTGTCTCTTGGGATTCCTTAGATAACGAATGCAAGAGCTCATCCGAGTTCCTCTGCATCTCTCTCTTCACCTTCTGCCAAGGAATCGACTGCTGACCGCGCTGGAAGCCTGCAAAACTGCAACATAGTAGCAAAGACGACTACTGCAACTCTGTAACGCTGATCCTGCCGCCTTCTCGACTGTTTTCCTGGTGGTGCATGCTGTGGGGGTAGTCTGCCTCCTCTCTGCACTAGAAGCTCCGAAGAAATCTCCTGTGGGTCGACGGAATCTTCCCCCTGCAACCGCAGGCACCAAAAAGCTGCATTATCGGTCCCTTGGGTCTCCTCTCAGCACGACGAGCGAGGTCCCTCGAATCCAGCAACTCTGTCCAAGTGACTCCCACAGTCCAGTGACTCTTCAGTCCAAGTTTGGTGGAGGTAAGTCCTTGCCTCACCTCGCTAGACTGCATTGCTGGGAACCGCGACTTTTGCAGCTACTCCGGCCCCTGTGCACTTCCGGCGGAAATCCTTTGTGCACAGCCAAGCCTGGGTCCACGGCACTCTAACCTGCATTGCACGACTTTCTAAGTTGGTCTCCGGCGACGTGGGACTCCTTTGTGTAACTTCGGGTGAGCACCGTTTCACGCATCCTCGTAGTGCCTGTTTCTGGCACTTCTCCGGGTGCTACCTGCTGCTAAGAGGGCTCCTTGTCTTGCTCGGCGTCCCCTCTACCTCCTGGTCCAATTTGCGACCTCCTGGTCCCTCCTGGGCCACAGCAGCGTCCAAAAACGCTAACCGCACGATTTGCAGCTAGCAAGGCTTGTTGGCGTTCTTTCGGCGGGAAAACACTTCTGCACGACTCTACAAGGCGAGAAGGATCCGTCCTCCAAAGGGGAAGTCCCTAGCCCTTTGCGTTCCTGCAGAAACCGCAGCTTCTTCTGTCCAGTAGAAGCTTCTTTGCACCCGCAGCTGGCATTTCCTGGGCATCTGCCCATCTCCGACTTGCTTGTGACTTTTGGACTTGTTCCCCTTGTTCCACAGGTACCCCAGATTGGAAATCCAGCGTTGTTGCATTGTTGGTTTGTGTCTTTCCTGCCTTATTCCCCTATCACGACTTCTGTGCTCTTTGGGGAACTTTAGTGCACTATGCACTCACTTTTCAGGGTCTTGGGGTGGGCTATTTTTCTAACCCTCACTATTTTCTAATAGTCCCAGCGACCCTCTACAAGGTCACATAGGTTTGGGGTCCATTCGTGGTTCGCATTCCACTTTTGGAGTATATGGTTTGTGTTGCCCCTATCCCTATGTGTCCCCATTGCATCCTATTGTAACTATACATTCTTTGCACTGTTTTCTAAGACTATACTGCATATTTTTGCTATTGTGTATATATATCTTGTGTATATTTGCTATCCTCATACTGAGGGTACTCACTGAGATACTTTTGGCATATTGTCATAAAAATAAAGTACCTTTATTTTTAGTATATCTGTGTATTGTGTTTTCTTATGATATTGTGCATATGACACTAAGTGGTACTGTAGGAGCTTCACTCGTCTCCTAGTTCAGCCTAAGCTGCTCTGCTAAGCTACCATTATCTATCAGCCTAAGCTGCTAGACACCCTATACACTAATAAGGGATAACTGGGCCTGGTGCAAGGTGCAAGTACCCCTTGGTACTCACTACAAGCCAGTCCAGCCTCCTACACGCGCTCACACCTGCGCTTGTGAACTAATAGAGAAGAACTACTCCCAAAGCCAAAAATGCCAGAATAGACTGCCGGGGAGCTCCGCTTCATGGCAACATGAAAGATCCCTCAGCGTGCAGCAGTACTGGAATCACAGAAAATGGAGCTGAGCCGCTGATCCGGCAGGAATCCTCAAACAATGGGAGACAGAACAGCACAAAGTCTCCTGGAGTTGCCTAGTGAGCTCCTCAGAGACCCCTCGTTGCCAATATGTTATGGATAGATCAAGGAAGCATCACATAGGTTATAAAAGATTTATTCATAGGATTAAAGAGGAGTCCACGGGAAAGCGACCCTTCGCATGAAAGACCTGCAGCAACTGTCACTGAGAACTGTTGCCTGGAATCTTTCATGCAAAAGGATTCCAGCACGCCAACAACATTCTTGCGTTCAATGTTCTTTATTCTTTTTGACATGTAACGAGTTTAAACGGTGGGAGATCTTAAAAAAACATAATCTGGAGAATGTATTTCTCCCATTGAATTCTATTTAAGCAGAAGCAATTTCAGGCGGGAGACAGCCAAAATAAAGACTTTGAATCGGGTCTATTGGCAAGTATGAGATTCTGGACCATATTTATACTTTTCTAGTGCCACATTTGCGTCATTTTGTGATGCAAAAACGGCACAAACTTGCAAAATACAATTGTATTTTGTAAGTTTGCACCATTTTTGCGTCAAAAAGCGGCGCAAATGTGGCGCTAAAAAAGTATAACTATGGGCCTCTGTTTTTTTCATTACAAGCGATTTTGCAAACACAGCGCAAGAGTTGTGCAGGCAAAACCTTAGAATGACCTCTGTAACTCCGTGTAAAAGAAAAATCTGTTGTCTGCATGTTACACAAAGGGGGTCATTACGACCCTGGCGGAAGGCGGAGAACCGGCAGTAAGACCGCCAACAGGCTGGCGGTCTTACCTTGTGGAATTATGACCATGGCGGTTACCGCCATGGTCATCCGCCGGTTCTCCGTTCCGCCCGCCGGGCTGGAGACCTGGGTCTCCAGCCCGGCGGCCGTCACTATACCGCCGCCGGTATTTTGACCAGGCTTACTGCCGTGGATTTCCAGCGGTTTGAACCGCCATGAAATCCATGGCGGTAAGCACTATCAGTGCCAGGGAATTCCTTCCCTGGCACTGATAGGGGTCTCCCCCACCCCTCACACCCACCCCGACTCCCTCCCCTACACCCCCCACCACCCTTGCCACCCCCCAAAGGTGGCAGGGCCCCCCTCCCCACCCCGACCCCCAACATCACATAACTCACACACACACGACACGCATGCAGGGACCACCAACACACACACGCACACACACCGACATACATGCCAACATCCACACACAGTCAGACACACACACCCACATTCAAACATACACGCACACATCCATACAGACATACCCACAGACATACACGCACTCAGTCCCAAACATGCATCACCCCCACAAGCATACACGCACTCACACATCCCCTCTACATACTCAGACACACACCCCCATGCACGTACACAACACACAACACCCCCCCAAACCCCTCCCCTAACGGACGATCGACTTACCTGGTCCGTCGATCCTCCGGGAGGGGACGGGAGCCATGGGGGCTGCTCTGCCGACACCACACCACCAACAGAACACCGCCACTTCCCCGCCGCCCGCCAGTATGGCTGCTGGCGGCTCAGCAGCCAACAGTCATAATACGCAGAGCGGCAAACCGCCACTACTGGCGGTCTTCCGCTCGGCGGTCCCTTGGCGGTCATGTAAAAATACCGCCGAGGTTGTAATGACCCCCTCTATGCTTGTTTATGAGTCAAAACCGTGAATAGACAAAACACAATTCTCCCCAGCTAGTGCATTAACCACCAACGGTATCTCAAGTTCTTATTCCATGAGATTTACTGGGCACACCCCTCGTGACTTCACCCCATTCTGTGTTGCTACACCTTGACTGTCAAATTATGGGTTCCCCGAATCAAGTTTTTCCATTTCCACCACTGCAGCTTAGACTACAAAATGTGACACTTGTTATACTGAGAAATGACGCTGTGTTTGCTGCATATTAATGCCCGCTCATTAACTACCTCGTAGCTCTTAACGTGAGCTCCCAAAAGTATAATGTGTTTTCTTATAACATTTTACCTCTACTGTACACAAATAAAATGGCACACCTCCCCGTCGGGGAATTGAACCCCGGTCTCCCGCGTGACAGGCGGGGATACTGACCACTATACTAACGAGGAACTGGTAGCCGTCAGTATGACGATCTCTTACTCGTTGCTTATGAAAGCCAGCAGTCCTACAGGTAGCGGTGAATTATTTTCTATTGTGGTCAATGTTACTATAAACTAAACACAGAATACATGTTAAAAATACCCCAGATTCCAACTCAGACCAAATAAAAATACAATGGTAACATATATTTCTTAAACTTTGACATGTTTTATGCCTTTAAAAAACAAATGGCAACCATTTCATGCACTAATATGGTCAAATTAAATAAATAAAAAGAAATCATTTCTGACTAATATCACTGCTCGATAAGCTTCAGAATCAAGTAGATTGATTTAGCTCACGCGTCACTAAATGTAACATGGCCGCCGGTCGGACGTGGACGACAGCTCCCCTCTCATTGCTTCCTCTCTAACATGGCCGCCACAAAGGGGCGTCGGTCGGATCTTTAGTGATGACAAGATCTTAATCCCCACTCCAACATGGCTACCGGACTGGTGTCATCCTGAGCTTCAGAAGTGCTCACAGTTCCCCAGACTAACATGGCCGCTAGCGTCACCTTCACGAGAGCTCTGCTCTTTAGACTTGTTTTATTTGTAAACTACGCTACCTGGGCATGGGAAGGTATGATTACAAAAGGTACTGACAGCAGCAAACAACGAAACATTCTTCAGATCAGGAGTTTACTTTTAGAGAACTGCGCTGAGAAAACAACTGTGTTTCGTGTACTAAGTCTGCCAAGGGCTGGGCTGTTTTGCTGGACTTCTGGCTTGCCCAGTGTCTGCATTTTAGAGGGCTTGGGCAGGATGAGTTACGCATGCATGGATTCGGAAACTTAAAACTCTGTAAGGGGTATTATTGTTGCTATGGTACATATGCTGGAACCAGGGTGATGCTGATAAGTAATGGCCTGTGTGGTCAGGCCATGCTTTTTTTGCTTGGATTTCTAGGATTTTGAACGAATACAACGCAAGTCACTGAAATCAAAGCAAAAACGTGGTCTGGATGAGCTATTGGCCGTATGAAACTTGAGCTCTGATTAAGCACATATGGGGCCAGATGTATGAAAGTTTTTTCCTGGTGTCTAACGGCCCGATGCGCAGGGAAAAGGCCTTTCCCCATGTTACTATCCTAACTTGTTACCGACTCGCAAAATAGGATTGCGAGTCGCAATTAGGAAGGGGCGTGCCAAAAGCGTCCCTTCCTCACAGCAAGTTGCAGTGGGATGTAAGGTTGTTTTGAGAATGTGAATGCAGTAGCAAAACAATCGCAGTAATGGCGGTAACCCATTCTCAAACGTGAAGGGGTCCTCAGGGACTGCCTCTCCTTTGTGAATGCATGCAAAAATATATTTTTAGAGCAAGTAGTGGTCCCACGGACCAATGCCTACTCTGAAAAAATGAAAAGTAAACTTTTCATCTTTTCTTTGAAATATACCTGGATGCATAAAAAAAATGCTTTATGTAAAAAGCAGTCACGGACATGCCGGTCTGCTGTCCCCAGCAGGCCACTATCTCTGTGAGTGTGGCCATTTCCAGTGGGGTCGCAAATTGCGAACTATCTTATGAATATTAATGTGGTAGACCTTTTGCGAGCCCATTGGGAATCGCATATAGTGTTAAACACACTGTTATACATCCCAGTTTGCAAATACCTAATAGCGAATCGATAAGATTCGCTAATAGGAAGTCGCAAACCCAAACCTAAAAACATCTGGCCCTTAGTATCTTACCAATCAGACACATAATAAACAGTTACCTCTTGGCGGCAAGTCCCCTGCAAGCAATTATAAGAAGAGCAATAGTAGGAATATTGTTGATTCTGGCGACATATAGAGGTTACTCAATACACAGATAATCCCAACTGATTTGCTAAAGCCAAGCATCAATAAATCAATGCATCCATGTCTCACACAGTTACTATAATTTTAACATTACATTTAGAACAATTCCCACCAGAGCTGCAATACTGTTGTTGGTACAGTACCAGCACTTCCCAGCATGACTTCTGAACTTGTAATAGGTCGCACAGACTACATGTGTACTGAATTAAACTGCGGTCTGCTGGAAAAAGCTTTGCATCGTTTGGATAGCCACCCAGACTACAGAAAGCACTGCAATGCAGTATCAATACACAGCTGCCAAGTTTCCCAGGTCTATGATCAGGGGCATCGCTTAGTGAGATTCAGTGGGGAGTGAGCCTAAAATTTCCCAACTAAAAAAGCAGTGGGCCGCAGGATCGGTATAAATTGTTCCCATGAGTAGCAGGGTCAGTACTGATGCATTAGGTTGGCCTCTGGGGCTGATTTAGAGACACATAATCCATTGCAAAGGTGACAGAGTACTCTGTCCACCTAACTGAAGGTCCGCCCACCCAATTTTGAGTAGGGTGGATCAGACATTTTACGCCAAAGGAGTAAAATGTACTGCACTGATGTAAAACTTCCTCTGATGGGCTGACATAGCACGTTCCGTCGAAGGTAAGGCAGCCATCTGTCCCCTATATTTAGAGTGGATGGTCACACGGCTTATTTGCCCTGTCTGTCGACACAGATATAACTTGGTGGTGACAGAAGTTTTTAAACAAAGGACCCTACACCATGAGAGAATACTTCCATGGTGATAATTATTTTTTTGAAATTTTCAAAATGAAACTCCCGCTTTCAGTGTTTGTTTTGAAAAAAAAAACAATTGGTAAAAGTTTGATGGCCAGCAATCATGTTTGATGGAGCCATCCATCAAACTATTCCTACATTGACATGAACCGCCATGACTTCAGTTCCTGCTAATGTATAGAGATGCCTGCAACAGTACTTAATTTGTGCTTATTGTTTCCGGTGCTGAGCACCGGCACTTATTTATGGGGGCCGGAGCTTATTCTTTTGCCTCAAGCATTTACTGGAGGCAAAAGGCACATATGGGAAAGATGGAGGAAGAGAAAAACGAAAAAGCGTCACAAAGGGAGAAAACAGAAAGCTGCAGGAGTGAACTGAAGGGGCAGAGCGTGGCTGTAAATAGATTACAGAGGCCCGAGATGGCTTCAGGGTTACTGCCTCAGTATTCCGTGTTCACACATTTAATTGCAGCAGCCGCGTGTTTCAGAGGAGAGCTTTGCGCACCGGCACCTTTTTATTTACAAATTAAGCACTGGTCTGCAAGACCAACGGACAATTCTATATTTTGCAGGCAGAGTAAAGACAGTGTGGCAAATATGAAGTCCTCCACCACCATGTCTTCCGTTATAGCATCTGCCAAACCTTAAATCACGCCCCCTGACTAGAGTGGCACAATGGGTGTAAAACAGACCTGCCAACTCACACCGTGTGACACATAATATCATCTCCCATCACACAGTCAGCCTGTGAGGAGCTGATACCACATGGTGGCAGGGAAAACAAGCTGAAAACCACTGTAAACAATTGTTTTCATCTAGTTTTTGGAGGCTTTGAACTGCCAACGTCCATTAATGGGTGTGAAAACACCCCAAGACATAGGAATCAGCCACAGAAAACATTTGCTTTTGGAGGAGGAGGCTTGGAGGCAGGATGGGGGGGTGGCAAAAGTGACGCTTAGGTAGTTCTCTCCACAAGGCCCACCCCCTCCAAAGCTCCTTCCATCCTCACACGATGAGATCTGTATTCAAGTTGGCAGGTCTAGAAAAATCATGCTTTAGAATGCTACCCAGAGGGATTGCGAGTGATTGGACTATCTCCTTTTGGGTGTTTGATTGACATTAGTATGCCAGGAAACTTGAGATTGGCACAGTTTTCCAAGCCTACTGCTGCCACTGTTTGCAAATTAAAAAACGTATTCAATTCGTATTCATTCAAGGAGTACTTCTAGTTCTATGGGTGCAAATATGCTACTTTTGTGGTAAACCTATCATTACTTATATAAAAAGCATGACTACATGTTCTAAAATTCAAAACTAAAACCTGGCCCGGAGCTGCTATTCAATCAAGGACCTGGGAAACATAACAGAGGTAGCAATAAAAATTGTACCCTAGATAGTCCAGACACAGGCAGTGTTAAAACCAACTTTAGGGCTTGGTGGGAGGTCACTGGGGGGGAGGTAGATGTCCTGCCTTCGCTGATCCATAGTGATCTGCCTGCAATATTTAGACATTTCCTGGGGGCACTTTTACAAAAATCTACATTACTGGCAGACCCTCTATGTCATAGTAAAGTGTGCCGATCAATATTTGTTTTCTTTGCTGACAACAAAGCTCCATAGTGGAGCTTTTATTTTGCAAAACAAAAAAAATAGTGCCACTGACAGTCTGGGAGTTTTCTTTCAATGCATCAGGGACACTGTTCTATTTTTTTCTGCCTGAGACCACAGTGTATCGCGTGGCGGCCGGAGAAGTAAAACTTGTATCAGTGACCCACCATTCCAAAGCTTTGGAGAGAATGTCTCTCCAGTGGCTGTCCAGGCTGGAAGGTGGTTAGGAAGGCATAGCTTAATTTGAGCCAGTGCTTAATTTGAGTCAGTGGTTGCCGGTGGGGGCCAGCACTAATTTTTGGGGACCGTCACTTATTTTTCTTCATCAGACATTTCCCCGAAAGAAAAAGAGGGAAAAACACACAAAATGGAAAGAAGGATGAAGAGAAAGGCAAACAATCCGTCATCATGGGAGAAAGCAGAATCTTGCCAGAGTGAGATAAAGAGGCATGGAGTGCCTGGCAGTGGATTAGATAGGCCTGAAGTGGAGTCAGGACTATGCATCTTTGTTGTTTGGCACACTGACATTTAATAGCATTGGCCAATGGCATCTGAGCAGTGCTTGGGGCACCAGCACTTATTATTTTCCAAATTAAGCACAGGCTCTATGAGGCTATGTAGTCTGAAACAGAGTAGTTCTGCCACCCCGAAATGAGGAGGTGGAACCAAGAGGTGAGCAGGGGGAAGTCCCATATCTACTACCTCAAAAAGAGCTCCCTTAGCTATAAAATCAAATGCATGTTTCCCTAGTAATTCTCTGACCACAATTTAATCAAAGGCAGTACTTGGTGCTAAGAATTGCTCTGCATAGAAAACCAGTCTTCCGTAAGGTATATCAGTCCTTTGTGGGGAAACTGATCTAAACTTCTAACTGATCTGGCCAACAGGTTTTGAAAATTCTTCTTTCATAACCAATTGCGGTTCAGTCAGCATACAGTAGTATCCTGCTCTCCTTGCTAAGAAGAGTGTTGCAGTAGCATTCTAGGTGTATACAACAGTTGACCTGATGATGCTCTGAATGGGGCAGTAGGCTGGCAGACTCCCTCCCAGTGGAAGTGATTTTCAATAAATACCACTACTTCACTTTACCTTCGTATCTGAAATTTCTACACTGATTTCTGTGGTTCACTTTCAGGACACCTCCTAAGGGCATGTTTGCTTCTGCACCTTCATCCGTAATATGGTGCAGGTCCCCATGCAAACGAGGGTATGCCCTCTGAAGGTAGCCCTGATGCTACATGTTCACCAGGCATATCAGTATTACAGAAAGATCCACACATGCATCTGCGGCCTCTTCTGTAATGCCATAGTTCCCCGAGGGTGCAAAAATTAGGCACACATGCCTGTTGGGTCCCTGGAACACTGTGGCCCTCATTACGAGTCTGGCAGTGTACTGACTGCCAGACTCGTGGTGTTGGACCCACCGCCCACAGGCCGGCGGTGAAGACTGCCAGATTACAAGTGTGGCGGTTTGGCCTGTGCCAAACCGCCACTTATCCGTTCCTACCGCCAGGATGGGCGGACCGTCGGGCTGGAGATAAGCATCTCCGACCCCGCAGTCCACCAAAGACCACTGGTGGTATCACTAGTCCCCTTCCCACCAGGGATTTCGTGGCGGTAGCAATACGCACTCCAACATTCCAACACGCACTCACTTCAACAATCATACACGCATTCATACACCCATACGCACACATACACGCACGAATGCACACACTCATTCAAACATACATTCAAACATGCATTCAAACACCCATACACACACGCACATACACACTTACATTCACACACGCAGACAACACCCACTCACACACGCACACACAACACCTCCCACTCCCCTCCCCTGAGAGGCGATCGACTTAGGTCGTCCGGCAGGGAACGGGAACAGGCGCTTCCATCACCGGCAGGCGCTCCACCATCAGGACATCGCCAGCCGTATTACAGGTTGTAATACGGCTGGTGGAGTCCTTTTGGCAGGACCGGTGGTGGAACCGCCCCTGCGCCTCTGACCGCCAGCATGACTACTGGAAGATTTCCACCCAAATTGTGGCGGCAATCCCTCAGTACTCATAATATGGCTGTCGGAAGACCGCCAACACTGGCGGTCTTCTGGCGCCCCCGCGGCTTTGGCGGTTTGTGTCAAAGACCGGCAAAGTCGTAATGAGGGCCTATGTGTAATACGGCTTAAGGCATCTCATTCCATTTCCAGGCAGCACCTGGAAAGATAAAAACAAGTTGTCACCCACTTGTGATGTCCACATGAGCTGCTCATTTAGCATTTGTGGTCCTTTTAGCTAGATAGAATCACAAACTCTCCTCATATGGGAGGAATGGAGGCAATATTTTGAAGCATATGTTGAGTTGGGAGGAGTGGATACACTTACTGCCTCTAGGAAACTTGCAATGCTCAAGCATTGTTTCAGTGCTGAAGGGTGACATGTATTGAAACATCTTCCACCACTCGGTGAAGAAGAGGTCGGTGAAACGGATCCGGATGAATATGAAACCGCAATATGGAAAATAGTTATCAAAATAAAGAATGAGGTGGTGATTTGAAAGTTTATGAACAGAGGACAGCATTTGGACGAATCTATAGAACATTATCTAGTGGCTTTGCAGCTATTGGCAGCTTTTATGCAATTACAATAGCTGTTTGGATGAGATATTAAGGGACCAATTGGTACAGAAAATCAAAAGTTGAAAGATGCAAGAGAAACAGTTGACCGCAGAGAACATGACTCTACAAAAGACTATTGACATTGTGCAAAGGGCAGAAAATACTAACGAGAGTCTAAGCGAAATGTCACCAGGTGACCCTTAGAACTAAGTACATGAACAACTATAAAACCAAAAGGACACCACCATGTTCTAAAAGTGCAGATCCCAGCGGCAGGGGAGGTCCAATTAGCTAAAGATGTAGTTTGCAGGGCCCTCTTGCCAGTGACAAATAGTGTCCTCCTGTGGGATAGATGTTCAGGAGGTGTAAGCCACAGTGTCAATTGTGGATAGGGACAGAATGGGCAATTTCACAGCAAATTCCACAACAAAATATTCTGTACTTTTAATAAAACTAAACAGACATACATGCACGGTTTTACTGTGTTTAATAATACGAAGTTTATAGTTTGTATAAGTAGGCCTTGTTATAAAAAGTGCACCTTCAAAATGCACGTGAGGCACAGCTTGGCACTCATATCCGTATCTAAATACTTTATTCGGCTGCATTCCAGCCATAAAAGTCACAATCATACATACATTTGATTCATTTAAAAGAGAAAAAAAGAGGTATAAAAAATTACAATGCTAAAATTAGTACAAAACACAACTTCTAAAAATATCAAGACACACCATGCATTCCAATGTCAAAACTGACACAACATAATAGGTGCTCTGAAAGAAAGAAACAAAAGTTAAAAGACAGTCCTCAGTATCTAGATCTTACTCTCATGGCACATAATAAAAAGTTTAAAACAGGGTGGATAACCCTTTGGTTACCCAGCTGAAGCAGAAATGCAAATTCAACTGCATGAGACTCAGGGCCAGATGTAGCAAAGGGTTTTTCCCATTCTGTGTCAATGGGAAAATGTGTTCGTACATATGGCTCTCAGTTTCTAGTGTACGTAAGACAGGACATAGAAACCGCCACCTCTGAGGCGCGTAAAACGTGCAAAACATCACAAAGTGCAGCATGCTTTGTTCTGCTGGCAACTGACAGTGGCAACGAGGGAGAGCAGAAAACCAGTGACCTTTCATAGGAAAAGCCACTAAAAAGCTTTATTGTCCTTAATCGGAACAATGTAAAAAAAAAAAAGGTATGTTTCCTGTCAATGATAAGTTGCAAGTAAAGCGCCGGGTGCAATAAAAAAAGCATGGGGACGATTACCAAGTGAGTCTTCTGTCCCAAGAGGACAGACACTGGTGCCACACCTCTTAAAACAGTCCTTAATCTATCTAGCAGATATACGGGCTAAAGTCTCTGGGTTGTAATGAAAAATCAGAGACCCCAGCCTTTCACAGGTTGTCCTAATGTATTTTAACCAAGGAATATCTAGGCACTTATCAAGGGCCATACAATCCCTTATTATATTCTGGCACTCACTTGCCTTCTCTTTCTCTACTGTGCATGGAGGAGCCTCAAATGTGACCTTCATTATTATGTTAATTATATGAAATTCAATTAGCTCAATAATTTTGTTTGCAATATAAGACTTTAAAATGTATTGTTTCTGATCACGATGTTGCTGGAGAGAACATATTTACAACTTTTTGCAATTATAGGCGACTTCCTTTTGCTGAATAGAGGTTTGTTTATATTCTGAATGTGCAATTATTTTCTATTGTAGGACATAGTAGAGGATTATTCAATAAATGTAGAGTAAAATCATATTACTCTGTGATGTGTTTTCTGTTTTATTATTGGATGGCTTAATGTAACTTTATGTTGAACCACAGTAACTGTACAGTTTCTTTGTCTAACTTTGTATAAAATGCACCATTTGGGAGAGGAGCCAAAGATGTCTTCTTCCTCCTTTAGAGGCAGATTTCAAGTTAAGGCTTTCATTGATCAGAACCTAAAATATTTTCCTTGTTTCTTCTTTCCTGCTTTACTGAGATACATGGCCTTTTGTGTGTTAAGATCTATCAATCAGCCTTTTTCATTTTGAAAAGCGTCAACAGGGGTCTCAGACATCTGTAAATGCTGTAGTTGCCAAAGAAAGAAATACATTGGTGAGAGAGTTCATTTTGCAGGTTAGCGAGGTGGGAGCTATTTTGAATTTTGAAAGTGAAGATGAAGTGGGCAATGGCAAATTTTGGTATCTGTTATACAATCATTGGGACGGAACATCTTCTAGAGTTCCTAAACATGTGTTGCATCCTCCTGATGTAAAGTAAATGGTGCATGGAAACAATCCCATTGATTTGTTGGTATTTTGTTGGGATACATGAAGGCACCACATTTCTTCCAGGGAGACAAGATCCCATCAAAGGTCTACATTCTCAAGGATAGTTCTTGTTTGTTGGGATAGCCTCAGCAAAGGGATTTCCTCATACTCTTTGATCCACATCCTCTGGACTAGGTATTGGGAGCAGAGGTGGAGTTAAAAACCATGAATGAGATCTGGAAAAGAAATTTGCAGAAGTTTTCAGACATGTTGTGGTGTTGCTTGAAGGGTTTGTGCATAGAATCATACTTAAGCAGGATGCTGTTCCCAAGTCACACAAGGCCTAAGGTATGTCTTTAGTTATGTGAGAACCTCTACACAGAAGGTTTCAAAGACCGTGTGATGAAGACATCATTGAAGAGATCGAGGACTCTAAATGGTTGGTCCCTGTAATGTTGGTGAAAATAACCACTGTTGAAATTTGTTTATGTGTGGACATGACCGATTAGAACTCGGCAATCTGGGTGGATAGGTATCACTTGCCCAACACTGGAGAGAGGCTGACGGCAAACAAGGGGGTGAATAATTTCACCACTCTGGACTTGTCATCATCATACAATGAAGTTCTCTCTACCCAAACTCCAGGCCTCAGACTTCTTACATACAGGTACAAACATAGGGTGTTTAGAGTGGCCTCAGCTGTTTTTCAGACGGCCATGCACAAACGTTTCGAAAATGTGTCCCATCTTACTTTCAGGATGACATTTTGGTGTTTGGGGAGACCATCGAGATCATGGTAGGGCCTTAATCTGTTTTAGAGACTCTTCAAAGTTCAACTAAGAAGGAATAATACAAGATTGGTGGTTGAGTACTTAGGTCACTGGTTGAATCAGAATGGAAATGGAAATGGAAAGTAAAACTGGCTATGGCTATTGAGGAGGTTCCTTTACTTCAGTGCAAGGACTAATTGCTACCATTCATGGGGCTTGCAGAATATTGATTCTTGCTTTATCCCAAGTTTGCAGATAAGATCCAAGTAATGATGAAACTGTTGTTAAAAAAGAGAAATTTGGTGTGATGGGTTGAGAGAGAGTTTTGTGCACTAAGCAAATTGTCACTATCCCATCATTAAAATCGTTTGATACCTGGGCTAAAACTCCCATCAGCACTGGTGCTAGGAATATTCATTTAGGATTGTTCTGTTGCAACTCAGAATGGGCAGAGAGATCAGTATTGCATATACATGTAAGCCCTTCGGGTATGTGGAGAAGTACTACTCCACCAGAGAGAGAGAAGCACCTGGCATGTTAGGGAAGGGAAGTAAATTATTTTAGACAGTTTGTGTGAGGAACCTTATGTGTAATTCACACAACCATCAATTTATTGTGGATGTCTTTACACTAATGGGGCAGGCAAAGCTGTTGAAAGGATTTCACAATGGCTTCTGAGATTCCTTGAGTCCAATTACAAAGTGGAATATGTTCTATGAAGAAAAAAAATGTTCTGGCAGATATGCCTGAATGATAACAGTTGTCAAGTTGATAAACCAAGTGATAAAGAGTTTATGGTTGCTAGTATGAATGAGATAACTGAGGGGTGAACCTCTCAAGAAGAATGGGTGGCATCTATGAAAGAGAACAAGGTGTTGGGGGAAGCCAAGGAGTGCATGACTGTAGGACAGCCTAAGAAGTGTTGTATGGCAGATGAAGCAGAGCCATTTCACAATGTGAACACAGAATGGTCATGTTCAGGAGAAGTTATGATGAGAAAGGATTTACTGGTAGTACCAGGATTTTAAAGTTTTCCGATGAGGGTCATATAGACATGAGTGCCAGAAAACATTGTATCAGAGCAGAGTATTTGTCCATGGGATTTGACGAGAAGTGGAGTGGAACATAAGAGAATGTGTACCATCTCAATGGAGGGATATGTTGCAGAAAACAGTGCAATAGCTGCCTGTTAAGTCTGACAAGATAGGCAACCTATGGAAAAAAAATAACCTAGACATCTCATGTTCACAGAGTATTTTAAGAAGCAACACCAAGTACGTATATTAAATTTTAGATGATCATTCATGGTGGACAGAAGTTAAATTTACCAATCTGGTTACCACGGAGGAGGTTATCAGATTTCTGAAAGTTATGAAAAAGAGAGGGAATGATTAAGATTATGGCAATGTGCATACTATAAAGAAGTTCTTGCTGGTTAGGTGAATCAACCATGTCAGATCACCTATCTGTTATCCCCAAGGAAATATGTTGGTTGAGGGATGGAATACAACTCTTAAAGAATGGTTATAGCTTCCTTTGATTAGTGGAGCTCAGTAAAGACGTGTGTTGCATACAAGTTGATGTGATCTATCGGACCACACCCAATAGTTTCACAGGAATGAACCATTTTGATGTTATGAATGGTAGGATGCCCAGGGCGTTGCTGTCTAAAGGCAAAGATATGAGAGTGTGAAGAGTGTAGGGAAGTAAGCCACGTATACCAGTATGGTGTTGCATAAAGGAGATTGGGTTGATATCATGGAGGGACACTGGACAAGCGAAGGGTTGTCTAAGTTTTTCCAGCCTCTTTTAGTAAGATCTGACACTTATTTGGTAGTGTTGACTGATGGAACTGTATGGAATTGCAAGAAAGTGGTGAATTTACCCGAATGTCCGACAGATGGGGTAAGAA
The DNA here is from genome assembly GCF_031143425.1 of Pleurodeles waltl. Classification (NCBI taxonomy): domain Eukaryota; kingdom Metazoa; phylum Chordata; class Amphibia; order Caudata; family Salamandridae; genus Pleurodeles; species Pleurodeles waltl. Next base: position 1,013,935,887 of record NC_090443.1, read on the forward strand.
GTGGGGTAAGAGCATGGAGTAATCGGATGTTGAGTCACATGTTTCCAGTAGAGCACGTAAGGTTTCTAGATGGTTTGAGGATTTGGACATTTATTAGGCTTTCAATGCATCATGTTTTGACTTGTAAATAAGTATATTCTGCTTGGTGCCTTCTTCCACTTTTTGGTGGCATTTGGACATGCTGCTTTGTTAGGTTGTTAGTGTTCTGTTATTTAAGGATAGGATGAAATGTGGCATCCTGCTGTCCCCACTAAGAAGAATATTGTGGGGGCATTCTGGCTCTATAGTATTGTTAACCTGCTGATGTCCTGAATGAGACCGTAGGTTGTCGGACTCACTGCTAGTAAGAGTGATCTTCAGTAAATACTGCTACTTCACCTTACCTTCATATATCTGAACTGTCTTCACATGTATTTCTGGAATTGATAAAGTAGGTTTAGAGTGGCATTCCAAACATTCCTGTGGTAACAGCTCTGTTTAAAGAGTCACGTTATCAAAACCTATTCTCATTTTGGGATCCATTTTTGTTTCTTGACTCCTTTACTAACTTCTTTACAAACTACTATCAAAGTTTTCAGCCGGAGGCCTAATCCAAAGGAAGTGATCTCAAATGCCTTTCTACAGGACTGGCCTCTGCTGCTTTTTCACATTTTTCCTGCTCATGGTCTAGTGGTGTTTGCAAAGTCCTTGTGGACTGGGTGCTGTTGGTCATTCTCCAGCCTCGTTCACTGTCATACTGATCTTTCATCCACAATTTCTTCATCTTCTTTTGAATACTCTGGGGCTTGCTCATGATCTGCTTCACAGTCATAGCTCTGTCCTTGCGTGGAACCCCTCTTAGCTCCAGTCCTAAATATTTGCAGGTGGTAATTGCCTCCAACTTCACGCATCCCAGAAACCATGCTATACGAATCTCAAAATAATGTATAGACACATAAGCATGCAGCTATGATGCACATTTGAATGGCTAGATATAGTAGCAAAACTCTGATTCCTCACTCCAACAAATTTCAAGGTGGCACAATTCTTTCCATAGAGCTTAGCAATACTATGGACCAACCACCATGGAGCATCCCATTTGAGTGTTGTAGCAGTATCCAAAGCCAGAGGGAAATTAATTAATAAACATGAGCTAGTCAAAAATCCAGCACAGTCAGGGGTACTCCACTGTGGATATTTATTTATTTTTTTATTTCACATTTGTATATAAAACAACTCAATCTAGACTAGGGCCCTCATTATGACCCTGGCGGTCTTAAGACAGTCAGGGTCGCAGTGTCGGTCGTACCACCGCCAATGTGGCGGTCAGACCCTCACATTATGATTGCGACGGTAGCCCTGCGGTCGGACCACCAGCACCGCCACTTTACCACCACTGGACAGACTGGGGGCGCTAGGGGTCCTAATCCGCCAGGGCAGTCCTAGATGCAGCGCTGCCCTAGGGATTACAACTCCTCTCTCCGCCAGCAGGAACTGCCCCCCCCCGGCCAACCCCATCACAAAGTTCACTGTGTGCTTTGGGGGCCCGTGAACTTTGCGACAGGTGCTGGTGCGCCCTCCACACTACAGCATTGTCGCAGGCTCTATTATGAGCTGTAGGCTGCTTCCCGCTGGGCCAACAGGTGGAAACTCTGTTTCTGCCCGCTGACCCAGCAGGAAACTCGTAAAGGGGCCGATGGGGAGGTGGCCGCACTGGCCGCAACCTACCCGTCGGGACTTCGGCAGACGAGCTTTTCCATCCACCTAAGTCATAATCGACCCCTAGGTGTCAGTGCACTTTACAAATAAAACAGCATTGGAGGGCAGGAACTCTCCTTGCAAAGAAATTGGGCAACACTAAAGAATTAGATGCTACCAAAAACTCAGTGGAGTAGATTGGTAGAAAAGATGAGTACCATAAGAACAAATTGAAATAACATGGAAGAGCTGCAAGGTAGGTTGTAAGAGTGAAAAAACGGGGGAGCGGCTTGAGAGGGCTGGAGGATAAAGTGGGGGGAATTGGAGAGCACAGACACAACAGACAGGAAGGGATACAGGATAGCAGTTGGTGGGACAGTTGGCAGGCAGGGTGAGAGATGACCACAAAGAGAAGAGGGGTTTTTGGTTTTGGGGGGAGTGGTGTAGGCCTACAATAGGAAAACCAATAAAAATTTTGGTTAGGAAAGAAATGGGGAGAGAAAATGATACAGAATGAGAACTGAGAATGCAGAAGGTGAAAATTTACCGGATAGAATTTTCATTGCAAGGTAGAGCTCAACAGGTGAGGTTTTAATTGTTTGTAGGATTGTATAAACATTCATATTTTCATGGGGGTCTTCTGGTAAAGAGTTCAAAAGTGAGGGGCCTGCACCCAAGAAGGCCTGGCTTGCAGCAAGATGTGTTCTGAACTTCTTGAATTTAAGCCTGAAAATCTTTCTGCTCCTCCATTCTTTACAACCCCAGAGATTTTTTGCAAAGATAATAGGTAGTCCGGATATTGATGATGGATGGCTCTCAATGTAATGCAGACAAGACTGAACTTATTTTTTGCTTCAAAGCGGAGCAAACATAATTCATCATGGATTGGTCAAATGCGCTTACACCAAAGACTAGTCTTGCAGCGGAGTTCAAGGTATTAAGAGGCTCATTGGTGAGGTTGTTAGTACCGGCGAGAATCGAAGTTCCATTGACAACTTGTGATATGAGAAAAGATGGGATGACCAGACAAAACTCTTATGTATAGTCAATGTGTGAGGACATGGAGGGATGTGGCTCTGACCAGATGTCAAAGGATTTATCCTCAGAGGCAAAAGAAGGTGCAAAATCAATTGCTTGAAGTTCAGACAGACAGATGTGGTTCAATTTAGATTTGTACTGAAGCCAGGTAAATCCTGTTTTGTAAAAGTGGTATATGAATCTAGAGGCTGCCCTCGGAAATTTGAAAAGGTATGGGGGAAATGGATGGATATGATGTAGTGAGTGGAAATGGGGACAGGCCTCACACTGTAGTACTGTAATACTGAAACATATATTGTGGTCCGCCCATTGGCTCGAACTTTGTCCCAATATCGGTGTCACCTGGGGAACAATATTACAATTATAATTACTACTGTTATTGGTATTGTTATTCAATGTCAGAATGTATCATGAATGCTTTATTCCATTGCTCGATGTGCTCATTTGTTTTACTATTTTGTTTACTGTCTTCCTTGTCTCAGAAAACAATAAAAATTTGTTTATCAAAACAAAAATCCTGTTTTGTTTGGGTTAGGTCTTAGGAAGTTGCTTGACATTAATTTCCGAAAGTTTGACAGGCAGTTTTAGAATATGTGCTTCAATTTTAGATATGATTTTTCTCATAGATTTGGTTGTCATCCCTGCACTGATGCATTGCAGCACTAGAATTCTCCATTATAGGTCTCAGTGGTTCCATGTTCAAATGATAGAAAGTTGAATCGAGGATTGATCCTTGTAGAACTTGGCAGGTAATAGTATTAGAGCGTTAAGAGAGGTTTGTGAGCCTTATCATTTGTTTGCAATGTGATGAGAATGATTTGACCCCACTAAGAAGTCTTCCTTCAATTCACCAGAATGTAGCCTCATGGTCAGTGACATCAAAGTCTGCAGAAGGATTTAGCACGAGCAGAAGGCAAGCCTTAACTTTGTCTAGAATACAATGAATGTCATCAAGAATTTTCTAGCATGGCGGACAATAAATACACATTTCCATATCTTTAAAAGAACAGGACATTATGACATTATCTAGTCAGAAATACTGCATTGTTTTTGTCAAGTGGGGATGACAGGACAGTTGATTTTAGAATTACAATCTGAGTTCAATGGCTCTGCGATATTTATAACATTCTTGTATGGTTTCATGACACGGTGCTTCAATATTCTGTCTCATGTGCTTCCAACATAACCTGTGTGTGCACTCACCCTTATCTGACAGTGCTAACATGCACTGAAAGTGTTGTAGGCATGGCAGTTTTTAAGTGATTGTTGTTATTTCTGTTTGTGTCGTTTTAGGGAGACTGTTCTTGCTCTTGTTTGCTGTATGCAGTCTGACCACCCAACTTTTATCTACAAGTTGTGCGTTGTTCTTGCATCTCTATGCCAGTCTGTGTTAATAAGATGATTCCAAGAACACAAGAATACAATGGATCAGATTTACTAAGCCTTTGCGTTATCTCTATGCCAGTCTGTGTTAATAAGATGATTCCAAGTACACAAGAATGCAATGGATCAGATTTACTAAGCCTTTGCGTTATCTTTGCGTTAAGCAGTTACTCTATAGGTGCTCCAACAAACGGTGCACTTGAAATGGATTGTGACAAGAGTGAATAATGGTGCACTGGTGCTCTATACAAAGCAAAAATAACCACCAGTACTCTGGACTGGCTAATGACAAACCATAACTCAGATTTAGAGTACAATGTGCCCAACATTACAGGGAATGTCAATCCACTAGTGAAAATGTCAATGTTTCGACCCCTAAAGTAGTTATTGTGGGGTCTTCACCAGATCAAAGGTAGTGGCATGGGTTATATGTGATAGCCTGAATCAACACCTTTGTGAATCGTAGGTCCCCTATGTTGAAAAGATGATGATTGGATCAAGAAAGTATGAAATCTGGTCCTTTATTGAAGCATCCCATCCACAGCCAACTACACTCTCCTCCTCTCAGCTCTGCTCTCATCAAACCTTCCTAACATTCCATATTCTACATGATGTCAGACTATGACATCAGTCTGAGAGCAGAGCAAAGAGAACCATCTACATTAATATTACAATTGATTATATACCACACACCTCCCCCCTAAAATAAAAATGCTCAGACTACAATATACAAAGATTGGAAGAAATAACAATAGAACAGATAACAAAATACAATACATTGAAACACTAACCTTAACAATTTCCAATGAATTTTACAATTCTATTAAAATTCCATATTCTACCATCTTTTATCTTCACGGCATTCCTGAATTCTACATCCCTTTTTGCATCATGTGTCCAACCACCTCTGATCTTTTCACACACTCGTTGCAAAACTTCATCCTCTGCAACCGCTTCCTCCCATTCTTTCTGTTCTACAATACCACCTGTCACACTGCACACAGAAACATCCCTTAAACCATACTCACTGGGACTCTCTTCCACAATTGAACTCAATCTGGAGAGACAATCTGCAACTCTATTGTACAAACCAGGAACATAATGCACAGTGTAATCATACTCTTGTAAACTAATCACCCATTTACTCACCCTTCCAGAAATAGAATCCAATCCTTTCCTCATGAACACTTCAACTAAAGGTTTGTGGTCAGTAAAAACTTCAAATTTTCTCCCCCACACAAAATTCCTAAGTTTGTTAACTGCCCAATGTACACACAAAGCCTCTTTTTCAATTGTTGAGTAGTTAAACTCCGGTCCACGTAACGTTCTGGAGCAAAACACTATGGGTTTGCGAATCAAATCCTCACTCTCTTGTAACAATACAGCTCCTAAACCTTTGTCACTCGCATCTGTCATAATTACACTTTTCTTCTTGGGATCAAATGATTCTAAACACCCTACCGAAGACAAAATACTCTTGATGTTCTTAAACTCCTCTGAACACGCATCATCCCAAACAAATTCAACATTCTTTTTCAGAAGCTGACGCATGCACACCGTTTTTGAAGCCAGATCCGGTAGAAACTTTGCGTGAAATTCAACCATTCCCAAAAAGGACATCAACTCATCTTTTTTCTCAGGTGTACGAAGATGCAAAATATTATCCACTAACTCCTTCTTAGGATGCAGACCTGTTGCAGAAATTTTGTGACCTAAATAATCCACCTCAGTTTCCTTGAAATGACACTTTTTCAACTTAAGTGTGAGACCATGATCTCTAAGGATGGTAAGAACATTCCTAACCCTCTCGTCATGCTCAAACATTGAACTTCCATATACCAAAATGTCATCCTGAAAACACTTGACACCGGCCATGGAACCAAACAGATTATACATCAATCTTTGGAAAACCGCTGCTGCAGAGACTAATCCAAAAGGCATTCTTAGAAATCTGTATGTACCAAAAGGAGTGATAAACGTAGTAAGATCACGTGAATCAGGATGTAGCATGACTTGGTGATATGCTGAGGTTAAATCAAATTTCGTATAAAATCTAGATCCAGATAGTAAAGTGACCATTTCCGTGATGTTGGGTAAAGGAAATTGATCACTGATGACACATTTATTGAGATTTCTCAAATCCACACATAACCTCAGCTCACCAGATTGTTTCCTTGCTACTACAATGGATGAAACCCACTCTGATGACTCCACAGGTTCAATGATACCTTCACCACACAGTCTCTTAATTTCCTTTTCCACATCATCCTTCAATGAAATAGGAATAGGTCGCACTTTAGCCATAACAGGGACTGATCCTTTCCTTAATTTTATTTGATGAACATAACCCTTCAAACAACCCAACTTCGAACTGAACACATCCTTAAATTCATCAACAAACTCTTGGAAGGATACCTCCATTCCTGTACTTATTTCACATACCTGACCAAGAGCTTTTACATATTCATCTTTGATCATCACTGGAGAAGAAGAATTAGGATCCAAAATGACTTTCAAACCAGCCTGATGAGGCCAACTCAAAACACTACCTCCCTTGACTGGAACATAAATTTTCCCAAAAATTGTGTTAGACTTGTAGATAATCTCTGCTTCAAAATATCCCCTCAAATCTATGACCTGACCACCATACCCCCCAGGAACCAGATCAGGAGCTTTCAAATTAACCTTGTGACTAAAATTTTGATCAAAGAACTCATTAGAAATCAATGTCAACCATGCCCCTGAGTCAAATAACATTTCAGTTGATTTACCTAAAATAGATACAAAATCCTTAGGATGTTTCTTTTTGCCAGTAGTCAGTGACACAGACAAAATACAGTCCTCAACAGTTTTCACAGGTATTTGTTTTTTTGCAGATTTACAACACTTAGCAAAATGCCCCTTCTTATTGCAGGATCTACATGTGGAATTCACAGCAGGACATTTTTTGTAAGTAGCATAGTGTCCCAAATTCCCACAACGAAAACACCTGGCATTCTTATACCTGTTTTCTCCAATTTGATCAACATTCCCATTTTCACGCTGAGATATATCACACTTAGAAGATTCTCCTTTCATTACAATCTTGTTCACTTCTACTTTCCTTTGTTTTTCCAATTCCTCAACACAAGCCATTGTATGTTCAACCCCTTTGGCCAAAATTATTACCTCATGCAATGTGGGGTCATCTTTACTCCATAATTCCTTCCTAATTTTATCACTCATACATCTCAACATGAACTGATCTCTTATTCTTTCTTCAATTGTACTGCCAAATTTACAAGTTGACGCAAGTTTTCTAAGTGCTGTGATATATTCTTCTATACTTTCTCCCTGTCTCTGTTCCCTCATCCCAAAATGATAGCGTTCCAATATAGTGCTCACTTTGGGAAGATAATGTAAATCAAGTTTTTTAAGACAGAGTTCAAATTCATTGAGATCTGTAGCTTCCTCACCCGGATCCGGAAGACTCTCAAATATTTCTTGACCCTCACACCCAAGACAGTGCATGAGTAGTGCAGTTTTACGCTCATTTGTTAAATTAGAACCACAAACCCTGGCATAGTGCAAAAAAGTCTTCTTCCATTTCGACCATTTTATCAAAGGTTCACCAGGCGTTGTCAAAAAGAAAGGTGGCGGTGTAACACTTTGCATATTGCCAACCCTAAACTCCAAACGGATAATAAAAGTACACTAAAGCTATAATAGAAAATATGTAATAACAGTACAATGTAATATATGTAAAATTTGTAGGAAAAACAACTTCGTTTTATAACTAGCAACAATTAGTAAATTTTCTAAGGAAAATAGCCCTTGCTACTTATTTGTCATCTGGTAGGATCTGAAGAAATGTCAGGTGAGTCGTCTTTTATACTGGAAAATGTGCAGTAAAACTAAATATTCTTCTCTCAAATGACGTGCTGTTAAAAAAAAATAAAACATGTCAGAATATGATAGTCAATCTCAGCTGAAACATCTTCTCCTTGCGCTATATGGAACTCAACACAGGTAGCTGTCCATGGAATCCGGCTCGCGCTTGATAGAGCGTTATTAAACCAAAAAAACAGTTCAGTACAATTTGCCTAAACCAACTTAACACTTGAGAAGGAAAACAAAATCAATAATTCTTACACGCTCTCCTGAGCATGAATGAAAACAAAGCGAAAGCGGTTTAAATAAGAAGACTTGTTCGCGTTCTCCTGAACACAAACAAAATGTAAATAAAGAATTGTTTCCTCAGCTTACAGCTTGTATTTCTTTTTTTTTTTTTAACACATTCAGCTTTCCCGAGCTCAGACTCTTTAAAAATCAATAATTCTTTCACGCTCTACCGAGCATGAATGAAAACAAAGTTAAGGCCGTTCTAAAACGAATCCTGCTCGTGCTCAGCTGAACGAAGTTAATCCATAAATAAATAACTGTTCCTTGAACAAGCAATCTGCTCTCCCCAGCTCAGTTTCAGTAAAATCAATAATTCTTTCACGCTCTACCGAGCATGAATAAAAACAAAGTTAAAGCTGTTCTAAGACGAATCCTGCTCGTGCTCAGCTGAGCGAAGTTAATCTTTAAATAAATAACTGTTCCTTGTACAAAGCAATATGCTCTCCTGAGCTCAGTCTCGGTAAAATCAATAATTCTTTCACGCTTTACCGAGCATGAATAAAATCAAAGTTAGAGCCGATTTAAAGAAAAATTAATACGATAAATCTTGCTCGCGCTCTCCTGAGCGCCGTTAACCTGCAAGAATTAAATGTTCTGGGTAAAACGATGTTCTTGACTGCACACCACTGAACTTTCACGCTCTCCTGAGCATGATTACAAAACGGAACCAAGAATATGGTGCTAAAGTCCAAAATCGAAATACACACATTCAATGAATTAGCTTAAAGGTGTAAAAGGTTGCCAGCAAAGAATGTGAGAGAACAAAAAAAACACAACTGATGTAAAAAAAAAACACAGCTGTTTTCTAGTCAAACCTTAAGGTGGAGGTAAATTAATACCTTAAGATTTTTGCAGGGCACAATTCTGAACGTAATGAAAAATATGACGCAAATCAGCACGAAGTAGCCTGACAAATAGTGTTAAGATGCTCCACAGGATCCCATCCTCGTCGCCAGTGTTGAAAAGATGATGATTGGATCAAGAAAGTATGAAATCTGGTCCTTTATTGAAGCATCCCATCCACAGCCAACTACACTCTCCTCCTCTCAGCTCTGCTCTCATCAAACCTTCCTAACATTCCATATTCTACATGATGTCAGACTATGACATCAGTCTGAGAGCAGAGCAAAGAGAACCATCTACATTAATATTACAATTGATTATATACCACACCCTACTGCCAGAACAGTCAATCAAGTTCGCTACTGCAATCATGTTGTATCACAAAGACTACAGTAGACTGCTCCATTCAAACAGAGCCGGCACTACGCATGCGCAGTGCGGGCAGCTGCCCAGTGCCCTGCGCCTGTTAACATGCAATACGGGCCTCCCAGCAATGCCTTTCGAAATACTTGCTTGTGATAGTGGTGCAGTGCTTTGAAACCCCCTCCCCTAGGCCTCGCAGCCATCAGCCAAAAGGGCTTCAGTGATCCAATCACCTCATCTGTATGAGAACAGCGATTGGATGGGTATTTGAAGTGTCCTTAGGCGTGAAGTGAGCCCTGCCCCTGCGTGAATGCAGGTTATCCTGTAGGGGTCACAAAAAAGACAGAAACACAGTCTATCACAATGAGCATCGCTCACCTTAGGGTTGCCAGCTTTGTAGGAGAAAAAAACCCAGCCATTTGTTGATTTTAAGAGTCTGAAATGGCACTGACTTTATACAAAATAGGACTTTAACCCCTTTGGCGCCAGGGACCCAGCCATATGCAAATCAGTCTTTCCCCTATTCCCAATGGGAACAGTCTAGCCCGAACTGCCAAGCCAGGTCCTTCCTTGACCGGAAACAAGCATCTTAGGTCCAGTTTCAGGGTATCACCCTTCAACAACATAGGGATCAGGGGCAAGACTGATTTGCATATGGCTGGGTCCAAACTGGGATGGCATGGTGAGCAAAAGAATGATGGATTAAACTCAGATCTGTAATTGGGTTAAGCGTTTGCATTGTTCAGCACTCCGTCCATCATCCTTTTGTGTTGCTAAAGTTGTCCTAAGTGAGAAGGGTATGCCCAGATGTGGGTCCCGTGCTCACTATGCCACTGCTTTCAAGCTAGCTTGGCTGATGAAGGGCAATACCCTGAAACCAGTTGCAGGATGCTTGTTTCCAGGGAGGATCTGGCCAGGCAGCTCAGGCTGGACTGTTCCCATCAGGAACAGGGTCAAGACTGATTTACATAAGGTTGGGTCCAAACGGGGGTGGCATGGTGAGCAAAAGAATGGATTAAACCCAGATCTGGATTAAACCCAGATCTGTGACTGGGGGTGAGTGTTTGCATTGTTCAGCACTCCGTCCATCCCTATTGTGCTACTTGTTGATATTTCGTGCCTCCTATAGTTGGTCTGCCACAATAATCCTCCCCACTTAATTCACTGCCACAGCAAGAGCTCTTTAGTAACATTCTTTCAGCAATGCACTGAAAGAATTTCTTAATGACTCAAAGAGTATATAAGACCAATTCTCCAGGGATGAGTAAGGCGTCAACTTCCAGTTTCTAGCTAAGAAACAGGGCTATTCTGCAGGATTCAAAACCTAATTGCTGATATTATTTAATCTTCCCAGATTATACAAAGGCCTAAACTCTCATCTCACAGAAGCAGCAGAAATGAAGAGTATTGTTATACCGGTGCAACAAATACACAAGTTGTCCACTTCCTTATCCTCACAACTGACTTCACTAATGGGTTTCAAAATTCGTGCATCGTCAACCTTTTTTCCAGTCACAGTGCGAGGGATTTATATGAAAACTAACTCTCACTAGCACAGACTTCCACCAGAGGAGGTTTCAAATTGCTTCTTTATGCCACATGTAAATAGTTCTGCTGTTATTTTCTTGCATTCTGGAAAGTGACTTTTCAATTTTATCTTATCCATGCAGCAGTACAAGATCCAAATGAGAGGGGTGGTTCTTTGATGCAGCATCATAAGGAGACCTGGGGCTTGTCTACAATACATGCTTTGTTTTGTTTCTACAAAACTCTGTTGCCCTTTTAGTTCCGACTTGTGATTTATAATGCTTTCAAATAAAAATGAAAAGATACATGTATTTGAACTAAAATATATTTTGCTATATCTGGGTGCATAATTTTTATGTCTTGCATAGACAGCGCTTGAGCTGTCTCTTCGAGACATGTTGTTAACTCTTAGTGGGCTTGGTCCCACTACTTACCATTGTTGGGCATGAAAGTCACTGTTAATTGCTTGCTTTGTGCTGGTCAGCCCAGCCATCAGCACTTCCCTCTGCTAGTATGTGACCCTCCCCTAGAGCGTGGCCGAAGTACTTGTGTCCTTACACTGCTCACAACTTTAGGAGCTATTTTTTTATTTTTGTTGAGCCACTCTACTGGAGCATGTTTTGCTGCTGGCTCTGCCGTGTGCTCCCTTCCACCATCTGCTTGCATCTTCCCTCTGTGTTGCCCCTCCCTCCCATTGCTGTGTTGGCCTACCACCCAGCACAATAACTTATCCAGAGGCCTGATGCCTGTGTCCTGTCCTGCTTCACGAAAGACTTTGGCTTTTGTTTTCCTTGATGTTTTTACATAAAGGAAACTCAACACCAAGGTATTGGAGCACTTCATGCAAGGAGACATTCACTCAGTTCAACTCGTTTCCTTGTAGCTCTCCGTCCTGTTGTTGGTTGCTTCCCTCTGGTTGTTTGCTCCCCACTCCACCCCGTATTTTGCTTGTTTTTTGTTTTGCTGCTTGCTTGAAGGACAGAGCTGTGAGGTGTTAAATGGTGTCATTTGTGTGACGGCGCTGCCCTGATCTGACAGACTGCAGGCGGGAAAGTCAGAGCACTGATTGGATATCAGCATTAAGCTGGTTACGTAAAATGGCACTACACTTCTTGGTGAACAGATGTCGCTTTCCTGTACCTGAGTATTTATACAATGAATTTGATGATGGATAGAATTGTATTTGTGTTCTCTGAGTTGCAGTTGTGTGCAGATGTACAGCATTTTACAGCCCTTAATTGCAGAATGTGTCTTCTGTACCCCACAGGAGGTGTTTGATGTTGGTTTATTTAACAACAGTACTGCTCACTGTGCAGCCTGAGATTCACATTGAGTTAAGAAGAGGTGCTCTTGTTTTCCAACACGGTGGCATGTTTTGTATTCAACCGAAAGGCAGAAGCGCTCTGAAGCAGGTGCTGAGCCGACCGAGCTTTCCTGTTAGAAGTCTCATATAGTCAAGGCTACCTGTGCTGAGGTCCCTCTGTTTTAGTTAGGCGCCTGCTCCATGTTGGAGCGCTTTAGTTAGACAGGTACGCTAAAGTGAATCACTTCTAGACCCTTCTGTAAGATGATCACATGGAAAGCACAGTGAGACAAAGCCCTGCACAGTAGTGCAAGCATCATTGTCCCATCCACAAGCGAACATCCAGGACACATAGTTGATGTTCGACTCCTGCATTCTGTGCTCTGCCCTCTTTGCGGTGATTACAATCAAGTGTACAACATTTTTCCTATGTGATGGCAATTGGTGTGAGCTTGACACCTCCACATTGAGAGTGGCGTGATTTTACGAGGAACAGCTCCTCAGTTGTGGACTGCTGTTGGAAAGAAGTCCGTGCCAGCCTGGGTAATATTTAAAAGCAGGGCCCCTTCCTGCCAAGAAGCCATGGTCCATGAGCTAGCATAACACAAAAAAACCTACTGACGACCAGGGGCGTCTCCTCCATGGGAGCGGAGGAGCATCGCCTCCCGCCAGCAGCGACAGCTGCAAAACTTTTACCAAACAACAATAATAAACCCTGTTTATTATCGTTGTTTGGTAAAAGGGGCGGGGTCACTGGGGTGACTTGCACTGAAGGGGAGTGCACAACACTCCCCCTCAAAGCGCGTGTGTGTTTGTCCTGCTGTCTGGGACCGGCCAAACACACATGCGCTGTACGCTCTCTCCAGAGCCGAGCAACACGATTGCTGGGCTGGAGAGAGCCTGCACAAGCTCCCAGTCTGCCTGGGAGCGCCCTGGCTGGGGGCTCATAGCCAATCCTGACGCTGCTTTGAGCAGCGTCAGGATTGGCCGCAGAGCAGGCTGCACGCCTGTGCCTGCAGCGAGGAGAGGGAAGGGCGGAAGCGGAGCGTTGCGCGGAGTTGAGGTAACTGTTTTTTTAAATTTCATTTTTAATTTTATTTTTCATTTAATTTTAATTCCCCCTGCCCCCTCCCCCGCACGCTGCACGCCCCTTCAACTTTTCGTGAGCCGCTTCTGCAGGCGACTGTGTTAACACAGCTTCAGACCAGTGGTTTACAGGATCTCAAGATACAGGTGGGATCAGAGGCAGTGGCGTAACGAAACTTGAGGCTGCCCCAGTGTAAAGTGCTTGGAGGGGTCCCCCTCCACCCGGATCCAGTCAGGGGCCTGCCGTTCGTGCACAGTGTACTGTGCTGAGGGGTACCCCTGGAGCTCGCCCCGCACCTTGGGGGATGTGGAGGCCTTTGTTACTGCACTTATCAGTGGGTGAGAGAAAGCAGAAGTATCGTAGGGTGAAGGACTGTGGCCTCAAAGCCAGGACTTGATGAAAATATCACATCATACATGACCACATGACAGCACTGACTGGGTTACTGTTGAAATACTGATTACACCACTGCCATAGCTGTGTGTTGTATGAGATTTACAAGTCTTCTCCATGTTTAGCGCTTACCAGTTTGATTCTGGCCCTTGCAGTTTAAATATCTCCATCCAAAGTAAAGAACTACTAGTACCAGAATGTAAATGATGTGACATAAAAAGGCAAGGAGCTGTCAAATGGCCCCATGCCACTAGAGGTACTTCAGATAGCCTTCGTTCTAAACCAAACCCCAGGCACTCTGGGTCTTGTAGTTTCCGCTTACAATTATAAGAAAGAACCTTCACTGAGCACAGAATGGCGAGTTCAGTTGACTGAAAAATGAGGACTGACTGGAAGTCATGCTTGTGAAAATGAGCAAGTTGGCAGATCAACTCACAGAGAGTGTGATCTTTAGTAACTAGCTGCATTATGAACCGATTGGACTGTAGTCTCACATGCCCGCAGCAACTGTATTAACCATCTGAGCTACCTTACATTCTTATCTAAAGTATGAGTACCAGATGGCGTCATGTCACCAAGGAGGCAGTGCTCCTGTATGGGGCTTTCATTTAACAACCCAGTGCATTCTGGGAGTTGTATGCTTGATTCATTCCAGTTGGGCCCATTGAACTAACACACCTGAAAACATGAAATTGAAAGGAAAAGACATAGTAACCTAATGACTTGTGGATAATATGTCACCAAGCTAGTATGCTTTAAGAAAGCCATTGCATTCCAACAGCTGTCATGTTGATTTATTTCAAATGAAACTATTAAATTAATAAACCTGATGACAATGATTTACAAAATGAAAACAAAAAGCTTCTGAAAGAGATCGGTCGAGGTCACACATACCAAGTCTGAAAATTTCATATGTAATGTGTGTTTTCAATAATATTGCAGAGATCTTTATGTAACTTGCTGTGTAGGTTTGAATCCTGGCAAAGACAACCAAGACTTTGAACCAAGCAATTTAAAAGCAACAATTTAGTTGAGCAGATTTGCCCCTATGAAGTCCAGTTCCAGTTCCAATGCACTGGACTTCGTAAGTGCGAGGAATCCATTTTACCTGTGTACTGGCCACATGTCACTGGGTGGTCCCGCTACATAATGGTAACTCCAAACCTAGGCATGTTTAGTATCAAACATCGGAATCATACCCCAATACTAATGCCAGTATTGGCGGCATGATAACATGCACTCTGATGGCTCCTTAGAGGACCTCTCAGTATTGTTGCTTCCAGTCTTACAGGGTTTGCGGGCACCCCACGCTGCCGCAGCCCCTCTGACAGGTTTTTGCCATCCTGATGCTTGACCAGCTCAATCAGGGGAAGGCAGAACAAAGGACTTCTTGTGGGAGAGGAGATGCAACACCCTCTCCGTTGGAAATAGGTGTTACAAGGTTGGGGAGGGGTAGCCTCCCCACGCCACCGGCTTGCTTTCCCCTCTTTGCATAACCCGGTTTGCATCATTTCAGGGACCCCCTGTCCAAGCTCAGGCGCAAAAACACACAAAGGAAAGCAGCGCTCCTCCAGGTGGACACTTGATTCTGCCATCTTGAAAACAAGATGTACAGAGCCCCCTAGGAGCATCTGGTTGGTCAAGACAGGTGTCAGACATCAGTGACCCCCTCTGATAAGTGGTCACCCTGCAGAGTGACCAAGCCCCCTGTTAGGGCTATTTAGGGAATCCCTTGTGGGTGGGTCCCCAGATTCGGCATGAAAGACTCCACCAGGACCCCTCTGCATAGATCTCTTCTGCTTCTGGCCACCGGAACCGCTGCTGGACTTCAAAGGAACCAAACAAGCCTGCAACTCCCAAGATGATCTCGCCTTGCAACATTGTTTCTTTGGCTCCGTAGAGTAATTGCAACATTTCCACAGCTGTGCATCCTCTGGGGTCAGCAAGACTTCAGCTGCACCAAATAAGCAAGAAGGAATCTCCCTTCGAGTGAAGGAGTCACTCCGCCGCATCCTCAGGCACCTAAGGCAACGATGACTGGCAGCTGGGATCTGCTCTCCACAGGAACTGCTTGGATCCTGCAACACAGGGGGTGGTTCTGAGTGTTCCTCTTGGTCCTCTCTGCCCTCTGTCCATCTTGGGAGACAGTGTGCCCTTGCCTCTCCTTGCAGGACAGTACCCGTCTGCACTGCAACTCTTGCAGCAACCAAGGCTCGTTGACTCCTGTTTCAAGGGATCCAAGGGATCTTCAGGCTCCCAGTAGCCACGGCCTCCAGCACTTCATCCTTGCAAGGACAGTCTCTCCTCTGATGATCCAGCGATGTATGCCTCCTCTCCGGGTGTGCTGACTGTGCCTCACTGCAACTGTAATACTCGTAGTTCCAGGCGACTCCCAGAGTGGGAAGGAGTACAGGGACAAATAATAAAAGAACACTTGTGGTACTGATTCTGCTCAGCGAGGGTGCTACTCTGTTTAATAGGCTCATCACTTCTGGGACCTTCTGGTTTAGGTGGACATGTGTTTACGAGATAGCTTTCAGAACTACGCTGGAATTAATGACACTCCCAAGATTGCACTCGCTATAGATTAAAATCGGAAAGACTCCCAAATAAATAGGAAACTAAGTTGCTCTAGGCACATAGGTTACAGGTTAGACAAATTCTCAATGTATGTTAGGGACAAGGCTACTTTTGGAAATAGATTACACCCGGAATTAGGTAAACTTGGAACAAGACAGCAGGTAGTGCAAGGTTGGCATTACCGACACTCTCAAGGTACTCAATACATTGGATAAACTCAAACATTAGACTACACATGAAACAAGATTATTCTTGGCACAAGGTTGGAGTTACTGATAATCCCAAGGTGATACTCTGTACACTGACTAAGCTCAACAACAAGGCAATACATGAGAGCAGGTTACTTCTCAGCATAAGGTTGGAGTTGCTGACACTTCCAAGGTTGCGCTTGAAACACAGATTGGACTTAGAGACACTCCCAAGGTACATAAATTGGAGTCAAGGACACCCCCAAGATATGGTCGAAAATACAGTTACACTCGGAGCAAGACTAGAGTTGGGTGCACTACCAATCTATGCTAGAAAACAGGGTTACACTCAGTACATAGGTTGGAGGTATAAGGTTGGTTCAGGGGCTGTTTCTCTAATCCATGAGCAACACAGTTCAGAAGCCAAGACTTGGAGAGAGGGTCCAATATCAGGATAAACAATGGAATACCTGACAGGTCTCCACATACTACTAAAGGTTTAGTGTGCACTAAAGTGGGGGCAAGTACTTAGCCTGCATTAGCACTTTGTTGGAGTTCGAAGTTGGCAAGCAGATCATTGTAAGAAGTTCAAGAAGAGGTGGAATCTTAGCTCATGGAGGAAGACACTGGAGGAGTTGCAAAAAACAGGATCTCAGAGTCATCGGAAAGTATTTGGAAGACTAGAGTGCTGAAAGGTTTCCGGATGACTCAGGAGATGAGTGTGCGGATGACATTTCACAGGACTGAAGTGATGAAGCTCCAGGCGACTGGGAAGTTGAGTGCAGGGACGAAGCGTGCACTGGACAGGAAGATAGGAAGATTCTGGTGCTGGTGCAGGTCCGGATACTGGAACGAGGCCAGGCCCGATGCAAGTTCAGAGGGGCTATTTATACAGGAAGCCAAGAGTGTTTCAGAAGGGCATGTATCTCATGCAAATTTTTCCAAATGAGCCTGGGAAAAGTAATGTATAACATACACACGGATATGACTTAGGAAGCAGGTGCAAATGGTAATTGACAACAAGTACAACGGAACCCAAGTGCATGATGGTACAACCCGAAGGTTCACAGTGAAACTTTGACTATCCTAAACAGACATGTGATATCTGCAGTTGAAAACTAGATGAAACGTGCATAGCAATGGAACTGAAGGGCCAATAGTTCAGGCCTTCGGGGAGGGAGGAAGACATGGAGTACTCAAGACAGAAAGACGCCACAGGGGAAGGAATGAAATGAGGCCAGTGAGTAATACCCACTGCACATAGAGCACAAGGCTGAGTTGTGATAGTTCCCCCCGCAAAGAACTACAGCATTGGGCAAGACTTGTCAGGGTGCCATGCATGAAACGAGCGAACCAGGCCAGAGGCATGCATGTTACAAGCTGGCTCTCACGAATTTCTCTTTGAACTAGTTATTTTCCATGCACTTAAATACAACAATGTACCCTTAACACGTTGTGAATCTAAAATCCTACGGATCTCAATTATCTGAATGATCCTCCAGGGTTACAGGTAGCTGAGGAGGAATGGGTTGAGGTTGAACATGATATGGTTTCAGAAAGGAAATATGGAATACAAGGTGATCAGGCAACTTGGTAGCAGCAGCTGAACTGTCACAGAAGTAATCATCTTTCCAATCTGAAAGGTTCCCAAAAAACAGGTTTGCATTTAACGAGGACCATGTTGGTTTAGGTTTCTAGTGAGACGCTAAACCTGGTCTCTGCTTTTCTACTCTGGTGGTTGCCAAAGGTTTTTGTTAGACTTTTTCTCAAAGTTCACCTGAACCTGTTGTAAGTGTTATGATGCCTCTTGCGGAGAATCAGAGAGGTGCTTAACAAATGTGTGTATTGCAGGTACATTTTCAAGGTTTGTTACAAAGTTTTCAGGTACCTTACGTGGATGTATGCCAGTTACACAAATGAAGGGGCAAACCCCCTTGACTGACTGTTGTGTTACTATAAGCAAACTCAGCGAATGGCAATAAGGACTCCCAACAACTGGAAGCAGTGATCACTAGGCATTGTAATGCAAGCTCTAAACCCTGATTTACCCATTCTGTCTGTCTGCATCTCTCTTTCATCGATCTGAGTAGCTCATTTGACCGAGTCAATCATAATAAGCTGTGGATCACCATGAGATCACTAGTAGCGCCTGGAGAATTAGTTACGTTACTCACCAGGGTGTACCCAGATCTAACTGCAAGGATACGCTAGGCCGCAAACAGAGTGCACTACACTTTCAAGATGAAGAGGGGTGTAAGGCAGGGTTGCAGAATGACATCCTTCTTCTCTAGTTATATAACTGGGGCGGATGCAGAACTTTAGGCACTTAGGGCCGAACTTAAGAAAGGTGGTGCTGCATCCAATGCAGCGCCACTTTTCTTCCGCACTCCCCCCCAACGCCACCATGTGTGCGCTGTATTTAAGATACGGTACACCAGGGCCGTAGTTAGAACAATAGCGACAACATTTTTTATGCTAATGTGGTGCTTTACTACACTAGCGTTAAAAATGTTCACTGTAGCGTAGCAAAGAGCAAGGAGGCCCATTGATTTAAATGGGTGCGTCATTTTACCGCCTGCTCTCAGCAGCCGTTAAAAATTACAGAGAAAATGACAAAGTCAAATCTTTTACATTTCACTGCACCATTTTTTGGGGCCTCTTAATGGGGGAATGCCCCTTTTGCATACATTATGCCTGGGGCAGGCACAGTGTGGCAAGGGGTTACAAAGTGGTGCAATGCATGCATTGCGCCACTTTGTAAATATGGTGTGGGGAAAAGGCCGCTTTAATGTAAAAAATGACAGTAAGGTGGTGCTAAAGTGACACAAGAGACTCTTAAATCTGCCCCTTAGTTCTGATTCTTCTAAAGTGAGGTCACGGAAGGTCCTTGTCTTACTATATACAGATGATGCTGTTAACTTTCTCAAACACCAACAGAAGCTTATTGACACTTTTATTGCATTTATGGAGGACAAACACCTATGGGTTAACTTGAAGAAAAATGTTCAATGGTTTGTGGGAAAGGAAGGCCTAAGACACGTCCACACTATATGCATTGAATGAATATATTGAGAGTGTCAATGTTCTAATATTTGGGCATTCGGTTCTTAGACTCAGATACGTGGACCAACCACAATTTCATCCGATTTAAGTCTAATACCAATGGGGGGAAAATAACTCACCTACCTGACGGCATAGCTGTCGTGTTACAAAAAAAGTCTTGTAGACTTTGCTAAAAACTTACAATTGATTTAGGCCCTGATTTATACTTTTTGGTACAAAACTGCACTAACGCAGTTTTGCACCAAAAAGTTTAGCACCGGCTTGCACCATTTCTGTGCACCAGCCGGGCACCATATTTATGGAATGGTGCAAGCCGGTGCAAAGGGTAGGCTAGCATCAATAAAAATGACATTAGTCGGGTGGAGCTGGCGGTATGGAAGAAGGGGATTTTGCACCAAAAAATGACATTAGGCAGTTTAGAGTAAAAAAAATGACTCTAACCAGATTAGCGTCATTTTATGGTGCTAACCCTACCATGCCACATGACTCCTGCCTTAGAAGCACTCGAGTATAAATATGGCATTAAGACCATAGAGTCATTTTTTGCACGGGAACGCCATCCTTGCATCTCATTAAGTTAAGGTAGGTTTCCACGTCCCAAAAATTACTTTAACTCCATAAATTTGGCGCTAGATGGTTCTAGCGCCAAAGTATAAATATGGAGTTAGTTTTGCACCAAATTAGAGTAAAAAAAAATGACTCTAATTTGGTGCAGTGTATAAATATGTCAAAAGTGCAGTAAATCTGCCCCTTGTGCAAAAGCATTGGGGTGGTACAGTGTCACTTAAAGGGACATATTTTTAATTTTTCATGCAATGCGACAACCAAATTTCATGCACTGAGCAAGCGTAAAAAGACAGTTCAGAGCCACTTCTACTAAGACTGGTCCACTGCTGGCATCTCTTGCGCTGATGCTCTCAAAGGATGCCTTTATGATGCAAAGTTTTGCAGAGGCCGATGTGCGCAGTCAAGTCTAGGATGTATACCGTACTTATTGTATGTATACCCTTACGGTACAAATTCCTATGTCTAGACAACCCTGGAAGAATCCCACGCACCTGATGCGTGCTGTGGAG
The DNA here is from genome assembly GCF_031143425.1 of Pleurodeles waltl. Taxonomy (NCBI): domain Eukaryota; kingdom Metazoa; phylum Chordata; class Amphibia; order Caudata; family Salamandridae; genus Pleurodeles; species Pleurodeles waltl. The sequence goes on from NC_090443.1 coordinate 1,013,956,569, forward strand.
TTTAGCACACATGCGATGTGTGGTTTTTTTGGAGAAATTAAAATATTTCTTCTTGTTATTGCCACTCGGAGGTGTTATTTTTGGCTGCGAAGCCTTCTCTGGTTAGATCTGACTTTGCGCCAAAACACATAGGCCCAGATTTAAGAGCCCCTAGCCCCTCCTTGCGCCACATTACCGACATTGTTTTTTACGCTAATGTGGCCCAACGATTCCAAAATCGCTTTGCCAGATTTACAAAGCAATTATTCCGCAAAGGCCCTGCTGACACTTAAACGGAAATTATATAAAATTGTCTGTATTCACTTTCGACCTAGGCCGGTGGTCATTAAGGCAGCTCACTAAAAACATTTTCATTAGTTTTCTTATAATTACGGTTTGCAGTATGCAAAGATAAGGTGGAGAATAATAACTCCTTTAGGTGATTTTCTTAATTGTTGAACGGCCTCGTTGCGGCCCTAACAGGGCTTAGAAATCTAGGGCCAAAGTTTGACACAAATTAAAAACTGGACAAGTAAACACACGACTCGGATGTAAATATTGCACTTTAGGAAGCCGGAGCCGTAAATCTCCGCCTCGGAGCCAATACCGAAATCACCCCCTTTACAGCGTCTTCCAGACCCAATTAGCAAATAATTAAACTAGCAATTTTAGAATTATTGTATTTGAAAACCTAACTAACCCTGTTTCTCATTAATGCTTCTCTTAAATCTCCTATTGAACTGTTAAATTGGGGCGCACGGACAGTCGGTCATCAGCAGCCCCGGTACCAAAAATTTTGCTTCCGAAATCTCTTGATATCGATTCCGCACAAGGAGCTGCAGGTCACCCCGCAGCCCCCTGTGTGCCACTCACGGCAGAAGCCCTTTTTAAAGACAGGAAAGCAGTAAAACACTCCGCCTGGCGGCTAGTCCTATGTCTTGTAGCGCGAGTACGAATTAGCAATTTAAACACAACATCCTATGCGTTTTAGGGAACATCGTAAAAATGAACAAAGAAATGTTTAGGCTACAACTGAACTTTCAAGGAAATTCACCATAGAGAAGACTGTGCGGTATGCAAATTACCGTGGCATCCTGGGAAAAATAAACTTGTTTTAGGATATAGGCGGCCATTTTGCAATCGAGCATTTCATATTTTGATAATTATCCTTTCCTGGTAGTCTGACCGGTACGCCGCAAATCGCAATATTAGTGGTTGCTTGATTGTCATCAGCCTCCCCACAACAACTATCCATTGTTTGAAATATGTAGGAGTTGTGGTGCCCAAATAATGACCAGGCGGCCATGATAGGACGGGACAGAGATCAGTACAACAGACGACGGCGGCCACGTTAGTTTGGGACAGAGCGGCAGTAAACCTGCGCAGAAAGGACGGCCGTTTAATACTGGGCCACAATAATAGCACGGGAATTGAACGAGCGGCCATGTTACACTGAGCCACAGAAATAGAACGTGGAAATGGGGCAGGCCGCCAGGTTGGGTTGTAGTTGAAATGACTACCTACCTTGAACCGTTATCGTCAGTTCCTTGTAGGTATAGTGGTCAGTATCCCCACCTGTTACACAGGGGACTGGGGTTCAATTCCCTGATGGGGAGAAGATGTGTCTTTTTTTTTGTTTTTACATTCCAAATGCAAATAATTTACTTGTTTTTGATCAGTGCATTAAAATACATTCCACCACGACAGTTTGTGGCAGTCACACCCCAAGTCAAAAAGGAAGATCATTCTGAAGTCATCTGATTACTTCAGCTGGGCTATTCCTGTAATTATCTGGGGAAGTCATCCCAAGCCATCCTGAAGTATGCCTATAGAGCGAAATATTTAAATGAGATGACTCTAGAGTCATCACAGAAACTACTCCAGGATGGATTCCCGATTACTTCAGTAAAAAACATGTCATGATAATTTACTACTGCAGGATGACCCCAGAATGATTTCTGGATTAGGCCGGATTACTCAAGGATGGGTTCCTGATTACTTCAGTGGAAAACATGTGATCAGTGCTTTAAATGGGCCGGTACTCTCCGGTACTCAGCACCGGCACTTTTTTATTTTGAGAGGGAGAGTACCGGCACATCTCAAGAAAAACGAATACTTTCAATTGGAGAGTACCAGCACTTCTCAGAAACAAAGCAGGTACTCTGGCACAGAGTACCTGCACTTTAATTTTTCCATTTCAAGCACTGCATGTGATGATCATTTACTACTGCGGGATGATTTCAGGATTAGGTTGGATTAGTCCTAGGAGTATTCCTGGATGGGGCTTGTATTATTACAGAATGATGTTGTGATGACATACAAATGAGGCTGCATTACTCAATGATGGCACCAGGATAACTTTAGAATGAGGCCATATGATGACTTAATGATAGAGATGTACTACCCCAAGATAGCATCTGGCTGTATTACTCCATGATGGTTTCAAGATGGGGATGTATTACTCTACTACAGTGGTTCTCAACCTTTTGACTTCTGTGGACCCCCTTTTAATCATTACTGAAACTGGGGTAACCCAATGTCTTATTGCTGGAATCTGCCCCCCCCCCCCGATGAGACATCACTGGAAACCAGGGTCCCCAGCTAAGCATTTACAATTTGAACAGCAAAACAATACACAGCAAATACAGAAACAGGCATTTATCAAACAAACACACAAATGATAAAATGTTTTATTAATTCACAAATAAACAAAATAAACATTTTATTAGGAATGTTGGTGCTTTTCCAAATTAATTTAGGTCACTCATCGTCCATACGATACTATATCATATTTGATGCAGTTGCGATGTTCCCACAAATAAATCAGAGGATTTACAGTTGTACATTTTGCTTCTTTATTTTAATAAATTGTATTAGTCTGTTAATATTATTTAATTTTCTTTAAGTAGTCGCAGTCCTCCTGAGTAAGCTCCCCCCAACCAACCACAGGTTAAGAACCACTGCCCTAAGATGATCACGAATATTAATGGGTAAACCTTGTCTGACATACTGTGGAAGTGAAGAATTCCATATTTTTATTAGTTTTGTCTGCAAAGCGGATCATGGCTACAAAAAATACAAGTATCTACTACATGGCAGCGGTGACTGACTACTGGAGAAGTGTGTAGTGAAAAGTGGTTTTGTCAAGGGATACGAACATCATAGTGTGGGAGGTGGTTAAAGTTAGTGGTGGAGATGACATAGTTGTTGGGGTCGTTACTCTGTGTTTGGGTGATAATCTAACTGATTGGTGCTGAAAGAAAGTGCTGTTGCAACTGCATAAAGGGAAGTGAATGGTTCAGTGACTGGTGTAGGAAGCGGTGCCGGAAGCATATGTCAGTGGTGTTCTGAAAGGATAAATGGTGTTAGGTGGAACAGAATATATGTTGTGAGGGGTCAGTGAAAAGGTGATGGAGGAAGGTGCTTTTGCATCTTGTATGTGTTTAGTGTCTCAAACTTGTGTAAGTAGATGATGGGGTCAATGGTGTAAATCAGTGCTGTGAGTGGGTTATCAGTTTTGCTGATCTTGCTGTGTAGTATTCAGAGTGATTGAATGGTGCTTTGTGAGGATGTTATGGTGAGATGAGCGATTAGTGTTGTGAGAGTTTTATGAGTAGTGTAATAAGTGAGTGGAATGTGCTGTTAGCATGTGGATGACTGAGCTTTGCTGCACATGGCTAAATTACATTAGGGGGTGAACGCTTTGAACAGGTGGTTGCATATACAGTTATAATGGAGGGTTCTTGTAGATGACTGAAATTAATTTTGTAAGAGGTGGGCGCTGACAGTAGTGTGGGAACAGTGAGCAGTGTCGCGGGTCAACAAATATTGAGTTAGTAGTGTGCGCAAGTGAAGTCTAATAGCTTCAGTGATGGTGAGTGAGGAATCATGTAAGTGGGTGACTTTGGGTAAGTAATGTTTCAAGTGAATGTGGGTGAACAGGAGTGTTGTGTAAAATCGTGAACATGAACTAAGTGAACTGTGTATTGAGTAGGTTTAAAGGCTGTGTTTCATCACATGACATGGTAAGCACTGCATGGTTAGTTATAGCATTTTGATTGTATGGTGTGAGTGGTTGCGCTTCAGTCTGTGAGGGGTGTTGTAACTACTAGGAATGTGTGTGGATAAATGAGATAGTGAGTGAGAGGCTGTGAATTATGATATGCTGTTTCACACTCTTCCTGCAATGGGCACTGATAATTTTGTGTTGTGAAAGTTGACTCATGAGTGAGAAATAAAATTGGCTGTGGGGTGTAAGTGGTGGGTGCAAAAGATGCAGGGAGCAGGCTGGAAGAGAACCAGGCAGATAGAGGAGTGTGGTAAGAGGATAAGGGCTTGCTACGAAATGACAATGTATTGCTTTGTGGAGGTATGAGTGATGGAGGTGTATAGAGCAAGGTGTATACACCAAGGATGTTGCAGGATTAATACACGGCTGATGCAATACTTTTTGGGAAAACAAAAACAGTTTTTCCATCACTGGACTGTACAGTGGTTGCATAGCCAATTTAAAGTAGACTTTAGAACAATAGGTGGGAGGTGCACACCACATGCCTCTGCAACAAATCACCACATGAACTACCAATGTGCATACTTGCAAAACCTAGAACATGGCTCAAACACATTGGCAAAACCAAAGGCAAGACCTATTGTTTTTTGCCAATGCTTGCTTAAAAAAGGCAGTCACAGACACGGTAGCCTCCTGACTGCAGTACTCCCGACTGCAGTAGCTATACCTACTTATAGTGGCTTTCAGTCAGCCTGCTTCATCCATTGTTCCGTCATTAATATTTTTCACCCACTCACTGTAGCACAAAGCACAGGGAGTAGGTGAGCCTACTGCAACCATTAGCTAATTTCACTGTGAATGACAGCATTCTTCCTTTTCACTAGAAGCACATAACCAAAGTAGTTCCTTCAAGAGCTAACGACTACCATGGATGTCAAATTGTGCTTTTTGAAACCAAAAATACTTTTGTTTTTAGACGATTAATTTTTAGATTGATGCGTGTCTAGCAGGTTTGTTTTACAAAAAACAAGACAAAATGAAAACAATGACAAAGTCAAAGGGATGGCAGTGAGGCCTTACTGTTGCTGTTTCATATTTTAGAACACCCAAACCCAGGTAGGAACACAAAATTCACTTGAAAAGTGAGATATGCGTTAATATTTAAAAATCAAAATGAGGGTGATACTAGAAACACTGTCGCTAGGTCACCGAGTTAAGGCTAAGCTGGGCAGAGATAGCCGGTCTCCCACAGGATTTTTGTAAATTTCAGGACAGGGCAACATGAGATCCCGCCCGACCTGTCACTTCGTGGCCCAGCTGTGACCATTGTAAAGCAATAGCTTTATCCTATGATCATTGCACTCAGAGATCAGGCCTGGATTACAATGTGCAAGCACGTCCTCAGGTAAAGGAGTGTGGAATAACTGTGGAGAAGGAAGGACACAGAACGAGATGGAAACCATCAAGTATAGGTGAGAAGGAATGACAGATAAAAAGAGAGAGTGAGGAAAGAGAAGAGATTGGAGGGTGAGCCAGAGAAAATGACAAGAGAGCGAACTGGGGAAAGCAGAGACTGGAGTGGAAGGAAGGAACATGGTGAGAATGAAAAGAGGGGAAGGAGAGGGGATAAGGGAAAAGAAGAAAAAGGGGACCTATAAAGAAGATCATTAATAGGGACAGAAAAGAGGGTGGAAGGGAAAGATTGAAAAGTAAAAAGCAGTTAGTGAGGGGAGAGCAAAAGCAGAGCTTGAAAGGAGAATGGATAGTAGTAAAGGAGTGAGGTGAGAAGCGGAGGAAAAAAAGGAGATAGTGTAGGAGATCGAGAAAGTGTGTATATCGCTGCTTCATAATACATACAGTAATAAAGTATGTAAAGCTGAAGAATGAAAGGGCTGTATCATACCTGGGCCTTCCTCGCCTAATGTGTAGCTCTGCTTTACAAGGCACACAATAGTGATTCTTAGAAAACCCTAGCAGTCTAGGAATCACCTGTCATCAAAGGATGTTTTCCTGGCATTAGTATAGATATTCTGATAAAAGTGTCAGTGTTCCCATCAGAATCTTTTGGAGGAGAATTACGATGCTTTCAGAGACCAAATCCCATTGCTGCATCTTTCAAAATGAAGTCCTACTTTCAGATAGACCACCACACATGCATACTTTTGCATGAACAAAGTATGAAATTTAACTAAGTCTGCAAACTGGTGTTCAGAGCGACCTCATTCGCGCCCTTAATAGTGGTGGGAGAGCCACTGACAGCTCGAGGCGGGCTCATGTTAGATGCTGCTCTGGCTCATATCAAAGTCCTCATGAAACCTTGAGCCAAAAAGGAGCTGATCTTTCACACCAGGAGATGTGGTCTGTGGCTAAAATGCCAACCCTGGTAAGTGGGGAAGCAGCAGTGAAAGAGCCAGTGTGCCAAGGGCCCGAGTGCAAGGAATGAAGTGCCCCCATGGCTGCTGTTTGAATTGGAAAATACAGCAATAATCAAGGTACCACTGTACCTGCTGCTACAATTAAAGAGACGCCCTTTGTGACAAGGTCCTGATCTGAGCCTTGGCTTGACATCCTGTGTATACAGCCAACTGTCCCAGTGCGGACAAAAAAAAGTGTAACAGTCTGTGTTGTTGGCCATGATTTGCGCTATATAAAAAAGCCAAAAAAGTGGTTTCTGCCAGTCACCAACGCTCTGTTCACATATGGCAACAATTAAAGTCAAGGTATTACTTTGTGTGTGAAATCATGTAACTAGGATTAATCCCCGTTCCTTAACTGTGACCAAACTGTGATCCTTTGAAAATACGTGTTATGCATTATTACGTACGTGAGAAAGCAGCTTCAAAAACTGGATCTACGCTGCACAAAAACCTCTCCCGTTTGATTTAACTAACGATAATGTTGCCCTATGTATTATAAAAATCAATGCCGCATATAGGGTACACATGAGAACGGAGTTGCGTCACCTCACTAACTAGCATTGTTATCAGGGCAGAGGCAGTACTGTATGTTTCGCAGTCAATGTCACTCCTAATAAATATGAATGCAGCGATATAACATGATGTTCTAATGGGAAACACTTTTGCACATTAAATAAATATACTTATCTTGCTTTAAAAACGTTATCCCACTGCAGCACAATTGCTGCATAATTTACATACACCTTTTTTCAGTGCTCGGCTCCTGCGTGAGTTCTATCAGCCTCCGTTCTCCCTTTGTTAGCTTCCCCGAGTCTAAACCCCACCATGGAAGTGCCTCGTTCAAAACAAAATCAGTCAAGCAAGCGGTATGTTTTGGGTCCTATACCCATGCTTTATAAATATTTGAAAACATGCTTGTTGAAAATCACAACAGAGAGGTGGGCCTGAACATATTACACCCTGCGTCTACTTCTCCCAGATAAAACAATCCATTCAATGGCTGCATTTAAATGGCGGTGCCCGCCTTCCAAACAATGCGCTGCGCTTGCCAAAAACCCCAATGTGTGGAAAAGAGGTGGGAAATCACACCCGCCTCTCCCCCGTTTCTACCCCCTAAAAAAATACCGAACGAAATGGAACAATGCCTTCGCCTTCCCATCTCCAGGGAACAGGGCACCGGATCCACAGACCGGCACAGCTCGACACTTCACCACTTTTGCTCTCCCCTCACCCTCGGTCCCACTCGAGCTACACTTCCGCTTCCGTTCCGATGAAAAACAAGTAATTAGGAGAAACAGAAAAGGGGTGACAACAAATGTACAGTGCAATACTTAAACTGTCGGCCATCAAGCATTGGTAAAAACAACCTGTTCCTACCTCATACCTACATCTCTGCAGATGTGCACACCATCTTTAGTAGCCTTTATTTTTTTCTCGTTTGTGCTAACTATTGTGGAAGCCGGTGAGACACTGCACAAACTATTATTTGTTTTGAAAATACAGCAGTTTTAGGTAGCGAAAACTTGATTGAAAAACTTAAACGCGCTTTACGTGCGAACAATATATTTTTACATCTGAGAACCATGTGTTACAATTTTTGGGGGGACAGGGAAGTTACGTGATTTACTCAAACGATGCTGAGTAGAGATCGGGATTTGAAACAAAGTTGATGCAATGCTTCACTGGGAACTGTATTCTTTTAATATACCTGCCACAGAAATCATAGTGGAACTGTGTATTCCTTTACTATAACAGCTATATTAGGATTTTTTAAGAGTACCTAAAATGATTAGTTTTTAAAAAAGAAACACAAAAAGTTTGTAAAGTTCTGCTACTTTATTACTATTTAGAAGTTACATATTTTTAGGATTAGCAATAAATGTAATAGTCCAATAATTTAAATCAATCTAATAACATAGTAATGAAAATATATACACATGATTATGTGTGTAAACACAACACAGATATATATATATATATATATATATATGTATATATATATATACACATACACACACGTACTAGGCAGTAGATGGAATTATATGCAAAATAATCAATTACACATATATAAACCATTTTCAAACTTTTTACCCTTAGAGATGCAAAATAAATGCACTCTCAATATAACAAACTGTGATGTAAAGTTACTCCCAATGTACTCACCTCAGTGTAATTGTCCCAGATGTAGAGCACTGCAAAATAACCACTTATTCCTATTTGCATGCATTAGCAAACTTGTGTAATCAGCTACTTATCCTAAAATAATCAGGAACAACCTTGTTTTGTGAAGTAATCAGAAAGTCATTTTCAAATCATCATCCAGTCCTCAAGAACAATCCCACCTTGTGATGTAATCAGGTACTCATTTGCAAATCATCCTCAAATCATCAAGCCTAGTTTCTACAGTTTTGCTGATGACTTCAAGAGCTGGATGATGTCTGATGACATGAAAATGACTTCTGGAGTAGTTGGATGATCATCCAATGACTCTGGGATGGCTTCTAAAGTAATCCTGTTTGACCTGGGACATTAGCAAACAAGTTACATTCAACAAAGCGCAAGCCTGATGGTTAAATCAAAAACGATCTCATAATTATGGGAATATCTGCTTGCATTGTACCCCTTTATGTTTCCACCAACAGAGGGGACAGGCGCGGCCCATCCTTTAGGGCAGAGGGACCACGCCCCACACCTTTTGCCCCTCATGAAGAGTATCTGTCAGGCTGAACAAAGGTCACCCTGACAGACACTCTTCATGTTCTGGTCAGGCAGCCAGGAGTGAGACATGCGTGATTTACGCAGACTCCTGGCTGCCTGAACTGAATTTTCCGGGGCTGAAGAGGTCACAGCTCCTATGGACGTGTCCTCCTCGGCTCTGCAAAGGTGCCTTGAGGCCCTCCCCTGGGTGACGAGGAAAGCTTCACCCATTGACTTCGACCTGGGCGCTTCAGGATTAAGCTCTGAAGCGCCCAGGGCGAGTGTCAATCAGTGTCACTTCGTCACAGAGTGAGGTGGGGTAAGCAGTCTCACTGACCCCATCCCACTCTGTGACGAGGCTGGGACTGCTGCCTTCCCTCATTGGCTGACAAGGGAAGGCAGTAGTCCCAACCCTCCTGGGAGTGTGTGTGTGTGATGTTTTAAAATTAATGTTTGGTGCGTGTGTGCATGTTTGAATGTTATGAGTGTTGTTAATGGATGTGCGTGTGTGTGAAAGAATGAGTGTGTGTGAAATTTTAAAATGAATGTTTGGTGGTGAGTGCATGTTTGAATGTTACGAGTGTTGTTAATGGATGTGCGTGCATGCCTGTCAGTGTGTGAAAGAATGAGTGTGTGTGTCCTTCCTGCCCGCCCCCCTCCCTCCTAAAGCTGCCGGCCACCACTGAGAGGGGAGCTATCAGTTCTGCACCAGGTGCACTGGTGTTGGGGTCTGGAGACTACGTCATTTTCAAAATGTCTTTTACCTGTCTTACCAATAAAATTTAATCACAAACAAGTAAAATGCTGGCCAGATGACAGCCCTACACCTGAAGGGTCAATTTCATTCAATTTACGCAAATCCCAATGGGGGAAAATAAACCCCTTGCTGCTGGGCCTTTCCCCCCTCCTGTGCTAAGCCTATATTTTTTGGCTATTTGGGGTAGTTCTCATTTAGGCCCCCATAACTTTTTGTACACATAAGCTAAGGTAGGAGACTGGCGTGGCTTATAGTGGGTACCTTGTGGTACTTACACCCTGTGCCAGGTCCAGTTATCCCTTATTAGTAGAATAGAGGTGTTTCTAGCAGCTTAGGCTGATAGAAGGTAGCTATAGCCGAGCAGCTTAGGCTGAACTAGGAGACATGCAAAGCTCCTACTATACCACTTATATCATATAGCACAATATCATAAGAAAACACAATACTCAGAGTTACTAAAAATAAAGGTACTTTATTTTTATGACAATATGCCAAAAGTATCTCAGAGAATACCCTCACTTAGAAGGTAAGTAATATACACAAGTTATATGTACACAAACCCAAAACAGGTAAGAAACAGAAAAGTAGTGCAAACGATGTAGAATCACAATAGGATGCAATAGGTGGACATAGGTCTAGGGGCAACACAAACCATATACTCCAAAAGTGGAATGCGAATCACGAATGGACCCCAGACCTATGGGAGCTTGTAGAGGGTCGCTGGGACTGTAAGAAAACAGTAAGGGTGTCCAAAATACCCCACCCCAAGACCCTGAAAAGTAGGAGTAAAGTTACCCTACTACCCCAAAAAGACACAATAGTCGTGATAGGGGATTCTGCAAGAACCAGAAGCACTAGCACAACACTGAAGACGGATTCCTGGACCTGAGGACCTGCAAAGCAAGGGGACCAAGTCCAAGAGTCGCAATAGAGTCCAGGGGGGGCAGGAGCCCAGGAAACCCCGGATGAAGGTGCTAAAGGGCTGCCTCTGGGTGGAATAAGCCAAAGATTCTGCAACAACGAAAGGAGCCAGGAACTTATCCTTTGGATGGAAGATGTCCCACGGCGTGCTGAAGATTGCAGAAGTGTTTCCAGGCAGAAATACCACAAACAAGCCTTGCTAGCTTCAAGAGTCACGGTTGAGTATTTTGGGTGCTGCGGGGCCCAGGAAGGATCAGGCTGTCGCCACTTGGGGGAGGAGAGAGAGGGGGCGCTCAGCAACTCAGAGAGCCCCCGCTGAAGCAGGCAGCACCCGCAGAAGTACCGGAGCAGGCACTTAGAAGATCTGAGGACAGCAGTCGACTCAGAGTCACAAAGGAGGGTCCCACGACGTCGGAGTCCAACTCAGTGAGTTGGGCAATGCAGGACTGAGTGCTGGGGACCTAGGCTAGGCTGTGCAAAAAAGGAATCCCTGGAAAAGTGCACAGAAGCCGGAGCAGCTGCAGATCACACGGTACACAGGTTTGGCATCTAGCGTGGGGAGGCAAGGACTTACCTCCACCAAACTTGGACTGAAGGACCACTGGACTGTGGGGGTCACTTGGATCCAGCTCCTGTGTTCCAGGGACCATGCTCGTTAGGATGAGAGGGGACCCAGAGGTCGGGTGATGCAGAAGTTTGGTGCCTGTGTTAGCAGGGGGAATACGCCGTCAACCCACAGGAGATTTCTTTGGGATTTCCAGTGCAGGGTGAAGGCAGACAGCCCTCAGAGGATGCACCACCAGGTAGCAGTTGAGAAAGTCAGCAGGATTAGGCGCTACAATGTTGCTGGTAGTCGTCTTGTCACTTTGTTGCGGTTTTGCGGGCGTCCTGAGCAGTCAGCGGTCGATCCTTGGCAGAAGTCGGAGAGGGAAGTGCAGGGGAACTCTGGTGAGCTCTTGCATTCGGTATCTGAAGAATTCCCCAAAGCAGAGACCCTAAATAGCCAGAAAAGGAAGCTTGGCTACTGAAAGAGCTAAGCACCTATCAGGAGGGGTCTCTACATCACCTGCTAGCGCTGGCCACTCAGAGCAGTCCATTGTGCCCCAACAACTCTGAATCCAAAATGGCAGAGGTCTGGGACACACTGGAGGAGCTCTGGGCACCTCCTCTGGGAGGTGCAGGTCAGGGGAGTGGTCACTCCCCTTTCCTTTGTCCAGTTACACACCAGAGCAGGGCTGGGGGATCCCTGAACCCGTGTAGACTGGCTTATGCAGAGATGGGCAGCATCTGTGCCCATCAAAGCATTTCCAGATGCTGGGGGCGGCTACTCCTCCCCAGCCCTGCACACCTATTTCCAAAGGGAGAGGGTGTAACACCCTCTCTCAGAGGAAATCCTTTGTTCTGCCTTCCTGGGACTGGGCTGCCCAGACCCCAGGGGGGCACAAACCTGTCTGAGGGGTTGGCGGGTAGCAACAGCAGCTGCAGTGGAAACCCCGGAAAGGCAGTTTGGCAGTACCCGGGTTCTGCGCTAGAGACCCTGGGGATCATGGAATTGTCCCCCCAATACCAGGATGGTATTGGGGGGACAATTCCATGATCTTAGACATGTTACATGGCCGTGTTCGGAGTTACCATGGTGACGCTACATATAGGTATTGACCTATATATAGTGCACGTGTGTAATGGTGTCCCCGCACTCACAAAGTTCGGGAAATTTGCCCTGAACGATGAGGGGCACCTTGGCTAGTGCCACGGTGCCCTCACTGTAGGAAAGTACCATCTTGCCTGGAATGTTACCCCCATATTTCACTGTATGTATGTTGTTTTAGTCCTTGTGTCACTGGGACCCTGCCAGACAGGGCCCCAGTGCTCATAGTATGTGCCCAGTATGTGTTCCCTGTGTGGTGCCTAACTGTATCACTGAGGCTCTGCTAACCAGAACCTCAGTGTTTATGCTCCCTCTGCTTTCCTAATTTGTCACTGCAGGCTAGTGACTAAATTTACCAATTCTCATTGACACACTGGTACACCCATATAATTCCCTTATATATGGTACTTAGGTACCCAGGGTATTGGGGTTCCAGGAGATCCCTATGGGCTGCAGCATTTCTTTTGCCACCCATAGGGAGCTCAGACAATTCTTACACAGGCCTGCCACTGCAGCCTGAGTGAAATAATGTCCACATTATTTCACAGCCATTTTCACTGCACATAAGTAACTTATAAGTCACCTATATGTCCAACTCTCACATGGCGAAGGTTAGGTGCCAAGTTACTTAGTGTGTGGGCACCCTGGCACTAGCCAAGGTGCCCCCACATCGTTCAGGGCAAATTCCCCGGACTTTGTGAGTGCGGGTACACCATTACACGCGTGCACTATGCATAGGTCACCACCTATGTATAGCGTCACAATGGTAACTCTGAACATGGCCATGTAACATGTCTAAGATCATGGAATTGTCACCCCAATACCATTCTGGTATTAGGGGAACAATCCCATGATCCCCCGCGTCTCTAGCACAGAACCCGGGTGCTGCTGTTGCCAACCCCTCAAACAGGTTTCTGCCCTCCTGAGGTCCAGGCAGCCCTGGCCCAGGAAGGCAGAACAAAGGATTTCCTCTGAGAGGGGGTGTTACACCCTCTCCCTTTGGAAATAGGTTTGAAGGGCTGGGGAGGAGTAGCCTCCCCCAGCCTCTGGAAATGCTTTGATGGGCCCATCTCTGCATAAGCCAGTCTACACCGGTTCAGGGATCCCCCAGCCCTGCTCTGGTGCGAAACTGGACAAAGGAAAGGGGAGTGACAACTCCCCTGACCAGTACCTCCCAGGGGAGGTGCCCAGAGCTCCTCCAGTGTGTCCCAGACCTCTGCCATCTTGGAAACAGAGGTGTTGGGGGCACACTGGACTGCTCTGAGTGGCCAGTGCCAGCAGGTGACGTCAGAGGCTCCTTCTGATAGGCTCTTACCTCTCTTGGTAGCCAATCCTCCTATCTTGGTAGCCAAACCTCCTTTTCTGGCTATTTAGGGTCTCTGCTTTGGGGAATTTGTCAGATAACAAATGCAATAGCTCACCAGAGTTCCTCTGCATCTCCCTCTTCGACTTCTACCAAGGATCGACCGCTGACTGCTCCAGGACGCCCGCAAAACCGCAACAAAGTAGGAAGACGACTACCAGCAACATTGTAGCGCCTCATCCTGCCGGCTTTCTCAACTGTTTCCTGGTGGTGCATGCTCTGGGGGTCGCCTGCCTTCACCCTGCACCAGAAGCTCAGAAGAAATCTCCAGTGGGTCGACGGATTCTTCCCCCTGCTAACGCAGGCACCAAAAGACTGCATCACCGGTCCTCTGGGTCCCCTCTCATCCTGACGAGCGTGGTCCCTAGAACACAGCAACTCTGTCCAAGTGACTCCCACAGTCCAGTGACTCTCCAGTCCAAGTTTGGTGGAGGTAATTCCTTACCTCCGCACGCTAGACTGCAAACCTGTGTACTGCGTGATTTGCAGCTGCTTCAGCTTCTGTGCACTCTTCCAGGATTTCCTTCGTGCACAGCCTAGCCTCGGTCCCCAGCACTCCGTCCTGCAGTGCTCAACCCGCTGAGTTGGCCTCCGACGTCGTGGGACCCTCTTTTGTAACTCTGCGTGGACTCCGGTTCACAAATCTTCTAAGTGCCTGCTCCGGTACTTCTGCGGGTGCTGCCTGCTTCTGTGGGGGCTCTCTGAGTTGCTGAGTGCCCCTTCTGTCTCCTTCTCCAAGTGGCGACATCCTGGTCCTTCCTGGTCCTCAGCAGCACCCAAAAACCTCTACCGTGACCCTGGCAGCTAGCAAGGCTTGTTTGCGGTATTTCTGCGTGGGAACACTTCTGCAACCTTCATCGCGACGTGGGACATCTTCCATCCAAAGGAGAAGTTCCTAGTCCTCTTCGTTCTTGCAGAATCCAAGCTTCTTCCATCTGGAGGCAGATTCCTTGCACCTTCATCTGGGGTTTTCTGGGCTCCTGCCCCCCCCGGACACTGTCGCGACTATTGGACTTGGTCCCCTTGCTTTGCAGGTCCTCAGGTCCAGGAATCAGTTTTCAGTGCACTGCTGGTGTTTGTTGTTTCTGCAGAATCCCCCTATCACGACTATTGTGCTCTTTTGGGGTAGTAGGTGTACTTTACTCCTACTTTTCAGGGTCTTGGGGTGGGGTATTTTGGTAACCCTCACTGTTTTCTTACAGTCCCAGCGACCCTCTATAAGCTCCCATAGGACTGGGGTCCATTTGTGATTCGCATTCCACTTTTGGAGTATATGGTTTGTGTTGCCCCTAGACCTATGCTTGCCTATTGCAACCTATTGTAATTCTACACTGTTTGCATTACTTTTCTGACTCTTACTTACCTGTTTTTGGTTTGTGTACATATAACTTGTGTATATTACTTACCTTCTACCCGAGGGTACTTACTGAGATACTTTTGGCATATTGTCATAAAAATAAAGTACCTTTATTTTTGTGTATTGTGTTTTCTTACGATGTTGTGCATATGATATAAGTGGTATAGTAGGAGCTTTGCATGTCTCCTAGATCATCCTAAGCTGCTCTGCTATAGCTACTGTAAGGAAATGGCTCGCTGTTGCAATTACCCCCCACTTTTTGCCTGATACTGATGCTGACTTGACTGAGAAGTGTGCTGGGACCCTGCTAACCAGGCCCCAGCACCAGTGTTCTTTCACCTAAAATGTACCATTGTCTCCACAATTGCCACAACCCTGGCACCCAGGTAAGTCCCTTGTAACTGGTACCCCTGGTACCAAGGGCCCTGATGCCAGGGAAGGCCTCTAAGGGCTGCAGCATGTCTTATGCCACCTAGGGACCCCTCACTCAGCACAGACACACTGCTTGCCAGCTTGTGTGTACTGGTGGGGAGAAAATGAATAAGTCGACATGGCACTCCCCTCAGGGTGCCATGCCAACCTCACACTGCCTATGGCATAGGTAAGTCACCCCTCTAACAGGCCTTACAGCCCTAAGGCAGGGTGCACTATACCACAGGTGAGGGCATAGGTGCATGAGCACTATGCCCTTACAGTGTCTAAGCAAAACCTTAGACATTGTAAGTGCAGGGTAGCCATAGGAGTATATGGTCTGGGAGTCTGTCAAAAACGAACTCCACAGATCCATAATGGCTACACTGAATACTGGGAAGTTTGGTATCAAACTTCTCAGAATAATAAACCCACACTGATGCTAGTGTTGGATTTATTAAAAAATGCACACAGAGGGCATCTTAGAGATGCCCCCTGTATTTTACCCAATTGTTCAGTGCAGGACTGACTGGTCTGTGCCAGCCTGCTGCTGAGAGACGAGTTTCTGACCCCATGTGGTGAGGGCCTTTGTGCTCTCTGAGGACAGAAACAAAAGCCTGCTCTGGGTGGAGGTGCTTCACACCTCCCCCCGGCAGGAACTGTAACACCTAGCAGTGAGCCTCAAAGGCTCAGGCTTCGTGTTACAATGCCCCAGGGCACTCCAGCCAGTGGAGATGCCCGCCCCCTGGACACAGCCCCCACTTTTGGCGGCAAGTCCAGGGGAGATAATGAGAAAAACAAGGAGGAGTCACTGGCCAGTCAGGACAGCCCCTAAGGTGTCTTGAGCTGAGGTGACTCTGACTTTTAGAAATCCTCCATCTTGCAGATGGAGGATTCCCCCAATAGGATTAGGGATGTGCCCCCTCCCCTCAGGGAGGAGGCACAAAGAGGGTGTAGCCACCCTCAGGGCTAGTAGCCATTGGCTACTAACCCCCCAGACCTAAACACACCCCTAAATTCAGTATTTAGGGGCTCCCCAGAACCTAGGAAACTAGATTCCTGCAACCTAAGAAGAAGAGGACTGCTGAACTGAAAAACCTGCAGAGAAGACGGAGACACCAACTGCTTTGGCCCCAGCTCTACCGGCCTGTCTCCCCACTTCTAAAGACACTGCTCCAGCGACGCGTTCCCAGGGTCCAGCAACCTCTGAAGTCTCAGAGGACTACCCTGCATCTAGAAGGACCAAGAACTCCCGAGGACAGCGGCTCTGTTCCCCAAAGACTGCAACTTTGCAACAAAGAAGCAACTTTGAAACAACACACGTTTCCCGCCAGAAGCGTTAGACTTTGCACTCTGCACCCGACGCCCCCGGCTCGACTTGTGGAGAACAAACACCACAGGGAGGACTCCCCGGCGACTACGAGACCGTGAGTAGCCAGAGTTGACCCCCCTGTACCCCCACAGCGACGCCTGCAGAGGGAATCCCGAGGCTCCCCCTGACCGCGACTGCCTGCTTCAAAGACCCGACGCCTGGGAAAGACTCTGCACCCGCAGCCCCCAGGACCTGAAGGATCCGACCCCCAGTGCAGGAGCGACCCCCAGGTGGCCCTCTCCCTTGCCCAGGTGGTGGCTACCCCGAGGAGTCCCCCCCTGGCCTGCCTGCATCGCTGAAGAGACCCCTTGGTCTCCCATTGATTTCTATTGCGAACCCGACGCTTGTTTGCACACTGCAACCGGCCGCCCCCGTGCCGCTGAGGGTGTACTTTCTGTGCTGACTTGTGTCCCCCCGGTGCCCTACAAAACCCCCCTGGTCTGCCCTCCGAATACGCGGGTACTTACTTGCTGGCAGACTGGAACCGGGGCACCCCCTTCTCCATTGAAGCCTATGCGTTTTGGGCACCACTTTGACCTCTGCACCTGACCGGCCCTGAGCTGCTGGTGTGGTAACTTTGGGGTTGCTCTGAACCCCCAACGGTGGGCTACCTTGGACACAAACTTGAACCCCGTAGGTGGTTTACTTACCTGCAAAAGCTAACAAACACTTACCTCCCCCAGGAACTGTTGAAAATTGCAGTGTCTAGTTTTAAAATAGCTATATGTCATTTATGTGAAAACTGTATATGCTATTTTGCTAATTCAAAGTTCCTAAAGTACCTACCTGAAATACCTTTCATTTGAAGTATTACTTGTGAATCTTGAACCTGTGGTTCTTAAAATAAACTAAGAAAATATATTTTTCTATACAAAAACCTATTGGCCTGGAATTGTCTCTGAGTGTGTGTTCCTCATTTATTGCCTGTGTGTGTACAACAAATGCTTAACACTACCCTATGATAAGCCTACTGCTCGACCACACTACCACAAAATAGAGCATTAGAATTATCTCTTTTTGCCACTATCTTACCTCTAAGAGGAACCCTTGGACTCTGTGCATGCTATTTCTCACTTTGAAATAGTACATACAGAGCCAACTTCCTACAGCTAGCTTCTATCAGCCTAAGCTGCTAGACCCCTCTAATCTACTAATAAGGGATAACTGGACCTGGCACTGTTGTGAATCCTAGTTCGTTTTAATGGGATAACAGGAGTTAGCTTAGACTTTGGCTTGTAGACTCGTGCCCCCGTCACCTAGTGACTTTTAACCTACTTAGCTTGCTCTGTCTTAGCCCATTTAATTATTTATCTCTTCTAAGATGGCTGCCTTGTTTATAGATAGGCCACTTGCTATGGGTAACATTATCAGTGTCACCGCGCCAAGGCGTCAAGATCAAGCACCAAAGACAAACAAACAGTAGGTGTTCACACTTAGGGATTTTCCCTCTCTATACTTTTCGAGGGATTGTTTATATTAATTGCCGTCCCAAGCATGTCTGTTATCTATTGTTTTAGAACACACCTACGTCAGGGGTCCTTGTAGATCTGTATAAATACATCACACTTTAGACAGATAATCAGAGGGATTCCGACCAGAGGGCATTGCCACCATCGCTGATACCGATGCTGCAGTCGTCTTGACGCTGACCCAGTCTTCGTGTCCCTGCGGAGTATGAGATAGAGACCTCATTCCAAGGTAACAAGGGTTGAGGGCTCCTCTCATGGACATGGCATTGGCAGGTTAGGTTTAACAAACCCAGCTCTCCTTTAGGTAGGAGGTTAGGCCTTTCACATTAGGGTATTAGGGCATATTACATCTCATATATCTTTTTTACGTATTGCAAGATGGTGGGGGTCTTTGTAATAATGACTCTCGTCTTCACAATTCTGTTTCTTGCATTTTTTATTATCCTAATCATTGCAGCCCACGAAACTTATTGCAAATTGCAGTTATGTTAAATAAAAACTATTGTAACTTTACTGCATCTGTGTCATTGCCTGTGTTTGTATGAGACATGATATATCTGTGAGAAAAGGGTAATCTCCGTTTAACCACGACACTCCCTGAGACATCTTATTCTCGAGTCCATGCGTAACGGCTGCCATAAATCACCTTTTACTATTGTGTTTCTGGTGAGGTGTTGCTAGTGAGCCGGTAAGGTTGGGACAACAGTTGCGACTTGTTGTAGGAAAGACGTAGTCGCTTACAAACAAAAGTACTGTCATTCCTAAACCAGCTGTCTTGCTCAGAGCAAGAGTCCAAACTACAACATGGCGCCACCAACGATGGTGTTTAGGCACTAATTTACGGATCCCTGACTATCACTGTCTCACAGACAACAGGTACCCTAAGTACCATTATAGGGAGACGTCCGTGGTCTTAGGGACAATCCTCCTCAGCTGAAAAGGTAACACCTGATTAAGCTGTAGGTTGTTCGAGCTCAAACTCATAAAAGGACCATACATTCCCTATCTGGTGTTCCATTTCTCTAAACAAATATGGCTGATGCCATAGACATTCCTGAAAATGCTAGACATGCACTAACGCAACATTTATTAACGCATGGCCTTACAGATGAGGGCGGGGATGTTACTCTGATTATAAAAGCTAATGAAGCATACCAAACAGAAACATTTTATTGTTGGGTCACCTTTCCTGAGGTTAACCAAAGAATGCACACATTTCACACATATGAAGTTGCAAACGTACCTTTACGGTACCAAGCATACCAGTATCATGAAATATCGCTCACATACCAGGAGCATCAGAACTGGTTCGAAGGCGCCCTACCACATGTACTACAAAGAGTGAGGTTAGGTCCCTTAAGTAATGATGGACCTACGTGGCCTATGTTTGCCACGTACACACCTCACCCAGGCTTACAAAATATGCCGATAGCAGATTTACGAGTTTTATATAATGAATTAGTGGCATTATATAGACAATTAGTCCAGTTCGTACTGCGAACATTAAACACAACACCAGCGCGTCCAGCACCGCCAGTAACTGGTGGTTATCAATTGGCTACTGGGATTAATCCACAAACAGTGCATACTATTATGGGTAAAGTGCCCACGGAACGGGAAAAAATACCGTTCTGGATTGCCCAGAAAACGAATCAGCTGGAAGCTGTGTTTCCCCATACGGGACCACAGGAAAAACATAAATTGCTCACTATGTGCTTGCCTTTTGGGATGGTTCCCTCAGTAGATGACTGTGCCACATAGGGTACAGTCTTCGCTGCCATATATACTACCACACATGGTACCCTGACACTTGCCAACTTGCCGGAAGTGTTAAAACAAATACAAAATGAGCATGGGGCTGCACCAGCCCTGGATTTGGGGATGAAATTAATGCGTAACTTTGACGCCGTATCCTCAATAATACTCAGTAATATTAAGGGGGAAGCGGTAGCACTGGCAATTCGCCAGCGTCTCCGGGAAACTCCAAACCAGGAACTGGAGAGACAACTACAAAAAATAATTTCCGATACCTATACTAGTATAGGACGGGATAGTTTGGGAGCAAAACCTAAAAATTTTGAGTTACAAGGTACCGCCCACAAGGAGGGTACGAAGCAGGCGCAAGAGGGCTCTATGAAGCGCTGGGACAAACAAAAAGATTTCAAAGAAAGAAGGAATAAGAGAGCTGATTATCCACACGCGGAGAACTCCGAAAGGAGATATAATCTCAGAAATAGGGAGAACATTAAAACTCCAGACAGATATACTGATTCACGTCCCTCTCGTTCCTTACAGGACGCACCGGATAGACGTAGCGAGAGAGGGGGCCGTCAAGATCCACGTCCGGAATACGTGAAAGAGAAGAAAGGCTCACAACAGTCTACTATTAAAAAAGAAGAAGGTGGCAGCAATGACAGTTAAAAATGCCAGTAAAATTGAGAACACTGTTGAGGAACAAGAAGTGGGCAGTAACTCTGTTAGACAGTGCGGCAGTGGTCACGATATGTCGCCAGAGTCTGAAAGATCATCTGGATGCAACAGCAACTAGCGATTACATCTCGGTTGAAACAGCGGATGGCCGCGTTCTCCCCCCCAATAGGGTTTATGAATTAAAAATTCAGATAGAGGGAGACGTGGAGAGCACTGTTAGTGTGATATTTTGGGATGAACTTACTAGTGATATCCTATTGGCCGAAAGAGATTGGCCACCTGAACACGTCCGCAAGCTCCCACATAGGGAAGATGTCATTTTGCCTTCTTTCTCCGATCTTGTTCCAGAAGCAGATAAAGAAGCATATGCTTCTGAATGGGCTTTAGCACAGGCACCTGCACTATATTGCAATCATGTAGGTTGGGACAAGGAGTCTCCTTGTCATGTTATTCCCGTTAGGTCTACACCCCAACCGCAGCCGCAATACCCTGTTAAACATGAAGCAAAAGCTCCAGCAAAGGAGATCCTATCACAACTTGAGTTCCAGGGAGTAATTGAGCCCTGTACATCTGCAATGAATAATCCGTTATTCCCCGTTGCAAAGCATGACCATTCACATAGAATAGTCGTTGATTATAGACACTTAAATAGTCATACACGCATGTATGCTATACAAAATTCATACAGCACAGCACTGATAAACAATATAGTGCGTAAAAGATATAAATCAACATCAGACATATCTAATGGATTCTTCTGCCAGAATTTAGCACATGAAAGTCGGGACCTAAGTGCATTTTCATTTGGCTCTCAGAAACGCTTTTGTTGTTTACCTCAAGGCTATAAAAAAGCCCAGGCCTGGTTTCAGCCCGTGTTACATCAATATTACATAATATTGATTCCGAGGCATTGTCCTATGTGGATGACATATATCTCACAGACTACGTCCTCGACATTCATCTTGCGAGGGTCGATCGGATCATTTTGGGGTTTGCAGACCTCCGTTATAAATTCAATTTTAAGAAAAGCAAGATAGCCTTTCTTAGTGTATTATTCCTGGGATATGAGCTATCAAACGAGGGGAAGAGCCTGGCCCGCACTTTCTAGAGAAGTGTGCTCAACTACTGCCTCCGAACACACTTAAGAAATTGCAGTCATTACTGGGTTTCTTCAATTTTGGCAGAACATACATTCCAGATTATGCAGAACGCATCAAGCCACTTTATGACTTAGTTCAGCCCAATTTTTCTAGCAGACGCCGGACGATTGAACACACACACATCCTTAGGGACATGCACCAGGACATGCTAGAAGCTAAACACTTACACACACGTGACAATAAAAGAAACTTGGTCATCAGAATAATTGCTGGTGCCCTTGGATTTACTTATGTCACCTTTAATGAGGATGACACGGTACCCATAGCATATAAATCACATTTATACTCAAATGCTGAACAGCGTTTTGCACCTACAGAAAAAATTCTGACAGCAGTTCAGATGGCCGTCATAAAAGAGAGGCCACTTGCCCAGGGGAAACGTATTATTGTTGTCTCCCCGATGCCGGCCTTAGAGGCTGTCACCAAGCAAGCATTCCTAACCCAAAAGCATTACATCCACGTTGGATTCAATGGGCAACGTCTGTGACCGCCACTGATGTCGATTATATATTCGATCCCAAACTTCAGACACAAGAATTTCTCCAGTATGAACAAGAGTACCCCGCTCCTCTGAATATCTTGCCACTTGACAGCTATCATACTGTCATTTACACTGATGGTTCGGCACAACCGGCTGTAGGTACTAAACATCAATACTCGGCAGCTTGCGCAGCCGTGAGCGGAGTGATGGAAGATGGAGTTTTCCACCCTCACAATACCTACACGCAGACCTTAGGGGATGCACGGCACAGTTGGCTGAGCTTAAAGGTCTTATTCTAGCGCTCGAACATACTGAGACAGGAAGCCAGACTTTGATAGTCTGTGACTCATATTACTGCATCCAGTCATACAATGAATATCTCAATCATTGGAAACTGAACGGGTTTAGAGATTCTAAAGGGAACACCATTAAACACAAGACATTGTGGGGGAGGGTGGCTGATCTTAAGGATAAGCTACCTTGTGCCCATGTAGTCCATACATTTGGACACCAACGTGTAGGAGTACACGTTACCGGTAATACATTGGCTGATGAAGCGGCCAAAGCATCAGTAGCTACGGCTTCTGTGGCTGCAGTGACTCGTTCTCGGACGAGATTGGATAATGAAATATTGATCGCCGTTAAAGCTTCGGCTGCAGGCAAGCCTTTTCTGAAAGGATACTCTACGAACTATACTTACCATATCAGTGCACAGAATGTTCCTTACACAACGATCCCTGGGGTTGGAGATCGAGTGATCTCCAATGAAGATCAGAGATTAGATCTAATTAAAGCAGCGCATGAGGGTGTCGCTTCTGCACATGTTGTTATACAGGCCACAATAACACTCCTACAGCAACGCTTCTGGTGGCCTGGTCTATGCAGACGGACAAAGCAGTATGTCCTTTGCTGTGGCAATTGCCAGCAGATCAAGGGCTCTAATATAAAACGCCCACCGCAGACATCCCTCTTAGTGTCCAACAAGCCACTACAGTGTGTGTACCTGGACATTTGTGGTCCCTTACAGCCTGATGGTGCATACAAATACATTTTAGTAGCTGTAGATTCCTGTTCTAGATTCCTGTGGGTATGGCCACAGCGGTCGGCTGACGCCCGGACTGTTATAAAAGACTTGCTGATCTTTATCGGTACATATGCGGTTGCAGCATTCCATTCGGACCAGGGCCCTGCATTTGCCTCTAAGGCATGGGTACTCACAAACTTTTTCTCGGGGGCCAAAATTGCAGTATGGTTTGCGGCCGAGGGCCGCACTGAAGTGACAGCGGGGGGTGGGGCTTAGAGGGGGCGGGGCTTAGAGGGGGAACAACCACCCCACCCCCTTTTTCAAAACAATGCCCCTACCCCAGTAACACACACAGCGCGCACACATACAGCGCCATCTGCTCTCACCCCTACCCCAGTAACACACACTGCGCCATCTGCACACAGCGCCATCTGCTCCCACCCCTACCCCAATAACACACACAGCCCCATCTGCTCTCACCCCTACCCCAGTAACACACACAGCGCCATCTGCTCTCACCCCTACCCCAGTAACACACACTGCGCCATCTGCACACAGCGCCATCTGCTCTCACCCCACCCCAGTAACACACACACACAGCGCACACACACAGCGCCATCTGCTCTCACCCCTACCCCAGTAACACACACAGCGCGCACACACACAGCGCCATCTGCTCTCACCCCTACCCCAGTAACACACACAGCGCCATCTGCTCTCACCCCTACCCCAGTAACACACACAGCGCCATCTGCTCTCACCCCTATCCCAGTAACACACACTGCGCCATCTGCACACAGCGCCATCTGCTCCCACACCTACCCCAGTAACACACACAGCGCCATCTGCTCTCACCCCTACCCCAGTAACACACACAGCGCCATCTGCTCTCACCCCTACCCCAGTAACACACACAGCGCCATCTGCTCTCACCCCTACCCCAGTAACACACACTGCGCCATCTGCACACAGCGCCATCTGCTCTCACCCCACCCCAGTAACACACACACACACAGCGCACACACACAGCGCCATCTGCTCTCACCCCTACCCCAGTAACACACACAGCGCACACACACACAGCGCCATCTGCTCTCACCCCTACCCCAGTAACACACACAGCGTGCACACACACAGCGCCATCTGCTCTCACCCCTACCCCAGTAACACACACACACAGCGCACACACACAGCGCAATCTGCTCTCACGCCTACCCCAGTAACACACACTACATTAAAAACAAATAAATAAATAACCAAAGAGCCTTACCTGACTCAAAGCACTGTAAAGATGCCACAAATGTGGAACAGCAGGCAGGCAAGCGGGCAGCAGACGTGGTGCCGGTGACAGGAAGCAGACGACCAAAGCCCCATAAAAGTTAGCTGCAAGCGCTGACTTTTATGGGGCTTTGGCTTCCAGGATCGTCAGGGCAACGCCATAAACAATGGCCGCCGTATGTAAACATAGAGGAGGGCCGCGGGAGCATGCTCCCGCGGCCCTCCTCTATGTTTACATACTGCTGCCATTATGATGTGGCGTTTGGTGTGCGTCTCGCGGGCCGCCAAGCTAGGTCCGTGGGGCCGCTGGCGGCCCGCGGGCCGTACTTTGAGTACCGTTGCTCTAAGGCGTTCAGGGACACCATGGGGACGATGGGTGTTGAACTCCATTACTCCTCACCATACCATCCCGAGGGAAATATGTCATGGAGAGGCGGAATCGTGATCTAAAGCAGTCCTTAACAGCTCGAGTATTAGGTTCAGGCCGCAGTTGGTTACATCACCTATATGGGGTCCAGAGAGCACTGAATAATCTGCCAAGACGGTCCTTGGGGGGACGCTCTCCATATGAGGTTCTCTTTGGGATACCTATGTATGTCCCAGATCTTGATGCCCCTGGTATGGTGGCAGCAGAAACACCATTTGACATAAAAGAACATCTCACTGTTTTACAGGAGCTTCAACAATTTTGTGATGATAAATCATTTGCAAGTGCTGCCACCTTGGGAATAAGGGATTTGGCGAAAACTTAAACTGGCTGGATTCCTAAAGTTGGGGATCTGGTTCGTGAGAAGATCGCTGTAAAGGAAGAGTTCGTTCCATCATACAGAGCACCTGTACCAGTCTTGGGAATACAAGGCACCAGGACTGTCATCTTACCACCACTGTCTGGTTCTAAGACGAACAGATTCATCTCCATTGATGACATCAAACTACACCATGTGGCCGATCCTTCACAGTAGACCAGGAGGTCCCTTGGGTGGTTCCCGATCCCCTCTCACTACCCAACAGGACATCCATCTACATAGTAGGATGAACATCACTACTACAGACTATGCTACAATGTCAACGGCTGTTCCAGACACCTCCTCGACCATGGGGAGGGCGGAAAATGAACTCTTGTTGGTTCCAGTCACATCTTCAGTGACCACCCCGCTTCAAGATTTAGCTGTATTTTACACGAACACTTCAACGACTGATGACGTTGTCTACCAAGAGCCTCCACGTGCAGTGGATCAGAGTACACCGGCTCCTGTGTTTGCAGAGACTACCTCTGGCTATTTCATTGACATTGATGATTTTTCTTCAGATTCATCCTCTACTGTGATTGACAATGTTTCAAAAAGTAGTAAGCTGTATCGATGGCTTAAAAAGAACTATTTGATATATCCATGGAACTACTTGTGGTTCTGTTTGATATTTATTGCATTATTTTTATGGATTGGTTTGTGACTGTTTTCTTTTTACTTATAAATGGTCACTATATTCCTGATCGCTCCTCTATGGAGCCTGTTGCTGAAGTTTTTACACCACATCATTCTTCACATAAGGTCCGAAGAGATTTGTCCCCTGTAAATATTACAGCAATACCTATTACTGATGGGATTGTGTGGGACAAAGTTCCATTCGATATATACAGGCCTACAGAAATTATTCAAATACCATACATGTTCAAAATTTCAATGACTGATGTAATTACACCTAATGTTGTCTCTGATGAATGGGATGTCCAAACAGTTGATTCCATGCTAACTGAAATGAAGGACTATTCCGCTTTCGAAAGTGATGATGTATATGATTATACAATGAATTATGGGGAAATGTTCTGCTACAACAATTGGGGACATCACTACCTACACCGTGCCACTAGATACAGGCCAGTATTGAACTACACACAGTGGGAACATTGTTCTACACAACTGGTGGGGAGTCCAAAGTATTATAGCGATAAATTTACATACTTTTCTGGGCATGATACAAGAAAAGCGAAGATGTATTATTTTAAATTACCTCTGGGACAAATTAGGAAAATTTTGCTAACTGATACAAAACTGATTTATTCAGATCTCTTTGTTTCCCGGCTCGCAATTGAAGGTTACGAATACTGGAAGAACACTATTGACTTAAAAAGTGTATGGGGAACACAAGATTGGCAAATACAGGGTGGGGAGGCTTTATTTAGAGCATGCCTGATTCCTGTGCAAATGATTTTCTTAAATGACACTATTCAGCAGACATCCTGTCTGGGATTAGCAAAAATTAAAGATCTGAACACGCCTAGTATCCCTACTCCAGCAAGGTTTAAAGATTGGCACCACTTCCTTAATATCACAGAGGAAAGGCTAGACGCAATGTTTAAGGCTGGTACCTATAATTCTTCACTTTCCAGTCCCGGCGGGTGGTTAATATGGCCTACTGACACTAATGAGTGTCAAGCGCGTTTTTTAAACTCTTCAGGGTTTTTTTCAATTAACAGGCCAGACCCTCGCTTCATATCGGGTCAACATACAGGTGTAGTTACAACATACAGTGTGGGTAAGCTGTGCCAGCAATGGGTACAAACGAACACGTTAGCCGCAGTTAAGAAACACCTGAACACTCTTTCTGAAAATATAGACTTGCAGGATTTTCTGCTGGGTCCTAGGAAACAGCGCTCGAAAAGGTTTTTATATGCTGTGTACAATGAAATTTGGAAACTTTCCCAGATTGAGGCTGCTGCACGTTTAAGGCAGCTGGATAAAGAGAATTTAGAAAAACATTAGCTGTTGTCGACAATGGCATGAATACACTGTCCAACAGGATTTATTCACTATCAAATATAGTGTCATCTGCTATTGATATCACTCAGACAGATTTGTCTCGGTTATATCATGGGCAAACACAGCTACGTTCCATCATGCAGCTAGGTTGGACATTACAGACACTGAAAAGGGGCCACATTCCATGGAAGCATATTAATGGGAGTGAATTCTTCACTGCTTTTAATTTTTCCAGGGAACAAGCGACAACGGCTAAAAGGGAGGCTAGTTTCACCCTGCTTCAAGTAGAGAAGTTAGATAAGTTGCCCTTCACGGTAGCAGAGAGTCCTTCAACTATCTGGCTCTTACATGGCATTATTAATTTACTGATTTCGACCTTTCGTTTCTCAAGCTGCCTGAAACATCTTGCAGTGGGAAGATATGAGCAACTAGGGGATAGCTATATTAAGGAAGAGTGGGAGTTGCCCTTTGACTATAGATGTCTGAACGGCGAAAAGGAAGTCTTTCTTAGCGGAAGCGAATGTGAGACTGCTGTTCGTCATTCTATGATATGCAAGCAGGTGTCTCTTCACGGTCTTTGCAATGCGGGGGTCGTGAATTTGGCCTGTTTTCTAAAGGGTACTCCCGTCCCTTTGATTCGCCCGGTATTTCATGTACTTTCCAATGGAAGTTATGTGGTACTGAACGATCAAAGTTGCTGCGGCATGCGACCTGGAATTGCCTACGCAATCTCTGTCACGAAGGTCGTTACGTGTTGTGGCCATGTTTTGTTTCCCCCCACACGAGAGATTAAAGTATCTGACATGTGGCCACACATAGGTACTATTAATGTGAACTATGACAAGCTGAGTAGGCTAAAGGCGCTATTGTTTCAAAAACAGGTCACCTTGACATCCGCAAAGGAGACATATGCTCTCAAGATTGCTAGATCATCAGCCGAGATACAATCCCTTTTAAATACCAATTTCCCCAAACACTTTGGTGAACTGGTATCCAGGATATTCAATGCTTCGAGCACTACTGGGATTGTTCATTTCTTTAAGGCTGTCTGGTCTGGTTTCGTGTCCATCTTCCAGACTGTCTTCGGAGTCATCCCATCAGCCATCCATTCTCTTTTTTCAAATGTGTTTGGTGGCTTTCTGATTAGTTTGGCTTTGATTGGCGGACTACTACTGCTATTTCTTCTGATTCGCAGTGGTTGTTTCTTTCCAGCAACGCAGAGCAATGGAGCCGCTACCACCAACTCCACTGTGCCGTGAGCGCATGGTTCGGATCTTCGGTGCACCTTTGCTGGTGGAACTGGAGCATGACTGGTCATTGTCATTCCGGCCCCTTCTCTGGTGCGTACAACCAGTCTTCCGCTGCATATGGTGTCTCTTTGAACATCTGCCTATGGTCTGTCTTGCTGTTGCACCAACATCTCCTGTGGACCACGAACTGCTGATGTCCCCGATGAGGGTTCATACACGGTCATGCCCCTTGAGACTGAGGTTGCTCCGCGAGGCCACCTATGAGCCTTCCGTTTTGAGATCTACCATGGATGAGGACACTGCAACGGATAAAGATACACCAGGAAATATGGCTCACTTCTGCTCTGTGGATCCGTTTGTCCGCCCAGTACTCGACTTAACATTGGACGATGTTGACTAATTTTTAAGGTCCTTGGTTGGTAACTTCGATAACACTCTTCAAGATCATGCGTATAGCAAATAATTTGATGAATTGACTTGCCATTCCCGATTCCAAATTATGCATTTAAATTGACATTTGCTTTTGCTTGTCGTAGTTGACATTAACATCTCTGTATGTATTTTAACAGATTTGTTTTAACATATTTTTAACACATGCTAAAACTTTTTTAGCTTGTTTTTGCTTTTAGCTTTTAGTTCAGAAGCAAGTTTTAGCATTTGGGTTCCTGTACCTCTGTCATACCTGTTACGGCAATGGGGAGGGTGTAGTGAATCCTAGTTTGTTTTAATGGGATAACAGGAGTTAGCTTAGCCTTTGGCTTGCAGACTCGTGGCCCCGTCACCTACTGACTTTTAACCTACTTAGCTTGCTCTGTCTTAGCCCATTTAATTATTTATGTCTTCTAAGATGGCTGCCTTGTTTATAGATAGGCCACTTGCTATGGGTGACATTATCAGTGTCACCACGCCAAGGCGTCAAGATCAAGCACCAAAGACAAACAAACAGTAGGTGTTCACACTTAGGGATTTTCCCTCTCTATACTTTTCGAGGGATTGTTTATATTAATTGCCATCCCAAGCATGTCTGTTATCTATTGTTTTAGAACACACCTACGTCAGGGGTCCTTGTAGATCTGTATAAATACATCACACTTTAGACAGATAATCAGAGGGATTCCGACCAGAGGGCATCGCCACCATCGCTGATACCGATGCTGCAGTCGTCTTGACGCTGACCCAGTCTTCATGTCCCTGCGGAGTATGAGATAGAGACCTCATTCCAAGGTAACGATGGTTGGGGGCTCCTCTCATGGACATGGCATTGGCAGATTAGGTTTAACAAACCCAGCTCTCCTTTAGGTAGGAGGTTAGGCCTCTCACATTAGGGTATTAGGGCATATTACATCTCATATATCTTTTTTACGTATTGCAAGATGGTGGGGGTCTTTGTAATAATGACTCTCGTCTTCACAATTCTGTTTCTTGCATTTTTTATTATCCTAATCATTGCAGCCCATGCAACTTATCGCAAATTGCAGTTATGTTAAATAAAAACTATTATAACTTTACTGCATTTGTGTCATTGCCTGTGTTTGTATGAGACATGATATATCTGTGAGAAAAGGGTAATCTCCGTTTAACCACGACACTCCCTGAGACATCTTATTCTCAAGTCCATGTGTAACGGCTGCCATAAATCACCTTTTACTATTGTGTTTCTGGTGAGGTGCTGCTAGTGAGCCGGTAAGGTTGGGACAACAGTTGCGACTTGTTGTAGGAAAGACGTAGTCGCTTACAAACAAAAGTACTGTCATCCCTAAACCAGCAGTCTTGCTCAGAGCAAGAGTCCAAACTACGACAGCACAAGGTATAAGTACCACTTGGTACCCACTATAAGCCAGGCCAGCCTCCTACACTCAACCTAAGTAACTTTGCACCTAACCTTCACTAAGTGAGGGTTAGACATATAGGTGACTTATAAGTTACTTAGGTGCAGTGTAAAATGGCTGTGAAATAATGTGGACGTTATTACACTCAGGCTGCAGTGGCAGTCCTGAGTAAGAATTGCCTGAGCTCACTATGGGTGGCCAAAGAAATGCTGCAGCCCATAGGGATCTCCTGGAACCCCAATACCCTGGGTACCTAAATACCATATACTAGGGAATTATAAGGGTGTTCCAGTGTGCCAATGAGAATTGGTAAAATTAGTCACTAGCCTGTAGTGACACTTTTAAAAGCAGAGAGAGCATAAACACTGAGGTTCTGGTTAGCAGAGCCTCAGTGATACAGTTAGGCACCACACAAGGAACACATATAGGCCACAAACTTATGAGCACTGGGGTCCTGGCTAGCAAGATCCCAGTGACACATATCAAACACACTGACAACATAGGGTTTTCACTATGAGCACTGGGCCCTGGTTAGCAGGATCCCAGTGAGACAGTAAAAACACCCTGACATATACTCACAAACAGGCCAAAAGTGGGGGTAACAAGGCTAGAAAGAGGCTACCTTCCTACAGCTATCCATGCCAAATTTGTGGCCTTTTTTCCAACATCCTCGGAATACTAAAGGTACCCCCAGGGTTTGTGGATTCCCCTGGTGAGGACCAAGGAATTAGCAAAAATACAACTAACATTTGTTTCTGGGGGGAAATGTTTTTAAAAAGTGCTGCAGAAGAAAGCATGTGGTTCTTTCCATGCAAATGGCATCAGCGAAGAGTTTGCGGTGCTAAAATCACCATCTTTGCAGGTTTAAGGAACAGGCAGACATGAATCAGAAAACCAGTTTTCAACACAATTATGGCATTTTACTGGGACATGCCCCGTTTTCCAATTTTTGTGCTTTTAACCGCCTTCCAGTTAGTGACTGAAATGGCTGTGAAACCAATGGTGGATCCTGGAAAGCTAAACATTTCTGAAAATTAGACATCTTTCTGAATTTAGCAAGGGGTCATTTGTGCAGATCCTTCAAGGTTTTCCAATAGTTGAAATAAAAAAATATTGAAATTGAGTTGGAAAAAACAGCCATTTCTGTCTACATTTTCATCTGTAACTTTTTCCAGCTATGGCAGATGTTTGAAAGCAATATACCATTACGTACGCTGGACCCCTCTGGTTGTGGGGATATCTAAGGCTTGTAGGTTCACCAAGAATCCAAGGTACCCAGAGCCAATAAATGAGCTACACCTTGCAATGGGTTTTCATGGGTACGGGGTATACAGCAATTAATTTGGTAAAATATAAAGAGTGAAACATTGGTATCAAAGAAACCCATATATTTCCAAAATGCCCACAAGATATGGAGTTTAGAAGCAGAGGTTATTTGCAAATCTCTGATTTGTAGGGTACCCATACCAGCATGTGAATCACAGGGCATTTCTCAAAATGATTTCTTTCTTACACACTGTCTTATACTTGGAAGGCTCAAATGCAAAGAAAGACAATAGGAAATGACACTTGTTCTACTATTCTGTGTTCCCACAAGTCTCATAAAAATGGTACTTCACTTGTGGAGGTAGGCCTAGTGCCTGCAACAGGAAATGCCCCAAAATGCAAGGTAGACACATCACATTTTTCCACTGGAAACTGACACTTATTTTGCCTAGCTGTGGATTTTAAGCTGTAGCTCAGCCAGCACCTAGGAAAACGTAGCAAACCTGTACATTTTTCAAAACTAGACACCAAGGGGAATCCAGGATGGGGTGACCTGTGGGGCTCTCACAAGGTTCTGTCACCCAGAATTCTTTGCAAACCTCCGAAATTGTTTAAAAAAACACTTTTTCCTCATATTTCGGTGATGCAAAGTTTTAGAACCTGAGGGGAGTCACAAACTTCCTTCCGCCGAGAATTCGCCCAAGTCTCCTGATATAAAATTGTACCTCACTTGTGTGGATAGACCTAGTGCCCGGGACAGTGTTAGCGCGTCGGTCCTTAATAATTAAGCTTACAAGGTGACGCGTATAGGTCGAATGGAGTATCCTAGCAAAGTTGTGACCAATGTACACCGAAATTCAAACACACAATATTTCAATAACCATTCAAAAACATTATTCTGTTAATCAAATAGAAGTTATAAACACCACACCATGACCTTTCAGCCATGTATAACCACACCTTTATTGTGCGTTTAGTAGTTTTATTGCCCTCTGGTTACAATACTACATCATGTGAGAAGTTCAAATGCTCAATCAATTGATAACCATCAATTAGTTAAACAGAAAATGCCATGAACATAATCTAATCAAAACTTGCATCAGGATACATTCTAAAGCATTAACATAATTTGATAATATAATCAGTCTCAATAACTCGACTAGTGTGATTAGTTCAGCAAAATTGTCTTGTCTACCATTTGTCTTGTAATCTTGTCAGTACGTCAGGTAAAGAAAAAACCTATCTATAGCAGATTAGCATTGGCATGTGGGGCTTCATGCGTAAAACAATTTAGGAAAACAAGAATTTAGGAAAACATCTAGCTAAAAAAAACTATTAATACAGAGCAGTTGGTACCTAGAAAGAAAAGGCACAAAATTGCAATTCAGACACATTTTCATATCTACCTATCCACGGTATGGATCAGCAACAGAATCAGTCTTCGTCTTCAGGTCATCAGTCGGTAAGCATCTCATCAGGCTCTCGGTCAGAGAATTGATCCCAATGACAAAAATCTAGAGTCACCTCTATGATCTTGCATCCTCGCTCCCCTAACGTCTGTCTCTCCTTACCCCTATCCATCTATCTGCCGTCTTCTCCCTCTGTCACGTCGTTATATTAAAGTCACCCAGACAATCCGCTAAAGCCTAATTGGTCAATTAATCACCCGTTATAACTCTAACCAGTAAGACTTTTGCACCAAATCTATGAATTCTAATATTCTTGGTTCCCATAGAGTTGATTGGTCCACTGTACGATGTTCTCATCATCCGGCTCGTCAAGTATCAAAAATGTTGCATCTTCTTCTTCAGTCAGTATCTTCATTGTTCAAGTCCTGGGAAAGTACATTCCCATACAGGTTATATAATATTTGTTACAAGTGTTAGTCTCCGTCTCCTGTCCGCTGATTCTCACAAATACATCGACTAAGCATTTTATTAAAACAATAAGCAGTTCATGGTTAGTGCATTTCATCAACAATTTCATTGCACATTAAAAAAATACAGCTTCTACACGAGGCCTGGTGAGACTAGGCCAAGACAAGTGCTAAATTAAGGCACATGATTAATATACACAGGTTATATCTTTCAATGTGTCAGATTACACATTATTTTCATTATATTTTCATCATTTACATGTACATTAGTCTTTTTATAATATTTTCGTTAATGCTGGGCGGCCACTCTCCATGGTCGCAACTTCAGACTGGCACATTATTTTTCTACATTATTTATTTTCTACTAAATTCATCCTTAAACTTCATGAGCAATTCATTAACAATTCTAATGACAGCATCCTGCGTTATCAGCCCCTCCTCTGATGACTAAATATGTCATCACATTATTTCCCTTCAATCATTATACAGCTCAATTTCTTCAACATTTTGGGCCTGATTCTAACTTTGGAGGACGGTGTTAAACCGTCCCAAAAGTGGCGGATATACCACCTACCGTATTACGAGTCCATTATATCCTATGGAACTCGTAATACGGTAGGTGGTATATCCGCCACTTTTGGGACGGTTTAACACCGTCCTCCAAAGTTAGAATCAGGCCCTTTGTCTCCTCCTCAAATCTTCCCTATATATTCTTTCCCTATTTCGTTCTTCCCTTCTCTTATTATTTTTAGACCTTTTCAATTGAATCTTTTGACATAATTTGCATAATCCGCAGAAGCCTAAAATACAAGCAATTACAATCAATGTACCCTGTATAATTTTAAGTAGCACCCCATTCCAAATATTACTAAGCCAATTTCCCACTGAAGCAAATCCCCTTCCAACCTTTTCCCAAACGCCTGGTTCTTTTAGTTCTTTCAAATCACTACTCGAGTTAGTCAGGTTAGTAAGTAAGTCTCTCTCCTTATTATTGTTAGGAATGTATGAGCAGCAATGCCTAGAGTTAATCATTTTACAGACTCCGCCGTCCTTCACGAGAAGGATGTCTACAGCAAGGCGATTTTGAAGCGTCATAGCTCTATCCGCAGCTAATTCAGTATCTATCAGGAGTATTGCCTCTGTAAAATGTATCAGCATGTTATCCACAATAATAGACAACTTTCGGTTCTTGTTCGAATTCAGGATGACTCCTACTGAAGGAATCATTGCACCAAATATATCACCCACCACTGCAGAAGAGGATTCCCTCCTCTGTCTTTTATGATGTAATTCAGTCATTTTCTGAAACTTTTTAAAGTCCTCTATTTGATAGATCTTTGGGAACACTATCCCCAAATAACACATCCCATTCCACCCTCTTGGAAGATCGTAATAAGCATTAAGTCCACAAATGGAGTAAATACCTGGAATCGCAGGGTCCTGACCATTCAGCATAAAAGTCAATTTTCTCTGAAACAAAAACACATGTATACATTCACTTGTTCCCACAAATAAAGTGTCAGTGCGTGATTTTGGCCTATATATACAAAGCTTCCCTACATGCAATGCATCTAAAGCTAATTTCCCTTGTGTTTTTATTGCTGTGTAAGCACAATCATTCTTGTAAGTCCTTTTCTCTAAGCCTTTTTCTAATTTTTCCTTCAGTGCTTTTCTCCTGTCGCCAGTGTGACCTAGAAAGCTCTTTTCTAAACGTGTAAGCAAGCATGTAAGATTATTGTGATGAGCATAAGCTGTCCCAAATGGTAATGTAGGCTCAAAGAATCCTCTAACTAGTACTATGTCATGATCTTTGGCTATTCTACACAAATACTTAATAATAGGAACAAACGAAAACACCATCTCATAATTGGAGTAAAAATACTGAATATACTCTTGATTATAAAGCCTTGTTAGTAGCAGACTACAACTTATCCTGTATGTTAAAGGTAAGCTATGATACGTAACTCCTTCCTCAACTGATAAAGGAATTTGCGAACACACAAGACAATCCCTTGCATCCATCGGCTCAATATATTCACTCACAAAGCGATAGAAGACATTAGAGGAAAGTTCTCCTTGAGCATTAGTAAAATCATGTAAATACTTCTCATCTGACTTAAACTTCTCTAAAGCTGTTAGTGTGGTATTTTCAAAAGCAGGAACATGGTTGGCTCATTTAGCATCAAGAACAATCATACCCACAATCAGTACTATGAACAAGATCCCACACATAATTGCCAAACCAATGCTCATATATTTACAGCGCTTGGCATCTCTAACTTGATTTTTGAGCTCAGCCTTGATCTGTAAAGAATCAGAATGCAGAAGTAACCCTTATAAAAGTGCAGCAAAAATCAAAAATAAACATATTTCTTCTTCCAGCAGTTCAGTTTCACTCTCAGAAACCCTTTTCCTTTGTCAAAATCGATTAGCAGCTTCTCACATCCGGTTTCAATGTCAAATCAGGTCATCAAAATCTTTTTCCAGTTTGGTTTCAACAGTCTCCTTTTTCTCAAAATATTTTTCAAAAAAAATGTTTCAACAGTTCAGTTCTTTGTTCACCTTCAAGTTACCTCAAAATACTGACTTGGAACTTCCCTATCAAAACAAGAATACATAAACTCGTTTTGCCATTCGTTTGTAGTTGAATACGCCCATTCAGGTCCGACGTATCTTCGACTTGCTATTCTTTTTCTCTTCAACTTGAGATCACCACTCAACTCTCCTTCACTTAGCTCTTCTCTTCTCATTGTATCTACTTCTTCATCTATTGTTTCATTAATGACCAGTTCCTTCCTTTTCACTATTTGTGATTCAGGCCAGCTGTCTCCTTTTCTTGTGCCTACTGTCAATAGTCTCTTCAGGATTGAACTTGTTATTTCTTCTTTTTCTGTGGTGTTTTCTCTTAATGGACCTGTGTCTTATCCAGGTGAATGGTTGACACCTGTTTGGTATAAGTCAATAAGGACGCTCAATGAAGGTCCACACGCCAATTATGAACACAATTTAGCTTTACTAGAATTTCAGGTAAATGTAGGGATTTAGCACATTGACAATAGTAGAATAAGAATAGCAATGAAAAGCATCTATTTATATATAAGTACACTACAAAGAGCATCTATGCATATATATAAGCAAAGAGTTCATTGACAGATATAAGCTTTGATTAACTCTATACCAAAATGCATCACACTACGATGTTCAGGAAGCAAAATATAAATGAGTTGAATACTTCAGATAAGCTTTGATTTACTGCACACCAAAATGCATGTTTCAATTACTGCAGCAGGCTCACACTACGATGTTCAGAAAGCAAAATATAAACAAGCTGAATACTTCAGATTATAAACACAGTGCAAGCATAATAATCAATCATAATAATAGAGCAGAGAAACAAAGGCCTTTCATCCCTGTGTGGAACTTAACTTAGTCCATGAAATGCTGGTAAGCCCTCTACCGCCTGCTTGGACCTCTCTCTCCCTCAAGCATCACGGTCTCTGAACAGCAAAACAGGGAGGTAGCGCTGGGCCATGGCAGCTTTCACAACCCCATCTGCGAGCTTCAAATCCCTCACCCGCACTTCAGTGCTTAAATAACTCGAAGCTTGGATTCTATCTCTTTCTGGCATTTTCTAGCTATGTTATCAGCACTTGTCTCTTGGCTACTCAGCCCTTCCCCAGCGTTTGTTTTCATTCCATCTTCTCCCTGCACTCTCGTTCTCAAGGTTGAGACAGAGTTTCCTACACAAACAAGCTTGAAAATAACATCATGAACTTTTCCACGTTGTTCAGGGGTTTCAGCAGGCATCACGCTCATCTACACTGCTCAAGCTAATTAACCTTTCGCGTCACAATGTCTTCCGCACCTTTCCCTATACTGATCAACCTGCAACCGGCTCACGAGGGGTCAGATCACCTTGACTTTGATCCAACTCAACCCCCTCCCCTTCTGGGTCTAGATCTCGCTCTGTTTGTTTCTCAGGTTCGTCTGTTTCTGGGAGAACGCCTGCAGTGTTAGGCTCTCCAGCTGCATCGGTCGTAATAGACTCTCCAGCACCCTCCTGTAGCTCTTCACTTCTGTCTTTCACAGGAGTGATAGAACTTTCTTCCACAAGTTCTTGTTCGTTTTCAGGCTCTCTTTGTTCTTTCTCTGGCTCTGGTGCTGTCACTTGCCTTGCAGTTGTTGGTGCTCTCAACAACACTTCTTCATGATCCAGTGGACACGCCACTCTCTTCGTGTGACTGGCGTGAATCCAGTTCGAAATTCCTGCACAATTCACAGCTGTCGTGGTTATCATAACCACCTGGTAAGGGCCCTCTCCAACGTGGCTCCAAACATGTCTTTCGAACATGTTTGCGGACAACAACCCAGTCTCCGACTCTCAGGATGTGCCCTGGATTGTGTATAGGTGGCAGTGTGGTGGCCTCCACCTGCTAAGAGAAAGAGCGAACCATATCAGCTAGACCCTTGCAGAAGTCCAACACCATATCATCTGTAATATTGGCAAGTGCATTGGCTGGTACTGCTGGCAGTCTCATGGCTCTGCCCATGAGAATCTCGTGGGGCGACAATCCTGTCTTCCTGTCAGGTATATTTCTCATTGACATCAACACCAAAGGCAATGCATCTGGCCACTTCAAATTTGTAGCTGTGCACATTTTTGCAATTCTTGATTTCAAAGTACCATTCACCTGCTCCACTAGTCCTGAAGCTTCTGGGCGGTAACTACAATGCAACTTTTGCTCAATGTTCAGTGCTGCACACAAAAGCTTAATCACTTCATTATTGAAGTGCGTTCCCCTATCTGATTCTAAAGAGATCGGAAATCCGAAACGTGGTATCAACTCTCTAAGCAACAACTTTGCTACTGTGAGACTATCATTTCTTCGTGTAGGGTACGCCTCAATCCAGTGACTAAAAATGCACAAAATCACCAACACATATTTCAAACCTCTGCACGCAGGCATCTCAATAAAATCCAATTGCATTCTGCTGAATGGACCTCCTGCTCTTCCAATGTGGCTCAAATTTACCACGGTCCCTTTTTCTGCATTAACCTGCTGACAAATTACACAGCGATGGCATACTGCTTCTGCCGCTTGTCTAAACATGGGATTGAACCAGTCGATTTTTAATAACCGTACCATGGCATCCCTCCCAATGTGTGCCTGACCATGGTAGTACCTAGCCATTTGCGTCAATAAACTATTTGGCAAAACCATTTGACCCTGTTCGGATACCCATATTTCATCCTCCCTCTGTATACATTTAAATTTTGACCAAAGTCATTTCTCTTCTTTGTCAACATTACTCTGTAAAATGTTCAATTCTTCTAGTGTATCGATCACCCTTAATGCAAAACTTGTACATGCATTATCTGTTCTGACATCAGCTCCCACTTGTCTTTGAACGATATACAGTTCAATGCGCAAAACCTTGCGATTTGATCAGCATATCCGTTTCCCAGTGAAATGTAGTCCTGTGACTTTTGATGTGCACTGCATTTTACCATGGCAATCTCTTCAGGCAATTGTATTACATACAGTAGTTCCTTTATTTTCTCACCATTTCTTACTGGCTACCCAGAAGAGGTCAGGAAACCTCTCTGTGACCACAATTGACCAAAATCATCAACAATTCCAAATCCATATTGGCTATCTGTATAGATAGTGACTCTTAGTCTAGCAGAAACGTGGCAAGCCCTAGTAAGAGCTACCAACGCTGCTACTTGTGCAGAATACACTCCTCGAAGCCAGGAAGCTTCTAAAGTACCAATAATTGTGCACACAGCATATCCTGCTCTCAATGTTCCTGTACCATCTCTGAGACAAGGACCATTGACAAAGACAATTTGGTCATTTTCTTCCAATCGAGTATCTCTAGTGTCAGGTCTCGGTTTTGTGCACAACTCAGTCACTTCAAGACAATCATGCTCAATATCATCCTCTTTCTAAATTTCAACAGTATCACTTGGAAGTAAAGTTGCCGGGTTCAGCACTGTACATCTTTTTAGTGTCACATTAGGAGCACCTAAAATGCTCGTCTCATATCTCGTCAGTCTGGCACCAGCCAAATATTGTGTCTTCGTCCTTGTCAGTAAAATCTCAGTTGAGTGAGGGACCATTACTGTCAGGGGATATCCCATCACTACTCCTTCACTTTGTGAAAGGCTTTAACCAACTGCGGCAACTGCACGCAAACAACCAGGTAAGGCTGCTGCAACTGGGACCAAGGTAGCTGAAAAATAGGCTACCGGGCGATAAGCACCTCCATGGACTTGAGTCAAAACAGACAATGAACATGCATCACGCTCATGACAAAATAATGTTAATGGTTTTGTGTAATCAGGCATACCCAACGCTGGAGCTCTGCACAAACTCTCTCTCAGCTCAGTGAATGCTTTCATCTGCTCTTCATCTAGAGCTATGGGATCAGTGACATCCTTGTGTGTCAACTTATGTAATGGCTTTGAGATCTCAGCAAAATTTTTAATCCATTGCCTACAGTAACCTACCATTCCCAGGAACATCCTGATATCTCTCTGTAAAGTCGGAGGGCTTCTCTGCAGTATCATTGTAATCCTTTCTCTGGATATCTTTCTCGATCCTTTCTCAATTTGGTGACCCAAGTACTTTACCATTTTCTCACAATACTCTAATTTTAATGGTGACACCTTATGACTAAATTTTCCCAAATGATTCATCAGGGCAATCGAGTCGTACTTACACTCGTCCCTTGTTTTAGAAGCAATCAGCAAGTCATCAATGTACTGTACCAAAGTCGATTGGAACGGTAATTCCAATGACTCCAGGTTCTTTTTCAAGATCTGATTAAACAAGGATGATGACTCCGTGTACCCTGTGGAAGTCTACACCAGCTGTAGATTCTGTCTAAGAATTTTAAACTGAAAAGAAACTGATTATTCTCATGAAGAGGTACAGAAAAGAATGCTTGAGACAGATCAACCATTGTGAACTATTCTGCATCACATGGAATCTGAAACATTATTACTGCTGGATTAGGCACTATGGGACAACATTTGACCACCATGTCGTTGATTTTGCTCAAATCCTGAACAATTTGTACTTTCCCACATGGCTTCTTTAAACCCATTATCGGTGAATTACATGGGTTGCTCAACACTTCTTTCAAAACTCCCTGCTTCACAAAAATCTCCAATTATCTGCACCACTTTCATCAGAACATCCTGTGCCATATTGTACTGTGGTAACTGCGGAAACACTGCGTTTGGCTTCAAGGTAATCTTAATTGGTTCTACTCCCTTGATCAGACCCACTTCTTTTCCTGTCAGGTTGCATACATTTTCCTGCACTGTTCCCTGTAAGTCTGAATAAAGCTCTTTTACAGAAAACATTGGGAAAAACTAAATTAATAGGTACTCTTCATTTACAGTGTCACTCCCTATTTCTGGAGCTGGATCTTCTTCATCCTCACTATTTGTCTGAATCTCAATTCCATCAGTCGAACAAGTAATTGAACACCTCGTTTTGCACAATAAGTCCCTTCCCAGTAGGGATACTGGACTTAAATCACATGCTACAAATTTATGCAGTCCCTGAAAGTTGCCAATCTCCACATGTACTGGATCTGTGATCAGATTTGTCAAATGCTTGTTTGCAACTCCCACAACCTGAACTGTTCTTCCTGAAAGAGGTAAGTTTGGAACTTCAGGACTTCTCACTGTGGAGTGTGTAGCTCCTGTGTCCACCAAAAATGAGACTTTATGACCCATCACCTTCCCTCTCACGTAGGGTCCTCTCTGATCTACTTCTAAAGAAGCAACAAGCACACATGGCTCATCTGAAATGTCACTCATCCAATTGCTATTTATTTAATTCTCACTGTGCAACGGGAATTGGTGCACTGTGTTATTACTTCTGTCTTGTCTTAGACCCGTGACCTGTGGAGTAAGCATCACCTGTTGCTGTTCCACCGGGGCTTGAGGTATCTGCATTTGCTGTCTAGGTACCATAGAAACCTGCTGCATTGGTTGTAACTGCGTCAATTGTGCACGAGGTACTTGCACCTGTTGCATTGGTTGAAAATTCTGTACTTGATTCATGTTATTCTGAAAATTGGGAGATTAACACCTCTCATTTTGGGCATTCGTACACTTTGTAATGTGTTGACCTCACCATTTTGCTGAACAACACCTTCCTGCACCATCAACGGACACTCCCGCTTCCAGTGTCATACGACGCCGCAAATATGACATGATAACACCTTTTTCATCCCTTGCACTTCACCTTGAACCACCACAGTATTCAAATCTGGACCACTATTCACATTAATTCCATGTCCCCTACCTCTCACCTGAGGCTGGAACATAACAGCTCCCTGCTGCTGTGGTATCTGCTGAACAAAAGTTCCCTGTACTCGTGTTTGAGCTGCCTTAATCTGCATTACCATTGCTTTCTCCTTCAACTTTTTCTGCTTCAATTCAATCTCGTCACTACAGTATTTCGCATACTGCAACACCTCATCAATCGGTTTTGCTTGCCAGCAAATCAAATGACTCTTAATCATCTGGTCTATTTCAGGTTTCAACCCTTCCACAAATCTAAACACGAAATGTAACATGTCTTTCGGCTCGATCACTTCCTTGCCACTGTACTCTTTGAACGCCTTCAACAATCTCTCATAGTACACATGTATCGACTCCTTTATCTCCTGTACTGTCCTGTCACTCCTTTGCCAATCAATATTTTTAGGCGAACTTCTCATCTACAGGAACTCAATCACTTTATAATAATGCTTCATTACTTCAGGAGATGGTGCACCTGTGGTCCTATCCCTTTCTGGCTCACTTGTTGGCCAATCTACTGCTCTTTTGCATTCGACCCACAAGTCCACTGGAAACACTATCTCCAATAAAGCATTCAGGTCTTCCCAAAGACATTTCAAGAGTTTCACAAACCTATCTGTCTGCTGATACCACTCGACTGGTTTCTCTCTTAATTTTGGATAATCATTTGTAAAAGACAATGGGGGTCATTCTGACTCCCGCCGGGCGCGGTCACTGCGCGCCCGGCGGGAGCCGCCAAAATACCGTACCGCGGTCGGAAGACCGCGGTGGGTATTTTGAGGTTTCCCCTGGGCTGGCGGGCGGCCTCCAAAAGGCCGCCCGCCAGCCCAGGGGAAACCGTCCTTCCCACGATGAAGCCGGCTCG
The DNA here is from genome assembly GCF_031143425.1 of Pleurodeles waltl. Classification (NCBI taxonomy): domain Eukaryota; kingdom Metazoa; phylum Chordata; class Amphibia; order Caudata; family Salamandridae; genus Pleurodeles; species Pleurodeles waltl. The sequence goes on from NC_090443.1 coordinate 1,013,999,513, forward strand.
TAATCGAGCCGGCGGAGTGGGAAGGTGCGACGGGTGCTGTTGCACCCGTCGCGTATTTCACTGTCTGCCAAGCAGACAGTGAAATACTCGTAGGGGCCCTCTTACGGGGGCCCCTGCAGTGCCCATGCCAGTGGCCAGTGGCATGGGCACTGCAGGGGCCCCCAGGGGCCCCGCGACCCCCCCTACCGCCATCCGGTTCCCGGCGGGCGGACTGCCGGGAACTGGATGGCGGTAGGGGGGGTCGGAATCCCCTCGGCGGCGCAGCTAGCTGCGCCGCCTTGGAGGATTCAAAGGGGCGGCGGTACACTGGCGGGAGACCGCCAGTGTTGCCGGTCTGACCGCGGCTTTACCGCCGCGGTCAGAATGCCCTGCGGGGCACCGCCGGCCTGTCGGCGGTGCTCCCGCCGACCCTGGCCCCGGCGGTCTAAGACCGCCGGGGTCAGAATGACCCCCAATATGTCACTCCTATGCTGGGAATGTGAACAAATTGTCCTCCAGGAATCTCTCTCATTGGTAAAATCTTTACTGGATCCTTGCCTCCCTGCACAATTTTGGACCCTTCTTGTGAATCTCGTTTCCTTTTCTCCTTCTTCTTTGCCCATCTGCCTTCCCATTTTTCTAAGGCTCCCCAAATTAACTCTGGCTTGCACTTAATCTGTTTATGGTATCAGGAAGTGCAACAAGTGGACTGAGATCCAATAAGGACCTTGATCCATCAAAAGTCGGGCCCATGGAAGAAACTACTTGGACCTGCTCACTGATTCCCCTCCTTACTAAACTCCTAGATATCTCAGCCTGCTCTCCTGTGATAGGATTTTTCTGCGCAAACAATTGTACAGCTGGACCAACAGTAATCGGTAGCGAAATTGCATCCGGGGCTGCTCTGGCATCTACATTCTGTGGGAGAGTAACTCCCATACTCTGATTCATCACCAGAGTTAAACCCGAATGTGTCCCTGTCATTGGTGTAAATCTCGGAATACCCTGTGTCTGTGCTCGAGGCATCATTATCAGAGTTGGCTCAGTCTGGACCAATAATGGTCTTGGAACGACTTGCTCCGTGGGCATCACTATGTTCTGAGTTGTCTCAAGAATCGGCACTTCAGGATAAATTCTCTGTATCCGTGGTGGATGCACTTATGCCTGGACCACCGAAGTAGTCAACACACTAGAATCACCCTGTGTCCCACTCAATACCTGTTCACCATAAACCTGTACTGAGCTCACTGTCCCCGTTGCCTGTGCCAGGGATGTTGGAACAGAACTAGTACTCGGACCCCCGCATGTGTCGCATATGGTGGAGGTCGGTCCCTTAGCATCTGAGTAATAAGATCCTCAACATCTGAATCTTCTTCTGTTATGTAAGTCTTTGTATTCTTATTACCCCCGGATGAACTCTTATTGCTTTTGCTAGACTCATTTTTCTCTTCCGCCCCATTTTCCTCCGTAATAGCGGGAAACAACTTAACACCCTACAATGTCTCTGTTCTCCACTTCTTCTGTTACCAGTCCCATTTTGCTTCCGCTAGAGACGTCTCTACCTTCCTCACTATCCTTTGAAATGTTATTTGTTGCTGTTATCTCGCTATCAGCTCCCAAACTGCTAAAGCTTCAAACTGAGCTGGTCTCGGAAGTGGCTTTGTCTCATACAGCGACATTCGTAGTTGATCCAAAATTCTCAAATTAAATGTTCCATGCTCAGGAAACGTTAAAGCTCCCTGATTCTCTGTCAATTTGCACCATTGCTTTAGCCAAAGATATGGCGCTGCACCTCGCTCCTCCATTACAATGTAAGCCAGAGAATTTTCTGGTGGGGTAGGCTCCCCCACGGTCGCTTTTATATACGTATCTCCCCTTAGGGCACTCTTAAATGCCTTGAAAAACTTCATCTTGCTACTGTTGTTTATTCAATTGAAATGAGGAAATGGCTTTTACTCCCAAGATACCCTTCACCCGCGTTCTCAACCAATTGCCTCTCACGGACGGCTGCCAATCCGTGCGTGACCCTTCTCACTACCCAACCTATCCCAGCGCGGCTCTAATGACGTCACACTCACACGTACTGCGGCTGGCAAAGTCTTGCGGCTCATCCTCCTAAACTCAGAATCTCTTATTAACTAATGCGAAATATTGCGAGCACTAATCAAAAAACTAAATTCAAAACAAATCTGCTGGCTTACTACAGGAAAGGTGCACAATTGCTTCAGAAACTTTACGGATTTTCACTGATGGCCCTTTCGCTCATGCAGCTATTCCTCTTTCTCGGTTTCTCAGATTCGCAAGCAAAATTCGACCCGCAAATTTTACTCTCAACTAATCAATGGGTCTGTCCTGGTGCACATAGGACTCGCCAAATCTTAGTTAAAATATTTCTCTCACCCACTTTTAACTCGCACACAGAATTGTTGACCACACCTGATCAACCTACTAAACCAAACAGATTACAACATATAACCAAGTGTCTCCTACACTTGTCAATATACTCCGGAGTCTTAGACCACGCAGAGTCCGTACATCATCAGCAACCACATGGACAATTTTTGAGCACAATGCGCCACACACATGTGAAGTTCGACGACTTCCCTACTCTCATACTGCGGAGTACGCACACCCCTACTACAACTTTTCCTGGAGTACGCAGACTCCCTAAACTTCTTCTCATATGTCACAATTCACCTGCGATTTGCATAAGCCTGTGCAAGAGCAACCTATCTTTCACACTATCACTAGAACGCCAAGAACATACCCAACACTACTAGCAGGATCCAGATTCTGGGAAAGTCATTTCTGGGCTTAAGGGAACATCATTCTTGTTACAATTGCCATTTCAGAAATAAAATCTAAAACTCAAAATAATGAACAACTAACCTAACTTAAACTACCACCATAACCACTGGTCACCACGTTACTAGTTCTCCAAGAAAACTAACCATCAAGCTGCTACCAAAAACTGTTAGCGAGTCGGTCCTTAATAAGTAAACTTACAAGGTGACGCGTGTAGGTCGATGAACCTTTTGATTCGCATGGAGTATCCTAGCAAAGGTGTGACCAATGTACACCCAAATTCAAACACACAATATTTCAATAACAATTCAAAAACATTATTCTGTTAATCAAATAGAAGTTATAAACACCACACCATGACCTTTCAGCCATGAATAACCACACCTTTATTATGCGTTTAGTAGTTTTATTGCCCTTTGGTTACAATACTAGAGCATGTGATAAGTTCAAATGCTCAATCAATTGATAACCATAAATTAGTTAAACAGAAAATTCCATGAACATAATCTAATCAAAACTTGCATCAGGATACATTCTAAAGCATTAGCATAATTCGATAATATGATCAGTCTCAAAAACTCGACTAGTGTCATTAGTTCAGCAAAATTGTCTTGTCAACCATTCGTCTTGTAATCTAGTCAGTACGTAAGGTAAAGGAAAAACCTATCTATAGCAGATTAGCATTGGCATGTGGGGCTTCATGCGGAAAACAATTTAGGGAAACAAGAATTTAGGAAAACATCTAGCTAAAAAAACTATTAAGACAGAGCAGTTGGTACCTAGAAAGAAAAGGCACAAAAATGCAATTCAGTCACATTGTCATATCTACCTATCTACGGTATGGATCAGCAACATAATCAGTCTTCATCTTCAGGTCATCAGTCGGTCAGCATCTCATCAGGCTCTCGGTCAGAGAATTGAGCCCAATGACAAAAATCTTGAGTCACCTCTATGATCTCCCATTCTCGCTCCCCTAACGTCTGTCTCTCCTTTCCCCTATCCATCTATCTGCCGTCTTCTCCCTCTGTCATGTCGTTATATTAAAGTCACCCAGACAATCCCCTAAAACCTAATTGGTCAATTAATCACCTGTTATAACTCTAACCAGTAAGACTTTTGTACCAAATCTATGAATTCTAATATTCTTGGTTCCCATAGCGTTGATTGGTCCGCTGTACGATGTTCTCATCATCCGGCTCGTCAAGTATCAAAAATGTTGCATCTTCTTCTTCAGTCAGTATCTTCATTGTTCAAGTCCTGGGAAAGTACATTCCCATACAGGTTACACAATATTTGTTACAAGTGTTAGTCTCCGTCTCCTGTCCGCTGATTCTCACAAATACATCGACTAAGCATTTTATTAAAACAATAAGCAGTTCATGGTTAGTGCATTTCATCAACAATTTCATTGCATGATAAAAAAATACAGCTTCTACACGAGGCCTGGTGAGACTAGGCCAAGACAATTGCTAAGTTAAGGCACATGATTAATATACATAGGTTATATCTTTCAATATGTCAGATTACCAAATTATTTTCATTATATTTTCATCATTTAAGTATACGTTAGTCTTTTTATAATATTTTCGTTAATGCCTGGCGGCCACTCTCCATGGTCACAACTTCAGACTGGCACATTATTTTTCTACGTTATTTATTTTCTACTAAATTCATCATTAAACTTCATAAGCAATTCATTAACAATTCTAATTACAACATCCTGCGTTATCAACAGGAAACACCTCTAAACGCAACATGGACACATCAGATTTATCCACTGAAAATTGACTCATGTTTTACAAAGTGCCTAGCTGCTGATTTTGAACTCAACCTCAACTGACACCTAGGGAAACGTAGCAAACCTGTACATATTTTAAAACTAGACTCCTAGGGAAAGCCAGGATGTGGTGACTTGTGGGGCTGTCACCAGGTTCTGTCACCCAGAATCCTTTACAAACCTCAAAATTTGTCTAGAAAAACACATTTTCCTCACATTTTGGTGATGCAAAGTTTTGGAACCTGAGGGGAGCTATAAACTTCCTTCCACCCAGCATTCCCCCAAGTCTCCCGATAAAAATGGAATCTCACATGTGTGGTTAGGCCTAGTGCTCACAAGAGGAAATGCCCCAAAACGCAACATGGACACATCACATTTGTACACTGAAAACTGATGCTTTTTTTGCAAAGTGCCTAGCTGTGGATTTTGGGCTCTAGTTCAGCCGGCACTTGGGGAAACCTAGCAAACCTGTACATTTTTTAAAACTAGACACCTAGGGAAATCCAGAATGGGGTGACTTGTGGGGCTGTCACCAGATTCTGTCCCCCAGAATCCTTCACAAACCTCAAAAGTTGTCTAGAGAAACACCTTATCCTCACATTTCAGTGATGCAAAGTTTTGGAATCTGAGGTGAGGTGCAAACTTCCTTCTACCTAGCATTCCCCCAAGTCTCCCAGTAAAAATGGTACCTCAAGTGTGTGGTTAGGCCTAGTGCCCACAACAGGAAACGCCCCAAAACGCAACATGGACACAAACTGAGGAGTTTTCTGCAAAGTGCCTAGCTGTGGATTTTAGGCTCTATCTCAGCCAACACTTAGGGAAACCTAGGAAAACTGTACATTTTTGAAAGCTAGACACCTAGGGAAATCCAGGATGGGGTGACTTGTGGAGCTCACCAGGTTGTGTCACCCAGAATCCTTTGCAAACATCAACATGTATCTAAAAACACATTTTCCTCAGATTTCTGTGATGCAAAGTTCTGAAATCTGAGAGGAGACACAAACTATCTCTCACCCACCATTCCTCCAGGTCTCCCGATGAAAAATGCTACCTCACTTGTGTGGGTGGGCCAAGTGGCCGTGAAAGGGAAGGCCCAAAAACACAGCGCAAACACATCAAAATTATCTATCACAAAACAACCTGTTTTTGCAAAGGAGGCACCTGCATTTTTGGTCCTGGGCTTGGCAGCCATCTAGGGAAATCTACCAAACCCGGATATTTCTGAAAACTAGACACCTGGGGAAGTCTAGGGAGGTGTTACTTGTAAGACATCATTTTTATCAGGAGACCAAGGGGATAGCTGGGTGGTAGGACATTTGTGCCAGCATGGTGATCCCACACAGAATGTGAGGAAAATGTTGTTTTTTTTAGCAAAATTCTAGGTTTGCAGGTAATTCTGGGTAAGAAAATGTTTGGGAGTACAAGCAAGCCACACTTCCTTGGACTCCAGCGGGTGTCTAATTTTCAGAAATGTCTGGGTTTGGTAGGTTTCCCTAGATGGCCACCAAGCCTGGGACAAAACACAGGTGCCCCCCTTGGAAAAACAGTTTTTTTGTGATAGATAATTTTGATTTGGCCACCTTGTGTTTTGGGCCATCCCTTTTGCGGGCACTTGGCCCATGCACACAAGTGAGGTAGCTTTTTTATTGGGAGACCGAGGGAAACGCTGGGTGGTATCAAATGTCTGGTTTATTTCTGTTTGTGGAAGAATATGGCACGGAAATGCAAGGGAAATGTGTGATTTGAGTCAGAATTTGAGGTTTGCAGGGCATTGTGTGTAAGAAAACTTGCCGGAATCCTCAAGTGGCACACATCCCTGTACTCCCCTGAGTGTCTAGTTTTCCAAGTTGGTAGATTTTTCCCAGACAAGAAGCAAGCATGCTATCAAGTCTCTTCTGTGACATCCCAAGCACTCAAATTGTGAAAAAAAAAACGTACGTTTTGTTTAAAAGACCCCTCACCCACCAACCTGGTTGGTGGCATGCTTCATCATTGGGGTCCAACCCAAGACACACAGAGGGCGTCATTCTGACCCTGGCGGTCAGTGTTAAAGCGGCGGCCAACCCGCCAACAGGCTGGCGGTCCAAAAAATGGAATTCTGACCCTGGCGGGAACCGCCAACACAGGCCGCCGCTTTAACACTCCGACCGCCACGGCGGCACAAACAAACAGCGCGGCGGTCACCGCCAACAGCCAGGCGGCAGACAATGTACCGCCCACCCTATCACGACTCACCAATCCGCCACCTTTTCCGGGGCGGGAGCCCCGCCGATAAAAACACGGCGGAAACAGACGGTTCAGCGGTGCCTGTCTTGACGGGGCCCTGTTCAGCGGTGCTTCTCACGGCGGGCCCTGTTCAGCGGTGCCTGTCTTGGCGGGGCCCTGTTCAGCAGTGCTTCTCACGGCGGGGCCCTGTTCAGCGGTGCTTCTCACGGCGGGGCCTGTTCAGCGGTGCCTGTCTTGGCGGGGCCCTGTTCAGCGGTGCTTCTCACGGCGGGGCCCTGTTCAGCGGTGCTTCTCACGGCGGGGCCCTGTTCAGCGGTGCTTCTCACGGCGGGCCCTGTTCAGCGGTGCCTGTCTTGGCGGGGCCCTGTTCAGCGGTGCTTCTCACGGCGGGGCCCTGTTCAGCGGTGCTTCTCACGGCGGGGCCTGTTCAGCGGTGCCTGTCTTGTGTTTTGAGTGAACCACACCTGGCCAATACTTCCCGCTCAGTCAGCATCGGACCTTTCCGTTGCAGGGCCCTCCTGTGATGGAGTCCTGGGGCCCTGGGTCTCCTCCGATACCCCCGGAATGGGGCTGGTGGGGCCCTCATGGCCAGGTCGGCTGCTCGTTGCCTTCGGCGCTTTGCTGCCCTTGCCCTCCTTGGCAGACTCTCCGTGGCCCTTGGCTCCCTTACCCGATGTGGCAGGTGACGGTGCAAGGCTACCCTCCTTGGTGGCAGGCGTATCAGGCCTCTCGCGCCTGCCCTTCAGTTTTTTGCTCCTCTTCCCAGGGGGGGCGCTGGCTGTGCCTTTGCTGCTGGCCGATGTCCCTGCCCAAGGAAAGGGCAGACTCCAAAAACCAGGCACGACGTTCTTGGGAGTTGCTGGGCTGGTGGTGGCTGAGGTGTTTTTGGAACTCTTACGAGATGGAGGGGGTGGGTCAGGTGAGGAAAAGATGTTCACTTTAGAGAGGAATAGTTTTTTAGGAGCAATGGGAAGGGTAGCTGGAGTGGATATGGGAGTGGAGGAAGAGGATGTGGTTGTAGGAGAGTCAAGTCTGGTGTCTTTGGGTGCAGGTGCTTGGGCTGGAGGCTGACGTGAGGTGGATGGCTGTTGGTTGGGTGCCTGCCTGCGTTTGTGTGGGTTGGAAGCGGGGGTGACAGACACACTGGGAGAGGACACAGGGGACGTGTACATGGCAGTGGGGGTGGTGACTGCACGTGTGCGGACTGGGCTGGAGGGTGTGCTGGTGATGGGTGTACTGGCTGATGGTGGTGTGCATGCAGGTGTGAGTGTAGACGTCACAGGGAGGGAGGAGGGAGACGAGGAGGTGGGGGACACAGAGGAGGTAGTGGCTGTTGGCATGTCTGCATCTGTATGTTGCTTGTGTGAATGCTTGTGTGTTCTGTGGTGCTTATGTCTGGATGAGCTTCCCTTGGGTGTTGAGGTGTGTGCAGGCTGGTCTGTAGGTGTGGATGGGATAGGCAGAGGAACAGGGGAGTGGGACTGGGTGGAGGGAGTTAGAAGAGGGAGGCTGGAGACAGGGACAATCGCTGCCGTCAGTGCTAAGGCCAGAGCGTTGAACGATCGCTGCTGGGCAGCCTGACCCGAATGAAGGCCCTCCAGGTATGCATTGCTTTGCTGCACCTCCCTCTCCACACCCTGGATGGCATTCAAAAGGGTAGACTGCCCAACAATGATGGTCCTCAGGAGGTCAATGACCTCCTCACTGAGGGCAGCAGGGGTGACTGGGGCAGGGCCTGAGGTGCCTGGGGCGAAGAAGATGGCCGCCTTCCTGGCCGTGCGGGCACGGGCCGAAGGCCGAGGGGCTGCTGGGAGGGCGGAGCTGGTGCGCTGGGTGGCGGCTGTACCTGTAGTTTCGGTGGGCACGGATGTTGCCGCCACCGCAAGGGAGCTCCCATCCGAGGACGTGTCGGTGTCACTGACGTCTGCACGGGTCCCCGTGGTGGAGCCCCCCTCGCCCTCCGTCTCACTGGTCATGTCGGAGTCCGTTGCATGGCCCTCCGGGGCCATGTGAGATGCAGCTCCCTCTTGCGCCGATGCCACTTCTCCTCCGCCTGATGATGCTAATGCACACATTCACAGAAAAACAAAGAAAATTGGGGGGGGTGGAGAAATAAAGACAAGTTGAGTGCATGCATTGGGGACACCGTTGGCGGAGAGGATAGACACAGAAGCCCCCTGCACTAAGCTGCGCACTTGGGGTACACTACTCATTCACTGGGACATGCCCTACAAGCCTATGGGCGACAACTGCCCACACAGAATACACAGGTCCATGAATAGCGTTACTAGGCACCCTACAGAGATGGGGGGTGGGGGCACAGGACCATACCTCACGGAGGGGCCTAGCCTACAGAAATCGCCCTGGCCTAGGGATACCCACAGCCCTCCTCCCCCACCCAGGCACCTCCACTGCGCGCAAATATAGCTGAATGTGCTGGTACTCACCCCCTTGTGTCTGCTGTGATGTCCTCAAGCGCCCATCTAAATCGGGGTAGGCCACCGCCAGGATCCGGGACATCAGGGGGGTCAAGGTACGACTGGCACCCCTCCTAGGTTGGGAGGCCATCCCCAGCAGAGCCTCGGCGGTCTTCCTGCTCCCGTGGCGGATATCCTCCCACCTCTTGCGGCAGTGGGTGCCCCGTCTGTTGTGGACCCCCAGGGCCCGGACGTCCTTGGCGATGGCACGCCAAATATCGATCTTCTGATGGGCGCTGACCTATGTGACATGTACAGGGGGGGAAAAGAAACATCATCACTTTTCTGCATGCTCGATGTGAGTGGCCCCCCCTCCCCAAACTTGCCATGTGGCACATGCTCTCATCTGTCGTGCCATGCATTCGTAATTCGCTCCCCTCCCCTCCATCGTACATCCACCCCACTCATCACAGGCATTGCCCACTATGCATTGGCCCCCGTGTACTCACCTGTTGGTCTGGAGGACCGTAGAGTAGCACATACTGGGGGAGGACCCCGTCCACAAGCTTCTCCAACTCTTCGGAACTGAAGGCGGAGGACCTTTCCCCAGTCGCAGCAGCCATTGTCACTTCCAGACCGAGGTCACAGCAGCACTTGCAGTATAGGTCCTCTCCTGTTGATGCTCAGGTCTCGTGTGATTAAGCAGAGAGAAAATGGCGGTCACGCCCGCGGCGGTGCGTACCGCGGCGGTGCGTACTGCGACCGCCGGCGCACATCGTCATTGGCTCCTGAAACCCATAGGGTTCAATGTTAACCAATGCTGCTTTGCGCGGCGGTCTCCGACCGCCTACCGCCACGGCGTGCCACGCCAGCGCAATGACCTCACTTCACATTGTCACACTTCACAGGTCAGGCAGCCGCCATTTCAAGGGCCCACATGGCTTAATTCCTACTGCGTCACACATGGCTAGGCCTTACATCGACACTCATACAAGCCATTCAATCCAGAGAGATTCGTGTACTGTGCAGGCTGTGGGAACTTACCTGTGGGTTGATTGACTCTGTGCTCCATGTTGTCCTTCCTAGGCACCGTCCGCTGGGACTTGCGAGGAGACGGAGGAATGTTCCCGTGTAGAGACCGCTGGTGGACCTGTCGACAATGGAAGAACGACATGTCATACTCACCTACAGACTCAACACTGCCACTATACAGGAACTGTGTGCCCAGCTGGAGCCGGGACCTGATGTCACCCATCCGCCAACCCACAGGGATTCCGCCTCTAGTGCAGGTGCTGTCAGTACTCCATTTTTTGGCTAGTGGATCATTTCAAACTACAGTGGCCATTTCATCTGGGATGTCTCAGCCAATGTTTTCAAAGGTATTGTCCAGAGTGTTGTCTGCCCTGATGAAATACATGCGGAGCTACATCATATTCCCTGAGGTGGGTGACTTGCCTACAGTGAAGGGTGATTTCTATGCCCTTGGACACATTCCCAATATCATTGGTGCCATTGATGGTACCCATGTGGCTTTGGTCCCCCCAAAAGACAATGAGCAGGTGTACAGGAACCGAAAAAGTTATCATTCGATGAATGTCCAGGTGGTCTGTTTGGCTGACCAGTACATCTCCCATTTAAATGCCAAGTTCCCAGGGTCAGTGCATGACGTGTACGTCATGCGAAATAGCAGCATCCCTTATGTGATGGAACAGCTACAGAGACAGCGTGTGTGGCTAATTGGTGACTCTGGTTACCCCAACCTGCCTTGGCTATTGACCCCAGTGAGGAATCCCAGGACAAGGGCAGAGGAACGGTACAATGAGGCCCATGGGCGTACTAGGAGGGTGATCGAGCGGACCTTCGGCCTCCTGAAGGCCAGGTTTAGGTGCCTGCATATGACAGGTGGATCCCTAATGTACTCACCAAAGAAGGTGTGTCATATCATCGTGGCCTGCTGCATGCTTCACAACCTGGCTTTGCGACGCCAGGTGCCTTTCCTGCAGGAGGATGGTCCAGATGGTGGTGTTGTGGCCGCTGTGGAGCCTGCGGAGAGTGAAGAGGAGGAAGACGAAGAGGACGACACAGACAATAGGGACAGAGTGATACTGCAGTATTTCCAGTAACACACGGGTAAGAATCTACTCCTGCATTTTATTATATCTGTAACAGTACTGGCTCTCTACTCTCTGACCTTTCACCCCAATGTATGGTAACTTAGTTGTAAATTTGCCTTCCTATTTCAGTGATCTGGTCCCCACGGAGTGCCCTCTGGTTTATTTCCCCATGGACTACCGCTGTGTGACACTGGTATGTTGTCATCACAATGTAATTGGACATTTTTGGTTGGTTATATCGAATACATTTGGTTTCAAAAAATAAATAGCAGACTCCAGATGGTTTTTGTGCAATAATTGTGTTTATTGAAGTGCACAAATTGGTGTATAGTTCAAAAAGGGTGATGGGTGATGGTGGAGGCATGTCCATGGCAGAGTCCAGAGTCTCGTTCGCACAGGTGCATTGTCCATATGCCTGGGGAAGGTGGAGCAGGGGCAGTTCAAGGTTGGACAGGGTGAACAAGTGGGACAGTGGGATGTCATCCGGGTGGATCCATGCATGGCGGGGGTCTTGACATCCTACTCTGTCTTCTTCCTAGGTCTCAGGCCTTTCTTGCGGGGTGGTTCATGTTCTGCAGGGGTTGGGGTCCGGGTGGCCCGTTGCTGTTGTGTCGGGGCCTCCTGACCACTAGCGCCGGCGGAGGTGGTGGGCTGTTCTTCCTCCATGCTAGTGGCAGGGGCCCTTTGGGGGGCCACATGGTCCCGCAATGTGGTGACAATCTGGTTGAGTGCCACCACAATTGTACCCATTGCGGAACTGATGCTGCGCAGTTCTTCCCGGAACCCCATGTACTGGCCCTCCTGCATGGCCTGGATCTCCTGGAACCTGGCCAGGACCGTCGCCATCGTCTCTTGGGAGTGGTGGTACGCTCCCATGATGGTGGTGAGGGCCTCTTGGACAGTGGGTTCCCTAGGCCTGTCCTCCCTCTGTCGCACAGCAGCCCTCCCAGTTCCCCTTTGTTCCTGGGCCTCTGTCCCCTGGCCGGTGTGCCCACTACCACTGCCCCCAGGTCCCTGTTGTTGTTGGGGTGGTGGGTTGCCCTGGGTGCCCTGTAGTGGTAGACACACCGCTGCTTGACCTGTCCTGGAGACAGAGGCATGGGCCCGCTGGGCGGGTGCTGTGCTGGGGTTTCCAGAGGGGGGTAGGTCTGCTGTGGCCTGTGGCTGCCTGAGGGGAACCGACTGTCTAGAGGTCCCCGATGGTCCGGGCTGGTCATCAGGTTCTAGGTCGACAGAGCTGCTGTCATCACTGGGGGTGGGATGGACATTTCTGGACCCTCCGGGCCGGTGTGTTGGCGTTCGGGCCCTGCAGGGGTAAAAGAGTATGGTTATTGCTTCTGTGTGTGCCATGGCGTGCGATTTGTAGGTGCCCTTGTCCCCCAGTGCTGGCATTCCCTTGTGGGAGGAGGTGTGAGGGTGGTTTGGGGGGGGATGGGTATGTGCAGTGGTCATGCTTAGGTGATGGGTGTCCATGGTTTGTGTTGGCATTCAGGGGTTGGTGTTGGTTTGGGTGGGTTGTGCTGGTGAGACATTAGCAGGGAGGATATGTGCTGGGGGGTTGGGGGTGAGGGTGGGGGTGTGGGTTGGCATGCTGGTGGTTGGGGGGGGAAGTAGTTGAGATTAGACTTACCAGAGTCCATTCCTCCGCCTACTCCAGCGAGGCCCTCAGGATGCAGGATGTTCAAGACCTCTTGCTCCCATGCTGTGAATTCGGGTGGAGTGGGTGGGGGTCCGCCGCCAGTCTTCTGCACAGCGATGTTGTGTCTTGACACCATCGCCCGCACCTTCCCCCGTAGGTCGTTCCAGCGCTTTCGGATGTCTTCCCGATTTCTGGGATGCTGTCCCACAGCGTTGACCCTGTCGACGATCCTTTGCCATAGCTCCGCCTTCCTGGCTATTGTGGTGTGCTGCACCTGTGTGCCGAAGAGCTGGGGCTCTACCCTGATTATTTCCTCCACCATGACCCTGAGTTCTTGGTCTGAGAACCTGGGGTGTCTTTGGGGTGCCATGGGGTGGTGTGGATGAGGTGTGGGGTGGTGTTTGTGGTGATGAGTGTAGTGGTGTGTGGTGTTTTGTGCGTAGATGTAGTGTGGGGGATGATGTTGGGTTCCTGTGTGTGTTGTGGTTTGCGTTCCCTGTGCTCTCTCTCTGTGTATTGCGCCTTGTCTCTGAATTTCGATTTGTGGGGGTTTGTGGGTGATGTGGGTCTGTGTTTTATATCGTATTGATTGTGTGGGAGTGGTGTTTGTATGTGTATCAGGTGTGTGTATTTGTAATTGTCCAATGTGGCAGTGTTTTGTAGATGTGTGTGTATTTTGACCGCGGCGGTGTGTACCGCCAATGGGATACCGTGGTGGAAAGACCGCCGCGTGGATTCGTGGGTCGTAATGGCATGGGCGTATTTCTGTTGGCGTGACGGTGGAGGTTTGGTCATCTCCAGTTTATCGCTGACCGCTGATGTAGCGACCTTCAGTGGAGGTCGGGTTTTTGGCGGTTTGCCAGATGTGGGTCAGAATGACCCTGGCGGGTTACCGCGGCCGCAGCGGTGTTATGGCGGTCTTCTGACCGGCGGTAACTGCTTTTTACCGCCGAGGTCAGAATGACCCCCAGAATGTCAAGGATGTGCTTCGATGCCTGATTACAGCAGAATGTTTTTTTTCATGATAATACACACACTGGTTGGATTTGCACGAGGGTGAGTGATGATTCAAAATATAAAGGCCCATATTTAAACTTTTTCACACAAAACTGCGCTAACGTAGTTTTGCGTGAAAATGTTTACCACCGGCTAGTGCCATTCCAGAGCACCAGCCGGGTGCTATATTTAAAGAATGGCGCAAGCTGGCGATAAGGATGGGCTAATGTCAAGGTAAAATGACGTTAGCTGGGTGGGGTTGGCAGTATGGGGGAAGGGGGTTTTGCACTGAAAAATGACGTTAGGCTGTTTGGGCATGGACATTGCACCCAGTGCCATGTAGGGGGGCCCATTTCATGGCCCCCAATGGCACTTTTAAAAATTAAACCAAATACTTTCCTCTGCTTACCTATACTTACCTGGGATGGGGTCCCCCATCCTCCGCTGTTCCTCTGGTGTGGGTGGAAGTGTCCCTGGGGCCTGGACAGAGCACCTGTGGGCTTATTCCATGGTGTTCCACCATGGAAATAGGCCCACAGGTCCCCTAACGCCTGCCTTGGCCCAGGCGTTAAATGATAGCGCTAAGCAAGCTTAGCGCCATTATTTAGGCCCGCCTCCCTCCCGTGCACCATTTTTGCACGGGAGGATAAATAAGGCCCTAGGGCATTAGAGTCATTTTTCGCCCAGGAACACCTACCTTGCCTTTCATCGATGCAAGGTAGTTTCCCGCTAGCAAAAAATGACTTTAACTCCAATAATTTGACGTTAGACTTATCTAGCATCAAAATATAAATATGGAGTTAGGTTTGCGCTAAATTAGCGTAAAAAAAATGCAGCTGATTCAGCTCAAACAGAGTATAAATCTGGGCCAAAATTTTATTAACAAGAGATGTCACAAAAATGAAATGCACTGTTAATAATTGAAAGTTCAATAAACTGAACCAATGACTCACAGCTCGTGAGCTGTAAAGCTGCGTCAAGGCACCACCTGCTTAACAGTCCATTCACACACCTTTCATACGTGACACAAATAAGACGATTCACGCCACCAGCCACGGGCCCAGCACATTACAACATTCACATCAACAGACAGCACCATTCAGGGGCCCATCACTTTCATACACCCACATGACTGACACTGCAATCACACTGGCTGATGGAGTGTGTGAACTGCTGTTTGGCTAGCAGTGTGTGTGTAGTGACCAGCCGTAAGTCACTACTCACAAACCGACAGCCAAGCAGCTCACACACACCACCAGCCAAGCGATCGTCCATGCACACCGCCAGCCAAGCGCCAGTCCACGCACACTGCCATCACATTTTTATAACAAAAAAGAAAACACAAACCAACTGTAAGTAAATACAAAATTAAAACACTAAATACAAAGACAAAATAACACTAATGCCAACTGTGAAACTGAACAAAAAGTATAATACGATACAGACCAGGCAACGCTCATGGGTGCTCCCAGAATCATTTTTTGGTGTGGTAGATTCTGAGGCAGACAGGCACACACAGCCCAGGTTTAGAAAGACAATCAGGGCAGTTCATACGGCTCTTCTTCCGCATACCTCTTTGCATACAGACTCTACATTGCTTACCGGGATTGTTTTTTGGGGCGTTAGAGAAATGTGATCAGCAAAGTGGCGATCTTTCATTCTAGCCACATCCTCCACCACTCCAACTCTAGGAACACTTGCCTATTCCACTACAACAAGGCTGCTTATCACTGATTCCTGAAATTGAACAAAAGCAATCTTTGGCTCCGGAGAACAATCCTTGAACACAACAAAAGCATTAAAGGTTGCATACTGGAAGAGATGGATAGCCAACTTCTTACTCCAAATGTAAGCCTTACGAATAGTAGTGTAAGGTTCCAACCTCTGATCTACTCTATCTATACACCCATGTGCTTATTGTAGTCTAAAATACACACAGGTTTGCACACTTCAGCAACTTGACCCCAAACAGCCACAGGTGAAGTACTTTCATTGTAGATGATAGTCAGCATGTAGACATCCCTCCTGTCTTCAAATTTCACAGCTAGCAGTTCATCATTACACAAGGCACTGCAGTGTCCCCTCAAGTTTTTTACGGACAGGCTCCTTTGGATAACCTGTATGATTAGAGCAGACTATGCCACAAACAACAGTGTCCACTTTGAACAATTCCCTGAACAATTGCACCCCAGTGCAGCAGTTATCTAGGTACAAAATGGTGACCTCTGTTAAAAAGTCGCCTACAAAGTTCCCACACAATTTTCTTACTAACTCCAAAAGTGGACGGACAACCAGGGGGGGGTCAATAGTGGAGTCTCTACCATGAAATTATAGACATATCCTGTACTGCTCCCAGACAGCACAAATATCTTAATTCCATAACGTACCCTCTTGCTAGAAATATACTGCCTAGAAACCAAAAAGCCCTTGAACAGGACCAAAGATTCGTCCACAGCTTTTCGTTCCCTGGAACACGGATCTCTGAAAATCAGTCTACAAAGTGATCAAGGACAGGCAGAATCTTTAAAAGATGGTCACAATCAGGGTGATCTTGTGGCAATGCTAGAACATTATCAACAAAATACAGCATCCGAAGCAAAAGCAAATACTGATCACGACTCATAATTGCAGGAAATGTGGCTGACGCCATCAAGGGACTGGTAGACCAATATAAAGACGGCCACGACTTCCTCATCAAGCCCATCAAAAAAGTTAAACCCAAGAACTTCTTCAACTTTTCCAGATTTGTGGGAGTTCACCGTGTAGCTGTAGAGCAGGGCCTAAGTCTGTCACTGTTGTCCCTCAAATGCTGTTCAGCATTCAAATTAGTCTGCTCAACAATCTCACCCAAAAATACATCGTCCATAAACAACACAAAGAAATTTATAAGCAAAAGGTTTTCAGTATTCACGCTACACCCTGCAACACCAGTAAAGGCAGGCAACGCCAGCTGCACCATGTTTGAGGCAACCCAGAGCTCAAATGTTCCAATGCAATCCTTTCAGCCCCAGGCTGCTGCACTATCGGCACATCAGTGTCCTTCTCTAAAACAGGCCCTTCATCAGCACTGAGAGTGGCTTCATCAACAGATGATTCCTCTGGGACAGAAAATTCCCTACCAGAAACTTACACTTTCTCCTCTGCCTCAGATGCAGAGTCAGTCTCATAATCATGTTCAGAGGAAGATTCAAAAAGCGTGCCAACAACCTGCTGAGTGGTCATCCTGCGGCTAGCAATGATTCTTCCTCATAAAAGTAACTTGATAAATACGTCAACAACAACCAACACTTTGTAAAATAAGTAATAAACAAAGGCCCATATTTATACTTTTTTTGCGCTGCATTTGCATCACTATTTGACGCAAAAGTGGCGCAAACTTACAAAATACAATTATATTTTGTAAGTTTGTGCCGCTTTTGCGTCAAAAAATGATGCAAATGCGATGCAAAAAAAGTATAAATATGGGCAAAGTGTGGCTTTATCACAAAGACCTCTATACTCAAAAATAATTCCACTTACTTTCCAGAGCTAGCGAGGCTCAACAGCACCTACTCTGGACAGACATAGCAAGCACCAACAATATCCCACTAAAAATGAAAATCAAAACAAAATTACACATAGACGACACAATGCACATAGTGCACAAATC
Organism: Pleurodeles waltl; assembly: GCF_031143425.1. Classification (NCBI taxonomy): domain Eukaryota; kingdom Metazoa; phylum Chordata; class Amphibia; order Caudata; family Salamandridae; genus Pleurodeles; species Pleurodeles waltl. Next base: position 1,014,017,115 of record NC_090443.1, read on the forward strand.
CAAGGAGAATTTCCCACACAATACGACATAACCTAAATATGCTGCTAATATTACACCAATTACAAAAAACTCATCCATGCGTGGGAATGATACTCATTGAAGTAAACAGAAAAAACGGGCAAAAGAAAAAGGTTTTCTCACCAAATACAAGCAACTACGCAAACTGCAGATCTACCACTGCAGAAACCGCAAGCAGGAGTTACAGCAAAGGAATCAAAAGCTTTGTACTAGAATAAAAAGGAGAAATAAACATTACAATCACAAATGTAAATTATGTGCCAGTCAACACATACCAAGATGGGGTGCAGATGGGCCTAAAAATATGGCCAAAAAATTTGCCCCCTGAGGAGGAGCGACCCTTGCCCAAGGGGTTGCACCCCACAACAACAGCAACAATACAGTGAAAAAAACATCTCTGTGTATACCGGTTTCGGCCTAAAAAGAAAGAGGCCAATCTGTGCCCAAGGGAGGCAGAAATGACCCCCTAAAGGGAGCAACCCGTGCCCAAGGGGTCGATCTCCAAAATCGCCAACATTTTAAATCCCTGGTTTTTGTGGTTTCTGGCCCCTTGGGGGTAGATGGGCCAAAAAATAAGAGGCTGATCTGCTCCTAAGGGGGGCAGAAACTGCCAAAATAATTGCCCAGTAAAGGGAGTGACCCTTTCTCAAGGGGTTGCTCCCCAAAATCACCAAAGTGTTAAATCCCTGGTGGCCTGGTGGAAAAACAGCTAAAATATATGCCGCCTATGGGGAGCAACCCTTGCCCAAGGGGTAGCTCTCAGGGGCCTGCCTTTAGTACCCCATGCCCGGGTCCCTAAGTACCATTTACTAAGGATTTATAGTGGCAGCTAAAGGTGTCACCAACTGTGCCAATGCATCACAACAGTTTTGGGAAAGAGATCTGGCCCAGGAGAGTTCATTAGCAGGGGCCCTGGGCACTTACAATGTTGAAACCACATCAAACACCTGGCAAACATTGGGGGCTACCATGTCAAAAGAGGCCCTTTCTCACAGTCGCTCCCCAAAAAGCGCCAAATTTCAATACTCCCTAGCGGCCTATTAGTTTCTGTCCTCCTTGTGGGGGCAGATCAGCCTAAAACAAATGGCTGATCTGCCCCCAAGACAGGCAGAAAACGAGGATCGACCCTGGCCCAGGTGGCCGCTCCCCACATATGCAAACACAGACACACAAAAATCCCTGGTGGCCCAGTGGTATTCCTGCTGTGCAATCGTCACCCTAGGCACCATCGTGGAGCAGGAATACATTTCAAAGAGACACAGAGGAAAAGGAAAAACTTTGTACTTTCCCTCTTTGAAACCCCCCCCACCCCTCCCAGGAGGAGAACTTACTTCCTTCTCCGATCGGCGCTGGAAGCAAATGGCTTCCAGTTCTGCCGGCCTGCTCTGATGACACCAGCATGCGGGGTGCACGATGATGACATCAGATCACTGGGCGGGGTCAGGGAACGTCCCATGGGGGGGAAAGGGGGAGAACACAAGCGCTTCCCCTGTGGGTGGGTGCTAGGATGGCTGGGGACCATCTGACGCACACGCCCACCGCGGCGTCGGATGGCCCACAGCCGTCCGACGCACACGAGGGGATAATTCACCTACCTGACGGTAGAGCTGTCTTATTACAAAACAAGTCTTCTGGACCATACTAAAAATGTACAGTGGACTTAGAGCTTTATTGTCGTTCTCTAATGCTTACCTCTTATTTATTTACTTGCCTTCCTTTTATTGTGCTTGTCACTGCCTTGGAGCATCGGTACATTACCATAGATTCTAATAGCTGACATATTGAATTATGTTCAATTCAGTTCATCTTTATTCGGTTTCTAAGTAAATAAACCATACAACAGTGGGACAAGTAATGGAAAACATATATCAAAATACATAAAACTGCCAATTTAAAACATCAAATGATTTAAAATTCATGACCAGTCTGTGAATTAAACACATTTTCCAGATTCATCAATCAATATAAAACATCAAATGAATCAAAATCAATATTCTCCTAGTAAGTTAAACACTTTCTAATTTGGATGTACTGCAATAGGTAACTTCCTACAGTATTACATACCAATAATTCATCCAATTTACTAAAATATAAAAATGCTAACTTATAATTTATGATGCTCCTGGTTAAGAAAAGTGGTTTTAAAAAAACGCTTTCTTGAGTTCAATTAAAATGTACAAAATAGAATGAAGTGCAGTATAGTTTGTAATGATGTCCCGTCACAGGGGCATAGCAGCTTTTCCTTTTTCTCCTTTTTCCTTTGACTCATTTTAGGAAAGGCCACCATATGATGTTGTAGGCATAGCAAAGGGTGCGTTAAAATATACCTATGATGCAAATTTGAGACATTATGCAAGTATGGTTCGAATCCGTCTGAATATTCAATGGGAGATAGGTATTTAAAAGATGGAACATTCTGCTCCAAACCCACTCTCGCTTGATCTCTTCTTTCAATAAGTCATAATTTAAGATTTATTTTTTGAATAGGGGGTGATGGCCAGAGGAGTCTGTTAAAGATTACAGTTGTCTAACTTGTTTAAAAAGGCCTGATTGTTACAAAGTCAGGGGATCTCAAAAGTGTGGCCTAAGATGAGACAACCTTTTATAATGTCTCTACTAAATGAGGTCTCTGGTTTAGACCACACTGCCTTCCATAACAGAGTTGGTATTGCATACATAATAACTTCAATGTGAGATATACATTAGGGTGGGCAGAACTTGCAGAGTTCCACCACACGGAATTCCATGTAGTTACATGAAAACTCTGTGATATTCCACAGAGTTCCACGTATGGGCAGAAATAGGCACGTTGTGCTGCTTGCACTGATTTTTAGCGCAGAGAACTCATTCCGCGCTGAAAATTCAACACGAATGGCACTACACTGAGTGCCAGAGGGTGATGCCTCTTGAGTTGATTTTGCTGCCGCTTGAGTAGATTTTCTCCTCAAACTGCAGCTTTCTGACTGCAAATGGTGATGACTGTCCATGTTGAGGAAATCTTGCAGGGTGCCCTCCTTGCGACCGAAAATCACGCTGGGGGATGCCAAACCGTGCTCGCTCCCATCAACTTACTGTTGGTGAGCCGCGCACAAAAAAACTTCACCACAGGCAGTTGGCGGAATTTGGCTAGAACTCCGTTTACAAACGTAACACAGAGTAGCCAAAATTCCTCCAACTTCACCGGCGGAGTGGAATTTATTGCCTACCCCTAGATATAGCCAGTGCCTTATGGATATTGGACACAGGTGTGGATTGTGGCAAGGCTAATAATCGCCTTTAAATAGTTGTGTTTGCACCAAAACCTCAGTGGTTTACCCATATAGAGCCCCAGCAAGGCACTTGGGGGCATATTTATACTCTGTTTGCGCCGGAATTGCGTCGTTTTTTTTACGCAAATCCGACGCAAAGCTAACTCCATATTTATACTTTGCCGTTAGACCCGTCTAGCGCCAAAGATCTTGGAGTTTGCGTCATTTTTTAGCGTGGACACCTACCTTGCGTTAATGATATGCAAGGTAGGTGTTCCCGTCTAAAAAATGACTCCAAGGCATGTGCGCCTTATTTAAACTCCCGTGCAAAAATGACGCACGGGAGTTGGCAGGTAAAAAAAAATGACGTCCAGCCGCTTTTGCGTCATTTTTTAACGCCTGGTCAGGGCAGGTGTTAAGGGACCTGTGGGCTCGGAAGGAGCCCAGAGGTGCCCTCCCATGCCCCCAGGGACACCCCCTGCCACCCTTGCCCACCCCAGGAGGACGCCCAAGGATGGAGGGACCCATCCCAGGGAACTTAAGGTAAGTTCAGGTAAGTATTTTATTTTTTATTTTTTTGTGGCATAGGGGGGCCTGATTTGTGCCCCCCTACATGCCACTATGCCCAATGGCCATGCCCAGGGGACATAAGTCCCCTGGGCATGGCCATTGGGCAAGGGGGCATGACTCCTGTCTGTGCTAAGACAGGAGTCATTTCAATGGGGGTTGGGAGTCAAAACAAATGGCGCAAATCGGGTTGAGGCCAATATTTTGCCTCAGACCTGACTTGCCCCATTTTTTGACGCCCAAGCTCCATTTTCCCCTACGCCGGCGCTGCCTGGTGTGGGTCATTTTTTTTGACGCACACCAGTCAGCTGCGCCGGCTAACGTCATTCCATAAATAAGGCGCCCGCATGGCGCTTTGGAATGGCGTTAGCCGGCGTTAAAATTTTTGACGCACAACTGCGTTGGCGCAGTTGTGCGTCAAAAAGTATAAATATGGCCCTTGGTTTTGTATAGGCCATTATCGCTATTATCGGTTTGGACCCTAGTTTAGCACAAAATCTAAAAACTCCTTCTATTGATCTTGTTAGGTTTGTACTAACATGATTCCTGTGGTTGGTCCATGATTCTGAGTCCAAGAACTGAATGCCCAAGTTTTGGAGCATTGAGATTCTCGCTTTTGTGAGAGCTGAATTACCCACTAATGATTTTCATTTATTATGGCTCAAGAATTTGCATGGAAATAATGTGCGACTTGGAAAATGTGCCCACTTGAGTGGTCACCATAAAATATGTAAATGTTTTTAGTGAATGCATATTATTATTAATATTCATAGTGCATAGGTAGAGAAAAAGGTACTCGTGTATCACATTAACAGATTTATGTTATGTAATTGATTTGTTAACTGTAGGCCACAAGTTGGCGAGATTTGGGCTGAGTCTGCGAGGCCTAATGTTAATCTGCAATGTTTAAAAATATGGTGGTAAATGGATGACCAAAAAATTACTAACAGCATTGTTCACACTGTGCTGACCAAATGACTCGCGGATGTTTTTTACTTTCTCATGGGAATCGCGTGTAGAATTTGGTTGTACTAGAAAAGATACAAATGTTAACTTGAAATGTGAGACAGCGATGTTCCCAGGATTCAACAATGGACGCACTGACTAGAGTACGGATTGCAACAAAGAAGATACCTGACGAGCCTGCCGATGGGAACCGAAGAAGAGGAGCCAATCATCAACATGTGAAAGGCTGTTTAGCTATATTTTAGATATAGATGTTAATTTCCATTGGACTAACTGTAAACGTAGGAGTCTCTGACCAATGGCGTTGTAAGAAGATACTTTTTGTGAGTTTAATTTACCCTGATCGAGTTCAGACGAGTCAGTACCCTTCCCTGACGCCTTTGAGTTCTTATCTCGGTTCCTTCGAGTCCCATCCTTCCCACTCCTGTTAGAGTCCTTTTGTGGAGCACTGCATGTTCCATGTATTTCTTCTGGTTCCAAAATGTTGATTCCTTAGTTTGATGCCTGTAAATTGGTTCAGCTAACTTAGACCTCCATTGTGGCTGAGCCATTCCTTTCACTGTCCCAGTGTCTAGGCAGATGTCAAACTGACGAAGAGAATCACAGCTTTCCGATCCATTTGAGGAGAGGTATAACAAAACATTATCTTTGTTGTAGGTTTTTGTTCTTTGCTTTCTAGGTACCAACCACTATTTTGATAGAGCCATAGTCAGATGTTTTTCAAATTAACTTTGATAAAATTGTTTTTGCATGAAGTTGAAACATACTATTCTAATTAGAGGGTTAGTGAGAAATCCAAATGCTGATGAATGTTACTAATTGAGAATTTATATTGTTCACCTGCTGAGACCAGATGTATGTCATTTCTACTGTGCAGTTATTGTTACTATTGATTTGTACCGTAACTCTTGTAGACTTAACTATTAATGCTTTAGAGACATTGAGATTCTTTAGAAGATTTGGTCAGCCTGTGTCATTCATTTATGTTTATCAATTGGTTTTGAGACTAATATACGTATTGTTAGCATTGTTAATATAGGGAAATAAACTTTCTAACTTTACCACAAGCTGTGGTTATTCATGGCCAAATGGGTGATGGTGAGTGAAGATTACTGACCCAAGTCTTTGATAATAGAATGATGTTGAGTATATTGTGATGATGTTGACTTTATCATGCATAGTGTTTTGACTTATAGTGGTGGGATTCCTCTAAGTGTAGTCAAAAGCTCCATCGAACATCTAATGCATCCCCTTATCAACTAATTATAAAAGACCCAATAAGGCCAAACGCGCTCCCACTATATGCACTCCATGTATGTAGTCTAGATGTGTCTTAGGCCTTCCTTTCTCACAAACCATTAAAAAATGTTCTTCATGTTAGCCCTTAGGTCTCTGTCCTCCATATATGTAATGAAAGTGTCAATAAACTTTTGTAATTTATTTGCTGTTTGAGAAAGTAAAACAGCATCATCTGTATATAATAAGACAGGAACCTTCCGGGACCAGACTTTAGGACGATCAGAAGTAAGTGCCTAAAGTTCTGCATCCACCCCATTGACATAAAGAGAGAAGAGGAAGGATGCCAATCTGGAACCCTTCATTCCACCCCTCTTCATCCCAAAAGTGGAGTGCACTCCCATTTTGGGCCATAGCGTACCCTGGGTTGTAACAAGAAACCTAAACCAACATGGTCTTGGTAAAATGCAAACTTGTTTTTTGGGACACTTTCAGATTAAAAAGGTGATTAATTCTGTGGCAGTTCAGATCCAGCTAACCATAGATGTTCACCCTATATTCCATGTTTCTCATCTCAAACCATATCATTTTCAACATCAAACTATTCATCCTCAACTACCTGTAACCATGGAGGATCATTTAGAATTTGAGATCCATAGGATTTTAGATTCACAATGTGTCAAAGGTACATTGTTTTATATAAGTGAATGTAAAATAACTGGTTCAAGGAGACATTAATGGGAACCAGCTTGTAACAGTAATCCCCCTGGCCTGTTTAACTCGTTTCATGCATGCCACCCTGACAAGTCACGCCTGATGAGTCGTTCTTTGTGGGGGGAAACTGTCACGACTCAATCTTGTGCTCTATGTGCGGTGGGTATTACTCAATGGCCTTATGTCATTCCTTCCCTTGTGGTGCCTTTCTGCCTGGGCTACTCCGTGACTTCCCATTCCCCGAAGGCCTGAACTATTGGCCCTTCAGTTCCGTTGCTATGCAAGTTTCATCTAGTTTGCACCTGCAGATATCACATTTCTATTTAGGATAGTCATGTTTCCACTCTGTGAACCACTGGGTTGTACTATCATGCACTTTGGTTCCATTGTACTTGTTGTCAATTACCATTTGCACCTGCTGCCTGTTAAGGCATATCTGTATGTATGTTATATGTAACTTTCTCCAGGTTTCTTTGGAAGCCTCTACGCGAGACACATGCCCTTCTGAAACACTTTTGGCTTCCTATATAAGGAGCCGCTCTGAACTTGCTTCGGTACTTGGGCTTGTTCCTGTATCTGGACCTGTGCCAGCACCAGTCAAGTCCTGCGCAACCAGCTTCCCTGCACTCACCTCTTGAGTTGTCCATATCTTCCAGTGTTCCTGTTCAGCGCAAGCTTCATCCCTGCACTCATCTTTTGAGTCACCCAGACCTTTATCGTTTCAGTCATGTGCAACATCGTCCCCGCACTCATCTTTCAAATCATCCAGAAACATTTCAACGCTCTAGTCTTTCAAGTACCTTCCAGTAACTCTGAGAGCCTGATTTCTGCAACGCCTCCAGTGTCTCCCTCCATGAGCTACGATTCCACCTCTTCTTGAACTTCTTACTCTTCTATCTGCCTGCCGCCTTCGAATTGCAGTAAAGTGCTAATCCAGGCTAAGTACTAGCCCCAGGTTAGTGTGCACTAACCCTTAGTAGTATTTGCAAGCCTGTCACTTATCCCCTTGTTTATCCTGACTCTGGACCCTCTCTCCAAGTCTTGGCTTCTGAACTTTGTTGCTCATGGACTAGAGACTTCCTCCTGAACCAAACTTATACCTCCAACTTATGTACTGAGTGTAACCATGTTTTCTAGCATAGCTTGGGAGTGCAGGCAAATCCAGTCTTGTACCGAGTGCAACCGTGTTTTGTAGCATATTGTCAATATATACTAGGGCACACCAATGTAGTCCAAAAGTATTCATCCAAGTGGAGAGGTGAATTCAAAGTCAAAAAAAACACGTTAATGTGGTTGATAGAAGTTTATTCCTGTTAAACAATGGTACATCCAAAAACAGCCATTCCTGTTAGACAATGGTACATCCAAAAACAGCTGACACGTGTTTTGTCATATTGACTTTCTCAAGGCTGCAGATCAAATAGACAAAAAAGAGGATGAGAGTGAGAACATTGTAGATGGTAACAGGGAATTCTCATCATATAGTGTGGGTGATAGAAAGAGAGTAAAAAACTGAGAAAAACTTTTGCGGTGATCAAGCCGTCTAGTAGACCGATTAATATATCTATGAAGAGTGGTTAACGGTGGGCGGCTTAGGTGTATGGTGGAGACCAGGAAGAAGGAAAAAGTCATAGAAGACACCGATATAGTGCTATGAAATCATTGTGTGTACATAAATTAGAAACCTTTTGTGTGGTTGTAGTGCCATCACGGTGCCAGTGAAAAAATTCAAATACTATTGGAAATGTGTAACATACCTAAAAATATATTGTTGGGTGATAATGTCCAGGGGAATTGGACAGTAAGTATGTTCCCAGGTGTAATAAGATGATGTATTTAAGACATCTTGAGCAAATGATTAACAATAATCATATGCTCAAGACCTCTTAAATACATTTTTAGGTATGTTACACATTTCCAATAGTATTTGAATTTTTTCACTTGCACCGTGATGGCACCACAACCACAAAAAAGGTTTCTAATTTATGTACACACAATAATTTCATTTCCTTGGCCATCCAATCGGCATTTGGACAGCCATGGTGGTTGGGTGTCATCCTTGGCCATCCAATCGGCATTTGGACAGCCATGGTGGTTGGGTGTCACACCAGGCTGGCACCCTCGTTATTCGTTTTAGCAAAAAACAAGAATTTCTCTCGAACTGTATACATTATTTAAATTGGATGTGCAAACTTTATAGCATCAACCACCCTGCCTATTGTATTGTGTGTTTTGTAGCATATCTTGGGAGTGCCCTTGACTCCAATCTATGAAGACAGTGTAACCGTGTATCTAGGCTACCTTGGGAGTGTCTCTAACTCCAATCCGTTTTGGAAGTGTCAGTAAATCCAACCTTGAGCCAAGAAGTAACCTTGTTTCATGTATTGCCTTGTTTCCAAGTTTAGTCAATGTACAGAGTACCACCTTGGCAGTGTCAGTAGCTCCAACCTTGTGCCAAGAATAATCTTGTTTCAGTTGTATTCTCATTTCTGAGTTTATCCAATATATTGAGTACAACCTTGAGAGTGTTGGTAACTCCAACCTTCTGCCATGTATAGGCCCTCATTATGAACGTGGCGGTGTGGGCCGCCATGCCGGCGTTGGCAGGAAATCCCGCCAGCCGGCATGGCGGCCCACACTGCCACATATTGAAGCCATGGAGGGTCGCCAGGCAGAATGGCGGTGGACGGCATCATTATCCAACAGGGCAGCGCTGTTGCCCCTCGGATAGTGATCCCTTTGCCTCCAGCCTTTCGCTGGCGTAAGGGATGCACTGGGGCACCCCTGGGGGACCCTGCACTGCCCATGCAGTTGGCATGGGCAGTGCAGGGGCCCCTGTGCAGTGCCCCATCGCGCAGGTCGCTGCCCGATTTACGGGCAGTGATCTGCGCGATGGGTGCTGCTGCACCCACCGCACAGAGATATTGACGGCGGCTCCATGTGGAGCCGCCGGCAATGTCCCGGCCAGGCATTCCTCTGGGCCGGCAGGCAGAAACAATGTTTCCGGCCGCCGGCCCAGAAGAATGTTCATTATACGGCCGGTGAGGTTCCGGGGGAGCTGGCGGTCACTGGAAAGACCGCCAGCATGAACACGGCGGTGTGAACCGCCGTGTTCATAATGAGGGCCATAGTCTTGTTCAGAGTTTACCTAATTCTGAGTGTAATCTATATCTGAGCATAATCTGGTCCCTCACATACCTTGAGAGTTTGTGTAACTTGCAACCTTTGGGCCTTGAGCTACCCTGTTTCCTATTTCCTTGGGAGTCTTCCCAATTCTAATCTATGTACCAAATGCAATCTTGGGAGTGTCATTAACTCTAGCCTATGTTCTGAGTGCTGTTTCATAAACATCCACCTTCACCTAAAACAGAAGGTCCCAGAAGGGATGGTCCTGATAAGCAGAGAAGCACTGCCGCTGACCAGAATCAGTACCGCAAGTGTTCTTTTATTATTTTTTTGTCTCTTCCCCCCTTCTCCCTCTGGGAGTCGCTTCAAATTAGAAATACTTTCCATGAGCCCAGCTTCTTCTTGATTGGGAGTGGGGGTCCAGCATCTGCTCCACTGTTATGCCTGCAGTTGGACCCAGGTGAGTGTGTGACACCTTCCGCTCTCTTATATTTTCCTACGAACAAATTAAGATTTAATGCTTGCTCTATGGTTCCCATTCCCTTCCTGAAACCAAACTGGATGGGAGTCAGTATAGATTGTACTTCTGCCCGGAGCTTGAGCATCTCAAGAATAACTCTCCCTAATTGCGTGGTCGAAGAGTCAAGGAGGGATATAGGATGGTAACAGGATCCTAAGGGAGAGATAGGCCTTGCAGTAGTGAAAAACAAATTTAAGAGCATAGAACTACATGTCCAACTTTTTAAATACATTGCACCCTGCCCTCGTGGCTCTCCAGGGCCTACCTTAGGGTTGACTTATATGTATTAAAAGGAAAGGTTTGGGCATGATAAGAGGAATAACTTGCCATGTTGACAAGACAGCTTAAAACTGCACACAGAGGCTCTGCAACGGCAGGCCTGAGTCATGTTTAAAGGGCTACTGAAGTGGATGGCACAACCAGTACTGCATGCCCACCAGCAGCAATTAATTTACATGCCCTGGGCACATGTAGTGCAGTTTACTAGGGGCTTATCAGTAAATTAAATATGCACATTGTGGATAAGCTAATGCTACCATGTTTTAAGCAGAGACCACATGCACTTTAGTACTAGTTAGTAGTGCTCAAAGCCCTGAAGCCAGCAAAAACTAGGTCTGCTAAACAGGAGGTCAGAAGGCAAGAAAGTTAGGAGAAACCACACCAAGGATCACAGGTACCAGGCAGCAATGGGAAGGGTTACAGGAAGTGCTCCCTCTACATGGACGACATCTCAGTCTACTGTGCAGACGGGCACTCTGCGAAGAAGACGTGATTTGCATTTGGGAAGGCGTCATGAGTGAAGATCAACAGCGCCAAGTCAGAAACCCTGCTCTTCGGCCACTAGACCCCACCCAAGACCACCTGCCATTTCCCATCAAACCTTAGGAAGCTGACAATCGAAGTGAAGTCTTTTATCCTGCGGAACAAGACCTTGCTAAGAGTGGCCAGTGCAGCCCCGAAAGGCCAAAGCCATTGTGTGAATGATCTTCTAAGTCATTGGGAACTCTAAGATGAACAGAGTGAAAAGGAAGGTGCTGCATGCTCACGACATGGGTCCAGGGCTGCCGACCCACCAGTATTTTCCTTGCCTGGATAATATCTTATTGGTGAGACAAGTTAAACAAATTTTGAAAATGACCTAGTCTCCAGACCTCAACGCTACTGCACCTGGTGCAGCGTTGATGTATCCCCTCCCTTGTTGCAAACATAAAGGTGCAAAATGCAAGCAGATATTCCCATAGTTATGAGATAGTTTTTTATTTAACCATCATGTTTGCACTTCGTTAAATGTAACTTGTTTGCTAATGTGTGAATGTCACAAACTGTCATAGTGCAAAGTAATGTAACAAGCTGATCAAAAAGAAGTAAAACAAAATAGTAATCTCCCCGTCGGGGAATTGAACCCCGGTCTCCCGCGTGACAGGCGGGGATACTGACCACTATACTAACGAGGAAGTGATGGACCCAATGCCATCTTCGTATCTAGTTATTTTAATATGAATAGTTTGACGTGTGCTTCTTCCTATCTTGCAGAAGCAGGATTGCTCAGTCACTTTTACGATCCCTGCGAGATCACCGCACCAGCACCATTAATGTCCCAACCTTACAACCTTACATTGCGCCTGCACTATTTCGTTGCTCTGATACTGTGGCCCAGTCCAACATGGCCGCCCATTCCATTTCGATGCTAATATTGTGGCCCAGTCTAAAATGGCCATCCTTTCTGCACAGGTTTTACTGTCGCTCTCCCAAAGAATGGCCAAACGTGTCCGCCGTCGTCTGTAGGTTTTATGCCTCTCTGCCCCCATCCTATCATGGCTGCCTGTACTCTGTTGGTGCACCACAACTCTTACATTTTTTTAGTTTCTAAATAACAGGCAGGTGTTGTTGGGTAGCTGATGACATCCAGGCAGCCACCAAAATTAGGATTGCAGCGAATTATTCTAAAACTAGAAGGAAGGACAATTATCGAACGATGAACACCCGATTACAACGTGGCCGCCTAAAGTCCAAACAAGTTTATTTTTCCCAGCATGCCACAATAATTTGCATATCTCGCAGAGTTCTGTGTTGTGAATCATATTGACATTTCAGTTGGAGCCCAAAAAAAAGTTTTATGCGTGCTTACGAAGTTCCCTAATTCTGATAGGACGTGGTGTTTAAATTCCGAATTCGCACTCGCGCTACAAGACATAGGACTAACAGCCAGCCGATGGGTTCTACCAAGCACGCAAGTGTAAAAAGGGCTTCTGCCGTGAGTGGCACACAGGGGGCTGCGGGGTGACTTGGAGCTCCTTGTGCGGAATCGATATCAAGAGATTTCGGAAGCAAAATTTTTGGTACCGGGGTTGCTGATGACCGACTGTCCGTGCGCCCCAATTTAACAGTTCAATAGGAGATTTAAGAGAAGCATTAATGAGAAACAGGGTTAGTTAGGTTTTCAAATACAATAATTCTAAAATTGCTAGTTTAATTATTTGCTAATTGGGTCTGGAAGACGCTGTAAAGGGGGTGATTTCGGTATTGGCTCCGAGGCGGAGATTTACGGCTCCGGCTTCCTAAAGTGCAATATTTACATCCGAGTCGTGTGTTTACTTGTCCAGTTTTTAATTTGTGTCAAACTTTGGCCCTAGATTTCTAAGCCCTGTTAGGGCCGCAACGAGGCCGTTCAACAATTAAGAAAATCACCTAAAGGAGTTATTATTCTCCACCTTATCTTTGCATACTGCAAACCGTAATTATAAGAAAACTAATAAAATGTGTTCAAGAGCCTCCTTAATGTAGGTCAAAAGTGAATACAGACAGTTTTATATAATTTCCGTTTAAGTGTCAGCAGGGCCTTTGCACGATCATTGCATTGCGCCACTTTGTAAATCTGGCAAAGCGATTTTGGAATAGTTGGGCCACATTAGGGTAAACAAAAATTACGCTAATGTGGCGCAAGGAGGGGCTAGGGGCTCTTAAATCTGGGCCTATGTGTTTTGGTGCAAAGTCAGATCTAACCAGAGAAGGCTTCGCAGCAAAAAATAACACCTCTGAGTAGCAATAACAAGAAGAAATATTTTAATTCCTCCCAAAAAAACCACACATCACATGTGTGCTAAACTTCACAGCACGCATCAGGTGCGTGGGATTCTTCCAGGGTTGTCTAGGCATAGGAATTTGTACCATAACGTATCAATCCTAGGCTTGACTGCGCACATCGGCCTCTGCAAAACTTTGCATCATAAAGGCATCCTTTGAGAGCACCAGCGCAGGAGATGCCAACAGTGGATCAGTCTTAGTAGAAGTGGCTCTGAACTGTGTTTTACCCCTTGCTCAGCGCAGAAAATTTGGCTGTTGCACTGCATGAAAAATTTAGATTTTCCTAGTAAATTATGAAGGAAAGTCTTAATTTTATTAAAGACACAGAGGCGAGTATTATGCTTTCTTTTCCGGCCGGAATTTTAATAGCAGCAGTCAAGACAATACAGACAGCATTTGCAATGCAATGGGTCTCACATTTGCTCGAGTTACAGCTATTGGCGTTGTAAACTCCTAACCAGACTTTTCTTGCTACATAAACTGAAAATGAAAAGTAAAACAGTTTCACATAAGCGAGCTGACGGCCACCATGAGTGTGAAGGAGACACACAAAAGGAAACAGAAGTTCGCTTGCAGTCAAACGTATCGGCAAATGTGCAATTATTCATGTAACCGGCAAAAGTACAATAATCCATGTAAGAGGGTTGATGTCATGCAGAGCGCTTGACTACTGCCCCGCAAGATCACACTGAGTAGGAAATAAAAATAAAAAGTAGTCTAGAAGCCATGTGGAAAACACAGAGCCTCGTATGTTTTCAGTAGTTTACCGGTCCTCTCGAGGAGGTATAAACACCGAAGAAGGCATGACATATTGTAGTGCTTTGCTCTTATCTGGTTTCTAAGCACTAACATAACACAACAGAAATGCACTTCTGAGGTCAAAGAAGACTTTTATTGTTGTTAATTCTTCCCCAACCACAATATTTTATGTATGACGAATTAGTAGCTTTCAAGTCCGCGTTAATCAAACAAAATATATCAGTTTGCAATATACACAGCAGGTTATATTTATAAGATATTGAATGCAAAGCAAAACAAATACTTCACCGTGTGGGAACTATTTACAGCTACATCTTTCTAAGGTCTGCAAGCTGATGACCCCTGTCAGCCGCGAGAAAGAGTTTCATCTACCCACACGGGATGCTGGCAGCTGGCGCCAAGCTCCAGCACGAGGTCCGGCAGATTCGAATCTGCCGGACCTCGTGCTGGAGCTTGGCGCAGGCTGCCAGCAATCCCGTGTGGGTAGATGAATCTCTCTTTCTCGCGGCTGACAGGGGTCATCAGCTTGCAGACCTTAGAAAGATGAAGCTGTAGATAGTTCCCACACGGTGAAGTATTTGTTTTGCTTTGCATTCAATATCTTATAAATATAACCTGCTGTGTATATTGCAAACTGATATATTTTGTTTGATTAACGCGGACTTGAAAGCTACTAATTCATCATTCATTCATAAATATTGTGGTTGGGGAAGAATTAACAACAATAAAAGTCTTCTTTGACCTCACAAGTGCCTTTCTGTTGTGTTATGTTAGTGCTTAGAAACTAAATAAGAGGAAAGCACTACACATATGCATGCCTTTCACAAATTAAATCAAGCGAATTTTGAAAGGCAAGCCCATGAACCAACCAAACTGATGGACGTGACATGGGCGTGGTTAAAAGCCCACAGAGAGATTACAACAGGAGCCAGAGCGCTTGTGTGCTTGACCCTAAAAAACTACAAATCCTGTGAGGCAAGGATCCACAGCCAATAGGTTATAAAATGCAGTCCAAAGTAATGCACCAATTACAAACCTACAAGCCCTGTAATACTTAAGTTGACTGTGAACAGCCCTCTTTTCTTGTGCAAAGGATTAGTAAGTATAGAATATTTGCAAAATAGATTACATAATACAAAAAGCCATAATAATATAGAAAAGTTATTGGAAGAAGTGCACAACTCCTGGGAAGTTCCTACTGTAGTCCAATGCATCCGCAACCGATGTCTTGTGAAGATCTATAGGAGGTGAAGAAACCAGTTCATATCCCAGAAATGAAGAAGATTGTGTAGGAGCTGGAGACGCTGTTAGGGAGGGATAAAAACTTCAGGTTAAAGTAACTATGCTGAGGCGGGATAATACTTGCCTCTGTGTCTTTAATAAAATTAAGACTCTCCTTCATAAATTAATAGAAAAAGCTACATTTTATTTCAAGATTGGAGGCTCCTATTATGCTTGTTTAAAGTGAATTAATAACAGTTAAAGAAGCACGCTGTACAGGTTTTGCAATAAAACACTTTAAACACGTTGTAATTTGACCAGTCAGCTAATCTGAGAATGTCTTAGAGGCGGGAACCAGCCTAGAAGGCTTTTGAAGCCACAGCTCCCCTGTAAGAATGGGTGCCAAAGGAGGAGGTATCACTGTCCGCTAAAGACAATCCATTTGACCCAACGGGCGAGAGTAGGAGAGGAAACTGGTTTGTAGGGGTTTCTGAAGGAAATGACGAGTTGTGACTCTGAGAACGTTCTTAGATCGCATGTTTTCTGTTCATACACCTTTAAACATTGACCAACACATAATTTGGGATGGTCAGGAAAATAAGGATGGAGTACAGTTGATAAGTTAGTCTTTGTACATCTATGAACTGTGATTAAAACACCTGTTGGAGTGAACTGTCGAGATGAAATATCTAGAGCTCTAACATCTGAAATTCTTTTAATAGATATTAGGCACAATAACATAGTCAGCTTAGCTGATAAAATTTTTAGAGAAAGAAGTGCATTATCAGGCCAAGATATAAACAGATTCAGTACCACATTAATATCACACAGAGAACTGTATTTAGGTAGAGAAGGATTACAACATTTTACTCCCTTCAACAGATGGCAGACAATCCGGTGTCCTCCCACCAGTTTTCAGTTAATGTATAGATGATTGGTTGATATGGCTGATCTATATCAGTTGATTGCGCGGTAAGTTTTACCTTTGCTAGCTTCTCCTGCTAGAAAATTGACAATTAAAGTTACATCCGCTGAAAGGTGATCAATGTCTTTTCCCATGCTCCACCCGACCCATAAAGACCAAGCTGATTGGTAAGCTTTTGTAGTTGCTGGGGCCCAGGAGTGTTCGATATAGTTTGAAGCTTCTGCCGAAATAAGCGGGACTGGATGCAAATTTTCAAATTTTTCCAAGCCAAGAGGGTAAGAAGATTCTCTAATATGAAGTTGTGGTGGAGGCCTACATGGTCTGATAGAAGGTTCAGAAATTAAGGAAGAAGAATCGGGAAGTCTATGGTCAGCTCTAGAAGAGTAGGGAACCACACTTGAGATTGCCAAAAGTGGGCTATGACTCCTAAAACTGCTTGTTGACGTCTTACTTGTGCTAGCAACCTGTTGATCATAATGAATGGTGGAAATGTGTAATTGAGAGAAGTTGCACAGTCCTGTAAAAAGGCATCGGAGGCTAACGCCATGGGACCTGGGCACCACCTGCAAAATTGGGGAAGTTGGGAGTTGAGGCCAGAAGCAAAGAGATCTATCTGGAATGGACCCCATTTTTTTAAGGGACTCAAATACCTCAGAATGAAGCTTCCAATTGCTAGAATCTTGAAGATGGCGAGAATGCCAGTCTGCTACAGAGTTTAGACTGCCTGATAAATATTCTGCGTGTGAAGAAATTCTGTTTTGGAGACAAACTCCCAAAACCCTTTAGCTAGTTTTGCTAAGGGTTTGGAGGTTGTGCCTCCCGAGCGATTGATATAGAGTACTGCTGAGACGTTGTCCATTCTGAGAAGACTAGAACAACAAACCCTGTTTTTTGCTAGTCTTCTGATTGCAAAGGAGCCTGCAAGCATCTCTAAACAATTGATGTGCAATTTGGACTCCTCTTGTGACCATGTACCTCCAGTTGAGATTAGTCCACATCTGGAGTCCCAACCATAGCGGCTTACATCTGATTCTAATACAAGACCAGGGGCTGACGCAAAGAAGGTCTTGCCTTTCTAGGCGTCTAAATGATCCATCCACCATTGCAATTCTATGCAAGATTCTTGATACGGAGAGAATAAGCAAGGCCTTTCTGTAGATGTCGGATTTTTTATCTTTGAAGGGCCCGATAATGTAGTGGACCTAGAAATATGGCTTGCATTTAAGAAGACAACAGACCTAGTACCCTTGCTAGGGATCTGAGAGAAATCTGAGAACTGTGCAACATTTGGAGAATCTCAGATTTTATAGACAACTTTTTGCGGAGAAAAGATGTAAAGTAGCTGAAACCGAGTTTATGAGAAAACCTAAAAACTCTATCTGCTGAGCCAGAATCAGGAGGGGTTTTTCTTGGTTGATTAAAAAAATGAGATCTGACAGTGTCGTAGTTTGGACTCTTGCTCTGGGCAAGACTGCTGGTTTAAGGATGACAGCACTTATGTTTGTAGGTGACTATGCCTATCCTACAACAAATTGCAACTGTAGTCCCAACCCTTCCGGCTCACTAGCAGTACCTCACCAACAACTCAAACAGTTAAAGGTGATTTGCGGCAGCCTTTACGCATGGACTCAGAAGTATGACATCTCAGGGAGTGTTGTGGTTAACCGGAGATTACCTCTTTCTCACAGATATATTATGTCTCAACCAAACACAGGCAATAACGAAGATGCAGTAATGTTTCAATAGTTTTTATTTAATACAATGCAGTAAATTGTATTGGCTGCAATGATTAAGATAATGTCAGTACAAGAGAGAGAATTGTAAAGACGAGGGTCATGATTAGCATAGAAAGACATAAAGTGTATCATATGTCCGTGTACCCTATCATAATAGGCCTAACCTTCTACTTAGAGGAGAGCTGGGTATGTTAAACCTAATCTGCTAATGCCATGTCCTGGGAAGGAGCCCCCAACCCTGGTTTCCCTGAATGAGGTCTCAAGCTCAGACTTCGGAAGAACAAGAAGTCCGGGTCAGCGTCAAGGTGACGTGCAGCATCGATAGCAGCGATGGTATCTGGTCGGAATCCCTCTGATTATCTGTCTAAAGTGTGATGTATTTATACAGATCTACTTGGACCCCTGACATAGGTTATTCCAAAACAATAGATAATGCTGCATGCTTGGGATGGTAATTTCTAATGTGGGCACCTACAGTTTGTTTGTCTTTATTGTATGAGTTGACGCCGTAGCGCAGTGACAGTGATAACATAACTCTAAACAAAAAGGCCTAACTATAAACAAGGCAGCCATCATAGAAGAATTAATTAAATAAATGGTCTAAGACAGAGCAAGCTAAGTAGGTTAAAAGTCACTAGGTGACGGGGGCACGAGTCTGCAAGCCAAAGGCTAACCTAAAACCCGTTATCCCATTAAAACAAACTAGGATTCACTACACCCTCCCCATAGCCGTAACAAGTATGATGCCAGTACTGGCTGCCATCGAAGGTGAGGTAATCCAAAAGCTAAAAAGGCTGCTCTGAACTAAAAGCGAAGCAAAAAAACCAAAGTTAAAAACATAGTTAAAATTAAACATTAAAAACATACTAAAGAGACTTAAAGTCAACCATGACCAGCACACCGGGCCAAAGTAAATCATTGTGGCGTGGAACTATAGTCATGATCTTGAAGACTAGCTCCGAAGTCACCTTGCAAAAAGTCATCAAAAAATTAGGCTAAATTGTCTGATGTGAGATCGGTCACTTGGGTGGATGGATTCACGGAGCGAAAGTGCGCAATAGTCTCATGAGCGGGTCCGCCTGCGTCAGTGCCATTGTCCGTAGATGGTAGAACGAACTCTGAGTGTTCATAAGTGGCCTCGTAGATCAGCCTTAGTCTCATGGGGCACGACCGTGTATGAACCCTCATCGGGGACATCAGCAGTTCTGGGTCCACAGGAGATACTGGCAGGACGTCAAGACACCCAGTTGTCAAATGTTCAAAGAAGCACCATACGCCGTGAAAGACCGGGTGCACGCACCAGAGGAGTGGTCAAAATGACAATGACCAATTCCACTCTAGTTCCTCCAGCAAGGAAGCATCGAAGATCTGAACCATGCGTTCACGGCACAGTTGTGCTGGTGGCATTGGCTCCATCGCTCCATGTAGCTGTAAAGAGACAGTCACTGCGAATCAGAAAAAACAGCAGTAGTATTCCGCCAAATAATTCCAAAGAGTGAATGGATGGCCGATGGGATGACTCCGAAGATAGCCTGGAAGACGGACACAAATCCAGACCCGAGAGCCTTAAAGAAGTGGACAATCCCAGTAGTGCTCGAGGCATTGAATATTCTGGATACCAGCTCACCAAAGTGCTTGGGGAAGTTGGTATTTAATAGGGATTGTATCTCTGCTGATGATCTCGCAATCTGTAGCGCATACGTCTCTCTAGTGGATGTCAACGCGACCTGTTTCTGAAACAGTAGCGCCTTTAGTCTACTCAGCTTCTCATAATTCATATTAATAGTATCAATGTGAGGCCACACTTCTGATACCTTTATCTCTTGTGTGGGGGGAAAAAAAACATATCCACAACACGTAACGACCTTAGAGACCGAAATTGTATAGGCAATGCCCGGTCACATACCGCAACAGCTTTGATCGCTCAGCACCACGTAACTGCCATTGGTAAGTACATGAAATGCTGGTTGAATCAAAGAGACGGGAGTACCCTTCAGAAAACAGGCCAAGTTTGCCACCCCTGCATTGCAGTGGCCGTGAAGGCACACCTGCTTGCAGATCATAGAATGACTAGCAGTAGTCTCACAGTCGCTTCCACTAAGAAAGACTTCTGTTTCGCCGTTCAGACATTTATAATCAAAAGGCAACTCCCACTCTTCCTTAATGTAGCTATCACCCAAACGGTCATACCTGCCCACGGCAAGATGTTTCAAGCACTTCGAAAAACGAAAGGTGGATATGGGCAGATTAATAATGCCATGTAGGAGCCAGACAGTCGAAGGACTCTCTGCAATCGTAAAAGGCAACTTTTCCAACTTTTCTACATGAAGCATGGTGAAACTCGCTTCCCTTTTAGCCATTGTCTGTTGTTTCGCAGAGAGATTAAAGGCAGCGAACAGTTCAATACCGTTAATGTACCTCCGTGGAACACGGCCATTTTTCAATGTTTGTAACGTCCAACCAAGCTGCATAATAGATCGCAGCTGACTTTGTCCATGGTATACACCGGACATGTCTGACTGAATAATATCAATCGTAGATGACACTATATTTGTGAGCGAATAAATTCTGGTGGACAGGGTGTTCATGCCGTTATCGACAACCGCCAAAGTTCTTTATAAGTTTTCCTTATCTATCTGCCTTAAAGGTGCAGTGGCTTCTATCTGAGAAAGTTTCCTTATCTCATTATACATCGCATATACAAATCTTTTAAAGCCCTGTTTTCTAGGACCTAACAGGAAGTCCTGCAAGTCTATATTTTCAGAAAGTGTGTTCAGGTGTTCTTTAACTGCGTCTAACGTGTTAGACTGTACCCATTGTTGACACAGTTTACCCACACTGTACGTAGTGACTATCCCCTTGTGTTGACCTGAGATGAAGCGAGGATCTGGCTGGCTAATCTTAAAACCCCCTGAGGAATTTAAAAAACGAGCCTGACATCCATTTGTGTCTATTGGCCAAACTAACCACCCGCTTGGACTGGAAAGTGAAGAATTATAGGTACCAGCCTGAACCTTTGCATCTAGCTCTTCTTCGGTGTTATTCAAAAAGAATTGCCAACCATTGAATTTAGCCGGTGTGGGGATACTGGCCGTGTTCATTTCTTTTATTTTCGCTAACCCGAGGCAGGATGTCTGTTGAACAGTTTCATTAAAATAAATCATTTGTTCCGGAATCAGGCATGCTCTAAACAAGGCCTCCCTACCCTTTATTTGCCAATCCTGTGTCCCCCATACACTCTTTAAATCAATATTGTTCTTCCAGTGATCGTAACCTCCAATGGTAAGACGGGAACCAAAGGCATCTGAATATATCAATTTTGTATCTGTTAGCAAAATTTTCCTAATTTTGGACCAAGGCAATTAAAAAAAATATGACTTGGAGTTTCTTGTGTCATGCCCGGAAAAGTAAGTGAATTTTTCTAAATACGTTTTATGGCTCCCCACTGGTGGTGTTGAACAATGTTCCCATTGTGTGTAATTAAGTACAGGTCTATGTCTAGTTGCACAGTGCAGGTAGTAATGTCCCCAATTATTGTAGCAGAACATTTCCCCATAATTCATTGTATTTACATATACATCATCACTTTCAAATATCGAATAGTCCTTAATTTCAGTTAACATATTATCAACTGTCTGGACATCCCAATCATCAGAAAAAACACTGGGTGTGATAACATCTGTCATGGATATTTTGAATACATATGGAATTTGAATTACCTCAGTAGGCCTGTATATTTCAAAAGGAACTTTGTCCCACACAATCCCAACAGAAATGGGCACAGCTGAAATGTTCTCCGGGGACAAGTCTCTGCAGACCTTGTGTGAGGAATGATGTGGAGTTAAAACTTCATCTATTGGTGCCACCATTGCGCGTTCAGGGATGTAATGTCCATTTATAAGCAGGAAAAAAACAGTCATGAAACCAATCCCAAAAAATAAGGTGATAAATGTTAGGCAGAACCAAAAATAGTTCCACGGATATATCAAGTAGTTCTTTTTAAGCCATTGATATAGCTTGCATGTCTTTGAATCATTTTCAATCGTACGAGTGGATGAGTCTGAAGAAAAGTCATCAATGTCGACGAAGTAGCCAGAGCCAGTCTATGCAAAACAGGAGCAAGTTCAGTACTTGTAGATGTGTTTACTTCTCTTGGAGGCTCATAGTAAATTGTGCCATCAGTCTGTGTTGTATTGGTTTATAAAACGGGCAATTCTTGACCAGATGTAGTCGTGGAAGTGTTGACTGGAACCAGCAAGAGCTCATTCTCCGCCCTCCCAGTGGTCGAGGAGGAACTTATAGCATTGTTGGACATTGTAACATAGTCCATAGTAGTATTGGTCACTCTATTCTGAAGAGGAATGTCCTGTTGGGTAGTGAGAGGGGATCTGGAACCACCCAAGGGACCTCTGGGTCTACTGTGCAGGATCGGCCACATGGTGTAGTTTGACATTGTCAATTGAAACAAATCTGTTTCCTGTGGAACCAGGCAACTGTGGTAAGATTACAGTCCTGGTACCTGTATTCCCAAGACTGAGACTGGTGCTCTGTAGGATGGACCGAATTCCTTCTTTACAGTAATCTTTTCACAAACCAGATCCCCAACTGTAGGAATCCAGCCAGTGGAAGTTGTTGGAATATCCCTTATTCTAAAGGTGGCAGCACTGGTGGATGATTTTCTATCTCGAAATTGTTGAAGCTCCTGTAAAACAGTGAGACGTTCATTTATGTCAAAAGGTGTCTCTGCTGCCACCATACCAGAACCATCAAGATCAGGGACATACATAGGTATCCCAAAGAGAACCTCTTAGGGAGTTCATCCCCCAAAGGACCACCTTGGCAGATTATTCAGTGCTCTCTGGACCCCATATAGGTGATGAAGCCAGCTGCGGCCAGAAACTAATACTCTAGCTGTTAAGGACTGCTTTAGATCACGGTTCCACCTCTCCACAACCGAATTTCCCTCGGGATGGTATTGTGAGGAGAAATGGAGTTCAACACCCATCGTGCCCATGGTGTCCCTGAATGTCTTAGAGGCAAATGCAGGGCCCTGGTCCGAGTGGAATGCTGCAACCACATATGTACCGATAAAGATCAGCAAATCTTTGATAACAGTTCGAGCGTCAGCCGACTGCTGCGGCCATACCCACAGGAATTTAGAACAAGAATGTACAGCGACTAGAATGTATTTGTATGCACCATCCGGTTGGAGTGGACCTCAGTGGTCCAGGTACACACAATGTAATGGCCTACTGGACACCACGAGGGATCTCTGTGGTGGGCGTTTGATATTAGAGCCCTTTATTAGCTGGCAGATGTCACAACAAAGGACATTATGCTTTTTCTGTTTCTATAGACCCGGCCACCAGAATCTTCTCTGTAGGAGTGTTACCGTGGCCGAAATACCAGCATCAGCAGAAGCGACACCCTCATGTGCTGCTTTCACTAGATCTAATCTCTGGTCTTCGTTGGGGATTGCTCAATCTCCAACCCCAGGAAGTGTTACATAAGCAACATTCTGTGCACTGATATGGTATGAATATTTTGTAGGGTATCCTTTCAGAAGAGACGTGCCTTCAGCCGAAGCTTTCACAGCAGTCATTATTTCATTATCCAATCTCGTATGGGAACGAGTCACTGCAGCCACAGAAGCCGTAGCTACTGCAGATTTGGCCGCTCCGTCAGCCAAAGTATTACCGATAATGTGTATTCCTACACGTTGATGGCCCAATGTATGTACTACATGGACACATGGTAGCTTATCCTTTAGGTCAGCCACCCTCCCCCACAATGTCTTGTGTTTTATGGTGTTCCCTTTAGAATCTCTGAACCCGTTCAGTTTCCAATGATTAAGATAATCATTGTAAGACTGAACGCAGTAATATGAATCACAGACTATCAAATTCAGTCTTCCTGTCTCAGTTTTTGCTAGCGCTAAAATAAGGACTTTAAGTTCAGCCAACTGAGCTGTGCAGTCCCCGAGGGTCTGCGAGTAGGTATTGTGAGGGTGGAAAGTTTCATCCTTCATCACTCCACTCACGGCTGTGCAAGCGGCTGAGTATTAATGTTTGGTACCTACAGCTGGTTGGGCTGAACTATCAGTATAAATGACAGTATCATAGCTGTCTAATGGTAAAAGATGTAGCGAGCGGGGACTCTTGTTCATATTGGAGAAATTCTTGTGTCTGAAGTTTCGGATCAAAAATATAATCTACATCAGTAGCTGTCAGAGAAGTTGCCCACTGAATCCAGCGTGGGTGTAGTGCTTTAGCATTAGGAATGCTTGCTTTGGTGACGGCCTCTAGTGCTGGCACCGGGGTAACGACAATGATGCGTTTTCCCTGGGCAAGTGGTCTCTCTTTTATGACAGCCATCTGAACTGCAGTTAGAATTTTTTCTATGGGCGCAAAGCGTTGCTCTGCGTTCGAGTATAGATGAGATTTATATGCTATGGGCACCGTGTCATCCTCATTGAAGGTGACATACGTGAACCCAAGGGCACCAGCAATTATTCTGATGACCAAATTTTTCTTGTTGTCACAGGTGTGTAAGCGTTTAGCTTCTAGCATGTCCTGTTGCAAATCCCTAAGGATGCATGTATGTTCAATTGTCCAGTGTCTGCTAGAAAAGTCTGGACGTATTAAGTCACATAGTGGCTTAATGCGTTGTGCATAGTCAGGAATGTATGTTCTGCCAAAATTAAAGAAACCGAGCAATGACTGTTGTTTCCTTAGCGTATTTGGTGGGTGAAGTTGTGCACATTTTTCTAGGAAGTGTGGGGCCAGGCTCTTTCCTTAGTTCGATAGCTCATATCCCAGGAAAAGTACACTGAGAAAGGCGATCTTACTTTTCTTAAAGTTAAATTTATAATCGACTTCTGGAAACCCCAAAATTATGTGATCGACTCTCACAAGATGAATGTTCAGGTCGTCGTCTGTGAGATAAATGTCATCCACATAGGATAATGCCTCAGGATCAATATCATGTAATATTGACGTTACTTTGGCTGAGAACAGCCCTGGGCTGTTCTTATTGCCTTGGGGTAGATGGCAAAAGCGTTTTTGTGAGCCAAATGAGGATGCACTCAGGTCCCTACTTTCTTCCGCTCAATTCTGGCAGAAAAACCCGTTGGATATATCCAACATCGTTTTATATTTTTTGCGCACTATGTTATTTATAAGTGCCGTACTATGCGAATTTTGTATAGCATATGTATGGGTATCGCTGTTTCAATGTCTGTAATCTAAGACTATTCTATAGGAATGGTCTGGCTTCGCAACTGGAAATAACGGGTTATTCATTGCAAAGGCACAGGGCTCAATTACCCCCTGATATTCCTGCTGAGTGAGGATCTCCCTCACTGGAGCTTTCGTCTCATGTTTAACTGGATATTGTGGCTGAGGCTGGGGTGTAGACCTGATAGGTATTATATGACACGGATACTCCCTGTCCCAACCTACATGATTGCGATATAATGCAGGTGCCTGTGCTAGAGCCCAACTGACAGCGTAGGCTTCCTTTTTAGCCGCTGAAACAAGATTGGAGAAACAAGGTAAAATGACATTTTCCCCATGTGGGAGCTTACAGACGTGTACGGGCGGCCAATCTCTTTCGGCCAATAGGATGTATCAATTAAGTTTGTCCGTAAAGATCACACCAATGGTGCGTTCCACGTCTCCCTCAATTTGGATCTTTAGATCATAAAGTCTATCTGGTGGGAGTACATGCCCGTCCGCCGTTTCAACCGCAACAAAATCGCTAGTTGCTGTTGCATCCAGATGTTCTCTCAGACTCTGGCGACATATCGTGACCTCTGCTGCGCTGTCTAGCAGTGTCACTGCCCATGTTTTGTTCTTCAGCAAAGTTCTCAAGTGTATTGGCATTTTTAAGCGATAATGCTACCACCTTTTTCTTTTTAAACTGTGGCTTTCGTTGTGAAGTCTTCTCTTCTTTCTTGACTGTAGACTGTGGTGAGTCTTTCTTTTGTTTCACGTATTCAGGACGTCGGTCAGGACAGCCCCCTCTCTCACTACGCCTATCCGGAGCGTCCTGAATTTTTTTTAATTGATGACTGGATGCATCTTTTTGTTCTTCTTTTGCACAAGAAATACTGAGCTGGGAAAACCTGAACAATCAAGATGGCAAGGTACAATCGCCATTTTTTTTTAAGCAGAGCTTGCACTTCTATCGAAATGAGTTTTGACATTTCTGTAGAGAAGTGAGGAGGGTGAGGAAGAACTGATTGAAAAGGTTCTGAGTAGGGGTGTGGCTTAGCTGCCGACCAAGATGGCCGTGCAGCTATGAAGCTCCAAGAGACCTCACCGCCCAAACGCGGCCTCTCAGCCCCATTCTAACCCTCCTGGTATCCGATGCTATGTCGGGCCCTCTGATGGTGGAGGGGCCGTGCATCGGCCTGAGCAGCGATGCGCAACCGACGGGTTGATGGTTGCAGCCTGATGTGGGCCTTGGAGGCCCCGTGGCGATAAGGGCAGCGGGCGAGTCTGAGAGCGGGGCCACGGTGAGCATGCCCTGGATGGGCCTACCTGCACCGGGGGCATTGGGTGTGGCCTGCCGATGATCGCCCTCAGTCTAACCTCCCCACTAGCAGCGCTTGGGACATGGGATGTGCTCTCGCGCTGATGGAGCATTTTCCAGTTTGGCCCACTATCAACCTGCTCCGTCCTGCGCCCGACTGGCCCGCCAGCCTGGATGACCGGGCTTATATAAACATTGTACACCCTGCTTATCCTGCCTCCTCCGCTGCCTGAACACAGAATTGAACTTGCAGTGAGTCGGCCATGCTTGCCCTCAACAGCGGGTGAGTCCTCACTGAATCTTGGCATTTGCATTTAACCAGCAAGCCTTCACTGCAGCAGGACCACCAGCATTAGACGTGCGGCAAGACGGGCGGTCAGCAGTGTTACGCACACAGCACCATATTATCGGACTACCCCATACGGTGGGTTCCCCTACAGACTGCTCTGCCTGCGCAATTGTAGTGCTGGTCCCGCCACTGGCTGGCCCTGCAGGAGCGCCCCATGGGCAATAAGGCTTTTTGTATTCCAGCCCACAAGCAATATCACTGTGCAACCACTGCCTACAGTAATACCCCCAGGACCACATCCACAGTCCCAGGAGCGGTGGCCTTCTCCTTTCATTGCTGCTTGTATCTATTTGCTAGGCGCTGGTGCCATCTCTCCACTTCGCACACTGACAGCCTGCGCCATATCTCCTGGTCCCCAGATGCGGCACTCAACCACCGGGACAGCCTGCTGCAGCCCTCCCTTGTAGTGTCTGCATAATTTAGGCCCCAAGCCATACTGAGTGTTTCCATAAGATATCCTGGGGCGCGGAGACCCCCGCCAGAGACAACTGTCATTTGATGCTTCTAAGATCTCCAGACGGCGGGATCTGGATAACCCTATGGATTCCGAGGCTGCTGTAGGATCCACCGCTCCCACACACCTTAATAAAACCGCAATGATAATGTCATAGCTCAAGGCAGGATTTAAGGCTATAGACTCCCGTTTCCAAACACTGACAGCGCGCCTCGACAGCATGCACGAGCACCTAGATAAATACTCCACCAGACTGGATGGTGCCAAAAGCCAGATATTTGACACAGAAGATGCCAACGTTGCCCTCACCAAATGAGTTGAGAAGATAGAGCACCTGTTAAAAACAGATGCTGCAAAGAACGAAGATTTGGAGGCACATTCTCGCCGTAACAATATCCGCATCACTGTGGTACCCAAGACCACCAACACCGGGCGAATGGACACCTTTGTGGAGCAACTCTTAATTGCCCTCTTTGGGAGAGGTGCTTTCACAGATACCTTTGTTGTTGAGAGAACTCATCGGTCTCTGGTCCCCCAGCCTGTACCCGGCACCCTTCCACTTCCCATAATGGCCAGGTTGCTCAATTTACA
Organism: Pleurodeles waltl; assembly: GCF_031143425.1. Classification (NCBI taxonomy): domain Eukaryota; kingdom Metazoa; phylum Chordata; class Amphibia; order Caudata; family Salamandridae; genus Pleurodeles; species Pleurodeles waltl. The sequence goes on from NC_090443.1 coordinate 1,014,045,164, forward strand.
AGACCGTGATTCTACATTCCGCCTATCCTGTGACAAAGACCCACTACAACATCAGGGAATGACTGTGTCGCTCTTCCCTGATTCCACCCCTTGGTACAAGAAGCCTGTTGCAAGTATATAGAAGTTAAGCAACTATTGCAGAAAGGTGGTCTTTGATATGGCATGTTGTATCTAGCATATTTGAGGGTTGAGACTCACATTTTTAACTCTCCCACAGAGGCTGTGCATTTTTGTAAACAACATGGCATGGGACTTGATAGGTTTGGCCACCGCTCTCTCAGCAATATTCGCAATTCGACTCTCAGGAGACCTTTTCCACCTTACAGCGGATACTTCCTCCCCACTGGCTCAGATCTTGACTCCTGAACTGCCGTGACGGAGATTAGACACTATTACAAGCGCCTCTAGACAAGAAACACTGATAGGTCCACACTTCTTAGATTCCCAACCTTTCAGCTGGCGAGGTCGACTTAAAGGGAGTGTTGCTACATCCCCAAGGTGTATACCGCACTATTGATTTCTGCTTCTTCTGCTCATGTTGGGTTGATAAGAATTCATTTAGGTTGTTGTCCTCTTGTGTGGGGGGAGGTCTGGGAAAGTTTGAATTGATTTGTTTGGTTTTGGATGACTGCACATATTATCCCCTACTTGATAACCTGTGATTCGCACTCAATCCGGTCACTGCACACCATTACTACCCCACATGACTGCACAAGCATCTAATTCCCACGCTATCAGGGTTTCCTGTGCTACAGGGAACATAGGGGGACTTAATAATCCCAGGAAAGGGAAACAAGTTTTTTTTACCTAAACAGGCATGATATTCAGTTAGCCATTGTGCAAGAAACGGACTTAGCCCCCAGTATCACCAGCACAAGCAAGCAACTATGCATTTTCTCACATTAGAGTACATACTCCCACGGGGTATGAAGACTCATACATAAAAACCTTCCTTTTGTTTGCCACAGCACGCTTTCTGATGCAGGGGGTCGCTATTTACTAGTACATGGTCACCTGGCAGGTGTAACCCTCCTTTTGGCCAATCATACGCACCAAATGTAGATACGCCAGAATTTGTCCACAATCTTTTAACCCACAAAGACAAATTCCAGACCAAACACATCCTTTTTGGGTGCAACCTTAACCGTGCACACTCCCCGCAGCTAGACACTATGGACACCACTGGAAGTACAAAGCCACAATCATTACGGACCTTATCAATACTTTTGGATGCTTGTCACCTCTCGGACTCTTGTTGCTCTCTCCACCCCTCCATTCCAGGTTACACCTTCTATTCCAGCCTGCACAACGTCTGGTCCTGCATAGATCACTGATACCTATCCCCTGCACTCCTTCTGTGGCTCTCAGATGTTACATGTCACCCGCGCACCTTATCTGAGCACTCTCCAGTGGTAATCTCACTTCAAGGGCCAGATGTAGCAAGCAGTTTTGACCATTCTGTGTCTATGGGAAAATGTGTTTGTACATATGGCCCCAAATCCCATGCCAAGCACCACCTCTACGCACATGACGATTTCCCATAAATACCTTACACGACACTGTCTTCCGTACTGAAGTCCGAGATTCTGTAACAGAATATTTCACTCTGAACACAGGCATGGTGGAACATCATGCAACACTGTGGGAAGCTTTAAAGGCCCACATCAGGGGAATATGCATTGCAAAGCATGCTGGCATCCTGCGCTCTATGTATAAGAGGCGAGCTCGCACTAATGAAAAAAAAGCTGTCAGATTTAGAGAGTCAAGCCCACAAGGCCCTGTTACAAGAATTCTGTGAAACAGCCAAACACAAAGTAGTCTTTCTCAGTAAATAGGCACACACGCGGTGCTACAGCAGAGGGGAGGGACCTGGCTGCACCCTAGTTGGGCTGCTCCGACCCTCATAGCAAGCTTCATATATTATCTCACTACAGTAGGATGATGTTACAACGGTAATGGACACTCCTGTCGAGCTGGAAATGTTAACGGCCTACTATAAGTCCCTGTACATTTCGCATACCACAGGTGCTACTGATGCCCTCTCCAAATACCTGGCAGAGATGGCAATGATATGGCTGGACAACGGCCATCAACAGTTTTTGTCCTCTCCCATCACTTGTGATGAAATCTCTCAAGCCATAGATGTCCTGAGTGGCTCCAAGGTCCCGGGCCTGACGGTTTTACCGGGGATTTCTATAAAGCTTATAAGGAGCTCGTAGTTCCTCAACTGTCTGAGGTCTACGCTGAATCCCTAGAGCACAGTACCCCCCCCCCCCCCACTACACCTTGTGAAGCTGTCATCATGCTACTCCTTAAATCTGGCAGGCCATCACATCTTTGCACCTCATAAAGGCCTCTTTCGCTTTTGAACCGTGATAATAAGATATTGGAGAAAGTGCTCGCCACGCAGCTGTCTTTACTGGTCGATAGCAGAGTCGCCCCTCTGCAAAATGAGTTTGTTCCACAATGCTCTACGTCCATTAATCTTCACATGATATCCGCAGTCCCTCATATCTCTCCTGAGGTCCCTGCTACAGTGTTGTTCCTTGATGCTGAGAAGGCGTTCGATTCCTTGGAATGGTGCTTTCTACATGCTGTTCTGACAAAACTCAGTATCCCTAGTGGTTTCAGGGACTTAATCAAGTTATTATACACCAACTCCCTGGCACGACTGAGAGTCAATGGGACTCTGTCCAAACCGTTCACACTGTCACACGGCACCAGGCAAGGGAGCCCACTTTCCCCCTTATTACTTATGGTTTGCATGGACCCGCTCATACACCACCTCCAGAAGCACCATATGCACAATCTATTTGCTTTTCCCAAGGACCGCTATTGGTTTCACTTTTTGCAGATGACATTTTACTGTTTGTTCGGGACCCGGGTGGGAACCTCCTTCCACTGATCGAGGAGGTGACACGTTTTAGCTCATTCTCCGGCCTTTCCATCAATTGGAACATATCAGATATTTTCCCACTAACCGTGGCCACTGCGCCCTGTACGCTCGCTTACCCTGTGCTCTGGTGTGAAGAATCCACTAAATAACTCGGCACTTACATAGGGACAACGCAATTACGGGCTGGCAGTGGACAAATTACCAACCCAAATTAAACAATGGTTCTCTTTGTCTTTATCCGTTGCCGGCCGTGTGGCCATCATGGGTCCTGTATTTATTTCTGAAATCCCCATTGCACTAACTAAAAATCTTTTCAGCACATTCTGTAGCTTCCTCACAGCTTAATATGGGTGGGACGCCAACTCCCCATAAGTTGGAATACAATGACACTACCATTTCGAACAAGGTGGTTTTGGGTTTCCTGTCCTTTGCCCCTACTATTTGGTCACCCAGGCCCACTACATGTATTTCTGGCACCACAAAGATGCTGGAATCCAATGCCTCAAGCCGGAACAATCGCTAATTTCACCCTCCCCCCTGTCTACGTGTTGCCTCCCTAGGAACCCAACAGAGATCCAGACTCTTCCCACTGCATGCTGGGCCCGGACCAAGTTGCTGGGGTACTTGGGCTAGGACACACTCTACTCCCAGTATATCCCTCTTCGCAACAACCCATGGTTACCCATGACCTGTGAGCGAATAACACAGTGATCTACTGTGACCCATATGCTCCACAACATGGGAGACATGTTCTCCTATTCCGTGGCGCGAACAACAACTGGTTTAATGACAGAACGCTCTACCTCTCACATGGACCAGTTCTTGTTGCACCGTCTTCATTAGCACTTTATGTGTTACTCTACCTGCCTATCCTGCTGAACCCAAAGATTTCACCCCCCTCCCTTTACTGATAAATACCCGGGATAACGCCCATCTCATCTGTTAGTGTGCTTTTTTCTCCAAACACACTCCAGTGAGGCAGAGCGCTCAAGGGCTGCCTGGGAAATAGAGCCCTCACTGATCAGATGTGGTATTACTGCTGTGCACAAACAAAACTGGTCTCCAGTAACTACAGGCATAAACTACTCCACTACAAACATCTGCACCGCCCCTATACTACCCCTCAGGCCCTCACTAAACTTGACCCTTGCGCTGCAGAGCGGACGGACTTTGTACACCTGTCCTGGGCTTGGCCAGACATATCCACATTTTGGACAACTAGTTTTTCCATATTATCCCACATGGTTGAGCAGGAACTCGCCCCAGATCCTCTCACAGCCTTGCTGGGGTATATTAGACCCCTGGCTCCCAGCACATGCTGCTTTGCGGCACTGGCGCTGTTAGTGGCCAAGCTGCAGATTGCCCTGCACTGGGGCAGTAGTACTCGTCCCATGGCGGCTTCCTGGTTGCGGGTCCTCACATAATGTGACACCACTAGTGAGCTTTCCACATCCCTACAACTCTCATCCTCCAGATCCAAATACATATGGCAGCCACTTTGCACCTTTCTCTTTTCTCAATCCCTCATACCCCCTTTAACACAGATGATAGTTCCTCTGCTTGAATAGATGCAGGAGACCCTGCCACATGATATACATGCACGTTCGTTCACGACCTCACTTAAGTCTCAAGTCGCCCTCTTCTTTTCCCTCCTGTGAAAATGATTTTTTTGTTACTCAGTGCTTCTCTTATCCCGTACAAGATGCACACCTTTGTTCCTACTCTCTTGCTTATACTGATGATTCTACCATGCACCGCTAGTAATCCACTGTAAATCTTGTTTTTGTTGTTGCTATTGTTATGTTTCAATCAGTGTATTTCTGCAAAACTCTTTATAAATAATTTTTCTAAAAAAAAGGAAAGGTTCTAAGTAAAGTTTGATAACATAACCTTGAATGGTGTTTAATACCCATGGGTCTGACGTTACTGAACGCCATATTAGGAGAAAATATAGAAGATGGCCTCCTACATGAGGACGGCCAGAAAGGAGACTTACTAGATTGTTGTGAATATGTGGAACTGATGTTTTCCCTCTTGGGGAAATCTATTCCCCTCAGGGGGTAAACCTGTGGTCTGTATTCTTGGTATGATGAATTGAAGGCACCACGGAAACCTTGGTTGTTGTACCCTCGGCTGACAAAGTGGTTCCTCCCTCTGCCGGCCCTGATGAAAACCCAGTTGGAGAACATCTTGTTGAAAGACTGTTGGGGCTTGTCAAAAGAAGCAAATGTTGCTATGTATTTGCTGAGTTCCTTGATAAAAGTGTCCCCTAACAAAAGGCCTTCCGCTTTGATCCCTTCATCAGCCACAGCAAGGTTTACTAGTTTTGGGTCTAATTTAAAAAGGAAACCTTTTCTGTGCTCATTGGTAATAGCCGAGTTGGCATTGCGTAAGGCACGTTGGACCCATAAAGACAATTCCTCTGGGTTGATCAGGGCGTTTTCAAGCCTGGTAGCTTCAGCTAAAAAAAAAATGCAGGTTAACGTCCCAACAGTGTCCAAACGTTTGTCTTGGCAAGTGTACCATGCCTTGCCGATCCTTTTACGGGGATCTTTTCCTAATCTGGAGAAGAAGGTTAGGAGAGAAGGATCTATGGAAGGGGTAATAGTGATTTTTGAGGGAAGGGAGGGGTGTGGGTATTCAGAGGTTAGTTTAGCCATAGTCTGTTTGTCTAATGGGGTGCGTAATCTGGAAGAGACATACTCTCCTACATGGTCCGCAGGAAACCACTCTGTAGAATGTGGGTGGTGAATGTAATTTAGGTCGAACACTGGGACTCCTTCAGAGTCTGTGACCAAAATAGGTTTTGAAACCTCTTGTGGATTAATTTTGGGTTGCTTTATTTGCGGAGGAGCAAAAGGCTCCCAATTCCTATTATCGGGTTTACCACTGTCCAAATACGCATCCCCCACGTCATCATCAGTGTCAGGAATGTTAGGCCTGCGAGGAGGCCCATCACCTGTCTTGTGTGAGAGGTTCTCATTAGCCAACAGCGCCACTTTAGGAGATCTTTTAAGTAATGGGCACTTTCTGCTATCTACAGCAGAATGGGCCAAAATCGTCTTTGAAACAATATTAATTATTGAATTTTCAAAATTTATGGTTAGCTTATCCATTGAGGCAGAAACTGCCTGTTCAACTGATACTTGAATCAAATAATTTAAATTGTCTTTTACAAACTCCTCACCTTCAATAATGTCATGCGTTATAGGAGACCTGTCAATCTCCATGCTGTGAAAAAATGTGTGAGCAGCACACAAATCTAAAACTGGCAAAAATGGGTTACAAAGCTGTAGGGAATAGGGAAGGAAGAAAAAACCCACCTATGGGTGGAGAGAAGGGAGGAACGATTGAGGGAGAGGTGGAGACTGGAGAGAGCAGGGACTGGTACATCAACCAGCAACCGGGCAGAGCAGACGATAGTTTTCTATGGCACCGTGAATATAAATAACAGTGCCAGAGAAAGGGGGGAAAAAGAAGTAAAAACCTGGTGACCACAAGCATAACGAAAGGCAAACACTACAGGTGAGGTAACAACGTTTCTCCCAACTGCAGCATAAAATGGCCACTGCGGTCTGAGGAGAGTGTCGGCAAGACAGCGCAAGGAAAGTGGTGCTTGCGGGCGTTGCGCAACAAGCCGACTGGAGAAAACACAGCAAGAAAACAGAAGCACACAATTTATTTATGCTAACAGAAAATATAAAGTTGATATTAAAGGAGTATTACAAACGTTAGAATATTGACATGAAAATACTTATATTGACTGCGAGGAGCAAGAAAAGAGGGCTTGTTTGCAATCAAGTTAAGTATTATAGGGTATGTAGGTTTGTGATTGGTGCATTACTTTGGACTACGTTTTACATTCCATTGGCTATGGATCGTTGCCTCATGGGATTTGTAGTTTCCCTTATTGTCTCAACTGCTTCTATTAAAATTCCGGCAGGAAAAGATAGCATAATCTCCGGTCATGAAATAAAATTTTAAATATGTCACTTTTTGTGACACTACACCACCCCAATGCTTTCACACAAGGAGCAGATGTACTAAGTTTTGGAGAGCGTTGTGTTTTCTCAAAGTGTGAGAGAGAAACTGACCCAGTTCTACTGACGTATGGCTTTGTTTTCCACTCCCCCATTGCTACTACAACGCCATGCACCTGTTCACAGACCCATGCACCGCAGTGCAGTGTTTGTGCTTTCTGTCAAGCATAGGTTTTCTGCTTCCAGTGTAAAAATAAGCACTGGCTTTTGCGTAAAGACCATAGCCTAATATTGGTTGTTCTTAGGTATGTACTGGAAGAAAGAGGAGTGAGTAATAGAAGACTTGAAATTCTATAATTTTGCTTTGTCTTGAAGTGTGTGGATGTTTGGTCTATGGGGCCGCTGTTTTCTTGCTGTGCATGATGCATAGTGCAAGGCACAATACCACTGTGATCCTGTAGCTGCCTTTATGCCGGGATTGGACTAAGGTAGAGAGAAAAAGATAATTGTGAAACTAGTCGTGCCTGCTATTCCTAATGGGGGAAGAGATTCCGCGGTCATGAGTCATCAGATCTCCATTCTTTCCTTGGTTTGGCGATTGATTCTGTTTATTGATTGGTGTGATTCTGTATTATTTATTTTCAGAACTCTTGGTTTTCACTTCCTTTATGAATTCCAAGTAATCTTGCATATTTCTTGTCTTTGCAGTGACGTAATGTTATATTTTTACAGCTTCAATGTAGAAGGAGGTTCCAGATTCATACCTTTTTGCAGGGTTTTAGGTCAGATTAGGGGGCAGCTTAGAACAGTAACCTGGAACAGAAGGTTCTGTACTGGGATTCTTTTTGGAGATTTACTTGGATGAGTGGTAGACGCTTACAATTAACTGGCAGATAATCAATGCAGGGCGCCTTGAGTGTGAGCCAATGTAGCGTTGCGAACAATGATATGATATATTTAATGTGTGAAGATGTGGGTGCAGTTTTCAGGGTAGAAAGAGCCAGGAACCTAGGTAGTGAACAATTGTGTAGCCTAGATGAATGCTCTTGAGAACAACTTGGTGGATCGGTGTTGGATAGAAAAAGTATATGATTATGCACCATTTGAAGCCACATATGAAATTCACAGAGAAGCTAAAACATTTCGGGTGCCACTAGTTGTCCAAGCTAACAGAGAAAGTTTTACTTTATTGAGTTGCATTAATGGATACAATCAAAGCAAATATGAATAACCTACATAATGAAAGAGCACAAATGAAACTCCAAAAATCCAGTGGAAGAGCCTGGATGTCAGATGCTCCAGGCCCTACGTGCAATCCATGAAATCCCAGGAGGACCAAAAGCTGTTCCTATCCAAAAGGAACAGCCTATTACAGATGATCAAGTGAGGCATTACCATGAACACTAAATGCACTTTTCAAATGAACATCAGGAGAGTAGCATTCCCCTGACCACTTTTTACAACAAAAGCAGGAGAAGAAAACTGCAGAACCCAATGAAAGATACTGGTTTTGTGAGACGGGTAAAACAATGTTTTTTTGACTCCCTGACCACAGCACAGTCACCTCCAACTTGAGGGACAGCTAGAAGCTAAAGCTAGTATGAAAGACTAGGCCATGCTAAAGGGCTGTTACTTGCCCTCATTACATCTTTCGTGCGCCAGTTCCTGTGTGGCCACTTTCCTTAAAGCAGGTGACCATTATGGAATGCTGTTATCCATCGTGTATCAGTGTTTCACCAATCCAAGATGGCCAACGTGTTGGTTCTAAGTGTGGTGTCCATGCTGGAACTTTAAAACAAGGGTACGCTATGTACAACATCACTGCCAGAGCTGCAAATGCTGCCATGTTTAGTTTCATTAGTGGAAGTACATGCCCGCTGTGTCCAGATGGCAGCATCTTTTATTTTTTCTATATGTATTCTTTTGATTTTGCTAAGTCGACCAGAAGTAAGATTTTTTCGTCAAATCATCATCTGTTGACAAAAGTCAAGAGCTTCACTTACTTGGGGGTTCTGTTTGATAACAAGCTAAGCTGCATCCCACTGGTAGTGGACAAAAGGCAGGACCTTAGGAAGACCACAGGTGCCATCTTTTGTTTTGCCGATAGGTTGGATAGCAGACACTCAAGGCCCTAATAAAGACTTACAAGGGTAAGTGTGTGTCAAAAGTGCTGTATGGGTGTGACATCTGGGGCTATAGGGCCAGGAAGGATATACAGAAGGAAGAAAATCAGTTTTGCAGGTGCATCCTCTATGTCCCTTAAAGCACCCCCTCATTTAACGTGCATGAGGAGCTTGGTGTTAAATACATCAGCGATTTGATAGCTGTTCATCCTTTATTTTCATGGGTCTGAGAGACTGCCTGTTAATGGATGGTGTATCTAAAATACCGTGGCTTAAATATATCAGGGATGCTCTTTCTTCATTAGGGCGTCCTTAGTTATTTTCAAATCCTGAGGGCATTGGAAGAAGGGGCTCCAATTGGGTAAAGGAGTGTTAGGGCGCGGATGCTTAGGGAAGGAACAGAGTTGTTGAAACCCCAAGTTAGAACTTATGTTTTGGTCACCACCGCCCTGTATGGAGCCTTATTTATCGGTAGTGAAAAACAATGGAGGCAGATTCCTGCTTGTGAGATCCAGACTCATCCCTCTTTCACTTGACTGCTGCTTCTCCTAGAGGTTGTTATGAGTTTGCGACAAGTCTCTGCGGGATACCCTACACCTGGTAATGTTTTGTAAGTTTCAAAGGGAACCTAGAAGTTCTTTTTTAGTAGCATTACTTAAAGGGAGAGGAGTTTTACAAGTTTGCCCCACCCTTTTTACATTTACAAATGTTTCCAGATGTGTTGGTTTTAACAAATGTTGTGCATTTTTTAAGAGCAATGTATAATATAAGATGTTTACAGGATAATTCATTTTGTCTCTTATGTCATGTGAAACGTCTGTGTAAGCAATGTTGATTACAATTTTTAATTCTTGCATGGTTTTTATGTGTGCTTTTATGGTTTCGCTATAGTAACTGAATAAAGAGAATTTGGATTTGATTTGAATAGGCCATACTAAGGGGCTGTTGCTTGTGCTCATTACATCTGTAGTGCGCCAGTTCTGGTGTCGCCACTTCCTCTATACAGGAGACTATTGTGGAATGCTGTTATCCATCAGGGTTTCACCAATCCAAGATGGCCAACGTGTTGGTTCTAAATGTGATGGCCAGGCTGGAACTTTAAAACAATAGTACACTATGTTCAACACCACTGCAAGAGCTGCAACTGCTGCCATGTTTAGTTTCATTAGTTCAAGCATATGCCCGCTGTGTTCAGACAGCAGCATGTTTTCTTTTTTGTACATGGATTCTTTTGATTTATTGTGCATATGTTGTTGAGTTTGTGTGTATTTTATATTGTTTGAATCAGAGAGTGAACGCACTAGTGAGTCAATGGATGACTGAATGGATGCATGAGTCATGTCTTACTAAGCACTTAACCCCAACAACGACACAAAAGACACAAAAAACACTTTCAATCAGAAGCCAGATCTATTGGCATTGTCCAATCATTGCAGACTAGGAGCTCAGTTTTGGAAGTTTGGTTTAGGATGCTTAGTCAGCATCCTCTCTTCAACATACATGTCTCCAGTGCCTCACAAGTGGTAGATGTAGTTTTCCAATCCCCAGCACAACTATGAGCACAGGAGGATCTGGGTGGAATAGCAGACGTGGGTCTGGACCTGCTACGTTGTGCATGAAGAGGAAACACCAACCAGGTGGTCTAGTTAAATAAGTGATTAGACTATGATAAAAGCATGAGCATAACACTGATCCAGCTATAGGACTTCACTCGTAGGTCAGGGAAGTGGTGTGATGCACTGATGAATTTACTGACCTATGAACCTTTTTGATAAACCTTACTTAATGTACACAATCTCCAAAGCCCCTCATGCTATCCTCCCCTACCACCAATCCCCTCCTCTGCCCAGTGCAGCATAGGGCTCGCAGCTCAGTGCCTGGTATTAAAAAACACAAAGACACAACCCGCTGTCACAGACCTGCCTGCTTCAAGCCGCTTTGTATAACAAAGCTACCTAGGACGTAATCTGTTCTATTTTTTCAGGGAAGTGACTCAAGGAATTACACTGCTTTTTACCTGCCATATTTTTCATTGGTAAAAGCTATAATTCTTGAAAGGTGCAATTTTTACCAACCTTCACTTTTGGAAAACTGTGTGGGGAAATGTTCTAAAAAAGGTCAGATTTAATATTTTTCTGTTGTGCTAATACATTATCTTTGCTTTTAAGATTGGTGTCTAGATGTAAACCTTGCTTTCTCATAACCAAATAGACCAGCAGCATTTTTGTTGTCATGAATTTGTGTTCAGTTCAGATACATACAATCGTCACCTTTCATGAAAATCTCGTACTCGTAGGTCATAGGTAGCAACCTTGGCAATATGTGTATAAGCTATCCCTTTGAACTTTTACCTGTGAAGGAAAAAGGTTACGTTGAAAAAAAATACATTTACTTCACCTGTCTTTATCTGTTTGCTCTTCTGCCGAGTCACCGCACAGTTCCTGGAGGGATTAGAAAAAGAGAAAACCCCTCTGAGGTCCCCTAGTTGGACTCGGGGATCCCTTCGGGTCCTCAGCTATCCTCATCCCTGTCGTCATCCGATTCATTGATTACCATGTACTCAAACAGGAGGCCGTGGGTCATCTTGGGGCAGATTTAGTGTCTCGGTTGGACCTGACCCTTTTTGCAGGATTATCCCCAAACTTTTTGCCTTCTTCCTCCTATTTTTTCTGAGCTGTTTGTGTTGGCTTTAGGACTCTGGGCACGTTACTGCTGCTAACCAGTGCTAAAGCGCATATGTTCTCTGTCTGAATTGTATTGGTGATTGGTTTCTCCATGACTGGCATATTTGATTTTACTAGTAAGTCCCTAGTAAAATGCCCTGTGTGTGGCCAGGGCATGTACATCAAATGCTGCTAGTGGACCTGCAGCACTGATTGTGCCACCTATGAGTACCCTGTAAACATGTCTCAGACCTGCCACTGCAGTCTCTGTGTGGGAAGTTTTAAACTGCCCTTTCAACGTTACACTTGCACCCACTTGCCTGGCTAAAACCCTCCCTTTTACTATGTATAAGTGACCCATAAGAAAGGCCCAAATTAGCCCCATGGGCAGGGTGCAGTGTATTTTAAAGGTAGGACATGTACTGGTGTGGTTTACATGTATTGATAGTGAAATACTGCTAAATTTTCTTTTCACTATTACATGTCCTATCTCTCCCAAAAGATAACATGGGGATTGCCTTGAAGTATCTTTTAAGTGTAATTTCCAATTGGGAGCACATAGAGATATGGGGTGTGGGGTCTCTGAACTCACAATTTAAAAATACACCTTTTGTTGAAGTTGGTTTTTGAATTGTAAGTTTAAAAATGCCACTTTTAAAAAGTGTGCATTTTCTTGCTTAACCATTCTTGCCTCTGCCTGGCTGTGGAATACACGTCTGGGTCAGTATGACAGTTGAGCTATTTGTGAATTGACTCTAGACAGTCACACAAAGGGAGCTGAGGTGTGTCCTGTTTTCCTGATGGATCTTCCTGAGGTAGAGTGGTGGGAGGAGTTGTCCTCACATAAAGCAGTCTCCAACCCCTTGCAGTGTGTCCGGGGCCAGGGCAGGAAAGGCAGGGGCTTGTTCACTACAAAGACTTCTCTTTGAAGTTTGCCTACTTCAAAGACAGAAATAGATGTAAGTACTGTAACTCTGACACAACAAAGTTAGAACACTTCTGAAGACATCCTGCCAGGAAGAAGAGCTGGGTGCTGTAGGAGTGACTGCCACTCTGCCTATTGCCTTGTTGTGCCGGCCTGCTTCTTGCTGCTTCAGAGAAAGGACTGCACTTTGCTTTCTACATCCTGCTTTTCAAGGTTCTCCAAAGGATTGAACTGAGCTTGTCTCCTGTTAAGAAGGCTCAGGGACATCAAAAACATCATCTGGCAGTGCCTGGGCTCTTCTGCTGAGAGTCTGGACTTGCCAAGTGGTGCCAACTCCAGTCGCTGGGCTCTTGAAAGTGTAAGCTGGTGACCTGAAGGAGAAAATCCACGCACCGGCGCACCGCTTATTAAACATCGACACAGTGCTGTCCCTTGGCTGGAAAATCGGCACATCTGTCTTGTGGCTGCACAATCGGCGCGCCGCCTGTTTCACCAAGGCTCCATTAGCACAGCACTTCTGGATTTTCCACACATCATTTCCAGGGCATCAATTTCTCATTGACCCTGCACTGCAGTAAGGAACCAAGACTGTTTTTTCAAAAATCAACGCATCGCTTTTCCTGTGAGTAAAGAAAGCCTCACATCACCTGCAGTAAGGAAGCAACGCATCGCCTCTCCTGCGAGGAAAGAATCGACGCATCACTTACCCTGCGCAGAAAGGAACTGATTCATCAATTTGCTTTTTGGCGCCTCACCTTCCTTGCAGCCTGCATCTTCTTTGTTTTTGACGCATCTGAGGTACTTTGTGCTAAATCGATACAACCATTGATTCCTATGGAAAAAGATTCATTTAAACCTTTTAAAAGTGATATCTTTACTAGTGTATGTTGGATTTTAGGCAGTTTGGTCTTCTTTTACTCAGCTAACTATTAGTTTTTTTTCTAAACTGGTGTGGAGTACTTTTGTGGTGTTATCACTGTGTTACTGTGTATGTGTTCAAGCACTTTACACATTGCCTCTGAGATAAGCTTGACTGCTTGAGCCAAGCTACCAAGGGGCTGAGCAGGGGTTATCTTAGCTGTGTGGCTCACTTACCCTGAATAGAGTGAGGGTCGCTACTTGGACAGGGTGCAAACCACTGCCTACTAGAGACCCCATTTCTAACAGCCTTCTTCTTCCCCACTACCAGGTGGGTTCTGGAAAATAGATCATCTTTAAAACAGCACAGGAGTCTTCAGCAGTCCTGGAGGTCTCTGAATGCGTGATTCCCTCGAAACAGACCATACATTGCCATGTCTGAGGTGATGCAAGTTGTGGGTATCAGGTTCCCAAACTCCTTATGTAGATCCTTATTAGGTCTTGGGCATAGGCGCATCCCCAGTGAAAGTCATAGGGCGTCTTGTCTGCGGTGTATCCTCTCGCGCAGTACCTGGATCAGTTGAGGCCTCCTTGATTGGCCATCGCGGCAATGTCTTTGTGTTTGGTGGTCAGGCACCAAGAGGAGACACTCTTCCATGCGTGGTCTGCTGTTGCAGAGGAAAAGGCGCCAATCTGATCGCTGACATCCCATGCACACATCTGTCATTGGACAGCCTTCAGAGTCCACTGGTTTGAATCAGCAGCCTTGAGGCGAAACTCCTTGACAAAGATCTCCACTTCAGGATGCTGGCGATGGCGGGTACTTCTTTGCCTCCCTTGTCATGGGTCTTGAGCATTACCTTTCTCTTCACTCTGTCCATCCTAGAGTTCCAGATGAATTAGAAGATCATTCGCATGATGGCTTTGGCCGTTCGAGCCTGCACTGGTCACTTTTGGCAAGGTCTCGTTCCGCAGGATCAAAGTCTTCCCTTCAATCTTCAGCTTCCAGAAGTCTGAGGGGAAATGGCAGGGAGTCTTGGATGAGGGTCTAGTGCCTGAAGAGAAGAGTTTCTGACTTGGTGCTGTTGATCTTCATTCCTGATGCCTTCCTAAACGCAAAGCATGTCTTCTTCACAGAGTGTCCGTCTGCACTGAAGACTGAGATGTTTTCCAAAGTAAAGGGAGCACCTCACTTCACCCTTCCCATTGCTGTCTGGTATTGTCCTGTCTGTGATGTTCTCATTCTGCCTGGTGTGTTTGCCGAGGAGCTGTATAACACAAATGTTGTACCTGGCATCCTTAGTATGGTTTCCCTTAATTTATTTGCGTTCTGACCTCTTGTTTTGCTGACTATGTTTTTCCAGACTTTAAGACTCTGGACACTTTATCACTGCACCACTGCTAACTAGTGCTAGAATGCATGTGCTCTCTGCTTAACATATGGTAACATTGGCTTAGCCACAATTGGCATATTTAATTTACTGATAAGTCCATAGTAAAGTGTACTACCTGTACCCAGGGTCTGTAAATTAAATGTTACTGGTAGATCTACAGCACTGGTTGTGGTACTCAGTTCAGTAGCCCCTTAAACATGACTCAGGCCCACCATTGCAGAGTCCGTGTGTGCACTTTTAAACTGCCATGTTGAACTGGCAAGTTAATCCTCCTGCCAGACCCAAACCTCCCTCATTAATACATGTAAGTCAACCCTAAGGTAGGCCCTGGACAGCCCCAAGGGCAGGGTGCAGTGTATTTAAAAAGTTGGGCATGTACTTATACATGTCCAGATAGTGAAAAACCCTTAAATTAGTTTTTCACTACTGCAAGGTCTATCTCTCCCACACAATAACAATGGGATTAGTTATTACATTTAATAAGTGTAATTTCCGATTGGGAGGGATGGGACCCCCAAGTTTGGTGTCCCTGGAATCACAATTTAAAATGAAGTTAAGGTGAAGTTGGATTTTAAATTGTAATTCTGTAATTCTGTTTGTAAGATAATTTTCTTGGATACTTCCCTAAAGTGCTCTTTGAGCCCTTTTTGTTTTCCTCCAGGTATTCATCCACATCACATCCCCTGGGCTTGAGTTACAATAGTTGCTGCAGTTTGCTTTGCAGCCTCCTGAACTAACTCTTCTTTTCCTGTGCAGCAGCTTTGCTTGCGTCCTATCCTGGAAGAATATCTGGAACCTGACCTTCATCCATTCCCACCACTCATCGGTTGAGTGAAAGAGGTCTTTCATGTCCCTCCACTCTACACATGCACTCCTCAGGTTTGCCACTAACTCCTCTTTCTCCAGCAAGGAGAAGTTCAGCTTCAAGGAACCAGGGCCAGTTGACAACTTCCCTGTAAAGTCCCCTTGAATCTGACTGCTCTATTGTCACAGGAGTGGATGGCAACCCTGAAGCTTCACCCAGGCTTCATTTTTGGGGAGGTAAATAGGAAGTCAATCCGGGCCTGCACTGAACAATTAGGTCGACTCCAGGAAAAAGTCCTTCCATTCGCCCCCATGCCCCTGACGACGTCCCACAGGGATGCCTTCCCTACCATCTCGACCAACAAGCTAGATGTCATGGCTATCCCTACAGAGCCTGACTCAGGGGGTCATTCTGACTTCCGTGGGCGGCGGAAGCCGCCCGCCTGGCGGGAACCGCCAGAAGACCGTACCGCGGTCAAATGACCACGGCGGTCATTCTGACTTTCCCGCTGGGCCGGCGGGCGACCGCCAGAAGGCCGCCCGCCGGCCCAGCGGGAAAGCTCCTTCAACAATGAAGCCGGCTCCGAATGGAGCCGGCGGAGTTGAAGGGGTGCGATGGGTGCAGTGGCACCCGTCGCGATTTTCAGTGTCTGCTTTGCAGACACTGAAAATCTTTATGGGGCCCTGTTAGGGGGCCCCTGCAGTGCCCATGCCAGTGGCATGGGCACTGCAGGGGCCCCACGACACCCGTTCCCGTCATCCTGTTTCTGGCGGTGAAAACCGCCAGAAACAGGATGGCGGGAAGGGGGTCGGAATCCCCATGGCGGCGCTGCTTGCAGCGCCGCCGTGGAGGATTCCCTGGGGCAGGGGAAAACCGGCGGGAAACCGCTGGTTTCCCTTTTCTGACCGCGGCTTTACCGCCGCGGTCAGAATGGCCCCGGAAGCACCGCCAGCCTGTTGGCGGTGCTTCCGCAGCACTCTGCCCTGGCGGTTTTCAACCGCCAGGGTCAGAATGACCGCCTCAGTGTGTCCATCTGCCTCTATGGTGCAGATGAAATCACCACCCATCAAGATGGTCCTGGAGCTCACAAGTTGCAATCTAAGGATTTAGAACATCTTGAGCTGTTCATTCTTGGCCAGGAAACATGCATACTGATGAGCCCCAATGGCTCACAAGACCACGAGCCATCCATAACTAGCACTCTGTCTTTGACCTGCTCACTAACCTTCTCAGTTGTGAAATGCTTCACCCGATCAGAATGGTGACCCCTGATGACTTGCAGTCATTTCCTCCAGATTAAAACAATGGACCGTGCGTCCACTCATACTCGAGTTGTTTGTACGACTGGGCTAATGAATCCCACATTCCTGCAAAAAGCAGACGTCTTAGTTCTGGGTGGGCAGGAAGCACAGGGTACCAACCCGTCTAACTTGCTCCTTCATGCTTATGGCGTTCAAGGTTAACAATGATATACCCATTGTCTCAATACTTACTGTCAGTGTCTGAGTCTGAAACTACTATGTGGGTAAGGGGAATTTGGACCTAAGCTACTCTACTAGAGGGGTTGAGCTACCTACAACGTTTCTTGTGTCGCCCTCTTCAATGGTCTCAATGAAGACTTCTATTATGGTTTCTGAGACCACTGTTCACTTGGTTCCTTCGTCCTTTGGGGATCCCACTTTGAAGATTCTGTTGAGCTCCTAGTGCAGTTGCCGCAGCTCTTTCTGGAGTGTCGGATCCGGGGTGCTCCCATGTCCTCTATGTCGTCTTCAGCATCCGGTTGATGGTGTAGTAGTCCTTGTTTTGTGGTTGCTTGGCTTAAGAAGTAATGAGCTTTGTCTGGGTCTAGAAGTCTCCTTTCTTTCCCTTGTCCTCTTCCTGCTGGCTCTTGGACCTCTCTTGCCTTCTTTGTCTTCCTTCCTGTCCTTCGGAGGTTCGGGCTTTTCTGTAGAAGGTGGGTTCACTCCTGCTGTGTGTTTTCCAGCGGTTCTGGTGCGTCTCTTTTCTTCCTTCTCCTTTGCCTTCTTGCATTTGCCCCTCAGCATCTGGGATCTGATCTGGCTTCATTCTTCTGAGGTTTGGTCTTCCCCGTCATTGCTGTCTTCTTTTGGTTTGTCCTTCTTCCCTTTCTTTCTCTTCTTCTTATGCCTTCTTGCTTTCAATGGGGGTTCCTGGTGTTCCGATTCCTTTCTCAGCGTTGGCTTCTTGTATCAGCTCTGGCTCCTTCTAGTCTTGGGGGGGGTCCTTGCGGTTCTCTTTCTCTGTGGTCCTTTGCAGGTGGTGTCCTTCTGCTGCAATTGGTTCTGTGGGTGGGCTTGCTGGTCCTGTGCGAAGGTCCAGGCTTGCCTCAGGTTCCTTTGCAATCTCAGTCTTCTTGGGACCGGCTGGTGCTGGTGTTGCACCCTTAGGGGCTAATGCTTTATATCTCAAAGATTTAAACTTGGTTTTCAAATAAAAAGATGCCCCCTTGTTTCACACAGGAGACACCAACAGCTGAGTTTTTCACCAAGTGTCTCAGAGATGAAAATCAATGGAGGAGACTGCAGCAGATGTCACTCGTATCTAGGGCTGCTACCTTTCCAAGTGAAAAATATCAGCCAATTGTTGTTTGAAGAGTCTGCAAAGGCCTGGAAGTCCTGCCAAGCGTCACACATCTCGAGTTAGAATAACACATATCTGGTCATTTTACTCCATTACCACAATGCCTGAGATTGTCACGCAAAAGAACCGTGTACTGAAGTGCGGTAAAACCTCCTTGTTCCAGTTTCTCACTTTGCCAGGTAAGCTCCGAGTAGTGTTTATCAAAGGCCACAGTGCTGGTGTAAAACGCGAGGTATAGGATTATCAATATATTACGATATTTATATGGTTCCCTCGTCTTCATTGCTTGATTTTGCTTGGGAGAAAGTGTCACTTATAGTCATTGAAATGACACTCATATTTACACTGAAATTATGAAAATTTCACACTTAGCAATCTTATCTCTTGGCAGCTATGGCCTGGACATGATACTAATTAGGACTGTAAACAATATTTGACTGTATTCATTTGTAACATGATTGTTCTGTCTTTGTTTTTAATTGTTAGTCATGGGTTATTGACACAACTCTAGAGCACATATAAAAGTGCTTCCTCTTTATATTTGGTGTTTACAGTATCTACAGATAAAGGCTAAAGATATCAGCTTTAGGTGATCCTGCTAATTTTTGTACCAGTGGGACACCAAAGTACCAGTGGTGTCAGTAGAAATCCGGTCAGGTGTTCACCTTAGGAAATACTACTCATGCTCTGAGCTCTGCTTATTCAGGGCTCTCGAGTATCACAGGTCAATAAGTGAGTAACTGTTCCAGTCCATGTTTTTCTTTACATTATAGGACTTGTAGTACGGTGTGGAAAAAGGAACTACAAGTTCCAGAATGCAAAGGAAGTGCTCAGTTCGTTGGTAATACCTCAAAAGGACAAACGATCGCGGAACTCCGGGGCTCTAACTAGAACACGATGCGTGAACCAATACCCGTGGAAAAATGCTGAAAAGCCAGAATTGCTATTGCGGCAAAGATCATTTACACATAGGGTGACCACCTGGCATTGAGGCAAATTCTGGACAGGACTATAAAAAATTCAGGACAAACGGTCAAAATTCAGGACAAAAATTCAGGACAAAGGGTCAAAATTCAGGACAAAAATTCAAGAACAAACGTCAGTTTTACAGACACACGCAAGAGAGGCCATGCCTCACTATGTTGTCAGTGCATTTATTTACTCTTTTTTAACATAGCACTATTTATTCACTGTGGTCTTTTTGTGATTGCCTCCTGGTATGCTACATTCAGGTGTCGCATTACGTCCTTGTTCAGTAGTAAATTAATGCCCTTCAGTACTGCGGCAAGGCCATCACCCCTACCCAAATCTACCCGATCTTTCCTGAAGAGAAAGTAACAGCAACATTTTGATTATGTTTCTGAACATTTTAAAACCCCTGGCAAACAGTTTGGGAAACATTAAGGTAATTAACCTTATGCTAGTTTAAACAAATTGAACAAAAACATCTGGCTTACCCCAACCGCCCATGGACTTTCAACTTAACGAGGCAGGGCAGATGGTGTGGGCGACAGTCTCACACCTAATGTCACGATGTGATGTACCCATAACTTGTCTCTGGTCTCACAACACTAGAGTGTATGTCTGGGACTCTACATTTATCTCAGAAATGGGAGCCCGGACTACCAACCAAAGATAATAAAAGAGGAGGATGAGCCAGTCTACTCTGCAATCTATGCCACTGCACCACTCTACACTACTGCTCTCTCTGCTACTCCATTGTATGCCACTCTACTCCACTGCACTCTATGCCACTCTACTCTGTCCCATGCAACTCCATGCCACTGCACTCTAAACCACTGTACTCTACGCTAACGCACTCTAAACAACTGCACTGTACCCCACTGCACTATACTTTGCACCACGGGCTCTACACCACTGCTCCTATGCCACTCTACTCCACTCCACACAACTATGCCACTAACTTTAAGCCATGCTGAACAGCAGCTACTCTGGTGTACAACATTGCTAAGGGCTAAAACACATTAGCAAGGCCAATAACTCTTTCGTAGATGAGATCTATTGGCTTTGCCAATGTTTGTTAGTACTATGAGGTTCCGAGGTACCTGAAAGAACTGTGAAAAATACAATTACATCATAATAAAGGCTGCTACAAAATGCGCAAACACATTTCGGTTAAATAAAAAAAAAAGTGCTTTTCAAATACAGATTTGAATAATATACAGTTTATACCTAGTACTAAAAAATGTTATAACACTCCATTAAAACCACACACCCCACAGCTCACTTTGGAACACCATTACAATATCTCTCTAAAAGAAATATCTTTGCCACCAGAAAACTTAAAGTGACTCCTTTTAGTAAAGTCAATGCACGTTTTCAAGCCCCTTTGTATTTGCAGATTTACCAGTTGGGCACATTTGCATGTCTTTAGGGAAGGAGACCCCCTGGCAAGAAGGTCTGATTCTTATCTGTCTGCCCCTCCCTCCCTCACTCAGAGCACAGGAGACCCCCTGCCCTTCATTCCAGCTGGGGAGACTGATCTGCCCGTAATTTCAATTACGGACAGTCCGTGAAATTAACGGACGGGTGGTCACCCTAACAACACAGTTCATACATAAGATAAAGCCCCCCCCTCTCTTCCCCACTTGGAACGGACCAGAGAAGATCCACGTGGGCGTAAAATGGCTGCCGGAGAAGAGCGCGAGACGCCACTCACTTTACCCAGCATGCCACTTTATTTACATATCGCGCCACGTTCTTTCCGATGGGCTAGTTTAGGAACTATGTTATATTTAAGAGATCAGACTGCACTCACAGATAAAGTTGCTACAGAACGCGTATAACATGGCACGAATGGATTGATAAAAGTTACTGGCCGTCCGACACATAGGAGTACCGGTTGAGCAGGACATGGCTTTACCACGAATATGTAAAAAGGGCTTCTGCCGTGAGTGGCACACAGGGGGCTGCGGGGTGACCTGCAGCTCCTTGTGCGGAATCTATATCAAGAGATTTCGGAAGCAAAATTTTTGTTACCGGGGCTGCTGATGACCGACTGTCCGTGCGCCCCAATGATAGGGTTAAATATAAGATCTAATCAAATTCGTGTGTGAGCTAATTGGGTCGTTAGTATATTTAATAGCGCTTACCATATCTGTCGAGGCGTTAAAGCGCTTTGCAATGATTCTCAAGTTGTTGTACACACAGCTGTTCGAATTCCTGAAAAGCCTTCTTAGTGCATTAGCAGATGTTTATCTCTGGCATGGGAGAGGGAATAATAAACTGCAGCTGGGCCATAAATGCCTGCACTCCAGATGTAGGCAGTCGAACCCCCGATTTGCAACCCAAAAATAACATTTACGCTTTGACTAACTCCAAAGCAAGTCTACGGTGGAATTAAATTCCCACGATATTTAGCTCCAAACATAGATGATGCGCAGAACTTTGGTCCTACATCAAAAAAGAGACTTTGCAACGGGTCCCTGTCGAGATCTGTATTTATTTCTTAAACTTTTCTGGCAAAACACTGATTCAATTCTCAACAGTGACTGCAAAAACCCTTAAGGTATTCCATGGCAGTCTCTGCTTACATTTCATATTTTATATTACCTTGCATTCATTGAGAGTATTTGCTTTTTTTCCCCAAGATGGTGTGTTTTCTGTAGTTTTTTCATGCAATATATGACAGATGTATAGTGCATATTCTGAATTTAGTAGCCACCTGTTATCCCAGCAAGTTCAGGTCGTAGGTGGGTTTCCATGATGCCACATGATTGACAGCTCTGAATTTGTGACGCACGATTGACAGCTGTGAAGTTGTGACACACGATTGACAGCTCTGAAGCTGGGAGAGAATGCAGTGCCAGGTTCTTATAGTGCCTGTCAGTGGGTCATAGAGGTTTGCAGACGACGGGGGCATATTTACAAGATAGTGGAAAGGGCAGAAATTCACTGTGTTTACAAATTGCAGGATGCATGCAGGATTTTTTTGTGCAGAAAGGGCCGTCTTCCAACACAAAAACAATGCATGGAGGCGTTTTCCTTTTCCTGTGTGCTGCAAAATTCAGCACACATAGAGGAAAAAATTAGGAGAAATAAACAAAGTCCTCCTTGTTACACCTCTCCTACGGTTATGACAAATTCCCAGGTTTACGTAGCCTTGTAAATCTGTGAATGCGTCAGAACCCATGTGTGTTGCGTGGGGAAAATCCAGCGCTAGCTCACTGAACGCATCCTGATGCAGAGTAAGGCAACACAGCAACTTGTACCGCCTGGCCTTTCTCCATATTGATGAGTCCATGAAAAGCCACGCAAAGTGGCTTTGTGTGGCCTCGTAGATTCAGGTCTGAACTCAGTGTCACGGAACATCAAAAAAGTAGCACTCCAGCAGCACAGACACAAGAAATTGGGAAGACATTGATCCATTGGCAACACATCGATCCATTGGCAACACATCGATCCTGGATTAAGACGTGGTAGTTCAGACGAGAATGCCCTTGGAGAAAGAGAGTGGGGGGCTTTCGGAATGCATCCAAATGGGAACGGAGAAAGCACTATTTCCTTTGAGTGCATCAAAACGGGAAAGGAAAAGGCACCCGTTCCTTAAGTTGTGAGCCATTTGCTGGTATAAGGAAGCCCCATCAATGTAGATTTTCCTAGTAATTTATGAAGGAAAGTCTTAATTTTATTAAAGACACAGAGGCGATTATTATGCCTTCTTTTCTTGTTTATTATAAATAGCAGCAGTCAAAACAAAAACTACAAATCCCAAAAGGCAAACAATAGTAGCCAATGGGAAACAATGTGTAGTTCACAATAACGCACAATCACTAACGAGCTGCCCCCATAATACTTATCTTGACTGAGAACATCCCTCTTTTTTTGTGCGAGAGTTTAGAAGGTAACAAATAACGGAATGGTAGAACAACATATGCAGATTGCCATGAGTACGGATAAAAGTTCTTGTACAACGATCAGAAGTCCAGAAACAAAACTTGGCAGAATCCATGCGTCTAAATAGACATCGTTACTCTGGACCATTGCTGATGCAGGAGCTCCTATAAAGCGTTGCTTGGAGATGAAGTCTTTAGGTGGAAGCCTGCTGAGTTGCTGATTATGGTGGCAGGGAGGGAACAAAACAACTGGTAAGAATTTGTAGAGGAGGGATAATACTCACCTCCGTGTCTTTAATAAAATTAAGACTTTCCTTCATACATTACTAGAAAAATCTACATTTTATGACAAGACCGGAGGCTCCTATTATGCTAGTTTAAAGCGAATCAATTACATTTAACGAAGCATGTGTACTGGCGTACAATAAAATCCTTTAAACACACTATCATTAGACCAGTCAGCCAATCTGAGAACTTCCTCAAGACGGAGCCAGCCCAGAAAGCTTTAGAAGCCATAGCTCCTCTAGCTGAATGGGCACCAAAGGAAGAAGTATCAATGCCCTCTAAGGACATAATCCACGTGACCCATCGAGCCAGAGTGGGGGAAGACACAGGTTTGTAAGGGTGCCTGAAAGAAATGAGGAGTTGGGATGCTGAGGAAACTCTCAAATTGGCTGTCTGTTGTTCATAAACTTTCAAACATTGGCCCACGCATAACTTAGAGTGGTCAGGGAAATAGGGATAAAATACTGATGAAAGATTAGTCTTAGTACGTCTATGAATACTAAACAAAACACCTGTTGGAGTAAAATGACGAGCAGTGACATCTAGAGCTCTTACATCAGAAAGACGTTTGAAAGAGACAAGGCATAACAACATGGTAAGTTTAGCAGATAACTTTTTTAAAAGTAAGCATTGGATTATCTGGCCAAGAAATAAAAAAATTTAAAACATAATTGACATCCCACAGTGAACTGTAGTTTGGTTGAGGAGGATTGGAAAGTTTTACTCCCTTTAAGAGACTGCAGACCAACAAATGTTCTCCAACCAGTTTCCCATTAATGTAAGCGTGAGAAGAGGAAATGGCTGACCTGTACAAGTTAATGGTACGATAAGTCTTACCTTTACTGGCTTCCACCGCCAGGAAATTAACAATAAAGGTTATATCTGTTGAAAAGGAATCAATGTGTTTTCCCACACACCAGCTATGCCCCAGAGACCATGCTGATCTGTACGCCTTTTTTGTTTCTGGAGCTCAAGAGAATTCGATGAAGTTTGAAGCTTCTTTCGAAATAAAAGGGAGTGATTGGGATCCCCTGATATTTTCCAGACAGAAAAGATGTTCGAGGATTAAGCTGTGAGGGAGGCAGTGGGGATTGGACAGCAGTTCCGGAAAGGAGGGAATAAGAAAGGGCGAGTCTATTGGCAGTTCCAGAAGGGTGGGGAACCACACCTCGGATTGCCAGAATGGGACTATGAGAACCAACATAGCCCGTTGATGTCTTGCTTGTGCTAGCAACCTGGTAATCATAATGAAAGGAGGAGGAAAGGCGTAATTGAGAGAGGTTGACCAATCCTGAGAAAAAGCATCAAAGGCTAGAGCTAAGGGATCTGGGCGCTAACTGAAGAACTGTGGAAGCTGTGCATTGAGCCAGGAAGCAAAGAGATCTATGTGAAAAGGACCCCATTTCTGATGAATAGTGTCAAAAATTTCTGGATGGAGCTTCCAACCGCTTGAGTCCCGAAGAGAGAGAGAATGCCAATCTGTTATTGAATTCAGATTGCCTGGTAAGTACTCTGCATGAACTGAAATTTTGAAGACAACATTCTCAAAATCCTTTCGCTAATTCCGCTAAAGGTTTGGATTTTGTGCCTTCCAAATGGTTGATGTAACGGACCACTGAAATGTTGTCCATTCTGAGAAGAACTGAATAACAAACTTAGCCCATATTTATACTTTTTTAGCACCGCATTTGCATCATTACTTGACGCAAAACGAGCGCAAACTCACAAAATACAATAATATTTTGTAAGTTTGTGCCGCTTTTGCGTAAAAAAATAATGCAAATGTGGCGCTAAGAAACTATAAATATGGGCCTTTGTCTCTTGCCAGGCTTTTGATTGCGAAGGAGCCGGAAAGCATCTCTAAGCAATTGATGTGCAATTTTGACTCCTTTAGAGACCATGGCCCATATTTATACTTTTTGACGCTAAACTGCGCTAACGCAGTTTAGCGTCAAAAAATTTAGCGCCGTCTAACGCCATTCTGAAGCGCCATGCGGGCGCCGTATTTATGGAATGGCGTTAGCCGGCGCTAGCAGACCGGCGCTGCCTGGTGTGCGTGGAAAAAAACCACGTAGACCAGGCAGCGCCGGCGTAGGGGGAAAATGGCGTTAGGGCGTCTTAAAATGGGGCAAGTCAGGTTGAGGCAAAAAAATCGCCTCAACCCGATTTGCGCCATTATTTTCGACGCCCAGACGCCATTTAAATGACTCCTGTCTTAGTAAAGACAGGAGTCATGCCCCCTTGCCCAATGGCCATGCCCAGGGGACTTATGTCCCCTGGGCATGGTCATTGGGCATAGTGGCATGTAGGGGGGCACAAATAAGGCCCCCCTATGCCACCCAAAAAAAATTAAAAAATATAAAAAATTATACTTACCTGAACTTACCTGAATGTCCCTGGGGTGGGTCCCTCCATCCTTGGGTGTCCTCCTGGGGTGGGCAGGGGTGGCAGGGGGGGTCCCTGGGGGCAGGGGAGGGCACCTGTGGGCTCATTTTGAGCCCACAGGCCCCTTAACGCCTACCCTGACCCAGGCGTTAAATAGTGGCGCAAATGCGGGGTTTTTTGACCCGCCACCTCCCGGGCGTGACTTTTGCCCGGGAGTATAAATACGACGCATTTGCGTCGCCGTCATTTTTTTAGACGGGAACGCCTTCCTTGCATCTCATTAACGCAAGGAAGGCGTTCACGGAAAAAAATGACGCTATTTGCCCATACTTTGGCGCTAGACGCGTCTAACGCCAAAGTATAAATATTGCGTTAGTTTTGCGCCGAATTTGCGTCGAAAAAAACGTCGCTAATTCGGCGCAAACAGAGTATAAATACGGGCCCATGTACCTTCAGTCGAGATTGGACCACACCGGGCCTCCCAACCCGACAGACATGCATGTGATTCTAATACAAGATCTGGGGCTGATGCACAAATAGTCCTGCCGTTCCAGGCATCTAAATGGTCTATCCACCACTGCAATTCTGTTCAAGATTCTTTATCCAAGGCGATGGAGTCTGAGTAAGCGAGACCTTTTTGAAGATGACGTATCTTCAACCTTTGAAGGGCCCGATAATGCAACAGGCCTGGGAAAATGGCTTGAATTGACGACGACAAAAGGCCTATTATCCTTGCTAGGGATCTGATGGAAATAAGAGAACTGCGTAAAGTTTGAAGAATTTCTGATTTGATGGATTTTATTTTCGCTGAAGGAAGGAGAAGAGTGACCGAGACGGAATCCACCAGGAAACCTAAAAACTCTATTTGTTGAACAGGAACTAGAGAAGATTTTTTGTTGTTGATAATGAAGCCGAGATATGTCAAAAGAGTGCAAGCTAGTTGGACGTGAGAAAGAAGAGACTTACGATTTTGGTTCATAAGAAGGATATCGTCCAAGTAAATAATCAATCTGACTCCTCGAGCTCTGAGAAAAGCTACTACCGGTTTCATGAGTTTTGTAAAATACCATGGAGTGGAAGAAAGGCCGAAAGTTAGGGAGGAAAAGTGATATGTCTGGTTGAGCCATTGGAATTGTAAAAACTTCCTTGAATCTGGATGCATGGGGATGGTGAGATACGCATCCTGAAGATCTAACTGAACCATCCACTCGCCCTGAAGTAAAGAATCCCTGAGATGTAATATGGTTTCCATTTTGAAGTGTCGGTAAACAACAAAATGGTTGAATGGTTTCAAATTGATAACAGGGCGCATTTTTCTGTTTTTCTTTTGGACTAAAAAGACTGAGCTGACGAAGCCTGAAGGATCGAGAGGACAAGGGACAATTGCTCGCTTTTGAAGAATAGATTGAATTTCTGAGGAAATTAAGTTTGCATTTCCAAAGAAAACTGGGGAGGATGAGGGAAATTTGACTGAAAAGGCTATGAGTAAAGCTCGATAATGTATCCCTGAACAGTGTTTAAAACCCATGGATCCGCTGTTAGTGACTGCCATTTTGGAAGAAATAGTAAAAGCCGACCTCCTACAACAGGAAGGCCAGAAGGTTGACTTATCGGGCTGAAAAGTGAACCCGGAACCTCTGTTGCCTTTGTTTCTGAAACCACAGTTTCTTTGCGGATAGAATTGTGGTCTGTACTCCTGGTAAGAGTTGTTATAGGCACCACGGAAACCTTGGTTGTTATATGTACGGCTGGCAAAGCGGTTCCTGCCTCTGCCGGCCCTGGTGAAAATCCGACTGGAAAACATCTTCTTGAGCGATTGTTGCGCCTTGTCCAATGATGCAATCGTAGCTTCATATTTGCTAAGTTCTTTTATAAAAGAGTCCCCAAACAGAAGACCTTCCACTTTAAACCCTGGATTGAAACTGCCAGACTCATCAGCTTAGGATCAAGCTTGAGCAGGAGTCTCTCCCAGCGCTCGTGGGTAATTGCAGAGTTAGCATTACCCAGTAAACATACTGCTCACTGTACCCATAAAGACAGGTCAACAGGGTCAATGATGGCGTTATCCAAGCGAGCTGCTTCTGCCATGTCAAAAATGTGGGTTAGAGGCCCCACAATATCCAACAGTTTGTCTTGGCATGTGGAACAAGCCTTATCCACTCCCTTACGGGGGTCCTTGCCGAACTTTGTGAAAAAGGTAATGAGGGAAGAGTCAGTCATAGGAGTTGCAGATATTTTTGAACTTAGGGATGGACGAGGACATTATGACTTTAATTTCGCTCTGACTTACTTGTCCAGAGGAATGCGTAGTCTGGAAGTTACATATTCAGCCACATGGTCCACGGGAAACCATTCAGTGAAATGTGGATGCTGAATATCATTTGGGTTGAACATAGGTACCCCTTCAGTGTCAGTAGTTTTGCATGGTTTGGATATCTCTTGAGCCATCAGTTTGGTCTTTTTGGGAGGAGAGGGGGAGAATGAATCTCCATTATCATTGTCGGATTTATCCGAATCAGGATCATAATCATGCAACTCATCATCAGTGTCAAAAATTTTTGAAATAATAATAGGAGAAGATAAATGCTTGGATTTGGACACACATTTTTTAGACGATTTACTTAAGGTCTTCCCCTCCCTTAAGGGAGGCTTGGAGGAACCATGTCCTCTATCTTGTGTGAGGAACTCTCACCAACCAATAGCATCACTTTGGAAATTTTTGAAGAACAAGGTCGCTTTCTGCTATCCCCGCAGCCAGGGCCAAAATCGTCTTAGAAACCAACTTGACAACAGAGCTTCCTAGATTTTTGGACAGCTTTTCTAGTGATGCAGAGACTGCTTGCTCCACTGACAACGGAATAAAGTCATTTAGATTGTCCTTAATAGCCTCCTCCTCCTCATTCATGGCATGGAAAATAGGAGAGCCGTCCATTTCCATAAGAAAAAATACAAATTGCAAGTTTGAAAAAAAATGCTGGTGAGGAAAGGTTTAACCGCCTCACTATTGCCGGAGAAAAAAGGGCTAAGCTCCGCCTATGGGCGGAGAAAAAGGAGTGGTCGGAAGACTCAAGTGTTGTAGGAAAAGGAAACCACTATCGGAAGGTCCGCTGTGCAACCGGCAACAACAAAATAGGAAGAGAGCTAGGAGCCCGATTTAAAAAACTTGCAGTTTTTCCCTCGACAGTCGTCTAAAATGGCGACCAAGCGCTGAGGGGACAAACTGAAGATTCGAAAACCGGTAAGAGCGTGCGATGTAGAGGTGCAGGAAGCGTGCGGCTACAAGCCGTCTAAGAAAAGAAACAACCGCGCGATAAGCATACGCGCATACAATAATTAAATATCAATTAAAAACCACAGTGAAAACATAGCGTCTATAAAGAGCATAAAAATACAAATACTTATCTTGACTGCAAGCAGCAAAAAAAGAGGGCTGTTCTCAGTCAAGATAAGTATTATGGGGGCAGCTCGTTAGTGATTGGATGCGTTATTGTTGTCGCGTAGGTTCTCATTATTCTAATGAGACTACTGGATTTTGAGCAGCAGGATCGTCCACAGCGTGGGAGACTGAGTCTGACCCATGGTGGGTGACACCTGTTGCTCCAAATCTGGGCTTTGCTCCGGCTAACTAGCAGTGCCTCATCTCTCCCGGGAGGTAGGGATGATTGGGCAGCCGAGCGCATGACATATTGTACTTCTCAAGGAAGTCGTGGTCGCTCAGGTCGCATCCGGTTCTCTCACTTACAATTCGGTCTCATATATAAATGACAATAAGAGCAGTATAAGTTTTAAAGGTTGGTTTAATAAAACAACTGCATTTTAGATAGCAAAGCGTGAGCTGCAATAACCAGAACGACACAACACAACTATATTAAAATGGTGACGATGAGAGTGAAGCATAAGAATAACGCTATCATATTGCCACTAGAATCGATGGACTATTTCCTATCTAAATCATATTTTGAGCACGGCATGTTAAGCTTTAATCCTGCCTTTCAGGTTCCCCTGGGAGGACATCGACCCTCATACCTGAGCAAAGGCCTGTGATCTGAGTCAGCATCTGCAGAGAAGCATTCAGCATACAGTTGTGGTTCCCTGGCTGGAATCTTCCTCTTGATGTGTAATGGGACTAGAAAGTGTTTTTATAATTAACACAGTGTATTTTCTATGAATGATGGAGACTAAACTTCTACCACGTTCACCGGCAATGTACCAGACTGTAGCCTTGACTGAAGCACAGGGCGATCAAGAATGTGTTGTTTGAGAACAGAGTGCTGGCCTAGGCAAAAACAGTTAAATAGGAGAAATTAAAACAAGACTGTAAAACTGGTTATTGTAAAAATAATGCAAAGCTGAATAAAATATATCTAGGTCAAGGTGCACAGCAGTCTAGTGTCTTAAACTAACGTGCATCGAGCTATAACTAAAATGGCTACATAACATTGTGAACTACATGTTTTTTCCCATTGGCTACTATTGTTTGCCTTTTGGGATTTGTAGTTTTTGTCTTTGCTGCCGCTATTAAAAATAAACAAGAAAAGAAGGCATAATAGGAGCCTCTGGTCTTGTCATAAAATTTAAGGATGCGGCCCGATGAAGATCTTGTTTAACTAAGTCCCCAAGGGAGATTGAAAGACGTAGGCAGAGGCGCGAGATTGTCTGGGTGCTATCATTGACGAGGAGCTGAGCCCCTCACTGTAGGAGGCTGGCCTGGCTTGTAGTGGGTACCAAGGGGTACTTACACTCTGTACCAGGTCCAGTTATCCCTTATTAGTGTAGAAGAGGTGTCTAGCAGCTTAGGCTGATAGAAGGTAGCTATAGCAGAGCATCTTAGGCTGAACTAGGAGACATGCAAAGCTCCTACTATACCACTGGTGTCATATGCACAATATCATAAGAAAACACAATACACAGATATACTAAAAATAAAGGTACTTTATTTTTATGACAATATGCCAAAAGTATCTCAGTGAGTACCCTCAGTACGAGGA
Organism: Pleurodeles waltl; assembly: GCF_031143425.1. Classification (NCBI taxonomy): domain Eukaryota; kingdom Metazoa; phylum Chordata; class Amphibia; order Caudata; family Salamandridae; genus Pleurodeles; species Pleurodeles waltl. Next base: position 1,014,075,923 of record NC_090443.1, read on the forward strand.
TGCCAAATATACACAAGATATATGTACACAATACCAAAAATATTCAGTAATAGCAAAAGGAAGTAATGCAAGCAGTGTAAAGTTACAATAGATTGCAATAGGAGAACATAGGTATAGGGGCAACACAAACCATATACTCCAAAAGTGGAATGCGAACCACGAATGGACCCCAAACCTATGTGAGCTTGTAGAGGGTCTCTGGGACTGTCAGAAAACAGTGAGGGTTAGCAAAATAGCCCACCCCAAGACCCTGTAAGGTAGGTGTAAAGTGCACCTACAACCCCCAGAGAGCACAGAAGTCGTGATAGGGGGATTCTACAAGGAAAACCAACACCAGCAAAGCAACAACAGTGGATTTCCGGACCTGAGTACCTGTAAGACAAGGGGACGAAGTCCAAGAGTCGCGACAGTGTTGAGAGTGGGCAGATGCCCAGGAAATGCCAGCTGAGGGTGCAAAGGAGCTGCCACCGGATGGAAGAAGCTTGGTGTTTTGCAAGAACGAAGAGGACTAGGAACTTCCCCTTTGGAGGATGGATGTCCCATGTCGTGAAGAAGCTTGCAGAGGTGTTCCTACGCAGAAAGACCACAAACAAGCCTTGCTAACTGCAAGGTTTGCGGTTAGGGTTTTTGGATGCTGCTGTGGCCCAGGAGAGACCAGGATGTCGCCACTTGGATGAGGAGACAGAGGGGGCACCCAGCAAGTCAGGGAGCCCTCACAGAAGCAGGCAGCACCCGCAGAATTACCGGAACAGGCACTTAGAAGAGGAGTGAACCGGAGTCCACCCGAAGTCAGAAAAGGGAGTCCCACAACGCCGGAGGACAACTCAGAAGGTTGTGCACTGCAGGTTAGAGTGTCGGGGACCCAGGCTTGGCTGTGCACGAAGGAAATCCTGGAAGAGTGCACAGGAGCCGGAGCAGCTGCAAATCACGCGGTACTCAGCAATGCAGTCTAGCGTGGGGAGGCAAGGACTTACCTCCACCAAACTTGGACTGAAGAGTCATTGGACTGTGGGAGTCACTTGGACAGAGTTGCTGAGTTCCAGGGACCACGCTCGTCATGCTGAGAGGGGACCCAGAGAACCAGTGATGCAGTCTTTTGTTGCCTACGGTTGCAGGGGGAAAATTCCGTCGACCCACGGGAGATTTCTTCAGAGCTCCTGGTGCAAGAAGGAGGCAGGCTACCCCCAGAGCATGCACCACCAGGAAACAGTCGAGAAAGCCGGCAGGATGAAGTGATACAAGGTTGCAGTAGTCATCTTTGCTACTTTGTTGCGGTTTTGCAGGTGTCCTGAGCAGTCAGCGGTCGATCCTTTGGCAGAAGGTGAAGAGGGAGATGCAGAGGAACTCTGGTGAGCTCTTGCAATCGGTATCTGAAGAATTCCCCAAAGCAGAGACCCTAAATAGCCAGAAAAGGAGGTTTGGCTACATAGGAAGGAGGATAGGCTAGTAAGAAACGTAAGAGCCTATCATAGGGAGTCTCTGACGTCACCTGATGGCAGTGGCCACTCAGAGCAGTCCAGTGTGCCAGCAACACCTCTGTTTCCAAGATGGCAGAGGTCTGGGGCACACTGGAGGAGCTCTGGGCACCTCCCCTGGGAGGTGCAGGTCAGGGGAGTGGTCACTTCCCTTTCCTTTGTCCAGTTTCACGCCAGAGCAGGGCTGGGGGATCCCTAAACCGGTGTAGACTGGCTTATGCAGAGATGGGCAGCATCTGTGCCCATCAAAGCATTTCCAGAGGCTGGGGGAGGCTACTCCTCCCCAGCCATCACACCTATTTCCAAAGGGAGAGGGTGTCACACCCTCTCTCAGAAGAAATCCTTTGTTCTGCCTTCCTGGGCCAGGGCTGCCTGGACCCCAGGAGGGCAGAAACTTGTCTGAGGGGTTGGCAGCAGCAGCAGCTGCAGTGGAGACCCCGGAAAGGCAGTTTGGCAGTACCCGGGTTCTGTGCTAGAGACCCGGGGGATCATGGAATTGTCTCATGATCTTAGACATGATACATAGCCATGTTGGGAGTTACCATTGTGACGCTGTACATAGGTAGTGACCTATGTATAGTGCACGCGTGAAATGGTGTCCCCGCACTCACAAAGTCTGGGGAATTTGCCCTGAACGATGTGGGGGCACTTTGGCTAGTGCCAGGGTGCCCACACACTAAGTAACTTTGCACCCAATCTTCACCAGGTGAAGGTTAGACATATAGGTGACTTATAAGTTACTTAAGTGCAGTGGTAAATGGCTGTGAAATAACATGGACGTTATTTCACTCAGGCTGCAGTGGCAGGCCTGTGCAAGAATTGTCAGATCTCCCTATGGGTGGCAAAAGAAATGCTGCAGCCCATAGGGATCTCCTGGAACCCCAATACCCTGCGTACCTCAGTACCATATAATAGGTAATTATATGGGTGTTCCAGTATGCCAATGTGAATTGGTGAAATTGGTCACTAGCCTGTTAGTGACAATTTGGAAAGCAGAGAGAGCATAACTACTGAGGTTCTGGTTAGCAGAGCCTCAGTGAGACAGTTAGGCATCACACAGGGAACACATACATATAGGCCACAAACTTATGAGCCCTGGGGTCCTGGCTAGCAGGGTCCCAGTGACACATAACAAACATACTGACAACATAGGGTTTTTACTATGAGCACTGGGCCCTGGCTAGCAGGATCCCAGTAAGACAGTGAAAACACCCTGACATATACTCACAAACAGGCCAAAAGTGGGGGTAACAAGGCTAGAAAGAGGCGACTTTCTCACACAGACATTAAGGGGGTCATTCTGACCCCGGCCGGCGGTGGACGCCGCCGGCCTGGCTGGGCCCGCCAGAATACCGCTGCGCGGTCAAAAGACCGCCGCGGTTATTCTGGGTTGCCGCCCGCCAGCCCAGCGGGAAACACCCTTCCACGAGGAAGCCGGCTCCGAATGGAGCCGGCGGAGTGGAAGGGGTGCGACGGGTGCAGTAGCACCCGTCACGAATTTCAGTGTCTGCTAAGCAGACACTGAAATTCAAAGTGGGGCTCTCTTACGGGGGCCCCTGCAGTGCCCATGCCAATGGCATGGGCACTGCAGGGGCCCCCAGGGGCCCCACGACACCCCATACCGCCATCCTGTTCCTGGCGGCCGAAACCGCCAGGAACAGGATGGCGGTATGGGGGTCGGAATCCCCATGGCGGCGCAGCAAGCTGCGCCGCCATGGAGGATTCCCCTGGGCAGCGGAAAGTCGGCGGTACACTGCCGACTTTCTGTTTCTGGCTGCGGCTGTACCGCCGCGGTCAGAATGCCCAAAGGAGCACCGCCAGCCTGTTGGCGGTGCTCCCGCGGACCACGGCCCTGGCGGTTTTTACCGCCAGGGTCAGAATCAGGCCCTAAACTTTTAGACACCCACGCCACTCACGAAAAGTCAATTTGTTTCGAAAAACATTTGGGTGATGACATTTGGGTTTATGGGGTAGGCGTTATGTTTCTATTGACAACCTACATTTTTTCAAATACGTCACCTTTGTATAATGTATACACAGTAAACTTTGTTGAAGCATTGTGAAATGTTTTTAATGGGTTTGGTTATTGATTAGGTTTCATTTTATTGTTATTTGTATTGCCTAGGTAATGTTTTGAAAACATGGCAGAATTAGTACCTATGGTTAATGAAAGATTGTTAGCATTTAAGTAAATTAATCATATACATGATGAAAAATGACCGCATGTCTTCTATTGAATTCTAGCTTTATATTGTTACAAAGGATGGTGGGTGAGGGTATTGTTTATTGTTGATATATTGAATATCTTGTCCTTCATCCCCTTAATCCGGTCAGGCTCTCCCTCTTGTATGTAAGCACAGAGCCATGGCCACACACATGTCAATTGTAATTGTGGGAAAATGTGAGATATGCAGATGTGTAGAATAAGGGTACAAGGGTGCGAGTGTCTAAGAGAGTGAGAAAGTGCAGTGAAAAAGGGGTTGAAGTTGGTATGGGTGACTGAGACAGTCAAAAGATGAATATCCTTTCCACAGACCTTAATAATGTTTAATTCATGGTTTCATATTTTTTAAATTGAAACATATTAATTTCTAAACATTCACAGTAAAATGATTGTGGTTCATTTAATTGAGTCGACTAACAAGCATTGGCACTAGCTTGTTTTAGCTATATTGATTGTCGTGTGACACATTTGGATGTAATAAAAGCAAACATTACAGAAATGCACCCAAATACTAGTCAGGTGGTACGCTGTGTGAAGCAAAGTATACCGCCGGCTACCCCCATTCCTAGACGCCAGCCGGGTGTTATATTTAAGGAATGACGCTAGCCGGCGCTAATGCCCGGTTAGCATAAAAATAAATGGCACTAACCGGGTAGGGGAGGCGTACGGAAGACTGGAGGTTGCGCGTGAAAGAATGGCGCTAATCAGGTTAGCGTAAAAAATGACTCTAACTTGACTAACGTCATTTTTTGACGCTCAACCCCCATGGGCATGACTCCTGTCTCAGCAAAGACAGGAGTCATGCCCCCCTGCCCAATGGCCATGTCCCCTGGGCATGGACATTGGGCACAGTGCCATGTAGGGGGGCCCAAGTTAGGCCCCCTATGGCATTTAAAAACTAAATTAAAAGACTTACCTCGACTTATCTGGAATGGGTCCCCCCATCCTTAGGTGTCCTCCAGGTGTGGTTGGGGGTGTCCCTGGGTGCAGGGAGGGGCGCCTGTGGACAGATTCCATGGTCTCTGACCATGGAAATGAACCCACAGGTACCCTAACGCCTGCCCTGACCCAGGCGTTAAATAATGATGCTCCCATGCGTGATTTTTGCACAGGAGGCTAAATGAGGTGCAAAGGCCTTAGAGTAATTTTTTACCCGGGAATGCCTACCTTGCATCTCATTGATGCAAGGTAGTATTCCGCAAGCAAAAAATGACACTAACTCCAAAACGGGTCTAGCGCCAAAGTATAAATATGGAGTTAGGTTTGCGCCGGATTTGCGTTAAAAAAAAAGATGCAACTCCGGCGCTAACAGAATATAAATCTGGGCCCTAGTTTACAGGATTTAGGCCACACCCTTACCTACATAAGCCATGCCTTTTGGGAAGGATTCCATGTTGAGCTTCTTTGATCGTGCCACTTTTAGAGAACCCCTCGCTCCCATCTTTCCTGCACTACTAAAAGGACTGACCTTGGATGTTCTCAGTTGTAGCCACATATGTTTGGCCTAGGTAGAAGATGCTTTTGTTCTGTGCATGACTAAAAGAGTGGAGCCTTATCCTGATATCGGTTGCTGTGCTCATGCGTAGACTTTGAACGCAGCTCCAAAATGGTTTAAACCCTCAAACAGCGGAAGATGTAGGCTCTGTGCATATCCCCGGGAGGACCTCTTACATATTCTTTGTGTATGCCCTATACTCTTGGCAGAAACTGTATCTCAAAAATATCTTTGACACCGATGGCATCAGATCGTGCTGTCACGTAATTCTGGTTTGTCTTAAAGGGCTGACACCTCAACATATGGCATGCTTGGCCAAATTCATTTTAAAAGTTGAACACCTTTTAAAGCACGTAACAAACAACCAAGAGGGATGACTGAGCTCATCAGTTTTGTGCTGAAATTATATTGTGACTGCCCTCTTCAAATGAGAAACAGGCACAGCTCTTTATTAAGCATCTGACGTATTTTTTTCGGTTGGACTCTTGAGCAGGTGCAACATACATCAAGTGATTTGATGCAGAACCTTAAGGACGGTGTGGAACCGGAGGGTACTTTCTCTGCTTTCTGGCCCCAGGACGATGTACACTGTAGAATTCGTGCTGAGTTGCCATTATAGCATCGCTGGCTTTTATTTGTCCTTACTTTTAACAACTACTGTGGACAGTTGTTTTTTGATGTTTTATGGCGCTTTTTAGATGCTAATTCCTTTTACCTTCTTTGCTGATTGCAATGATTTTTATTAATTGTGCAATACATAAATAAACTTCAAACTTCATGCGTATACTAGAGTGAAGAGGACTGAAAGCTAGAGCACTTGAGCTTTGTATTATTTTATTGCTGTGTCTGGTTAGAGGGCTGTGTTATTTAATGTCATTATCGTGCCAATCCTATCCTTTAAAACTGGTGTTGCAGGGTGCTCTTTACTGGAACTGGTCTCCACCTAAACTTGGGAGCTACAGTTCTCTGTTTGGTTTTGCATAATTTATGTATCACTCTATCCCTGAAAGGGTTTTGTTTTGACTTATACTGGTTGCTCCCGTGTGTATGGGCAAAGTTAAACCTCTCTGAAGAGATGTAATGAGATTGAAATACATATCAGGGTTTCTTTTTTTAATGTGCTTATTCCAGGTTGGTTTGGAAGGTATTTTGTCAATCCAAAGCTATAATATTGTTCCTGGAGTGGTAAAAGGCTTTTGTCATTTTACAGCTCAGCAAGGATGGTAATCCTATGCTTAATGATTTTGCTGTACAAATGGCAAAAGACTTTGTCATTTTCTATCTTGGCGTGAATGGCACTGTGCCAATCCTATGCTTACAAACTTTGCTAGTAAAACAGACATTTGAGGTGAGTAAATGGTGTTGCAGGGCTCTTTACTGGAGCTGCTCTCCACCTAAACTTGGGAACTACCCAGAGTTCTCCGTTTTGTTTTGCATAATTTATGCATCACTCTAACCCTGAAAGGGTTTTGTTTTGATGTATATCTATATATCTATATACACACCATCCTGAATTCCTGGCAACCTTGGATATTTCTTCTTTGCACCACCTTGTGCCACATTCGTGCTAATATTTCCCGACGAAGCCAAAATCCTTGTGCCACATTTTCAAAGTGGGGCAATGCATGCATTTTGTCATTTTTTTAACTCTTTGTGCTACATTATGCCTGTGCCAAACATAATGTATGCAGAGGGGGTGTGCCTCCGTTAGGAGGGCCAAAAAAATGGCGCAGGGAAATCTAACAGTTTTCCTTGCACCATTTTTTACGGCACTTTTAACGCCTGCTCAGAGCAGCCGTTAAAAGAAAGGGGCTTCCATTATTTATAATGGGCCCATATGTACTCTGCAGAAGTAGCAACAATATTGTGATGCTACGCCTGCAGAGTACATCAGTAGCATCATGAAGAAAGATGCTATATCCCGCTACCCTGCGCCATGGTGCGCCGTATTTTAAATACAACGCACACATGGTGGTGGTTGGGGGGCTGTAAAGGGTGCAAGAAAATTGGCGCTGTACACAGTGCCTTGCCACTTTGCTTAAATAGGCCGTAGAGGGTTTTGTTCTGTGAGTATCATTAAAGATTCAGGGGCATATTTACAAGCCCCTAGCACCACCTGTGCCTCTTCGTGTTTTTTTTTTTTAATCTATGCTAAGGCGGTGTTAAGGAGCCCTTTCTCCCATGCCGTATTTACAAAGTGGCGCACTGCTTGCATTGTGCCACTATGTAAACCCTTGCACCATATTATGCCTGTGCCAGCCAAAATGTATGCAAGGGGTGCGTGCCCCAGCTGGGAGGCCCGAAAAAAAGGCGTAGTGAAATGTACAACATTTCACTGCACCAGTTGTTCTGTCATTTTTAACACCTGCTCAAAGCAGCCGTTAAAATGATGCACACATTTTCATCAATGGGCCTCCCTTTGCTGCACGGGAGTCAACATTTTTGACGCTAGTGCAGCAAAGCTCCACAATCGGGACCGATGCGCCACTTTCTCGTAAATATGCCCCGTACTTTGTTGAAGGATGGGCCCTTCCTTTGGACAGACATATAGGCAATACAGAGAGCTCTGTATGAGGTGTGTGTCAAAAGGGAGCCAGTCGAGCGTTTGGAGCACTGGTACAATGCATTCTCATTTGGAAAGATGTGAGTGACAGTTGTCTTTGTAAAACATTTGTAGTCCTTTCCTGTAAGGAAATGCCTTTTTTGCATGTTCACCCTCCTCTTTGGATTGGTGCTGCTGATTTTTCAACTGTGAGAGTGCACGGAGACCTGCTAACCAGACCTCAGTGCCAGTTTTCTAACCCCTTACAAAGTGGAAGTTGAATTGGCTCTACTCAATTGGCAAGTACTGACTTACTTGTAAGTCCCTAGTATATGGTACCCAGGGTACAAAGGGCATGTAAGGCAGAGCGTCCACCCTGGGCTGCAGCACTGTTTGTACCATCCTGTGCATGACAAAGTGCAAAATGGCTCCTGGCCTGGCACTGCAGACTGGAAAAGCAGTGGTCACATTGCTAGTTCAACTTTGTCATTTAAACTAATGGCCAAGCCACCACTTCCCTTAACAAAATATGTAAGTCTCCCCTAAGGAAGGCCCATAGAGCCCTACGGCAGGGAGCTGTGTATTATTAAGTAGAACATATTTTTTTTAATATGTCTTAGCAGCACTTCGAAATTGTTGTTTTGCTGTGGAAAAGTTAGCAGCCATATTGGCTAATACAGGGTTACTGGCTGTCTACCCAGCCCGGCTAACTCCTGAATGGGACTACCTAACTAGGTGCTGTAAGGTATCAAATTAATCGTGGCTTTAAACTCGACCTGATGCCCAGGTCAAATTTAATGTCACTATTAAGTAAAGCAACTTTTAGAAAGTTGCCACTCTGTGTCCCTGCCGGTCCAGTAACCTCACATGGGCACTGGCCCAACGACAGCTTTCTGCCTACCTAGTGAGTAGTGTGAACGGCTCCCAGGCTTGAATATAATAGTAGACCACTGCAGGAGGACGTGTCACCTCCCCCTTGCAGGAAGCCACTCAGGGTGTTAGCCCAAAAGTCGAGCGTCAAAGGGGAAGCCGCCTTTGGTGGGGAAATGACATTAATATGTCCAAGGGCTTCCCTTTGTTCAGGTAGACAGAATGGAGACAGGATCAGTGCCCAAACCGTTTTTCCTTTGGCCGGCTACCAAGCTCCTCCAGTCAAGGAAAGGTTCAGACCTCTTGAGAGTGGCTACAATAGTGGAGTCTGGGATTGCCAGATGTCATACATTGCTGGAAATTCGTCACCCCAAGGGTGGGGAACTGGAATCCCACTGGTTAGTGACCGTGTGGTCCCATCAGGGCACTTTCCTGGGATAAATATGGCACTTCACCTGGTGCACCTTGGGCTAGCAAAGTTGGGACTCTGCGGGGCATATTTATACTCTGTTTGCGCCGGAATTGCGTCGTTTTTTTTAACGCAATTCCGACTCAAAACTAACTCCATATTTATACTTTGGCGTTAGACGCGTCTAGTGCCAAAGTCCATGGAGTTTGCGTCATTTTTTAGCGTGGACACCTACTTTGCGTTAATGATATGCAAGGTAGGTGTTCCCGTCTAAAAAATTGACTCCGAGGCATGTGCGCCGTATTTACACTCCCGGGCAAAAATCACGCCCGGGAGTGGGCGGGTCAAAAAAAATGACGTCCAGCCGCTTTTGCATCTTTTTTTAGCGCCTGGTCAGGGCAGGCGTTAAGGGACCTGTGGGCTCGGAAGGAGCCCAGAGGTGCCCTCCCATGCCCCCAGGGACCCCCCTGTCACCCTTGCCCACCCCAGGAGGACGCCTAAGGATGGAGGGACCCATCCCAGGGAACATAAGGTAAGTTCAGGTTTTTTTGTGGCATAGGGGGGCCTGATTTGTGCCCCCCTACGTGCCACTATGCCCAATGACCATGCCCAGGGGACAGAAGTCCCCTAGGCATGGCCATTGGGCAAGGGGGCATGACTCCTGTCTTTGCTAAGACAGGAGTCATTTCAATGGGGGTTGGGAGTCGAAAAAAATGGCGCAAATCGGGTTGAGGCAATATTTTTGCCTCAGCCTGACTTGCCCCATTTTTTGGCACCCAAGCTCCATATTCCCCTACGCCGGCGCTGCCTGGTGTACGTCATTTTTTTTGACGCACACCAGGCAGCGCCGCCAGCTAACGTCACTGAATAAATACGGCGCCCGCATGGCGCTTCAGAATGGCGTTAGCCGGCGTTAGATTTTTTGACGCACAACTGCGCACAATATGGCCCTGCATGTGGCTCCTGACATGGGTAAATGTCATGCCCCAGTCCAAAGCAGTGGCTCCAATCATCAGATGGCTGATTCAATGGAACCGGCTCCAGGTACAAAAGAGTTGAAGAAGCCAAAACTGTCAAGTTGGTAGCCACCACAGAAGATTTGCATCTACCTGCCGCTTGGACCCCCAAGAGACAAATCCTTATGGCCAAAAGTTGTACCTGAGTAGCCAGACCCAGAATTGCTGTCAGCATCCAGGCTAGTCACCCCAGAGGTACACTAGCTTCCACCAAAGGATTTTGCCCCAACCGCTGTCTTCAGAGACCGGTAACCCTGCATCGGCTGATCTTCTACTGTCTCAAAGAGGACTTTGTGGGATCCCGATATCTGTGGACAAAGTCCCCCCACATCACCCATGGACCGAGGAACCACCACAACGCCACCCCCATCAAGCTCCCAAAAACCCAAGGATCATTGATATTTTCATCCTGTTTCCCCTCAGGCTCAGGACCACTCCGTTATGTTTATGGCGGTCGTCCGTAAAATTTTGGATCTGGACTGGAAAATGCTCTGGTGGCCAGGTAACTGTCGAAATATAGCCATTTGCCCTCAGATCTCCATCCGGTCAGATTTGATCACCCAAGCCGGGCCAGAGTAGCCAAATGAACCTTTACAAACTTTCAAAAGGTTTCCAAACGTTTTGTTGATCAATGCTTGTTTGAGATTGATATTAAAAGTGATAAAACCTTTGAAAATTCTTACCTCCTGAACCCTTTGGTAGATTTTGCTCATCTTGCACTCTAAAATTCATAACAATATACTCTGGCCCATATTTATACTTTTTGACGCTAAACTGCGCTAACGCAGTTTAGCGTCAAAAAATTTAGCGCCGTCTAACGCCATTCTGAAGCGCCATGCGGGCGCCGTATTTATGGAATGGCGTTAGACGGCGCTAGCAGACCGGCGCTGCCTGGTGTGCGTGGAAAAAAACCACGTAGACCAGGCAGCGCCGACGTAGGGGGAAAATGGCGCATGGGCGTCTTAAAATGGGGCAAGCCAGGTTACGTCGAAAAAATCGTCTTAACCCGACTTGCGCCATTTTTTAACGACGCCCATCCCCCATCAACATGACTCCTATCATTGTAAAGATAGGAGTCATGCCCCCTTGCCCAATGGCCATGCCCAGGGGACTTCTGTCCCCTGGGCATGGTCATTGGGCATAGTGGCATGTAGGGGGGCACAAATAAGGCCCCCCTATGCCACCAAAATAAAATATAAAAAATAAAAAATTATACTTACCTGAACTTACCTGAATGTCCCTGGGGTGGGTCCCTCCATCCTTGGGGGTCCTCCTGGGGTGGGCAAGGGTGGCAGGGGGGGTCCCTGGGGGCATGGGAGGGCACCTGTGGGCTCATTTTGAGCCCACAGGCCCCTTAACGCCTGCCCTGAGCAGGCGTTAAAAAGTGGCGCAAATGCGCCGTTTTTAGCCACGCCAACTCCCGGGCGTCTCTTTTGCCCGGGAGTATAAATACCACGTAAAGGCCTGGGAGTCATTTTTTAGACGGGAACGCCTCCCTTGCATATCATTAACGCAAGGAAGGGGTTCACGCTAAAAAATGACGCACATTCCGGGAACTTTGGCGCTATTCGCCTCTAACGCCATAGTATAAATATGGCGTTAGTTGGCGTTAGTTTTGCGTCGAAATTGCGTCAAAAAAAACGACGCAATTTCGGCGCAAACGGAGTATAAATATGGCCCTCTATTTTTATAAATTAGTGCTGTGTTTCTTTCGTGTTGTGGGACTTTCTTATTTCATTATGTTGGTACTGTTAAATGCTTTACACTAAGGGGCATATTTATACTTGTTTAGCTCCGAATTTGCGTCATTTTTTAAAATGCAAATTTGGTGCAAAACTAACTCAGTATTTATACTTTGGTGCTAGACCCGTCTTATGCCTAATTTATGGAATTAAAGTAATTTTTTGGACATGGAAACCTACCTTGCGTTACTGAGACGCAAGGTAGGTGTTCCCGTGCAAAAAATGACTCTGTGGTCTTAGCGCCATATTTATCCCCCGTGCTAAAATCAGGCACGGGTTGGAAGAGGGGTCAAATAATGATGCTTGCTTTGCCCCATTATTTAACACATGGGTCAGGGCAGGCGTTAGGGGACCTGTGGGCCTATTTCCATGGTGGAACGCCATGGAATAAGCCCACAGATACCCTCCCCAGGCCCCAGGGCCACCCCCATCCACCAGAGGGACAGCGGAGGATGGGGGACCCCATCCCAGGAAAGTATAGGTATGTATTTTTTTTTACAGTGCTAATGGGGGCCCTGAAATGGGCCCCCCTACATGGCACTGGGTGCAATGGCCATGCCAAGGGGACCCTGGTCCCCTGTGCTGGCCATTGGGGTGGTGGGCATGACTCCTGTCTTTTCTAAGACAAGAGTCATGTGGTATGGATGGTTTTGCATCAGAAAATACCTCTAGGCAGGTGAGAGTCATTTATTTTTACTCTAACCTGCCTGACGTCATTTTTTTGTGCAAAACCCCCTTCTTCCGTACCGCCAGCCCCACCCGACTAACGTCATTTTTTTTGCTGCTAGCCTACCCTTTGCACCGGCTTGCACCATTTCATAAAAATGGTGCAAGCCGGTGCTAAATTTTTTGGTGCAAAACTGAGTTAGTGCAGTTTTGCACCAAAAAGTATAACTCAGGGCCTACGTTCCTTTGTTAAGCATTGCTGGTCAAAGCCACAGCTACCCAGGGTTGAGCTAAAGGTTGTACAAATGAGCCTGTCTGCACCCAAGACAGTTTTTGTGAGTGTATTCCACGGTAAGGTCACAGAGCCATACCATATAATACACCCAAATCCCAGCAGTGGCTGGCAACTTGGAAGAGTGCAAGGGACAGGCACATGGGTGGCGGATGGGTGGGTGGATGCGTGCATGCAAGGCGAGTGATGACTTTTAATAAAAAGAAATAGCCACTTATCTTGCTTAATGCACAATGTCCAATGTCCTCCTTAGTTCCAGTCCATGTTCTGCTCCTTCAGGCTTCGTGGGCTCCAGCCAATTCCCCTAACCAATCCTGGTGCTGCTCTTATGCTGGTAACCAGGAAGTGCACAGCCAGACCATCACTCCTCTCTGCTGCACCAATAGCCATGCCCCGTCCCGACACTCCGTTTGGGAGGGATTGGTGAAAAAGAAAATGGTAATAAATTAACTTTATCACCATTTTATTTTTCATCTCCTGGGCTTTGCTGGGGGTCATTTTTGTTAGTGGGGTGACCCTCCTACACCATAATGAAGGAACCGCTCCTGCCAAATCCTCACATTTTCAATATTAGGAGTTGGAAGCAAGATGAAGCGGGTTGCTACTCTTGCTCGTTCACCAGACCAAGTATGTAAGTAATACTTTGTGCACCCAGTTGCGCAATGTGCACTGCAAAGTTTCACTGGCTTCATCCTATACCTGCTGCTTCCCATTCTCATACCCCCAAAACTCTTGCTTATTGCAGTGCAGCCTTGTGTGCTATCTGTGGCTTTGTGGTCAGTCAAGCTTTCCATCTTCTCATCAGGGGCGTAGCTTGGTCACTAACATTGGGTGGGGGGAGGGTGAGATTCAGATTGTCCAGCAATCAGGCTGGCACATAATGTTTAAATACATCATACGACAAGCAGGGTGCATGAGAGGGGCTTAAAGGGCCGTGGAAAGTGAGAAGAATGCGAGTCGATAGGAGTACTAAGAGAGAAAACACAACATTTTATAAAATTTTGTAAAAATACCCAATTTTTTAGAGCATTTTCAAAACAGAGAGGGCGAGAGTGTGTGTGTTTTTGTCTGTGTTTATGTAAAAATTCCTGGTGAAATCCGAATTGACATCTTACAATACCCGACTGAAAGCACATGAAACCAACTATGTATCAGAAAATACATTTATTATGGTGGTGTAACACCCCGAACACCCCCCTGAAGCTGCGCCCCTGCTTGTCATGCTCAGATTCTGTAGCACCAGAATACCAAACACACCTTATGTGTACAGTCTGCCTGTATCCATATTAAGCTCCCAGTACTGGATGTCATTTGCTCAACATTTTAGGAGGACACCATGGTGTTCTTGTAAACATTTCGTAGAGAGCAGATAGACCAAAGAGAGCTGTGCCTTGGTTGGTTTAGATTCCTTAGACCATTTGATTAACACGTGTGGGGAGAGCTGCTGGACATTCCGCAGGACAGAATACTGAAATATTGTATTTAAATATTAATGGAGAAGTGAGAGTCAAGCTTTGTGTCTCACTAATATGCGAACGCTCACCAGACTGCTCTCAGGGGCTGTAGTGTTACACACTTCTACTGTATCTCGAATGTACCTCTTTCAAGGGAATGAATAGGTCGACAGTGTGGAAACTCACAGCCTGGCGCCCGATGGAGGTAACCATGCTTTGCTAGCTGTCAATCAGTCAGGCATTATACATTTCAGGTATCCAAGCTTCATTTACTTTGAAACAATTAGGCTTACAAAGTGGTGACCACGCTACCAGTGGCAGCTGGTGACCTTTAAAAGTGTCCATAATCTGTTCTTGTCGCCCTAAGTGGGAAGAGTATGCCCAGACATGGGTCCTATGCTCACTGTGCCACTGGATTCAAGCTAGCCTGGCTGATGAGAGATGATACCCCGAAACCAGTCCCAGAATGCTTTAGCCTGGTCCATGATACACTGAAACCAGTCCCAAGATGATTTATTCTGGTCAAGGGAACACCTGGCCTGCTGTTTGGGCTGGACTGTTCCCATGGAGAACAGGGGCAAGACTAATTTGGATATGACTGGGTCCAAACCAGGGTGATGTGGTGGGTAAAAAAATGATAGATTAAACCCAGATCTTTGTGACTTGGGGTGAAAGTTTGCATTGTTCAGCATTCTGTCCATCATCTTTTCTTTTTTGCCTTTGTCACCCTAAGTGGGAAGGTATGTCCAGACGTGGGCCCCGTGCTCACTGCGCCACTGGATTCAAGCTAGCCTAGCTAATACTCTGAAATCAGTTCCTGGATGCTTGTTTCCAGTCCGTTAGGACCTGGTCTGGTAGGTTAGGCAGGACTATTGCTGTGTGGAACAGAGTCAAGACTGGTTTGCATATGGCTGGGTCTAAATTGGGGTGGTGTAGGGAACAAAAACACAATGGATTATACCCAGAACTTTGTGACTGGTGGTGAATATTTGCATTGTTTAGCATTCTGTACATCATCTGTTCTTTTAGCCTTTGTTGCCCTATGTGGTAAGGGTATGCCCAGATGTAGGTCCTGTGCTCACTGTGCCCCTGGATTCAAGCTAGCCTGGTTGATGAGGGGTGATCCCTTGGAAATGGTCCCAGGATGCTTGTGTCCAGTCCAGGGAGGACCTGGCCTGGCAGTTCATACTGAACTGTTCCCAGGGAGAGCAGGGTCAAGACTGATTTACAAATGGCTGGGTCCAAACTGAGGTGGAATGGTGGGCAAAAAAAGTGGATTAAACCCAGATCTTTGTAACTGGGGCTGAATGTTTGTATTGTTCAGCATTCTGTCCATCACCTGCTCTTTTTGCCTTTAAAAGTGGTGGGGCATAATACTTGGCTTGAATTCCAAAAAGCTTTTTCTTGAAAGGTTCTCTCACACTTTCTTAAACTAAGTTTACTGTCTCACTTTGACTCACTTAGCCTCACTCAGTCTCACTAATTCACACAGTCTCACTCATTCTACTCTGGCCCACTCTGTCTCACTCAGTCCCACTCATTCTCATTCATTCTGAAATACTCAGTCTTACTGTGACTCTTACTGTGACTCAGTCTCACACACAGTAACATTCAGTTGCACTCACTCTCATTCTCCTTCACTCACTCACATTCATTCTCACACATGCTGATCCATACTGTCACTCATTCTCACTCGCTCTGACTCATTCCTTCACTGACTCTCTCTCACTTTAACTCACACACAGTCACAGAGACATGCTCACAGTGGTGGGATTTCACCAGCTCTGAACAGTATCTCTGATGGCTGGCGCAGGAGCCTTCATGCACCTGTGTCAGCAACCAAACAATGTCAGTAGCTGGCTCAGTTTGTTGCTGGACCCTAAATGGGTCTGCATTTTATTTGTATTTTATCAAGAGGGAATAGTTATTCACTCTTGATGCAATAAAAATGGACCACAAAACAAGGAGGGTGTAAAGTAGCTGTGTAGCCCATGAAGGAGAGCCACCACTGATCCAGGGACACCTATCCATAACATCTACTCAATCATCCATCCTTTCACTTATCCATCCCCCTTTCATCCAGCCATTCTTCCATCCATTCAATCATCCATCCATCCTTTTGCTCGTCCATCTAACCTTTCGCTCCATCTATCCATCCTTTCACTTCATCCATATTTCATCCTCCCTCTGGCTCCTCCATCTATCCACCCTTTCACTCAGTCATCCATCCTTACACCCATCCATCCACCCTTCGTCTCATCCATCCATCCATTTACCCTTTCACTCAGCCATCCATCCTTTTACTCATCCATCTATTCATACATCCATCTATTCACCCTTTCACTCAGCCATCCATCCATCCTTTCATCCAGGTATCGATCTATCCTGCCTTTTTACTCACCCATTGTTTTAATCATCCATCCATACTTTAACTCCATCCATCCAATCATCCATTCATTTATCCTTCAATCATTCAACTTCACCTGTACAACTATGTAGATGACACTCAAATCATTTCTAAAAATGGATGGTTCTGGAAAACCTCTACAAGTTAAAACTTGGGGCTTGATCTACAAGAAAGGTCCCAATACGCTACTTTTCTTGCGCTGCCCTGCCCCACCTAACAACACTATGGTTGCGCAGTATTTACAATACGGTGCACCATGGCGCTTGTTTCAATAAATGATGGCGCTAGTGCAGCAAAGCACTAGGGAGGCCCCTAGGTGACTATGGGCCCGTCACTTTGATACCTGCCCCGAGCAGGCGTTAAAATGTCAGAAAAAATGTTCCAGTGAAATCTTGTAGATTTCAGTAAGCCATTTCTTGCAGCCTCCCTGCTAGGGAACGACCTGTGCATACATTATACTTCACACAGGTATAATGTGGTGCAAGGGGTTATAAAGTGGCGCAATGCTAGCATTGCGCCTCTTAGTAAATATGGTGCAGGGAAATGGCCTCCTTAAATCCACATTAGTGTAAAAACAATTACGCTAATGTGGCGCAAGGAGGCGCAAGGGCCTTGTAAATCTGGCGCTTTATGTCTGCCGTGGGGTCATTAATATTGAATGATGAATAACCATCTAAAGCTAAATATCACAAAGACAGAGCTTATGACCTGCAGACAATAACAAAAATACCTGACTACCACCATATGGCTTAAGGAACGTGAGGCCCATCCAACAATATCAAGAAACATCAGAACCCTAGAGGTAACCATGGATTTAGACCTATCTGCGATACAGAGAATTAACAGCATCATAAAGAGAGCGTTCTACATAATGAGCACACTACATTATATCCTCCCATACCTAGGCTACCAACAGGAACTGTATATACCTCCGTGCACCTGCATTCCTGATATGCAAAATACAACTCATTCAAATTGTTCACAGAGCCACCAATGAAAAGGACTGCTATCCTTACAAGCTGAAACAAGCATGACTAACAAATGAGGACACTGCGCTCCAGGCTGCACCACTTATCATGCCACCTCAGCATAAGAAATACGTAGGAGGCACTAATTTCTCAGAACAAGCCACCAAGCTCTGGAACACACTACCAACCACCGTTCGAAGCACCCAGGAGCATATACACTTCAGAACACAGCTGAAAAACATGGATGTTTCAAAGACAACCACACCATCACACATCTTGGCAGCAAAACCTAGAAAGACAGTCACACCCTCAAACTAACCTTTAGATTACAGTCCACAGATTGGAAACAACTCAACTATCAAAGTACTTTTGATATTGTCAGGTAAGATAAGGAGAGCTGGCCTGTGCTTCACCGGGGTATTATAAAGTTATGTAAGTTCATAAATAACATTTCTGGCTCACATTAATTCAAATACCACAACATTCAATGGTCAGCAGCCAACAGCAACTTACACCTCTTAGATTCATTGAAGGCATGTATGCTTTGAGAGTTGTCCATCACCAGTGCTGCGCAGCTAACAAACCAGCCACTCACTAAATGGCTCGGTGAACTGGCGTGGAATAACTGAAGATATCTGTCATCCATTGCAGGTCTATAGGAGGACTTTATTCCAGTCCATAACTGCAGGTCCCAAATATCGATACACTGGTCGCATCTTTATATCTCACAATGCTTTTCAGATATGAGATTATAATAACTGTGTACATACTAGCAGATCGCTCCACTTTTCTCTCCCTCCAGAAATGCTAGCCCAGAACTATTCACTAGGGAGCAGAGTTACTAATATTTTGCATAGAGTTCCTTTATTTTTGTGGCACAGTCTCACGTAAAATCATGTTTGGTATTTCCTAAGCCATGCAAAGCCACTTTTCATGGCTTCGTGTAGTTCCGTAAATACAAGATAATGGAAGGCAGAGCACATCACTTTCTTTGTGTTACCGATGTGTTCCATGGGTGGAGCATGGGTGTTCCCGTGCATCCACCCATGACATTTGCCTCATTCCCAGATTTACTACAGCTAGTAAACCTGGAAACGTGTCAAAATGCTACGCCTACCTCAGTGAGGTGTGACAGGAAAGAAAATATTTATTTCTCCTTCTTGCTTCCTCATTCTATGTCTGCAGCATTCTGCAACACACATAGAAGGAGCAATATGCCTTTAAGGATTGTTTTTGTGCAGGAAGATGCCCCTTCCTTCCCAAAAACAATCCTGCGCCTGACGCAGGGGTGTCTGCATTGGCACTAGGCAGCAAAGAGTGTGCCAGCACTAGGAGAGGGCAGAAATGTGCTATATCTTTGTCAATATGGTGCATTTCTGCGGTTTACCCGTCACGCAACGCAGCACAGCAAGTTGCCTTACTGCATTGCATTGTGTGAAATGTAAGTAAATCTGCCCCAAAATGTCTGATTGGACAACCCAGCTCAATAACCTGCTAGGCAGACTATAATCATAAGAATAATACAAAGGGACCTGCAGAGCAGTTCAAAGCTGCCAGTCTACTGAAAACAAATAAACTGCGTTTCTGTGTCTCTCACACCTCATCATCCCCCAGACTGGTACGTCTCCTAACACCATACCCACACCTTTGTGCTCATCACTCACAACAAGGAAACACTTCCCACATAGGATCACAAACAAATACAAAACCCTTCCAACCACACTCCCACACTCCACCCTATATGGCGTAGCTTTCTGCCATGTAAGTAAGCGCATCATGCCACAGAGAGGGGTAATAAGCACTATATGTATGTGCAATACAATACAATATTTAGGCCCATATTTATGCTTTTTGACGCAAAACTGCGCTAACGCAGTTTTGCGCCAAAAAAATTAGCGCCGGCTAACGCCATTCTAAAGCGCCATGCGGGCGCCGTATTTATTGAATGGCGTTAGCCGGCGTTAGCCTGGTGTGCGTGAAAAAAACCCACGTACACCAGGCAGCGCCGGCGTAGGGAAAAATGGCGTTTGGGCGTCCAAAAATGGGGCCATGCGGGCGCCGTATTTATTCAATGACGTTAGCCGGCGGCGCTGCCTGGTGTGCGTAAAAAAAAATGACGTACACCAGGCAGCGCCGGCGTAGGGGAATATGGAGCTTGGGCGCCAAAAAATGGGGCAAGTCAGGCTGAGGCAAAAAAATCGTCTCAACCCGATTTGCGCCATTTTTTTACGACGCCCATCCCCCATTGAAATGACTCCTGTCTTAGCAAAGACAGGAGTCATGCCCCCTTGCCCAATGGCCATGCCCAGGGGACTTCCGTCCCCTGGGCATGGTCATTGGGCATAGTGGCATGTAGGGGGGCACAAATCAGGCCCCCCTATGCCACAAAAAAATAAAAAAAAATACTTACCTGGACTTACCTTAATGTCCCTGGGGTGGGTCCCTCCATCCTTGGGTGTCCTCCTGGGGTGGGCAAGGGTGGCAGGGGGTGTCCCTGGGGGCAGGGGAGGGCACCTCTGGGCTCATTCTGAGCCCACAGGTCCCTTAACACCTGCCCTGACCCAGGCGCTAAAATCCGGCGCAAATGTGGGTTTTTTAGACCCGCCCACTCCCAGGCGTCATTTTTGCCCGGGAGAATAAATCCGACGCATATGCATCGCAGTCATTTTTTAAGACGGGAACGCCTACCTTGCATATCATTAACGCAAGGAAGGTGTTCACGCAAAAAAATGACGCTAATTCCATGAACTTTGGCGCTAGACGCGTCTAACGCCAAAGTATAAATATGGAGTTAGTTTTGCGTCGAATTTGCGTCTAAAAAAACGACGCAAATTCGGCGCAAACGGAGTATAAATATGCCCCTTATTGTCTGTGCATCTCCAAAATTTGTTTTGATCTTTGCTTCCATTACACTTCAGAATTATGAAACAAAATGTGCTTCATTTGTGCTTTTATAACCAATGGTATATGTTGAGTTATTTGTACAGGTAATTTACAGCTATTTAATTTTTTGTGAATTAAAAACAAATTGACATTCTACAGTATTTTTTGCACTCCATGTAGACAAGGCCCTGGAATTATGCAATTTGGCAACTGTGATGTTTTCCACATAATTATCAATTTGCAGCATTTGCCACACAATCCATCTTCTGCTGCATAATCTGCAGATTTTAACAAAAAACTATTTTGTTTAATCTCAAACAGCTCAAAATTGACCAAAAATGCTGTAAGATGTGCTGCTGCGCAGTGGAAGGTCCTTCTCCAGCTATATGTACAGCTGTATGTGGATGTGGAACCAGTACTAATGAAGTGAAACGTTACCCAGACAGTGCTAACATGTAAAAATTAGAATATAATGAAGTGGTACTATCACAAAATGTGCTGCTTTAAGCTGCATAATTTGTTTTTTCTTGCCACGTGATTTAAGCCACATTGCCACATAATTTAGGCCTCACTTGTCGCATAATTCCAATGGCCCTGTCTGTACCCCAGAGAGGTTGTCACAGTTCACTTTACAAAATACTGTCCCTTTGCAGTCAAAGAACATGTTAGAAGAACAAGCAGCAATTTATCAGTAGACATAGCCTGACATTTAACCTGTCTTGGAACATACAGCAAATGCAACAAGATAAAAATAAAATTTAAAAGCATTTAATTGTTCATTCACCTTTTGAACTCCCGCATCTTTATACTGTGCTAGCTGCCATGGTCTTTTGGGGGGCCAAAGATTATTATGAGCTGGCCCGGCCCTCAAATGCTCCCCTGTAGCCACAGCCCTGTGGGGTAATCCTGTTCCGTGCCTATTGCACGTGCTCAGACCTCTAAAACATGGAGGATTTGGCTAATTCCTGACTGGTTTATTTAACTTCTCTATAAACCCATAGTATTTGTTATGCAGATGTGTATAGCGCCTGGAGGGTATCCTGGTGCTGAAGGATAATAAAGTTCTTAGGGCCAGAGAGGGCATGTGGTGGCCCCCAGTTCCCTTTAGGCCTCACAGGGCCTGAGAGAGGTTGGAGTGATGTTCCAGTCTCCCTTACACTGTCTAGGTCCTGAGAGAGGTTTGGGTGGTATACCAGCCCCTCTTAGGCTCTCTATGGTCGAATTACTGTTACAGAGGCATACTAGCCCTCCATCCACCACTTAAACTCTCTATAGTATGGCTACTGTTGGGGCAGTATACTAACCCCGCCTTAAAATTCCTGTGATCTGGCTACTGTTGGGGTGGTATGCCAGCCCCCTGTATGCTGTCTATAGTCTTGTTGCTATAGGGGAAGTATGCAAGCCTCCTTAGGCTTTCTATGGCCTGGCTACTGCTGGGGTGTATACCAGCCCCCCTTAAGCTTTCTATAGTCTGGCTACTTTTGGTGTAGGCACTCTAAGGCCTGAAAGACGAGGAGGGGTGTACCAGTCCCCTTTAGGCTCCATGGGGCCTTAAACAGTTTGGGGTGATGCCCAAGCTCCTTTCTGCTCTCTAAGGCCAGAGAGAGAGGTTAAGTTGCATTCAACCAGCCTTAATCTCTCCTGGATCCTGACAGGTGTTGGTGTGGTACCCCTAGTTCCCTCTAGGCTCTCTAGGGCTTGAAAGAAGTTGAGGTGATGTACCAACAGGGGAATGATCAGATAGCTCCTCCAATGCTAAATTACCAGCCTAGAAACCTGAGCCAGATAACGCACTAACAGAAAAAGTGCCTCAGATGAATCACCAACAGTTGAATGTCCCTGGGTAATTGCCAACTGGGATGTACACACCAGGCCCTCATGTTGGAATTCAATGTAGGTATACCACCAATGGCAAAACACATTTCAGGTATCATACCTGTAGGAAAGTACCATCTTGCCTGGCATGTTACCCCCATATTTCACTGTATATATGTTGTTTTAGTCTATGTGTCACTGGGACCCTGCCAGGCAGGACCCCAGTGTTCATAAGTATGTGCCCTGTATGTGTTCCCTGTGTGATGCCTAACTGTCTCACTGAGGCTCTGCTAACCAGAACCTCAGTGGTTATGCTCTCTCTGCTTTCCAAATTTGTCACTAACAGGCTAGTGACTTAATTTACCAATTCACATTGGCATACTGGTACTGTAGGAAAGTACCATCCTGCCTGGTATGTTACCCCTATTTTTCACTGTATATATGTTGTTTTAGTTGTATGTGACACTGGGACCCTGCCAGCCAGGGCCCAAGTGCTCATAAGTGTGCCCTGAATGTGTTACCTGTGTTATGACTAACTGTCTCACTGAGGCTCTGCTATCCAGAACCTCAGTTATGCTCTCTCATTTCTTTCAAATTGTCACTAGCAGGCTAGTGACCAATTTTACCAATTTACATTGGCATACTGGAACACCCTTATAATTCCCTAGTATCTGGTACTGAGGTACCCAGGGTATTGGGGTTCCAGGAGATCCCTATGGGCTGCAGCATTTCTTTTGCCACCCATAGGGAGCTCTGAAAATTCTTACACAGGCCTGCCACTGCAGCCTGAGTGAAATAACGTCCACGTTATTTCACAGCCATTTTACACTGCACTTAAGTAACTTATAAGTCACCTATATGTCTAACCTTTACCTGGTAAAGGTTGGGTGCTAAGTTACTTAGTGTGTGGGCACCCTGGCACTAGCCAAGGTGCCCCCACATTGTTCAGGGCAAATTCCCCGGACTTTGTGAGTGCGGGGACACCATTACACGCGTGCACTACACATAGGTCACTACCTATGTGTAGCTTCACAATGGTAACTCCGAATATGGCCATGTAACATGTCTATGATCATGGAATTGCCCCCTCTATGCCATCCTGGCATTGGGGGCACAATCCCATGATCCCACAGGTCTGTAGCTCAGACCTGGGTACTGCCAAACTGCCTTTCCCGGGGTTTCACTGCAGCTGCTGCTGCTCCCAACCCCTCAGACAGGTTTCTGCCCTCCTTGGGTCCAGCCAGGCTTGGCCCAGGAAGGCAGAACAAAGGACTTCCTCAGAGAGAGGGTGTTACACCCTCTCCCTTTGGAAAATGGTGTTAGGGCTGGGGAGGAGTAGCCCCCCCCAGCCTCTGGAAATGCTTTCATGGGCACAGATGGTGCCCATTTCTGCATAAGCCAGTCTACACCGGTTCAGGGACCCCTCAGCCCTGCTCTGGCGTGAAACAGGACAAAGGAAAGGGGAGTGACCACTCCCCTGACCTGCACCTCCCCTGGGAGGTCCTCCAGTGTGCTCCAGACCTCTGCCATCTTGGAAACAGAGGTGCTGCTGGTACACTGGACTGCTGTGAGTGGCCAGGGCCAGCAGGTGACGTCAGAGACTCCTTCTGATAGGCTCCTTCAGGTGTTGCTAGCCTATCTTCTCTCCTAAGTAGCCAAACCCTCTTTTCTGGCTATTTAGGGTCTCTGCTTTGGGGATTTCCTTAGATAACGAATGCAAGAGCTCATCAGAGTTCCTCTGCATCTCTCTCTTCACCTTCTGCCAAGGAATCGACTGCTGACCGCGCTGGAAGCCTGTAAAACTGCAACAAAGTAGCGAAGACGACTACTGCAACTCTGTAACGCTGATCCTGCCGCCTTCTCAACTGTTTTCCTGGTGGTGCATGCTGTGGGGGTAGTCTGCCTCCTCTCTGCACTAGAAGCTCCGAAGAAATCTCCCGTGGGTCGACGGAATCTTCCCCCTGCAACCGCAGGCACCAAAGAACTGCATCACCGGTACCCTGGATTGAGGCTCCAGTCTCCTCGGAGGCGTGGGTTCGAATCCCACCGCTGCCACCAATGTAGGAGGCTGGACTGGCTTGTAGTGAGTACCAAGGAGTACTTACACCTTGCACCAGGCCCAGGTATCCCTTATTAGTGTATAGGGTGTCTAGCAGCTTAGGCTGATAGATAATGGTAGCTTAGCAGAGCAGCTTAGGCTGAACTAGGAGACGAGTGAAGCTCCTACAGTACCACTAGTGTCATATGCACAATATCATAAGAAAACACAATATACAGATATACTAAAAATAAAGGTACTTTATTTTTATGACAATATGCCAAAAGTATCTCAGTGAGTACCCTCAGTATGAGGATAGCAAATATACACAAGATATATGTACACAATACCAAAAATATGCAGTATAGTATTAGAAAACAGTGCAAACAATGTATAGTTACAATAGGATGGAATGGGGACACATAGGGATAGGGGCAACACAAACCATATACTCCAAAAGTGGAATGCGAACCACGAATGGACCCCAAACCTATGTGACCTTGTAGAGGGTCGCTGGGACTGTAAGAAAACAGTTAGGGTTAGAAAAATAGCCCACCCCAAGACCCTGAAAAGTGAGTGCAAAGTGCACTAAAGTTCCCCAAAGGACATAGAAGTCGTGATAGGGGAATTCTGCAGGAAAGACACAAACCAGCAATGCAACAACGATGGATTTCCAGTCGAGGGTACCTGTGGAACAAGCGGACCAAGTCCAAAAGTCACAAGTAAGTCGGAGATGGGCAGATGCCCAGGAAATGCCAGCTGTGGGTGCAAAGAAGCTGCTACTGGACAGTAGAAGCTGAGGATTCTGCAGGAACGACAAGGGCTAGAGACTTCCCCTTCGGAGGATGGATCCCCCACGCCGTGGAGAGTCGTGCAGAAGTGTTTTCCTGAAGAAAGACCGCCAATAAGCCTTGCTAGCTGCAAGTCGTGTGGTTAGCGTTTTTGGATGCTGCTGTGGCCCAGGAGGGACCAGGATGTCGCCAATTGCGTCAGGGGACAGAGAGGGTGCCCAGCAAGAGAAGGAGCCCTCTCAAAAGCAGGCAGCGCCCACAGAAGTACCAGAATAGGCACTACGAAGAAGAGTGAAATGGTGCTCACCCGAAGTCGCACAAAGGAGTCCCACGTCGCCGGAGGACAACTTAGAAAGTCGTGCTATGCAGGTTAGAGTGCCGTGGACCCAGGCTTGGCTGGGCACAAAGGATTTCCACCGGAAGTGCACAGAGGCCGGAGTAGCTGCAAAAGTCGCAGTTCCCAGCAATGCAGTCTGGCATGGGGAGGCAAGGACTTACCTCCACCAAACTTGGACTGAAGAGTCACTGGACTGTGGGAGTCACTTGGACAGAGTTGCTGGATTCAAGGGACCTCGCTCGTCATGCTGAGAGGAGACCCACGGTACCGGTGATGCAGTTCTTTGGTGCCTGCGGTTGCAGGGGGAAGATTCCGTCGACCCACGGGAGCTTCTAGTGCAGAGAGGAGGCAGACTACCCCCACAGCATGCACCACCAGGAAAACAGCCGAGAAGGCGGCAGGATCAGCGTTACAGAGTTGCAGTAGTCGTCTTCGCTACTTTGTTGCAGTTTTGCAGGCTTCCAGTGCGGTTAGCAGTCGATTCCTTGGCAGAAGGTAAAGAGAGAGATGCAGAGGAACTCTGATGAGCTCTTGCATTCGTTATCTAAGGGAATCCCCAAAGCAGAGACCCTAAATAGCCAGAAAAGAGGGTTTGGCTACTTAGGAGAGAAGATAGGCTAGCAACACCTGAAGGAGCCTATCAGAAGGAGTCTCTGACGTCACCTGCTGGCCCTGGCCACTCACAGCAGTCCAGTGTGCCAGCATCACCTCTGTTTCCAAGATGGCAGAGGTCTGGAGCACACTGGAGGAGCTCTGGGCACCTCCCAGGGGAGGTGCAGGTCAGGGGAGTGGTCACTCCCCTTTCCTTTGTCCAGTTTCACGCCAGAGCAGGGCTGAGGGGTCCCTGAACCGGTGTAGACTGGCTTATGCAGAAATGGGCACCATCTGTGCCCATGAAAGCATTTCCAGAGGCTGGGGGAGGCTACTCCTCCCCAGCCCTAACACCATTTTCCAAAGGGAGAGGGTGTAACACCCTCTCTCTGAGGAAGTCCTTTGTTCTGCCTTCCTGGGCCAAGCCTGGCTGGACCCCAGGAGGGCAGAAACCTGTCTGAGGGGTTGACAGCAGCAGCAGCTGCAGTGAAACCCCGGGAAAGGCAGTTTGGCAGTACCCAGGTCTGAGCTACAGACCTGTGGGATCATGGGATTGTGCCAACTATGCCAGGATGGCATAGAGGGGGCAATTCCATGATCATAGACATGTTACATGGCCATATTCGGAGTTACCATTGTGAAGCTACACATAGGTAGTGACCTATGTGTAGTGCACGCGTGTAATGGTGTCCCCGCACTCACAAAGTCTGGGGAATTTGCCCTGAACAATGTGGGGGCACCTCGGCTAGTGCCAGGGTGCCCACACACTAAGTAACTTAGCACCCAACCTTTACCAGGTAAAGGTTAGACATATAGGTGACTTATAAGTTACTTAAGTGCAGTGTAAAATGGCTGTGAAATAACGTGGACGTTATTTCACTCAGGCTGCAGTGGCAGGCCTGTGTAAGAATTGTCAGAGCTCCCTATGGGTGGAAAAAGAAATGCTGCAGCCCATAGGGATCTCCTGGAACCCCAATAACCTGGTAACCTCAGTACCATATACTAGGGAATTATAAGGGTGTTCCAGTATGCCAATGTAAATTGGTAAAATTGGTCACTAGCCTGTTAGTGACAATTTGAAAGAAATGAGAGAGCATAACCACTGAGGTTCTGGATAGCAGAGCCTCAGTGAGACAGTTAGTCATAACACAGGTAACACATTCAGGGCACACTTATGAGCACTGGGGCCCTGGCTGGCAGGGTCCCAGTGACACATACAACTAAAACAACATATATACAGTGAAAAATGGGGGTAACATGCCAGGCAAGATGGTACTTTCCTACACAACCCCCCCCCCCAAACGAAGGACAATAAGACTTGTCATTACCTGATGGGTCTTCATTGTCTAAGTGGAAATATCTGGAGAGTCCATCTGCATTGGAGTGGCTACTCCCAGGTCTATGTTCCACTGTATAGTCCATTCCCTGTAGGGATATGGACCACCTCAACAATTTAGGATTTTCACCTTTCATTTGTTTTAGCCAAAGTAGAGGTTTGTGGTCTGTCTGAACAATGAAGTGAGTTCCAAACAGGTATGGCCTCAACTTCTTCAGTGCCCAGACCACAGCAAAGGCCTCCCTCTCTATGGCAGACCAACGCTTTTCTCTAGGGGTCAACCTCCTACTAATAAAAGCAACAGGTTGATCCTGGCCCTCAGAACTTTTGTAAAGACAGAGAAAAAACGTTTTAAACTTTTTAAGAACTTTTTAGAAAGTTAGAGGTACTTTTCAGCACTTTAGAAAAGAAATGCAAAACTTTTTGGTTAGGTGTACATACACTGAACTTGTTTTGTATATTTTTCTCTTATGAAAAGTACAATGACAAAAGTGGTAAGTAGTTACAGAGCACTTATCCCACCACTGCACAACCAATGTAGGAGGCTGGACTGGCTTGTAGTGAGTACCAAGGAGTACTTACACCTTGCACCAGGCTCAGGTATCCCTTATTAGCGTATAGGGTGTCTAGCAGCTTAGGCTGATAGATAATGGTAGCTTAGCAGATCAGCTTAGGCTGAACTAGGAGACGAGTGAAGCTCCTAAGCTGCTCTGCTAAGCTACCATTATCTATCAGCCTAAGCTGCTAGACACCCTATACTCTAATAAGGGATACCTGGGCCTGGTGCAAGGTGTAAGTACTCCTTGGTACTCACTACAAGCCAGTCCAGCCTCCTACATACTGGTACACCCATATAATTCCCTAGTATATGGTATTGAGGTACCCAGGGTATTGGGGTTCCAGGAGATCCCTATGGGCTACAGCATTTCTTTTGCCACCCATAGGGAGCTCTGACAATTCTTACACAGGCCTGCCACTGCAGCCTGAGTGAAATAACGTCCACGTTATTTCATTATTTCACAGCCATTTACCACTGCACTTAGGTAACTTATAAGTCACCTACATGTCTAACCTTCATCTAGTGAAGGTTGGGTGCAAAGTTACTTAGTGTGTGGGCACCCTGGCACTAGCCAAGGTGCCCCTACATCGTTCAGGGCAAATTCCCCGGACTTTGTGAGTGCGGGGACACCATTACATGCGTGCACTGTTCATAGGTCACTACCTATGTACAGCGTCAAAATGGTAACTCCGAACATGGCCATGTAACATGTCTAAGATCATGGAATTGTCCCCCCAATGCCATTCTGGCATTGGGGGGACAATTCCATGATCCCCCGGGTCTCTAGCACAGAACCCGGGTACTGCCAAACTGCCTTTCCAGGGTCTCCACTGCAGCTGCTGCTGCTACCAACCCCTCAGACAGGTTTCTGCCCTCCTGGGGTCCAGGCAACCCTGGCCCAGGAAGGCAGAACAAAGGATTTCCTCTGAGAGAGGGTGTAACACCCTCTCCCTTTGGAAATAGGTGTGAAGGCTGTGGAGGAGTAGCCTCCCCAGCCTCTGGAAATGCTTTGATGGGCACAGATGGTGCCCATCTCTGCATAAGCCAGACTACACCAGTTTAGGGATCCCCAGAGCCCTGCTCTGGCACGAAACTGGGCAAAGGAAAGGGGAGTGACCACTCCCCTGACCTGCTCCTCCCAGGGGAGGTGCCCAGAGCTCCTCCAGTGTGTCCCAGACCTCTGCCATCTTGGAAACAGAGGTGTCTGTGGCACACTGGACAGCTCTGAGTGGCCAGTGCCAGCAGGTGACGTCAGAGGCTCCTTCTGATAGGCTCTTACCTCTCTTGGTAGCCAATCCTCATTCCTAGGTAGCCAAATCTCCTTTTCTGGCTATTTAGGGTCTCTGCTTTGGGGAATTCTTCAGATAACGAATGCAAGAGCTCATCAGAGTTCCTCTGCATCTCCCTCTTCACCTTCTGCCAAAGGATCGACCGCTGACTGCTCAGGACGCCTGCAAAACCGCCACAAAGTTGCAAGACGACTACTAACAACCTTGTATCGCTTCATCCTGCTGGCTTTCTCGACTGTTTCCAAGTGGTGCATGCTCTGGGGGTAGCCTGCCTCCTCTCTGCACCAGGAGCTCTGAAGAAATCTCCTGTGGGTCGACGGAATCTTCCCCCTGCAACTGCAGGCACCAAAATACTGTATCACTGGTCCCCTGGGTCCCCTCTCAGCACAACGAGCGTGGTCCCTGGAACTCAGCAACTCTGTCCAAGTGACTCCGACAGTCCAGTGACTCTTCAGTCCAAGTTTGGTGGAGGTAAGTCCTTGCCTCCCCACGCTAGATTGCATTGCTGTGTACCGCGTGATTTGCAGCTGCTCCGGCTCCTGTGCACTCTTCCAGGATTTCTTTTGTGCACAGCCAAGCGTACCGCGTGATTTGCAGCTGCTCCGGCTCCTGTGCACTCTTCCAGGATTTCTTTTGTGCACAGCCAAGCCTAGGTCCCCGACACTCTAACCTGCAGTGTACAACCTTCTGAGTTGTCCTCCGGCATCGTGGGACTCCCTTTTCTTACTTCGCATGGACTCCGGTTCACTTTTCTTCCAAGTGCCTGTTCAGGTACTTCTGCAGGTGCTGCCTGCTTCTGTAAGGGCTCCCTGACTTGCTGGGCGCCCCCTCTGTCTCCTCCTCCAAGTGGCGACATCCTGGTCCCTCCTGGGCCACAGCAGCACCCAAAAAACCTCTACCGCGACCCTTGCAGCTAGCAAGGCTTGTTTGCGTCTTTCTGTGTGGGAACACCTCTGCAAGTTTCATCGTGATGTGGGACATCCATCCTCCAAAGGGGAAGTTCCTAGTCCTCATCTTTCTTGCAGAACTCCAAGCTTCTTCCAACAGGTGGCAGCTTCCTTGCACCCTCAGCTGGCATTTCCTGGGCTCCTGCCCACTCTCGACACTGTTGTGACTATTGGACTTGGTCCCCTTGTCTTACAGGTACCCAGGTCCGGAAATCCACTGTTGTTGCGTTGCTGGTGTTTGTTCTTCCTGCAGAATCCCCCTATCACGACTTCTGTGCTCTCTGGGGGTAGTAGGTGCACTTTACACGTACCTTTCAGGGTCTGGGGTGGGCTATTTTTCTAACCCTCACTGTTTTCTTACAGTCCCAGCGACCCTCTACAAGCTCACATAGGTTTGGGGTACATTTGTGGTTCGCATTCCACTTTTGGAGTATATGGTTTGTGTTGCCCCTATACCTATGTGCTCCTATTGCAATCTATTGTAACTTTACACTGCTTGCATTACTTTTCTTGCTATTACCTGCATAATTTTGGTTTGTGTACATATATCTTGTGTATATATCTTATCCTCATACTGAGGGTACTCGCTGAGATACTTTTGGCACATTGTCATAAAAATAAAGTACCTTTATTTTTAGTACTTCTGTGTATTGTGTTTTCTTATGATATTGTGCATATGACACCAGTGGTATAGTAGGAGCTTTACATGTCTCCTAGTTCAGCCTAAGCTGCTTTGCCATAGCTACCTTCTATCAGCCTTAGCTGCTAGAAACACCTCTTCTACACTAATAAGGGATAACTGGACCTGGCACAAGGTGTAAGTACCTCTGGCACCCACTACAAGCCAGGCCAACCTCCTACAATGCCAAAAAGGAAACACATCCCAGGAGAACTTTCCAGCAGGTTAATACATGATAGGAAACCACAAGCAGTATAAAACACTCAAGGTAACCAACCATTAAGAAGATGTGTGCTAGGAAGCCCACCACCAGGGACACATATGCTATGTAACAGCCACTGGGGACAAGGCCTTCAGGTCTCAGCCAATGTTGAAATGTAAGTGAGGTAATTCACCACAAGGTAACAAGAGAGGAACATGCATCATGTAAAATGCATTCCAGGTCAACCACCAATGTGAAACCATGTCCTTCAAATCCGAAAGGTACACAACAGGGAAAGATGTATGAGGTAAGCCCCAAACAAGAGAACGCATTCCATGGCACCCACTAATGTGGAACCATATACCACAAACCCACCAATGTGAAAACATGCCCTGTGTAGCTCATCAGTATAAAGCTCACACAAACTTATCACCGCATTGCCCAGGATCAGTGTCAGGACTCCCTTCCTGAGAGCAGGCAGGTGCAGAACATATGTCTGCAGAAGTCTCATTTGATTGACTGTGCCTTTTAAACAAGTAAGGGTTTCCTACAAGTTGCTCTCCATGCATCTGTGTCATCATTTAGGTGGTAGGGTTGAGGCTCATTTTGCTGTCTCTAGATATGCCCCTTGCATTGGAGCTCACTGGAATGGGCCCTTCCTGATGCTCGCTGATTCACTCGCCCACACCACTAGCTGATGGTGTCCATTTCTAGTGGACCATGAGAAGGCAAAACCAATGACATGCCCAGTGAGCCTGCTTGACTTGCACTGGCTCCTGCTTGATGGGGAGTCGCCCCAAAGTCTTTGAAAACGAAGAGGAACTTCTGATGCTTGGTGCCAAGCATGCCTCCACTCTCCAGCCTCTACACTCGCCTTGGTCAGCCAATCATCTCCACATCTCCACAGTACGGTGAAAACTTAGAAGTTGTTACTTTCCTAACTCCAAAATCACTGTTGACACCCAGATATCCTCAGTGGACCATTACTATTCCTCCCTTTTTTAGCACTACTTTTTCCTAGGCCTCCTCAGAGAAGGTGTCCACCTTCAACTCCCAACTAAGTTAGCTCACTTTAATCTGGATTGTCCTGACAGGCAATTTCCCACATCTATGTGGCCCAGACCACTGCTACTGGTCTGACGGTGATGATGCAGCACCAGGACTCCGTGTGACTGACACTGAAATGGCCCTTCTGGTTCCCAGTTAACTCTTGAACCACCTAGAAACCAACAACAACAACTTAAATTGCCACAACCCTGAATATACCATATGATCCTCTGACAAAAGCCTAAATCTGGCACCACAAGGTGAAGCACCAGTGCTGATAGTGCATGCCAATGGCCTGGTCCTAAAGCAGAGGTCCCCCGGGAGACCGTGGCCGTGCTTCACAGGGGTGCGGCAAATGCCTTAAAGTGTACTTGTAAATGAAGATGGCCTGGGAGTGCAACTTTGTTTACGTGGCACATTTTCAAGCTGTCTGTAGTTACACAAAGTTTTTGAATCGCTGAACAGTATAGGAAGGTGTGTTCCGTGCAATAGAGGTGCAGTCAAAGATATAGCTATTAGGAACCAAATATTCTCGCTCATATTTTTACTTATTTAGCGCTGCATATGCGTCATTTTTTGACGCAAAATCAGCGCAAACGTACAAAATACAATTGTATTTTGTAAGTTTGTGCCGTCTTTGCATCAAAAAGCGGAGCAAATGCGGCGCTAAAAAAGTATAAATGTGGGCCTCAGTGTGTTGTTTTGCTCTTCACCTCGAGGTTACTGCACATAAAAAACACACACCTTAAATGCAAAATCAATGCAAGTTAAACTAATTGGTGGGAAATGCATTTTTTATTTTATGAAACCTTGGTTAATGTGATCACTGCAGATGTCTGTATCAAGAGAGTCGCTGAATTGAATTCTGTTTGGCACGGTGGGGAATAATGACTTATGCATGTACTGGCTCCGAGGTCGCATCCTGTAACAAAAGGCATTGTGAATATGTAAGTCTTTATTTTGAAGTTGTAGTACACTCAGCATAAGGTCGGCTACTGCAAAATGTTTTAGTGTTTAAGATAAAACAAGTGCTTTCAAAGTATATATTCTAATAATAGGCATACTGTACTTAATGCAGTGTTTCCCAAACTGGGGGTTGCAAGCAGTTGTTTGGCGGGTTGAGAAAATCCAACCATTAAATAAAGAAACCTTTAAATTCCATATCTATCTTGTCGCATTTTCTGCACTTCAATGACAGAAGCCAAGTGTTGGGCTATATCTTCTGACAAATTGCTGCTCATATCTGGTTTTTAACATGGGGATTGGTTATTACAAACACCTCTCACTTTTGATTCAAAGAAAGAAAGATAAAGCTAATTATGTGACGATCTTGCAGAGCGTGAAAGGAAAGGCTGTAAATACCTGCCTGGGGAGTAAATACCTGTAAATGAACTGCACACGTTCAGCAGTTTGGAAAGCAAAAATGAAGCACATGTTTTGTAATTCTGAAATGGGATGGAAGCAAAGATTTCAATAGGATCAAAACAAATTGAGGCACTTTATCGTGTTTCCACACATTATCATTTATGTGTAATATAGTTTTATTATTAAAATTGTGCATATTTAGTGGACATGTCATTGGAAGATGTGCTGTCTGTAAATGACAGTGTGCTACCAACATTGTGTTAGTTATATTAAAAAATCACTTGCTTCATGTCCATTAAAGCCAGATTGGTGGCAAGTGTTTGTCATGCTACAAAACATTTAGTGGTTCTAAAAAGTTTGGGAAGCACTGATCTTATGCAAACATTTTTAGAAGCGTCCAATGGAAGTATAATTTCCAGAACTCAGCTGATAACTCCCTTACATTATCTCTCGAAAAGAAAAAATCATCATAAACATCCACTCCACAGATTAAAGCCTATACTGGCTCTCAAGTAGCCTATGTTTTTGATGATTAACCAAATACACACGTTGAAATGTCTTTCAGGTAGCAGGCAACCTGATAACTCTTATTTCTTCTTTAGCTCTCTGCCCTTCTTCAGCTTCACAGCACAGGGGACCCCAAAACACTCTCCTACCTGCCCCTCTCTTCACTTTCACCCAGAGGCACCTCAAGGGCCACCTTAACTGTCGAGAATGTTTGTTCTTTACCATAAAGTATGGGAACTATTTTTTAAATGTTTTTAAAAGCATGGGCATGTCAGACCCCACACATCCTGCCCCCTTCAATCCCTGATCAGATGTCCTTTCAGGTGAGTCGAGGGACACAGTGGCAGGGAGGATACCAGTAGGGTCACATTCACACCCAGAGCCTTGATCGTCCGGACCCCTAGGGCCTCAGAGTGGTGTCCCAGGAGAAAGAGGACAAGAGTGAGATCTATGCATAGCGTCAAGGAGATGGCTCAGAGGAGGGGGCACTATGTTGGGGCTATTTTTTTCATTTACAAATGGACTGGGACAGCTTCTTCAGAGAGATGCCCTGAAGAATGTGGAGGGAGATATTAGGGTTGATTTTTTAAGGTCTATCAGTGTCATTGGTGTGGCAGGTGCAGTGGCACCGTGGCCAGGGGTGTGAGTGAACACTGCACCCAAATTATAGCTGTGTCAATAGCATAATGGGGAGAGGGCTGGGTGAGGGCTTAAGTCACACCTGCTGTGCAGAGAGCAAGGCCTAAGCAACAGGTAGCAAAATGTGGAGATTGTTCCTGCTTTTTTACACAAAAGAACACGTAGCCTACTCTGTATCTCAGGCCTAGGAGTGATGGCCAAATTAAATGGGCAGAGGAGACGCCTGCTTTGCAGAGTTGTAGGTATTATTGGTCCTGCATGTGCATTGGGTGTGAGCAAGGTCGGACTGGCCATACCTTGCATTGGGCGTTTCCCCGGGAGGCTAGAAGGGTGGGGGCCGGTTTTGTTACTGGGTGCCATTTTTGTTACACTGAAGCAGTTTTAAACACACCCCCTGCAGAGTTCATTATATATCCTGCAGTTTTCAGGCAATGATAAAAGTGTCAAGAAAACTCTTGTGATGAGTGTTCCTGCTGGAGAGATCAGAGTTTTATCTAATGGAAGTTTTGACTCACCTAAGGTGGTGCAGTGGGTTAATATGCCTGCTGCAAAGAACATGTCCCAAACACATCACACAGCAGTATTTCATGTGCCGTGCTCAGTGGGTTACTGCTTTTGTCACAGAGACCCTGTTACTGTGCAGTTAGTTCATAAGTTGCAATCATAGTCTAGCACAGTGAGCTATGAACTGCCATGAAAGAGCTGCACGCAAACTGTCTGGTACAGGTTAGAGAGGTATTTTTCTTCCCAATTTTTCCCTTATCCTAATGTTGATAAAAGGGTTTGTTTGGGTGGAAATAAATTGTTATTAGCTAAGTCAACCCCAACCACTGTGTTACATTCTGAATCTTGAGTTTGTGCTTTTCCAGGCCAAACACTCCTAAAAAATGCCCACCAGTATGGATGGCATTTGAATGTGTACCTTTTAATCACCTTTGTCTTATGTAACATTTTCTATACACAGATGTACACGTGTATGTTTCATTGCCTCTGTATGTGTTTGTGATGTAAAGTGCTCTGACACCCTACCCTAGTAGGAGAGGTGCTATAAAATAAATGAAATACATGTGAGAGAGGTGCTATAGAGCGATGAGGGGCACCGTTAGAGGCTGATGGTGAGGGAATCGCTGAGTAGCACCAACAAAGATTGTTGCATCCTGGTGCACTGTAGGGTCATCATTTACAATGCTTTAAAAGCTAATACAATTGAATATATAATGAAAAATGTTTTGTAGAATGTGCTATTGTTGCCATTTTTCCCAAGTTTTCTTGGGGGGGGCAACTTTTAGCGGTCAGGCTTTCTCACTCACTATGCACTACAGTATACTGGGGCTGGTCTAACAAAATTTGCCAGGGTTGCTTTGAGTTCACAGTACAGCTCTGGGTGTGAGAGGCTAACTAAACCCCAATTATGACAGTTTTTCTATCTTTCCTTGCATGCCTGGGGGCCACGTGCACCCTTGCTTTGTCAGTGTTTTGCTCTGGCCTTGGACCAATGGACCAAAGGACCAAAGGGAGGAGCTGTGAAGCAGAGGAGCCACAGGGCATCAGAGTGGTGGCAGAGGGGGCTAGACCGGGGGCGTGTTTATAATGAAGGACAGAGGAGACTGTGTGCTTTGCAAGGCAGTACTATCAGTAGTGAAGCAGGTGCAGTGGCACTGGGGCCCAGGGTTGTGAGAGGCACACTGCATTACACGTGTAACTCTCTTACTTTACGCATAGGCATGGGGGCTCATTTTCCATGCTAGCATTAGGGCCGAGGGCATCCTTCCTTCAAAGAGGGGGCAACACAAGGATGCTGATTTTTTCTCCATGGGAGAGAGAGTATGTTTCGAGATTGGAGTAATGGCGAGGAATAATGGGGAAGGTATGAAGAGTCACTGGAGACAGCCTGGTGATCGAGGCTGCAGCTACCTTGAGTGCAGTAGATGCAGATGCATTGGAGTCCAGGAGAGTGTCAAACTCACAATACCCCAGTTATGGGGAGTAATGTTTTTTTGGTCAATGTCTGTTTTTGTTCGCTGTATTTGCTCTTTTATAAATCTCACATTCAGTGTGGATTAGGAGCTAAAGATTTCCCTGAAATTATCTCGAAAGCCCCACCCCTGCTCTCGCTGTGCTTCTCTCGAACCCCCAATTCTTGTCATAAGATTTTGGAGGGGGCTGACTTCAAAACAAATTACTTAGGGATGCTCAGAGCAAAAAAAGTTTGATGACCACTAGCTTAGGATGACCAGAAATACTGGATTTGCTCAGACAGTCACAGTTTTTCAAGGACTGAACCAGAGTCCCAACAGTTTCTGGTAAAACGTGTACATGCCCCGGTTTCAGAGAGAGGGTCGGTGAAAGTGTACATTAATTGCGGTGTTGTGCAGGCTCATGTTTTAACCAGCCTCCTCATCACACCAGGGAAACAACTAACTTATTTAGAGTCAGGGGCAATGCTGCCTCCCATCATTCAAGCAGAAAAGCAGGATTTAGGGCCACGTGTATGAACACATTTTCCCATAGACATAGAATGGGTAAAAACCTTTGGTACATCTGGCCCTTAGAGAGGAGCGAATCCGGGCTTCAGGTGGTGTTTGTGGGGAGTGGTCAGGGGCTGGTTTTGTTGCCCCTTCAATTGTTTGTACTCAGGGCCAGATCCAGCATTCATCAGTCAAAAAAGAGAGAGGCCAAAAGGATGCTCACATGCTTTGAAGTACCACAAGCATGCCATCAAATGAGCAGAGGGCAAAGTGTGTTAAGAGCAGTGGGACTGGCTGGGCAACTTCTTAGGTAATTGTAGGTGGGTTCACACAGTGTTGCCTCTGTCCAGGGTGGTGACTGAATAGTTTACACAGCCAGATGATTGGCTGCGGTGCTGAAAATGAAAAATAAATTACTCCGGGATCCCCAAAAGTGCAGTCAATGTGTGGCAGCCGAAAGGTGGCAGGAGCAGAACCCTGAAAAGTGGCGTCTAAAAATTCTGCTTCAGTGACATTGGTAACAAGAACAAATGAGACGTTTTTCTAGCTTATATAATTGGTCTCCAGCATGCTGCATTTTAAAATACCTAGGCCCAGATTTATACTTTTTGCCGAAAAACTGCGCAAATGCAGTTTTGTGGAAAAAAGTATAGCACTGGCCTGCGCCATTCCACAGCGCCAGCCGGGCGCCATAGTTATGGAATGGCGCAAGCTGGCAATAAGCTTGGACTAGTGTCTTGGAAGAAGATGCTAGACGGGTGGGGGTGGCAGTAAGGAAGGCGGGGGTTGTACACCAGGAAATGGTGCTAGCCTGGTTTGAGGCAAAAAAATATGTCTCTAACCGGCCTAGCTCCATTTTCTGGCACACAACCACCAGAAACATGACTCCTGTCTTAGGAAAGACAGGAGTCATGCCCACCACCCCAATGGCCAGCACAAGGGACAAGTGTCCCCTGGGCATGGCCATTGCACCCTGTGCCATGCAGGGGGCCCTAAGTTAGGGCCCCAAATAGCACTTTAATAAAAAAAAAATACTTACCAATACTTACCCTACTTACCTGGGTTGGAGTCCCCCATCCTCTGGTGGGGTTGGGGGTGTATCTGGGGCTTGGGCAGGGCACCTGTGGACCCATTCCATGGTGTCTAACCATGGCAATGGGTCCACAGGTCCCCTCACGCCTGGTCTGACCCAGGCGTTAAATAATAGTGCAAAGCAAGCTTAGCACCATTATTTAGCCCCTCCTCCCATCCGTGCGTCATTTTAGCACGGGGGGATAAATACAATTTTTTCGATGGGAACGCCTACCTTGCATTTCATTAACGCAAGGGAGATTCACGCATCTAAAAAATGGTTCAAACTCCAATATTTTGACGTTAGACATGTCTAACGTCAAAATATAAATATGGAGTTAAGTTTGCACCGAATTTGCGTCAAAAAAAATGATGCAAAATCAGCGCAAATGGAGTATAAATATGCCCCCTTATGGTGTTAAAATACCTGTTTTATAAATCTTTGTCTACTCAGAAATGTTCATGGGATAATAACAGGATAATAACTCTGTTAGTTAATGTACATATTGAAGAGATCTATGTTTTTTCTACTCAGAGATTTGACATCATAAAGTAGCACATAGGGTTAATAAACCTGCTGCAAAACATGCAGATCACTGTTTGTATTTTATGTGGGTACTGCTGTGTCACAGAGATCCTTTGTTGCTTGCAGTTCACAGGTTTCAGTTTTGTTATCACAGCACAGAGAGCAATGAGCCAGCAGCAAGGAGTTGCATGGAAGGAGTAGGATTAGAACCTTGCTGGGTTTTCTCATTCTTTCATTAGTCTAAAGTAAAAAAGGGTCCCTTTAGGCAGTAATAAAGACTTATTAGTGCAGACAACCCTAACCACTGTATTACATTTTAAACCTTGACTTTGGGGCCTAGAAGGAGAACCAGAGTCTCTACCCTGAGCATCCCACAGCACCCATCCAGACAATGTCACTGGCTGCATCACGGCGCATGGCATACATGCCAAGAAGGGCGGGCCACATACACCTTGCACAGGAAAAAGGTTCTCACACGTCACAAGCAAGACACAGACCACTTGAGTTATGATGTCCTTCTCAAAAGCATCAAGCAATCGATCTTTGCAGTCATAAGAATATCCAACCCACTATGGAGGAGCCACCTCAAATCCATGACTAAGTACAGGCAACTAAAAAGTTACAAAAGTTCACAGCCAAGTTACAGATGTTAATCTGAAGTACAACATGGACATCTTAGACAGTTCTTTGTGCATCACCACACTAGTGAGCTGGAGCAACCGTACAAAACCAAAGGTCAAGAAGCATCAGCCAATGATCAACTTTCAAACTGATCAACCTATCTATAACCTGATCCAGTCATTAGCATACCTTGACATAAAGCATCTGGCCCTAAGTTTCTT
Organism: Pleurodeles waltl; assembly: GCF_031143425.1. Lineage (NCBI taxonomy): Eukaryota > Metazoa > Chordata > Amphibia > Caudata > Salamandridae > Pleurodeles > Pleurodeles waltl. The sequence goes on from NC_090443.1 coordinate 1,014,115,415, forward strand.
CAAGTGACGTGGGAAGACCACATTGGCATTCCTGCAGTGGCCTACATGCAACACAGACACACATAGCTCCTACATAGCCCATGCACAGTCCTATTTGCAACTAAGAGAAGTATACTTGATTCAGAGGTGGCTCAGAAGAAAACCTCAGAAACCTGCTCTCAAAGACAGCCTTCAGAATTCAAGCATTGTGAACAACGTGACGCCAGTAAATGTTCTTGATGCACTGTTAAACAACAATAACCACAAACAATCAAAAAATCATTCACAAGATTAACTGACTGAACTTTACCCAGAGGCCAATAGTATGCAGGAATTTTTTATTGCCACCACACTGCAGCCCCTCTAAAGCTCAGGAACATAGAACTTAATATGTGTGCGGCAATGAAGGATTTATGCATAATATTAGCCTCTGTGTCTTTAATAAAATACAGATTTTTTGCCCACCAGGCTGTGGAAAATCTACATTCTCCAAGCAACAATTTACCATATATGACTTCAAAGATCCTGGACAATTTGTGGATATTTCCCCGCGTGGCAAACACTGACTCACTCTAGACACCAGAGTTTGCCACCAGTGATTGACACTTTCTTTTTATTTTATTTATTTATTTTTTTACCCTTGCCCTCTTCCTAACCTTCTGATAGACATTTCCCCACCTACAACTTCAGCGCTATTTAATAATGGGCCTCAGTGCAGGTGGGGAAATGTCAGTTGGCAGGTACATCGCAGCCCAAAGTCATAGACATCAATTCACCCAAATGCCGGGGGTAGCAGAAGTGACATCACACGACCTTTAACCTCCACTTTCACTCATACATACATACTCACACATACACATAAATTCACACTTACATACACTATTTCGTATAAACACACTTTCACCCGCAAGCACGCACACAACATACATTTTAAAGTATTTTTTTGCTTACCTCAGCTGCCATGGACTGGCATATTCCAGCTGATTGTACTCCAGTTTTATTACGCCATTAGTGAATAATATCTTAATATTCACTATTGGTGTCAGAAAAATTGTCAGAAAACAAAGTGAGTGGAGCCCCAACTGATGTCCACAAGGACGAGCTGCCCCTGTTTTCCAGGCATTGATTTTTGCCACTTCTGAGGCCAGGGGTCGCAAAGGCAGCCCCAAGGGTCGCAAAGGGCAAGCCAGGGGTCACAGCTGCGAATCCTAGCGACCCCTACATGAAGTCATGCCCATAGTCTGCATTCCATCCTGAACATGTCTGCTCCACTATTTGTGCCCTGACTCACGATCAGGTTTAACTATGAACTAGGGCGACAGAGTTCGGTTCCAGGTGTCATTGTTCATCCAGCGTCCTCCTGCATCCTGCAGCATACTTTGAGATGGATAGCCACACTTTGGGGGTACTCTTTGCTTTATTTGGATTCATTGTTTTTTGTGGAGAATGTTGTATGCATCCTGGAATGTCAGTGTAAAGCCCTATATACATACCCACAACCATCCCTGCCCAGGCATCATAGGCACTGGAAGTCGGGATGCAGGGGTGCCCCAGCACCCCAAAATAACCATGCTGTAGTTCAGAAGGTGAATGGGGAGTTAAGATGTCTTTATATTTGTTTTATCTTGTCACATCTGCTTTGCTTTGGAAGACAGAGGTCAAATGTCAGGCTGTCTTCTGACAAATTGGTGCTCATTATTTTAACATTAGGCTAATGTTTATTCTTCTTTCTCTGACTGCAAAATTATATGAATTTGTAAAGTGACCCATGTGGCAGTCTGCTGGGGAACAGGAACTGTGAAAGGGAAGGCTGTAGAATCTGTGTTTTTGTTAAACACAACAAAATATAAATACCTGTAAATAACATGTGCAAATGTTTCCAAGTATATAAGCAGTTAGGAAAGAATAAATGAAGCACATTTTTCTTGTAATTCTGGTGTGCGGTAGAAACAAAGAGTTTATTAGGATCAAAACATATCAAGAGACTTAACATTGCCACGTGCAAATGATAAATGTTCAATGATGACCGATTCCCACAGATTATATAATGTGTGAAAATGTAGTGGTTTCTCCAATGGAAGATGTGCATGCAGTCTGTAAATGCCAGTGTGCTACCACTAATGCACATGCACATCGTGCTTTAATTATGGTTGTAAGAAAACATAACTATGTAGTTCTTGTATCCAAAATATTACCTGAGAATCTAAATATTTCGCCAAGAATTTAAGAAGTCTGTTTTATTTTACAAGTGAAGGTGAAATTCCAACTCTCCAGAGCCCCAGGAAGCGTGTGTGGGTGTCTGTCTCATGACTGGCTCTGCTCCAGACAGGCCCATTCCCCTCTGAGCCACAAGGCGGCGCTTGAGCTTTAAAAATCGTCTGGCACCGGGCAAGGATACTCGAACGATGTGGCGCAGCACATATTAACAGATGTCGAGCTTAGTTTAGCTCCATTTCAACAAATAAAAGAAAAGGGGTAGTAAGCGCTATATAAATACTATTACAAGATACTATAAGAGGACACACACATTGTGTAATTGGATCCAAGTTGGACAGATGTGCACCATTTCACCATCCGCGCCAGTGGTGTAGGGGTATCATGCAAGATTCCCATTCTTGCGACCCGGGTTCGATTCCCGGCTGGCGCATACGTTTTGGTTTTTAATTATTTCTAACATTGAATGTATTCAGTTTACTCCTTTCGAGTGCAGGGACGGATTACAAATTATAATTTACAGGAAAAGATTTAACATTTTACTATTTTGGTAAGTGTATGAAATCCTGTGATGATTGCAAGTTCACACGCACAACGTCCTAAAATATTCGTATGGTAAAAGTACTTTGCTTTGGTCAGTGGGACATAGGAGATTCTATTCTGATAGTCGAAACACTATTTTAAAAATTAATTTAATACAAAATAATTTGTAAACGGCAAAGCAATGTAATCTGAGATATCCTTCAATATTGTTTTATTTTTTTCCCATGGAAACAATAGCGCCACTCAATGTTTTGGGCGCTAGTCGGCTAAAACAAATTAAAGCGCGCGGTAAATGTTCATTATTCGTGTTCCTACAAGTACCAAATATCTCTGCTCTATTGGTTTTGCAGTTATGTTGGTGTCACCTTTTAAAAGTGACACACAATATCTTGAATAGCATATACTGTTTTATAGATAGAAAAAAAACACTAAGGGGCATATTTATACTCCGTTTGCGCCGATTGTGCGTCAAAAGATTTGACGCACAATCAGTGCAAACGTTGCCCCATATTTAAACTCTGACGCCCGAGCCCGCGGACGACAAAATTCCGCCGTGTGCGTCATTTCTTGGATGCGGCAACCCGCCCTGCGTTAATGATATGCAGGGTAGGCGTTCCCGTCCAAAAAACGACGCAAACGGCCGTGCGTCGTATTTATGCTTCCGGGCAAAAATGACGCACGGCCGGGAGGCGGAGCCAGAAAATGACGCGCAGCCCGATTTGCGTCAAATTTAACGCCTGGGTCAGGGCAGGTGTTAAAATGGGGCAAACACACCTGTATTTAATCAGAACACACAGAACAAACAGCAGAGCAGCAGAGCAGCAGAGCAGCAACAGGGCGCCATGGAGGTGATTTTTATCCAGCGTGCACGCAGACGCAGAGCCCAGCAGCAACAACAGCAGCTACAACAACACCAGCAGGGAACCCAAATGCAGCGCAGAAGGCAGGAGAGGATATTCCGCCCAAGAACAACCCTTCAGGGCCTCAGGGAACACAACATCATACACAGGTACCGGTTGAACTGGCAGGCCATCCAGCAGCTGCTGCGAAACATTGAACAGCAGTTGGCCCCCACTTTGGTGACACCCCGCACCATACCAACAGAAACAAAGCTGCTTGCCGTACTTCACATGCTGGCAAGTGGCTCATTTCAAACAACTGGTGCCCTGGTTGGCGGAATATCACAACCATCATTCTCCGCATTTCTGCCAAAAGTACTGGATGCCATCATTCGCCTGACACCCCGCCACATCTGCTTCCCTAACACACTGCAGAAGCAGCAGGAAACTAAACAGGGGTTTTACGCAATCAGTGGCTTCCCACACGTCCTTGGTGCAATCGACTGCACACATGTACGCCTTGTGCCACCTGCTGCAACTGAGCACCTCTACCGCAACAGGAAGCACACACATTCAATCAACGTGCAGGAGATAGTCGATCACCAAGGAATGTTCACAAACATCGTGGCTAAATATCCTGGAAGTGTCCATGACTCATTCATCTTCCGTCACTCTACCATCAACCAACACTTCCAGGATGGACGGTATGGCAATGGACTACTTGTTGGTAAGTACTAAAACCTACTTATTCACACACTGTACAGCAACCCTCTAGGACACACAACACATACACCACAACAGCAACATCTAGACAGGAACACACTGAGGTCCTGACATCACTAGCCATGTTTCGTAAGTCACCATTGAAGCTGTCACACATTGGAATTTACTGTACAGCCTAATGTGAAGACGTCAATGGGTGTGATATCCGAAATGTCACCTTGCAAATTGTAAGTGTCACAATGACCTTTACATTAATACACTGCCTAAGTCTAAAGGTATGGGATGTCCAGGGTACTTTCATATGAACGTGCTAACAACAGTTATAAATTAAACTCTACATTGAACTGTCTACTCACCCCAAGTGAAGACAAAAGGACACCTGTATCACAAGTCACAATGTTAGGGAGGGCACACTGCACTGAAAATCACAAAACATACTGATGACAAACTGTTAGCAGACAAACACGTGCTCAGCCAAGGTAAAAACACAATGCAGATGGTATAGCCTACAAGTATAGGATGTCACATCAGTACACAAAAGAGTCACAGACAACACAAGACAACTACTGCCACGAACGGTCTTTTCAATAATGCAAGCTACATCAACATGATCCCATTTTATTTTTCTTTCAGCTGATCAGGGGTATGGCATCCAGCCATGGCTAATGACACCATTTGGGAACCCGAGTACTGCTGCAGAGCGGGCATACAACGACGCCCATAAGAGGACACGCAGCATTGTCGAGCGGACCTTCGGCATCCTCAAGTCAAGGTTCCGCTGCCTCGACATCACTGGTGGTAGCCTACTATATTTCCCCGAGATGGTCTGTAGGATCATACTCACATGTGCAATATTGCACAACATTTGTGTCAAAAGGAACATTCCCCTCCTCGAACCAGACCCATACATGCCTGAAGACGAGGAAGAGGAGGATGCTGGCCTGCAACAGGAGGGGGAACAACCAAACACGGCTGCTGGAGTGCGTAGGCACCAACAGAGTGTAAATAATTTATTTTCATAATTATCACCATCACCACTTAATGCACTATTGTAAATAAACACTGATAACAAACACCACATCATGGTTTGGCCTATTCATTTCTGCCCACCTTTAACTTTAAATATCAGAAGAAGAATGTCGTCTCAAGGAGCAATAATGATATAACAATCAGGACACAGAAAAACACACAACAAATGTAATGCCCATCATACAATGGTCACATACACACACACAATGTAAATGACTGACATCCTGTACAGTTCACCTTTGAAGGGCAATAGCTGAGGACCACACATATGACACACATACATGTAGGAAACATGGTTCATCGCAGCAGATGGCACACAACTAAAACACCATCACTCAACTAGGGGAAAACAGGCCTCATACATCAGGCAGTTCACATGCTTATGCTTCAGGAACAGGAATGTATTACCAGACTCTTGGCAGCAGTAATTCCAACTACTTACAATCTTTGCAATGACTATCTGTCACTAGAGTTACACATAAGCAGAACATACACAGCACAAGTGCCACACATATGAAAGGCATCCAGCACATCACTACCCATCTACATGTCAGCCCTTTTTAAAAATCATTACACACACATGCAGCTGGTCACACCCCACCTGTCTGAAGAGGTCCCTGGAATGCTGATATGTGTACACTGAGATTCCCTCATCTACACACACACACTCACAAGAGTCATACAGTGTGCCACACCCTTTCCTATGCCTACCATTGTCATAGTACCATCTCACTGCATGGAACTCAGCTCATATAATACACAGGCTTGGAGTTTTTAAGGCCTGGTATCACCTGTGGATTGATTCTCGTGTGAAAGGTACTGTAGGCTATTTTTCAGCAAATCTCATCTGACAGGACTAGTGAGACACTGATGGAGGCCACACCAGTGATCCCCTCCATGCACACCACCCAAATGTACATGCCCGTCCCTGCTGATGCCTCCTACAGCATAGATGTTGGCATTTGGGCAATTACACCATTAAGCATTGCTACTAATGTTGCCGTGTAACACTTTATCAGGGTTCATGTGTCACCTTCAAAACAATACAGGACATACACAGTGTGACATGTCAACTGTCTACTGCTCCCTCTGACCAGTCCTAGTCAGACCACTGATCATGTAATTTGTGAAAGAACTGGCTCTTGATTGACCCAGCATCCTGTCAGCCTGACTGGCACCTGTCCGTGGGTTACCCTAAAGATACCTGGGGTCCACCTATGGACCACACGTGCTGTCCAAAACCTCTTGTACCTCAGAGACTAATTTGTCATTTGCCTCATCAATGTATACTCAAATACATAGTATTGCATCATCTGACTGTTATTTGTATCATATTTGTGACAGTGTCCTTGAATAGCTAAATCATGGCCCTTCCGTTGTCTGGGCCTCATTAATGCCTAAACTACAAAGGGTGACAGTGTACCTGGACCATAGCATTTGATGGTGTACGTGGCCTCCAGCCCAACCAGCAACCTCAGATAATGTCCATGAAAAGTCAACACATATGAGGACCCTGACAGTTCACACGCTGAGTTACATTGTTCAAATAATAAAGATGAGTCGTGTGTGCTGAATACCAGCCATTTACTTCTGCACAGAGGCTATGATGTTTCCTGATACATTACCATCCACAGAGGCCAACTTGAGTACAAATGTTGCAATGACACATGCCGGATCCAGACACCTGAGACATTCTCTCACTCAGCACACCAAGGTTGCCCAGTTGAAAGTCTCATTACACGTCTTCAGTGACAGGGTGGGACCATCCACGTGTAGGTTACCATGTCCTCAATGACTTTTCTCACATTTAGCTACAAACGATACTCATTAGATACACGATTAGCTGCCACTAACTCATGAGGAGACGTGGACGTTACAGTGACAACCTACACCTTAACAGTTGATACTGGATCAATATTGGACCACACACATGTACATGTACCATCCAATCAACAAAATGGTTGCAAGCAGCCTATCACAGTAGTGTCCCAGTTGTAACCTAGCAGGAAGAATGAAACATGCCACTAAACCAGGTAATGCATAAAGGGCCACATACATCAACAACCTATTTGCTATCATGACATAAGGAACGTTGAGATTTTGATATGAAATCAATGCAAAATGGTATGTCAGAATTCTCCAAAGAATCAATAGGGCAAACGTCAAATGGGCAAATGGGATTACAGATTAGCAAACAGTGAATCATACCCAATTTGCTTCCATGGGCCTGCTGCCAATGGTTTTGCATTACTGAATTTGGGAAACCCTTGGATAAAGTTGCAAGTCTGGAACAGCTAACCCCAGCGTGCTGGGGGCCTAAGTCCCCCTCTGCTGCACCCCAAATATACATTTTTTATGCACATGTGAAGCACACACATGCATAAGGCGCATGTGTGCCCTACATGTCAAAAGTGAAACACATTTTAGATAAATTAACTCGTAATTAGGACATGGTTACCCCCAAAAAATGTTTAGGCGACAATTGCACTACCTACCTAATTGGCCTTTATGCAATTTTGAATAGCTTGATACATTTGGACACAATTTTGCTAAGGAATACATCCTGGTATCTCTTTCATATTTTGAAATTAGCAATCAGCAATTACCTACATATGTGTACAATTATGAGTAATATCCATTTCTGGCCAATCATTACTATTGCACTGTGAATACCTTCTATACATCCTATAAGGGACATTTGCTATAGCTAACCCCAAAGTTGATCACTTAGCACCGTTTGGTCATGCCAAAATTAATTTCTCATTTGGACAAATGAAATACATATTTGTCATAATGCGTCATATTTCCACTCATACAGCTTGTGCGTCATAATTTTTGACGCATAGGAGTGCAGATAATGCAGAGTCAAAAATATAATTCATAAATAGATATCATAATATCCTGCATAACGTTTTTTTCCATTATGCGTCATATTTCCACGCATACAGCTTGTGCGTCATAATTTTTGACGCACAGGAGTGCAGATAATGCTGAGTCAAAAATATTTTTCATAAATAGATATCATAATTTGCTGCGGCTTAATTTTCACCTCTAGAACTGTAAAATATGCCTCAAACAAATATTATATCCCAATATTGAAAAAAAAATTGACTCTCCATTATTTGCACTCCTGTGCGTCACAAAATATGACGCCAAGCTGTATGCGTGAAAATATGACGCATAATGGAATAAAACGGCGGCCATTTTATGCAGGATGTGATGTAATAGGATATCCTGTTTACAGAATCTGTACAGTGGGTGTACTTTCACTTTGCAGTCTCTGATTATTCTAGACTGTGTGGCTGTGTGCAAAGTGTTGTCCTGTGTATTAGTGCTTTTGTGTCCAGTGTGCCATCTCACTTGTTCTTTTGTCATCATTGTCTTGTTGTAGAATACTGTCTGAGTCTGTGTTGTATTAATTTGTCAAGTCCAGTGTTGTATATATTGTTTGTGGGAGTCTGTTGTGGGTACTGTGATATAGGGGATAGTTGGGCTCTTCTTCTTGTTAAGTTTTCTTTGTATTTAACCCACTCTACCTTTCGCCATTTCCCCCTTTTCCTTTTTTCTACTACTTTTTCCCCTTTTTCAGTGCTGAAATGTCTGGTAGGCCATGGCTTTCCAGGATGGGTGAGGAGGAATTGGGGGGGTTTATATGGCTTGTTTGCCATTTCCTCCCACTTATGCTGGAGGCTGGGGGTAGGGTGATACAGGGGTATCACATGGAGGCCCGTAAAGTCTGGTGAGGGAAGGTGCGCCATCCCTTGGTGCGTCTATATGGTAGCCAAAGGAATGACCATCAATTGAAGCACCGCTGGGCTGATCTGATCTCCAGGGAGCAAGATATGCTGGACCACCTGGGAATCAGGATTGGTGGCCATGTTGGTGAGTACAGATCATGTAAATGTGCACAATTTAATGCTGTGTTGTGACATGTGATGATTGTTACCCAATCTGCCAGATAAGTAGCTGACTGTGTGTAATGGTAGGGAAACATACATGGTAATTGATGCACTATGTGAAGGATGACAAATGCTAGCAGTCAGGTAGCTCATGTTTTCAACACATACAGGTTGCTTGTAGCAGAATGTAATGTAGTGCCGCCTTTGTGTCAGACAAGCGACACATTAATGACGCAATCAGGACTCTACAGGTCACAATAGCCGGTGAAGTATGGATGTAGAAACATCATACCTACATATGTTGACGCTATAGCTAGACTGACATTTGTAAACCCTACATGATGCTGAAAATGAGTGCTGCCTTCATGTCAATTGAAGTTAGCAATGTGGCCCACACATATGTCACATGTGTGTCTGGTTGGTGTGTAGGGAAAATGTTCACGGAAGTGCCATGCCTTGTCGTGATAAATGTGCTCCTTCACATTTAATTGTTACATGCCAGATCTGAGCATGAACCATATTTGTAAAGGACTCAGGTGCCCTCAGCTAACATATTAGACAGGTATTTATTGTCACTTGTGCCCAAATCAGAATAGGGATGGCAGTCCAAAGGTATGGACTAGGGTACAAACATCTATGTTTGGTGCCAATCACCATTGTTTGGACACATCAATGTATGAAACTGTAACAACATGAAGTATTGCCAAAGTACCTGGCCCTCTGTACCATGTACCTATCAGTAACATATGTGCCATGACCACATAGGCTGTTTAACAGGTCAGGCAGTCCTCAAGTAACCAGCTTTTGGATGTCTCTCTTGGATACACATGATGAGATGATTGCACACCTATATTGTTGCTGCATACTAATGGAGGTGCATCTTTGCCACCACATGACAGTCCGGGCCACTGCATGTGTGTAGTAGTGTGTGTAACTGTAGCAGGAGACTCATCCGATGTAATATTTTGCGCATTAATAATTCCATGCAGTATGAGCATGTGTGAAAGTGTTTCATTACTCATGTCATATTATCACATTGTGTTTGTATTTGCAATTGTTTGTCAGTGCACAGATTCTGAGTATATTCTTCCTTCCATGCTTTACAGGTGGACCTGCACCGTACACAGTGGGAGAGGTGGCTCATTTTGAGGACCCCGACACCTACAGTGAGTGTTGCATGTGTGGTATTTTTTGTGTTTGCTGGTAATGCGTGATGGACTACTGTGTGTTGAACACATTGCAAGGTTTGATGCGCTGCCCAATCTTTAGTCTTGTTCCATTAGTGGGATTTCAGTTATCACTTCATTTTGAGTTGACCTATGCTTATCCATTTGTCTGATTTTGGGTCTGTAGGCCATTCCTGTAGGGCCCGCTATGGGAAATGGGGTGAGTCATGTGGAATACACTAGTTAATGTAAGAGTTGCTCTGGGACTCATCTCGGACTGAGTCTGCATGTCAGACTGACATTCTCCCAGATAGCTTCTGCAAATGGCTTGTCTGAAATCTGCTGCTTCCCTAGTAACCGATGTACTGAGTACACTGTAGGTTGGATCTTCCAGGGCCATGTACTTCCACAAGTTGTACTAAAAGTGTGTGGGACTAGAGTGCAACGGCCTAGGTGTACATGCTATTCATGATCATGGGTGTTATTGCTCCTCTGTGTCTGTAGAAAAATATGCCTCACTGGAAGTATGTGATGTTGGCCTAGGTCAGTACATTTTGACATGTGTGGACCTTGGATAGGACAAGGTTTAGCTGACTCCAATTTGTTGATAGCCCTTCACTGGTGGTGTGTGTGTGGAGGCAAAAACATGTTGAGCTTTCTATACACTCCTGGGTGTGCACAGATTTTGGGATTGTTTGTTGTTCTTTCCACCCCCCCCCCTTAAAGACAGGCATGTGTTTGGGAATAGGGTACCTAGGACTGAAGCAACCAGTATGTTACACATACTTGTGACCATTTGAAACTTTTTTTTGAACCTAGTGTACACACTCGGTTATGGCACATGAGTTCTATACTAGCGAATCCCATTACAAATTGCAGATCTTGAGGTTTGTGATTGTCATCACATACACTGACATATGGAGTCCAGGCAATAGGCGGAGGAGGTGCAGCATGATTGTTGGCTGCATTTGTAATTGTTATGATGACAAGTTTTGGCTGAATTCACCCATCATGTAGATTATTGTATATGCTATGTGTGAGATGACCTTTGTATGCAGGCTTCCCATGTATTTCCTCTGAGACTTTCAATGATCTATATGGTGATATGAGCTGTTACAACTACAGTAAATGTATTTTCCAATTGACCACTTGTGCTATTCCACACAATGCATTTCCTATGGTAAATAGTTGCCCTTTCTCTTCACAGCTGCAAACATGAGTGCCGCACAGAGGCATGAATTTGAGAGGCGGGCCATGAGGTACCGACACATCCTGCAGGTGCAGTCGGGGTTCTACGGATGGCCCGAAAATACCAGGCGGATCGGGCCTCCGGAGCATGGTGGGCTTCACCACAGGGTGGCCCAACGTTGCCCACTACAGCCACCACCACCACAACCACTGGTTCTCCCCAAGTGGCCCCAGCAACGGTGGGGACAGTTGTCCCTGCCTCTGCAGCACAACCAGGACCCAGCATTATCACAGCTGCAGGACAGTCCAGTGGGCTAGGCTCAACACCCACACAGAGCACCTCTGCCGGGACCCAGACAGCAGCAGCACCTCCAATTGACCCTGCGGCATGCCAGGCTTTGGACCGCAAAATGGACAAGTTCATAAGGAAGGTGGACAAGCTGAGCCAGGATGTGGCCTACATCAAGAAGCGGGTCAGGTCCATCAGGCGGACCCTCCGGAGGGCCAACCTCTAGGACTGAAATGGTCTATTTACATTAATCCCTCCCCTCCCTCCTCTTTCCTTGTTATCATGATTAGTGGGCTTGGGGGATTAGTGTTAGGTTAGTATAGGTTGTTAGCTTAGTTAGTGTTAGGGAGGAGGGTGGGGGGTCCTTATTCTTTCTACTTTTCATTATCCAGTGTGTGGGTGGGTGTGTGTATGTCAATGTTGGGGTTCCTGTGTGTTTAGAAAAAAAATAAAAAAAGAAATAAAAAAAAAGAAATTAAAAAAAAATATCCAAAAAAATATATGATTGTTTAGGATAGTATAGTATGTGAGTAGGTTAGTATGTGTTGTCCTGCATGTGTCCTGTCTCATAATGGTGGGTGGGGGGTTGATGTTTAGATCGATTCGTTATATGTGTAGAGTAAGTTTAGCTTAGGTTAGTTAGGGACAGTTGTGGGTAAGGAGTAGTCAGGTTAGATTAGTGTAGGTATGACTTTTCCCTTAGTTGCCTCTGGTGTGATTACTTATGAATAAATATATAGTTAACCCTTTGCATTATGTGTTAACTGCTACTTGATCATGGCCTTGCCATCAGTGTAGGTGATTGTTGTTCTATGACATTTGTGTCCTATGCTACAAACCAAAGAAAAAAGAGGTTTAAAATGGCAGCTACCCCTGTGCTAACTTGGTAAGTATCCACCATTTGATAGAACCACCATTTGGAGTTTACATGGATCACAAAGGATTTGTGTCGATGAGTATGTTTTCTACATCACAAAGTGTGCTTCCAGACTTGGTATTGTGGGGAAATGTTTAGGTCGGACTGCAGTGTGATGTTCAGGGACATCTTTGAAGATGAGGTGTTGTTAACACTCTTGTCTTCTTGTCTTCATTACTGACATAGATCATGTGTGCAAAAATATCAGCATGAGTACCTATTTGGAAGTTTACTCAGAAAGGTTGATTGATGCTGAGTTTAGTTGTGTTTGCTTTGATTAGACTGCATAATTCAATGTATTAGTATTGCATGGTGACAACATTTATCAGCCACCATTAGTTGACTTTGATTTCTATTGATGAAGCATTATTCTGTCCAACACAGCATGATTGTGTGTGGTTTCTCCCTTCATCAGTTATTCTCCTCAGGATGGGCAGGCTATGATGCAATCCTGGCCACTGCACGGATGTATCTGACTACATGATGTCAGGACAGTTGTATTGACAAGCTACATGGTTGTCACACAGGCACTTTTGTGTTATCTACTGCACAGTTGATGTGTCAAATTACACAGAGACATATTAGGTGTGCAAGTGCTATTTATTGATAGGTGCTGTAGTGCAATATGTACATTGTCCAGGTTAGCTGAGTCCGTTCTAGTGCAATCTTACACGGTGATCCTACAGAAGAGGTGTGGATAATGCTCCTGACATGCTGGGGTGATGTTACCAACAGTGCAGATGGGCAGGATTTGCCAATCAGTAGGAGACAGACATTCACTGGCAATGCTGACAAGTTATACAGGGGTTAGCAGAACAGTCATTGAGTATAGTTGTTGTGAGACTGGCATTTGACAAAAGTAGGACCTTGGTCAAAGTAGGCTATGGTGCAGGGACTAGTGCTTCCGGGTACTCTTCTGTGAGAATGTGATCTGTTCCATGTCTTCATCTTCTGATGTGTGTGTTGCCTGCTTCGTCCTTGTTGTTGTTGGTTGTGAAGGGGCAACACACTCCTCAGTGTTAGAAGACGTGGAGTCAGACATCCCGGTCGCTGTTCCCTGTGAAGGTCTTAAGGGCAGTACTGCAGCAAGGAGGGCCTGCTTGTTTTTGAGAATAGCAGCTACATCACGATGGTAGGCAGCCAGGTCGGCTCTGAGGGAGTCATGATTGCATTCGTGCATGCAGTGGAATGTTTGGGGTGCGAGGTGTTGTGGCAACTCCCTTACTGCAGTGGTGAATTCCTTGACAGTTTCTTGTAGTCCTTGCAGTATGGATGTTAGGGCTTGCATAGCTGCTGCCTGATCTGCAGATGACATCATGCACGAGCGCACCCCCTCAAGGCTGGCTGCCATAGTTTGCATCCCCACCCGCACCTCCTTGGCCAGCTCCCGCAGTACTCCAACTACAGTTCTTTCAAAGCTGTGCCAGTGTCGTCAGAGTCCTCAGCTGTATAGGAGCTGGCAGGTCTTGCAATTGGGGTGGTGGGTGGTTCTTCTGTGATGGCTGCTTGTTCTGTGCTCCTCCTTGTGACTGAAGGTGGGGTCTGGAGGGTTTCAAGGACCTTTTGGATGGTCTCCTGGGGAATGTTTATGGGCTCGTCATCCATGTCATCAGGGAAATCTGGGACAGGCATATCGGCAGGAGATCCATCTTCCTCTGCAATGAAACAGGGTACAATTAGTGTGTCTGTGTTGTGACAATTTTGACGTAACATGCCTGCCTTTTGATTAATTCACTTTGAGATCTTGTTTGGTATTGATATCTGCTGTCCTTCATATGGGCATTGTTATAGGCCTATGGCCCACCTGTGTGTCACATGTATGATATTGAGTTATCAGACTTGTCTGCCTACTTGCCTCTAGGTGTTGCTTTATACCAAATAGAGAATAGCCACCTTTTTGTCCTACTCAACCCTCCGTGTATTTTCCTTCTCATGGTGAGATCTTTCACTGGCTGTGGGTGTTCTGATGGTCCTGGCAGCACTATTGCCTCTCAGGACCTGCCCCAATCCATTATTGTTCACATTGACTTAAATGTAATTGACATGTAGCATATCCTATGCATGACAATGTTATGATGTGATATGGATGTTGATATTGTTAATGTGTCCTGCTGATGTTGGGTAATGTGTGTTACATTTTATTGCCCTGATAGTCGTATCAGTGTCCTATTTCGTCCTCTGACTGTGCAGGTGAATTTCAGTGACCAGTTCCATGTGTCCCCTCCTCAATGCTGTTGTCTGAGCAGTATGACTTTTCTGATGTTGCCTTGTTTGCCAGGCACAGAATGGACCCTGACATATGCAGCATGGGTGTGTCCTTAGTGCTGTGTCGCTCCTATTGCTGTTTACATTGGCTGATGTTTGTGACAACTATCGGCATTGACATTTGAGTGTACTGGGGCCTTTGTCTTGTTTCAGGGGATTGTTGCAGATGTCATCCTCACCCCCTAATTTAGGTATGTATGTTCCATGGGGAGGTTACTGCCATTGGCTACTATAGCTGCACAGAGATCAGAGGTGGTAGTGTCAACTGTTGTTGCAGTTACATTGCAGTTGTTGTTTTGGCTAGTGGATTGCTGATAGGGCCCTAGTTAATGTAGGAGATATTTTGGCTGACGAGTGCCAGGATGTAAGTTTGACGTAGTGGCCTTCCCTCCTGTTGAGGCTTTCCCTTTGCTCCATTGTTGGCATGACAGGATGCCCCCATGGGACTGTTGTTGGTGTAGTGTAATGTTGTACCCCAGCTTCTCTTTGTGCAGGCCATGCCCCCCTGCAGTACCCCTTTACCCATGCCACTCCATGTATATGATGACTTACATGCAATGTGTAGTACGTATTTCCCACCCCTGCTCACAGTTGACATTATTGCATTTTAAATCCCCATGCGACTTACCCTGCATGTGCGTTGTCTCGTGGTAGTCTGCGCTGTCCTGTCCTTGAATCCCTGTGACGATCTCCTCGGGGATGACGGCTGCAACCATCTCCTCCATGTAGTCCAGGGCCTCCTGGTGTGCTGGACTCCCCCCTCCAGTCTGCAGTGCTGCCTTCCTGTTCCTGGCCATTTTTTCCTTTGTCCTACGTTTGCAGTCATGCCAGCGTTTCTTACACTCGGTGACTGTCCTGCGTACTTCAGCCACACTGTTGATCTTGTCAACAATTTGTTGCCATATGGCCTCTCTCCTACTGATTGGCAACTTAGAGGTGATAAACAGTTGGTGCTGGTGTTCCGTCACCTCTTTAACCAGGATTTCCTGCTCCTCTGCACTGAAGCGACACTTTCTTTTTTTTCTATATATGTCCTGGTTCTTGTATGGATCGTCCTGGCTGGTTCCTGGTCTGTTGTCATCTTCCTGGGGTCTGTAGTGGCATCTGGGATCCATTTTGGCTCGCCTCTGCTGAAATGGCAGTGTTCGCGGGTATTTTTGACGCTATTGCGTAAAAAAAAACGGCGCATATCCGGGTTGCGGTGTCGTAAATCGACCCACAGTCATTTACGCTGCGTTAACGTCGTTTTCCTTTACGTCTTGACGCCGCGATGTGTGTAAAAAAAAATGACTCCCACCTGTTGATTGCGCGGCCGTGCGTCAAAGTATAAATTTGACGCCCGCACGGCGCTACGAAATGGCGTTAGCCGGCGGTAAAATTTTTGACGCAAAACTGCGGCGGCGCAGTTTTGCGTCAAAAAGTATAAATATGGCTCTAAATCTCATCCCCTATAACTTTTAATCTTTTTTGGATTGCAGACAAAGGGAACCTTTGGCAACATTTTAGACCAAGAAAAAAGGAGGTTTTGATAACAGAATTGGGATTCTGTATTTTCTCCATTGATTTATATTGAAACAGGGGCAATTTTAGTTGGGAGACAGCTGAAATAAGACACTTCAATAAATCAGGAGTCCCCCTCCTAAATCCGGTCCACTACCCTGTATGTTCAAGAGCCCTTAGTGAACCAAGATACAAGCGCACCCCAAGGCTGGTTCCACTACAGTGTAATTATTGGCATCAATTTCACAGGATGCAACAGTGAAGAGAAGTGTGTAATGTAGGTAGTTTGCACACTTCACCTACATTTACCATTATGTTAGGAGTCATCCAACAAACTTTTTTTTTTCTGAAGAGTCTCCCCAAATTACAAGACATAGGGGGTCATTCTGACCCTGGCGGTCCATGACCGCCAGGGCCGGGGACCGTGGAAGCACCGCCAACAGGCTGGCGGTGGATTCCGACCCCCTTCCCGCCAGCCTGTTCCTGGCGGTTTACACCGCCAGGAAGAGGCTGGCGGGAACGGGTGTCGTGGGGCCCCTGGGGGCCCCTGCACTGCCCATGCCATTGGCATGGGCAGTGCAGGGGCCCCCTAACAGGGCCCCATATAGATTTTCAGTGTCTGCTTGGCAGACACTGAAAATCGCGACGGGTGCCACTGCACCCGTCGCACCGCAGCAAATCCGCCGGCTCCATTCGGAGCCGGCTTCATCTTTGCTTGGGCTTTCCCGCTGGGCTGGCGGGCGATCTTTTGCAGATCGCCCACCGGCCCAGCGGGAAAGTCGGAATGTCCCCCGCGGTCATCTGAGCGCGGGGTGGTGTTTAGGCGGTTTCTGCCCGGAGGGCGGTGCCCGCCGCCCGCCGGGGTCGGAATGACCCCCATAGTGGCTAAGGGCACAGCTTTTGTCAATCAATTTGTTCAACATGTTTCAGCTCCCATGCATGTGTCAGGTGCTTTATCAGGACAAAGTGGGAGTCAGTACAAAAACCTCATAGTAATGCACCATATCAGTCACAGAACATTATAGTTGCATTTCGTGTTAGTGTCCATACCTTGTACCTCAGTACTGTAGTGTGTCACAGAGATAATTCCATTATCCGCCACACCATTTTGGGGAATAAACAAAGCCCGCTGTCCGATTCCTTACTCACCAAGGAGTGTTAAAGCCACAAGACAATTACGTTGCACACAACAAAAGAGTTCAAATCCAAAATCTTGGGAAAAGTAGTTAATTAATAGGCTTGACTATGCCTCTTTCCTCAAAATCATAGTATCAGCAAACAAGCGAAGAAGGCCAAGGTGTGGATTTGCAAGCCCCTAGCGCTGTCTTAACGCCGCCTTAGCATAAGTTTTATGGCGCTAGTGTGGCAATAAGGTGGCCATTCCCCCGCGCCATATTTACAAAGTGGCGTAATGCATCCATTGTGCCACTTTGCAACTCCTTGTGCCACTTTATGCCTACGTCAGGCATAATGAAAGCAAGGGGGATATTCCCACGCAGGGAGGCCCAAAAGAACGGGGACACAAGAAAAGTGGCGCCTCGGCACCGAAGTGCCACTTTCTTGTAAATCTGCCACCGAGTTTGATATCATTTACTTGATGGTGGATTCTGCAGCTTCACCATTGCAGGTTCCAATTAATGCCTCCGAATGATTGCAGAACACCCTTCCAGGTTACCCCAATCACAGAACAAGTAGCACTGCCCAGGCTGCAAGGATGTGTAGCTATGTGCTGGGAGTGAGCCCAGCACCACGCCGTCTGAGTGCGCTGTGTGCGCATACGCTATCTCAGACTGTGGACAGGCACTAGGAAGCCCTGGGAATATGTGTTACACCAACTTAAATTGCACTCTTGATTTAATGGAAGTCATTGTAGTGTTATGAGAATAGGAGTGATACGGTTGACGCTCTTGCATCCACAAACAAAGAGTAGCTGCATATAACTAAGCTCAAAGCAGGGCTAGAGTATCTTTTGGTAGGTCAGTGAGAAGTGAATTCCCATAATTCAATCTGGAAAGAACAAGTGACTGAACTAAGGTGCGGATTTACTAAAGATTCCCGGAACACAATACAGCAAGGCAAGTTGCTGGACTGTGATGCATGAAGGGGAGAGAGCTGAACTGCTACATATTTACAAAGATATGGTGTTCTTCAGCTCTCTTCCAGTGCTAGCATACATGTGGCTGCCTAGCAGTAATGCAGGCCTCCTTTGACTTGCAATGGTGCAAGGATGCCTGTATTGTTGGCAAGATTTGTTTGTGAGGGAAGGAATTCCTTCCTGTTAAAAAACAATCCTTAGAAGCTTATTTCCCTTTGCATGTTTTCTGCAGACTGCAGAACACATGGAAATAAAAAATAATGAGGAGAAATAGAGATTTCTTCTTGTTACGCCAAAGTCGGATAGGTGCACCATTTTGGGGCAAAATAAGGTTTACAGACTTTAGTAAATCTGGGTATGCATCAAATCCATAAGTGGATGACCAGGGATGCCCATGCTCCGTTCCTGGAATGCCTCCCTGGCATAAAGTAATTCAAGGTAGTGCTATGTGCTGCATTACATTTTTTTAAAGTAAAGTAACGCAAGGTGCAAGACAGTACTGTGCTGCGTTACTTTTTTTTCAACCAAGCCACGCAAAGCCACATGAATCTGGATTTGCGTGGCTTCGAAAATCCCAAAATGCATTTTGCATCAGCACTGCTTCAAAAAAGTGACGCAAATCTGATGCAAGATGTCTGTAAACCTTGGCCTCAGTTCTTTAAGTCTTGTTGAGGTATACAGCCTCTCTGATATCTCAAAACAACCCGAGTTGGTAATGTGCCGCCCTTGCTATTGCAGAGATGTGTCCTTGTAAATAAAGTTTGTTGTCAAGGATGAAACTCAGATATTTGGCATTATCCAGTATAGCCTGTTCACAATCAAGGGAAGTGCAGGATTCAATCCACCACGGAACAGGTAGATTAAATATTTTTTCAATTAGATTAACTGGAACTTTGTCTCAATCTTTGTGTGAAAGTTATAAGAATACAGAGCAGAAGAGTTTGTGGTTTGATGTTGTTTATTGAAAGCTGATTTAATACTGAACTCTTCAGTATAGGTACATTGAGAAAAAAAACTGTGGCCTTGAATGCGGCCCAGAGTAATAGCCACTGACTGAGATCAATACAAGGATTGCAAATCCTTAATCCTATGGGCATGCCCAGACATGGCCCCACAGCTCACTATGAATAAGGACTCAAGTTCCACCTCAATGACTGGTCCCAACAGGTGAGTATTTGTTTTTGTTCGAAGTGGACAGGATCTAACTTTCCGGACTGATTTGCAATCGGTTGGATTCTGTTTGTAATGGCGGAGTTAGCAAAAGAAGAATGGACTGGAATGCAGCCCAAGTATTTATCAATGGCTGAGATGAATCCATCTTTTGCATCTTTTTTAGTGTTTGTTAGTAATTGCTAAAGGCAAAGCAGTAACATCCCGAGGACAGTCCCCTCGAGGTTTATCTGGCCAGCCTCTCTGCCTCTATTACCTGTATCACCATATGTCAGGACCACTCCACTCTAACATATGCTGATGACAGAACATTTATTGTCAATTACTAGAAAGACAACAGTCATCGCCTTGGTAGCAATCATCTTTATTGCCAGGTGCCTTGAATATTGGTAAAACGACATCCAGCGTGTACCATACTGAAAGCAGAGAACCAAACTTCTCTCCATATGCTGTGGGGCATGAGAAACAGTTGCTGTTGTTGTTTGTGGCCTAAAGAACGCCCAATGCCCTGACAAATGGATCCTTCACAAAGGATGTTTTCTGTTTATTCAAAGAGGGATACCATCATTTCTGTCTCGTAACTTTTCTTCTGTAACCTCTACTTTGAGGTCCTCGAGTTCCAAATCCACCATGGGCTGTCACAGCTTCCTTTTTGATCACTATGCAGGTTTGTCACAGAGCTGCTCCATTTTCTCAGATAGACATTTCCTGATGTCTGGGTTTGTGAGCCTTTTATTCCATCAATAGGTTTGTTTGTAAACATTGCACGGTCAAGATGCCCCATCCCCTAGACTGCATCAGTTGTTTCACAGCTGCCAGGATGAGATCTCCTTGAGGTGCATTGCTACTCCGTGTGTGCTTACCACGATAGAGCTAAAAGAACAGATGATGGACGAAATGCTTAACAATATCAAACATTCACCCCAGTCACAGATATGGGCCTAAATCCATTGCGTTTTGCTCACCATGCCATTCCAATTTGCACCCAGCCTTATGCGAATCAGTCTTGACCCTGCTGCCCATGGGTATTGTCCGGCCCGAACTTCCAGGCCAAATCATCCCTGGAATGTTAATAAGCATCCTGGGAATGTTTTTGGGGTACCATAGATTTCCTAGCATTTCCTGATATGGATAATAAATGTTTTACTGCAATGTATGCAGATTATGCTACATTTGGCAGGAGGCATCAAACAAAATGAGCTAGGCTGTGATCTTCCCGGGACTTTTGATGATCATCGGTTTCTAACCATTAGGAACCTCTCCCTCCACCCTGCTCAGCCCTTGGAACAAATACCTGGTGATCAGGGGTGGTAGTGAGTTCTTTGCCACTGAGAAATAAAAGAAAGTGTTTGCAGCTCACACAGCAGCCAGGCTTTGGTCTTCCTGTGACTGTACCTTTTCATTACCAATTTATGAAAGGGTGGTAGGGCTGGGTACTAATATTACACATTTAAAGCAAGCACCTTTTACTGAGGCTTCACTCGGGGACCAATGTGCCAGGAGCTAAGCGGTGATTGCCTCTGGCTGTCTCAAAATACTTTGGGCACTGAATCAAGGCCAAGATGATACAAAACTCAGTCGCTGAAAAACACTTGCAACTGGAACACTTGGGAGGTCTACCAGTGGCAGGAGCTTTACCAAGACAAAGAGACTTGTTAAAAGAGCCAGGGGTTGCGAGTGGGGGACATCCGCACACATTTTTGGGGACCAGTGTAGGAAAGTACCATCTTGCCTGGCATGTTACCCCCATTTTCACGGTATGTTTGTTATTGCACTTGTGTCACTGGGATCCTGCTAGGCAGGACCCCAATGCTCATAATGTATGCCCTGTATGTGTTCCCTGTGTGGTGCCTAACTGTATCACTGAGGTTCTGCTAACCAGAACCTCAGTGTTTATGCTCTCTCTGCTTTCTAAAATTGTCACTGCAGGCTAGTGACTATTTT
Organism: Pleurodeles waltl; assembly: GCF_031143425.1. Classification (NCBI taxonomy): domain Eukaryota; kingdom Metazoa; phylum Chordata; class Amphibia; order Caudata; family Salamandridae; genus Pleurodeles; species Pleurodeles waltl. The sequence continues at coordinate 1,014,137,174 of NC_090443.1, forward strand.
TACCAATTCTCATTGGCACACTGGAACACCCATATAATTCCCTTGTATGTGGTACCTAGGTACCCAGGGTATTGGGGTTCCAGGAGATCTCTATGGGCTGCAGCATTTCTTTTGCCACCCATAGGGAGCTCAGACAATTCTTACACAGGACTGCCACTGCAGCCTGAGTGAAATAACGTTCATGTTATTTCACAGCCATTTTTCACTGCACATAAGTAACTTATAAGTCACCTGTATGTCTAACCCTCACTTGGTGAAGGTTAGGTGCCAAGTTACTTAGTGTGTGGGCACCCTGGCACTAGCCAAGGTGCCCTCACATTGTTCAGGACAAATTACCCGAACTTTGTGAGTCCGGGACACCATTACACGTGTGCACTACACATAGATCACTACCTATGTGTAGCGTCAAAATGGTAACTCCGAACATGGCCATGTAACATGTCTAGCTCATGGGACTGTCACCCCAATACCATTCTGGTATTGGGGGGACAATTCCATGATCCCCCGGGTTCTAGCACAGAACCCAGGTACTGCCAAACTGCCTTTCTGGGGTTTGTACTGCAGCTGCTGCCAACCCCTCAGACAGGTTTCTGCCCCCCTGGGGTCTGGGCAGCCCAGTCCCAGGAAGGCAGAACAAAGGATTTCCTCTCAGAGAGGGTGTTACACCCTCTCCCTTTGGAAATAGGTGTGAAGGGCTGGGGAGGAGTAGCCTCCCCCAGCCTCTGGAAATGCTTTGATGGGCACAGATGGTGCCCATCTCTGCATAAGCCAGTCTACACCGGTTCAGGGATTCCCCCAGCCCTGCTCTGGCGCAAAACTGGACAAAGGAAAGGGGAGTGACCACTCCCCTGACCAGTACCTCCCAGGGGAGGTGCCCAGAGCTCCTCCAGTGTGTCCCAGACCTCTGCCATCTTGGATTCAGAGGTGTTGGGGCACAATGGACTGCTCTGAGTGGCCAGTGCCAGCAGGTGACGTCAGAGACCCCTCCTGATAGGTGCTTACCTCTTTCTGTAGCCAAGCCTTCTTTCTTAGTAGCCAAACCTCCTTTTTTGGCTCTTTAGGGTCTCTCCTCTGGGCTATTCCTCAGACAACGAATGCAAGAACTCACCAGAGTTCCTCTGCACTTCCCTCTTCGACTTCTGCCAAGGATCGACTGCTGTCTGCTCCAGGACGCCTGCAAAACCGCAACAAAGTAGCAAGATGACTACCACCAACATTGTAGCGCCTCATCCTGCCGGCTTTCTCGACTGTTTCCTGGTGGTGCATGCTCTGAGGGCTGTCTGCCTTCACCCTGCACTGGAAGCCAAGAAGAAATCTCCTGTGGCTCGACGGAATCTTCCCCCTGCCAACGCAGGCACCAAACTTCTGCATCACCGGTCCTCTGGGTCCCCTCTCATCCTGACGAGCGTGGTCTCTGGAACACAGGAGCTGGGTCCAAGTGTCTCCCACAGTCCAGTGGCCCTTCTGTCCAAATTTGGTGGAGGTAAGTCCTTGCCTCCCCACGCCAGACAGCAAACCTGTGTACTGCGTGATTTGCAGCTGCTCTGGCTTCTGTGCACTTTTTCAGGACTTCCTTTGTGCACAGCCTAGCCTGGGTCCCCAGCACTCCGTCCTGCATTGCCCAACCGGCTGAGTTGGACTCCGACGTCGTGGGACCCTCCTCTGTGACTCTGAGTCAACCACTGTCCTCAGATCTTCTAAGTGCCTGTTCCGGTACTTCTGCGGGTGCTGCCTGCTTCTGCGGGGCTCTCTGAGTTGCTGAGCGCCCCCACTGTCTTCTCCTCCTCCAAGGGGCGACATCCTGGTCCTTCCTGGTCCCCAGCAGCACCCAAAATCCTCAACCGCGACTCTTGCAACTAGCAAGGCTTGTTTGCGGTATTTCTTCCTGGAAACACTTCTGCAACCTCCAGCACGCCGTGGGACATCTTCCATCCAAAGATCCTTTCGTGACTCTTGGACTTGGTCCCCTTCCTTTACAGGTCCTCAGGTCCAGGAATCCGTCTTCAGTGTTTTGCTGGTGCTTGTGATTCTTGCAGAATCCCCTATTACGACTATTGTGTCTTTCTGGGGTAGTAGGGTAACTTTACTCCTACTTTTCAGGGTCTTGGGGTGGGGTATTTTGGACACCCTTACTGTTTTCTCACAGTCCCAGCGACCCTCTACAATCTCCCATAGGCCTGGGGTCCATTTGTGATTCGCATTCCACTTTTGGAGTATATGGTTCGTGTTGCCCCTGGACCTATGTCTACCTATTGCATCCTATTGTGATTCTACATTGTTTGCACTACTTTTCTTACTGTTACTTACCTGTTTTGGGTCTGTGTACATATAATTTGTGTATATTACTTACCTCCTAAGTGAGGGTATCCTCTGAGATACTTTTGGCATATTGTCACTAAAATAAAGTATCTTTATTTTTCGTAACTCCGAGTATTGTGTTTTCTTATGATATTGTGCTATATGATATAAGTGGTATAGTAGGAGCTTTGCATGTCTCCTAGTTCAGCCTAAGCTGCTTTGCCATAGCTACCTCTATCAGCCTAAGCTGCTAGAAACACCTCTATTCTACTAATAAGGGATAACTGGACCTGGCACAAGGTGTAAGTACCACAAGGCACCCACTATAAACCAGGCCACCCTCCTATAACCAGGACTTAATTTCCGTCATCAGACTTTCAGCCAGAGAATAAAGGCAGAAAAGGAGGAAAAGAAAAATAGGAAAACAGTGACAAAGGAAGAGCATAGCGATGAATAGAAACCTTCAAGAGTGAGATAAAGAGATAGGAAATTTAGATGGGAGAAAGGAAGAGGCATGTGGGTGAAACAAAAAGAAGGTTGCCATGGTATTTGACAGACCAGTTTTCAGAAAAAGGCTCCAAAGAAAATCTCTGGGAACCAGCACTTATGCGTTTTACAAAGTAAAATGATAGAAGGCTTTGAGTGTAAAAGCCAAACACCACCGTGTGGGATTAGTTCAAGCGACGAATGGCTCCAGAAAAGAGTTCACACACCCTCTATATTTGGTTTCATTATATATCTAGCACCTGTTCTTGGTTAAGAATAAAGTTGCGATAAATTGGTTATATGAGTCAAGTGAGTACTGAAGGAAGCCTGAGGTGCTGACGCGCTCCAGAGAAGAGTGCTTGTGTAATACCCTGGGGTAGCTGCCACCTTCATTGGTGCCTCCTGTGATCCATTTTTGTGGTCAATGTGTTGTTTCTTAAACTGAATGAGCTCAACATGCTGCTTTACTTCTATGCGCTTAATCAAACAAGACCTATCAGGAGACCACAAAGAGAGTACACTGAGAACATTGGCTAGTGCAACAGATATTGGGAGATTGCTAGTGAATGCTATGTCCTGAGTAGAGGAGGGGGTGGTATGAATCGCATGTGAGAGCCCGCATTAGGTAAATTCATGGGGGTGAGAGTAGGCAGGGGTTCAGATGTGTCAGGACCAGGTTGGAGTAGTCTGTAATACATCCTAAATTGTTATACTATACCCTTCCCACTGATGATGAGGAGGTACCTACAGCTTGTGAAGAAGTCCACTACAGCTAGCCAGACCAGGTGCCCCAGTGATGGCTCTTAAAGAACCCGCTAGGAGGGCCTGGAGATGGGGGCTGTGAATGAGGCCTCTGTGAGTCCAACATGGTGACCAACTCACTGCACCAAAGGTGTGTTACCTTTCAAAAGAGATTGAGAAGGAATTAAACTTAGTATTGTCAATGGAACGCGCAATAGGATGCGATTCATGAGGAGAGGAAGCATTGCCAAATTGGCGTGCTCAGACTGGAGCAGCCCAAACCCAGGCCTCAGGGTTTGATTGGAATGCAGGGATAAGCAAGGAACTAAAGCAGCCCTGGCAAAACATTTCAAGCTTGTGAGCAGGGCTGAGTAGGGTTGTGGTCCAAAAAATGAGTCTCAATGGTGCATATTACAAGACAATTTACCAAATATATTGAAAAAAAGATGAATATAAGTGGGTATTAAAGGGAACTAATGCAATGCTGCAATATTCAGGCGTTGTCGTTGTACCCAGGAGCATTATTTATTCAATGCAAAAACGGTATGTACTGATAAAGAACTAGTATGCCAGTTACAAAACAAAATGTGATGCAAAGTAGGCAAACATGTGCCATGTAACATGCAATAACTATCCAAAAGAGTGTGTCCCTCCGAGCACATGTCTGCACAGACTTATGTCTTATGTCAAAAGGAACACCACACTTTTAAAACTTTGTGTCAGGATATATTGCCTATCACTTTTCATGCACAAGGTAAAGCCCATAGAAAATATTGGCACAGATAACTAATATGATGTAACATATATCAGACTGCTATTGATGCTGCTCAAGTATTTCAGAGTAGTGGTTAAATTGCCAGCCTGTGAGGTGCGATCACTGAGGCTCAAAAGGGCCCTTCGTGATCATTGTGATTGGAGAAAGCTCACCGTTCTGATTATCTGCCCAGGCTCCAGGTCTGTTGTGCACTGTGCTAGGACCAGTACAGATAACGTATTACCAGTGGTTAATTTGCAAATACAAAACATGCCAGTGCCCAAAGCTCTCCTCTCAAACACGTGGCTGCTGCAATTAAATGTGCGAGCACGGAATACTGAGGCAGCGTAATACTAAAGCCATATCTGGCCTCTGTAATTGATTTACAGCCACTCCCTGCCCCTTCAGCACAATCTTACAGCTTCTCCCTTTGTGACACTTTTTTGGTTTTCTCTTCCTCCATCTTTCCCATGTGTGTCTTTTGCTTGCAGCAAATGCTTGAGGCAGAAAAATAAGCGCCTGCCCTCAAAACGAAGGGCTGGTTCCCCCCAACCAGCAACCACCGGCTCAAATTAAGCACTGCTTATTACACAGGTCCATGCCTCATTTATTAGTGATGTTAACAAAGTTACCCGCAAAGATGCCAGTGTCCACATTGCCCAACATTGCAATAGCAGCATCTATATCATCCAAAGTTTTAAAACAGTAATACTCAAAGAACCGCTCAGTGGCCGCTTGCGGCCCTCTTGATCTTTACATGCAGCCAACCTGGTGGACACCACCACGGCCTACTGTTTAGTTGCTGAGCACTAAAATTCAGGAACAAATGTTAAAAAACAGGCAAGAATTTATTTGCAGATTAACTGAAGTTATGAAGTAACTAAGGTGGTGTCCTGCAACACTTAACGTTAGAAACACCTTTATTTTTAAAGACATCTTGCAATAAATGTGTACAAATAGGATTACGTTTCTTCAAAATTCCTATAAGTGTATTTTAATTAACATGCAGAAGTGTTTTACCATACTACTGCATTGAGAGGTATTTTTAAGTGATAGTTTTCAAACATAAATTTAGAAACATTCATGTTTGCCCACCCCACCCTGAGAACAATGCCAATAGTGAACTAAGAGGAAAATCAGTTGCCATGTGCACCTTTTGGATGGCCTAGGTTGCCAATATATGTGGACAGCATTATAATCAAACACAGGAGAAGGTTTTCTACAATGCACATTATGAACTTATGTATTTCAAGGTCCTCCTATATGCCATAATAAAGAAAAAGAAGGCAAAGTGAAGAAAACTGCCTTACATCACACAGTTTGGTCAAGGGGAAAGCCTGGACATATCACAAGTTTTCTGTTTTCACATTATGCAATTCAGTCACTAGATGTACTTACTTCACTTCCCCTATGACCATCTTACACAATCCCTAACCCACCAGGACTCCACACCGCAACCCCACTGGCATCAGTGCGGCCCTCGATCACACCAATGACCATACATTGTGGCCTCTGGGCAAATGTTTGTGAGTACCCATGGTTTAAAACAACATTGCCATGCCAGAAACCACAACGTAGAATTCTTGAAAGCACCACTGTCATGCTAGAATCCATATTACACTGTTTAAAACACCGTTGCCATATTAGACTACATACTACTCCATACATAAACCACCTTTGTCATGCAAGAATCTTTGGTCGCTGTAGGAAGGTAGCCTCTTTCTAGCCTTGTTACCCCCACTTTTGGCCTGTTTGTGAGTATATCTCAGGGTGTTTTCACTGTCTCACTGGGACCCTGCTAGCCAGGGCCCAGTGCTCATAGTGAAGACCCTATGTTGTCAGTGTGTTTGTTATGTGTCACTGGGATCCTGCTAGCCAGGACCCCAGTGCTCATAAGTTTGTGGCCTATATGTGTTCCCTGTGTGGTGCCTAACTGTATCACTGAGGCTCTGCTAACCAGAACCTCAGTGTTTATGCTCTCTCTGCTTTCTAAATTTGTCATTGCAGGCTAGTGACTAAATTTACCAATTCTCATTGGCACACTGGTACATCCATATAATTCGCTTGTATATGGTACTTAGGTACCCAGGGTATTGGGGTTCCAGGATATCCCTATGGGTTGCAGCATTTCTTTTGCCACCCATAGGGAGCTCAGGCAATTTTTACACAGGCCTGCCACTGCAGCCTGAGTGAAATAACGTCCACGTTATTTCACAGCCATTTTTCACTGCACATAAGTAACTTATAAGTCACCTATATGCCTTACCTTCACCTGGTGAAGGTTAAGTGCCAAGTTACTTAGTGTGTGGGCACCCTGGCACTAGCCAAGGTGCCCCCACATCATTCAGGGCAAATTCCCCGAACTTTGTGAGTGCGGGGACACCATTACACGTGTGCACTATACATAGGTCACTACCTATGTATAGCGTCACAATGGTAACTCTGAACATGGCCATGTAACATGTCTAAGATCATGGAATTGTCACCCCAATACCATTCTGGTATCCATGATCCCCAGGGTCTCTAGCACAGAACCCGGGTGCTGCCAAACTGCCTTTCCAGGGTTTCCCCTGCAGCTGCTGCTGCCAACCCCTCAGACAGGATTCTGCCCTCCTGGGGTCCAGGCAGCCATGGCCCAGGAAGGCAGAACAAAGGATTTCCTCTGAGAGAGGGTGTTACACCCTCTCCCTTTCGAAATAGGTGTGAAGGGCTGGGGAGGAGTAGCCTCCCCCAGCCTCTGGAAATGCTTTGATGGGCACAGATGGTGCCCATCTCTGCATAAGCCAGTCTACACCGGTTCAGGGATCCCCCAGCCCTGCTCTGGCACGAAACTGGACAAAGGAAAGGGGAGTGACCACTCCCCTGACCAGTACCTCCCAGGGGAGGTGCCCAGAGCTCCTCCAGTGTGTCCCAGACCTCTGCCATCTTGGAAACAGAGGTGTTGGGGGCACACTGGACTGCTCTGAGTGGCCAGTGCCAGCAGGTGACATCAGAGACCCCCTCTGATAGGCTCTTACCTCTCTTGGTAGCCAATCCTCCTTTTTTGGTAGCCAAACCTCCTTTTCTGGCTATTTAGGGTCTCTCCTCTGTGGAATTCTTCAGATAACGAATGCAAGAGCTCACCAGAGTTCCTCTGCACTTCCCTCTTCGACTTCTGCCAAGGATCTACCGCTGACTGCTCCAGGACGCCTGCTAAACCACAACAAAAAAGCAAGACGACTACCAGCAACATTGTAGCGCCTCATCCTGCCGGCTTTCTCGACTGTTTCCTGGTGGTGCATGCTCTGGGGGTCACCTGCCTTCACCCTGCACTGGAAGCCAAGAAGAAATCTCCCGTGGGTCGACGGAATCTTCCCCTTGCTAACGCAGGCACCAAAAGACTGCACCACCGGTCCTCTGGGTCCCCTCTCATCCTGACGAGCGTGGTCCCTGGAACACAGGAACTCTATCCAAGTGACTCCCACAGTCCAGTGATCCTTCAGTCCAAGTTTGGTGGAGGTAAGTCCTTGCCTCCCCATGCTAGACTGCAAACCTGTGTACTGCGTGATTTGCAGCTGCTCCGGCTCCTGTGCACTCTTCCAGGATTTCCTTTGTGCACAGCCTAGCCTGGGTCCCCAGCACTCTGTCTTGCAGTGCTCAACCCTCTGAGTTGGCCTCCGACGTCGTGGGACCCTCCTGTGTGACTCTACGCCAGCTTCGGTTCACAAATCTTCTAACTGCCTGTTTGGGTACTTCTGCGGCTGCTGCCTGCTTCTGTGGGGGCTCTCTGAGTTGATGAGCGCCCCCTCTGTCTCCTCCTCCAAGGGGCGACATCCTGGTCCTTCCTGGTCCCCAGCAGCACCCAAAAACCTCTACCGCGACCCTTGCAGCTAGCAAGGCTTGTTTGCGGTATTTCTGCGTGGGAACACTTCTGCAACCTTCAGCACACCGTGGGACATCTTCCATCCAAAGGAGAAGTTCCTAGCTCTCGTCGTTGTTGCAGAATCCTAAGCTTCTTCCATTCGGAGGCAGCTTCCTTGCACCTTCATCCGGGGTTTCCTGGGCTCCTGCCCCCCCTGGACACTATCGCGACTAAGGGACTTGGTCCCCTTGCCTTTGATAACGCGTCCAGCCCTTATAAATTACCTGTACATGGACACGTTGGAGGTCGGTGAACCTTTTAGCCGAGTTGGGCTCTCCTCATCCTTGAATAGTCGGGTCACTTAAATCAATAATCAATAATTGTTGTAACCGATAGCCAATACTCAATTAATAGATCGAAATAACACATTAGAAATCAATAACAGTTGGTATTCCGACGCACCATGACCTTTCAGTCATGAATAACCACACCGGTTTATTGAAAGTTAGTGAATTTATTTCCCTATATTAACAAAGCTAACACAATGTATATAAGTCTCAAAACCAAATGATATATGTATACGAACATTACTAGCTGCCCATAGCGACGGAAGAAACGCAATCTACGCAAAATCTGAATAATGATACATTCAGTTATGGCAATGCAAATCACTAATATAAGCAACTGTATTTGACTAATTTCATACATCGGTCAGCATGACAAGATTTCAATTCAACATAGTGCATCAAGTGCATACCTCGACTAACCTCTAATTAGCATTGGAATGTGGGGCTTCATGCAAAACAAATGTAGTCAACACAAATTTGGAAAACTTCTAACTTGGGCCCTATCAAAATAGCAGTTGGTACTTAAAGGGAAAAACACAATGCATAATACAAGTATCCTTTCATAATTACCAATTACAATCAGCATTCAAGAAAGACTTCGTCCTTCAGGTACCGGTTCGATCAGCATGGGGCAGAATTTCAAAGGGGGAAAGTTAAGGGCAAGTTTTCTTGCAGCAGCAAGGAGAATGGGGCAAAGTTACTGCATGGGCAAGACGGGGCAATTTAAAGTTAAAGTCTCTAGGGCGAGAATTCTCAAAGTCTCTTTCTCTGGAATAGAGAAAAGGGTATCAAGATGGCGTCTAAGATGGCGCCTGGCTTCAAAGATGGCATCAAGAAAATGGCTGACTTCTCTTTGTCCAGTGGGTTTAAATAAGAAACATTCCAAATTCTGCAGGGTCTTCCATTGGAGGGTTCATAGGGTGGCTTCAAATTGACCAATGAAAAATGTCTTTCTCCTAGTACTCATTTATGCATACATTGTCCTTGGAGCCTTGGAACACAAGTTGCAACAAGGTTCGCCAATTATTTTGATATCAGTACCCTCATTGTCCGCACCTACAGACTGACCTTGGATCAGAGGGGATGAAACCGGCCTAGCACGAAACCTTGGAGATAAGTGTATTAGTCATCTCTACTGGAAAAAATACAACTTCAAGCAAGAATATATGTTACATTAGTTCAAGGAGAAACCACGCAATTAGAATTTGAGACCAGGCAACTAGGCCAAAGCCTCTACTAAATTTAAGCTAAGCATAAACAGTTTCAATAAGAAATCATGGCACACTTTTGCAATTATGACAGATTACTACATTTTCCAATTCTTCATGATTAATAAAACACGTTTATAATATTGGCGAAATACCCCGAGGGCACAATTTCCCCCCGTACATTATTTTCTTTACTAAAATCACACTACATTATACGATTTTGGTTACATGATATGTGAATATATGTAGGACCCTCTTTTTCTGCGTCATCAATCCCTCCTCTGATGACTAATTATGTCATCACATCAAATCTTTCCACAAATTTTATTCCATTAAAATTCTGTTCTAGTAATTTGGCATTTCAGTCAATTCCCTCTTTCTTTTGGTTCCCTTTGATTTTTCTCTGTATATTTCTACTATTTTGTTTTCTATTTTCTCTTCTCTTTTCCTTTTGTTCCTTGCTTTCAACATTTTGATAGCTTTCCATATTCCCCAAATGCCTAATACACAAATTAATATTATTAATATTCCCTTTACTATTTTCAGTAATAATCCGTTCCAAACGTTGCTGAGCCAACTTCCCACCGAAGCAAATCCTTTTTCAACCTTCTCCCATACTCCTGGTTCTTTCAATTCCTTTAAATCTGTACTTTCATTAGTTAAGTTAGTAAGCATCGTTCTAATTCGCCCACTGCTGTCTGGTATATATGTACAACAGTGATGTGTACCAAGCATTTTGCAAACGCGGCCATCCTTTGCTAAAAGAATGTCTAAGGCAAGCCGATTTTGAAGAGTCATAGCTCTTTCTGCAGCAAGTTCAGCATCCATCAGGATTATAGCTCCTGAGAATTTTGTCAGCATGTTATCCACAATAGTAGACAACTTTCGTATTTTGATTGAATTCAATATGACTCCCACTGAAGGAATCATTGCTCCAAATATATCTCCTACCACACCAGAAGCTGTCTCTCTCTTCTGAACATGATGTGATTTAGACAGTTTTGGAAATTTCTTTAAGTCGTCTAGTTGGTAAATCTTTGGGAACACTATTCCCAAATAACATCTCCCATACCATCCTTTAGGAAGACGATAATAGACGTTAAGTCCACAAATGTAATATACCCCTGGAATAACTGGGTCTTGTCCATTCAGCATGAACGTCCATTTAGGTTGAATCAAAAACGTATGTTTACATTCACTCGTTCCCACAAAAACTGTGTCATAATATGATTTATGTCTATGTATACAGAATCTCCCTACGTGTAATGTATCTAAAGCTATTTTCCCTTGTGTCTTTATTGCAGCAAAAGCATAGTTATCTACAGATGTCCTCTTATGTATTTCCCTTTCCAATTCCTCCTTCATTTCTTTCCTCCTATCGTCAGTGCGGTTTAAAAAGTTTATCTCCAGTGGTGAAAGCAAGCATGTAAGGTTCTCTCTATGTGCGTGAGCTGTGTGAAAAGGTGACAACGGCTCAAAGAAGCCCCTCATCAATTTTATATAATAATCTCTGGCTACTTTACTCAGGTATTCGATTATGGGGACATATGCAAATGTAACATCATAATTAGAGTAAAAATAATGAATGTACTGCTGACCATAAAATCTGGACGTTATTATACTACATGTAATTCCATACGTAAGAGGCATGCTATGATACGTCACCCCTTCCACTACTGAGGTAGGTATTTGTGTGCACACATAACAATCTTTCGCATCCATGGTCTCAACATACTCACTCAACAAGCGATAGAAAACATTAGACGAAAGTTCCTTTTTATCATGCAGATGTCTTTCATCTTGTTCGAGTCTCTTTAAAGCTGTTAGTTCAGTAGTAGTAGCAGGTCTAGAAGTATAAGCATCATTCGTCCCTTTCTCATCCTTCCCAGCATTCCAAGAACTATTGCTACAATGATTAGTACGCATGCAGTTATTAGACCTATACACATGTATTTACAACACTTCATTTTATGCCCCTGTGTAGTGTAGCCTGTCATGATCTGTATAGAATCAGAAAGTTGAAGACACTTTATCAAATCAGATTTGCAGATATATATATACAAAGCTGAACGAGTTCAATGTTCACACTGTTTTCTTTAGCAGCTTCGTCTTTTATCGGTTAGCAGCTTTGTCTCAAAATCGGTTTCAAAGTCAATCAAGTTTAGCAATGTCTTAGCCGGTTTTAAAAGTCAATCAGGTTATCAATGTCTTATTCTGTACAGTTCATGGAGTTTCACTTCTCAAGTGCCAAAGTTCTGCCTCTTCGTTCTCGAGACTGAGAGATAGGAATTCGTCTGACCATTCGTTAGCGGCTATGTATGCCCACTCCGGACCAGAATACCTTCTGCTCGGTATTCTTTTTCTTTTCAATTTTGCATCTCCCTTTGATTCTCTTTCGCTGGTGCTTTCTTCCTTGACTGAGTCTTTCTCTTCACTTGGTGTTGCTGTTTCAACAGACACTTCTTTTCTTTCCTCTTTCAACTTTGGTCCTTCACTCTCGTTTAATGTCTCTCTGATCCTTAACTTCACTGGCGATATGCTTTGTCTCTGTTTTGCACTACTTTCGCCTGATGGATCTGCAACCACTTCTGGAAGGGTTTGGACACTTTCACTCTGTCCTGTCTTGTCTCCTCTCTCTAGGAGATCAATCAGGTTTTCCTTTTCCTTTTCTGTATTGTCTGTTTCTGAGAAAGCCCTCCTCTGATCAGGCTCTCCTGCTTCTTCACTTGTTGCAGGGTCTTCGTCACTTTATGATGTCTCTCCTCCGTTCTGCTCAAATGGATCGGCTGTTTCGTCCTCAGAGAGTATCTCTCCCTCCTCTAATTCTGCTTGTTCACCTCCAGGTTCTCGTTGCTTTGTCTCGGTGCCTGGTACTTTCTTGTCAGTTACTGGTAATTTCAGTGCTTCAACTTCCTCTTCTGTGGGGCACGTCACCCTTTTCGTGTGACTGGCGTGAATCCAGTTGGGAACTCCCGCACACTTCACAGCGGTAGTAGTCGTCAGAATCACTTGGAAAGGTCCTTTCCAACGAGGTTCCAGACACGACTTCCTCACGTGCTTCTTTATCACTACCCAGTCACCTGCTTTCAGGGCGTGTCCTGGACCTTGGATCGGTGGCAAGGTGGTTGCCTCCACCTGGTGAGAAAAAGAGCGCACCACATCAGCTAGACCTTTGCAGTAGTCCAACACCATATCATCTGTAATATTCAAAAGAGCATTTGCAGGAACTGCTGGAAGTCTCATGGCCCTGCCCATGAGGATCTTGTGCGGGGGCAGTCCAGTTTTCCTATCAGGGGTGTTTCTCATAGACATTAATACCAAGGGCAATGCGTCAGGCCATTTCAAGTTTGTTGATGCACATATTTCCGCCATCCTTGACTTCAATGTGCCGTTCATTTTCTCCACTAGACCTGAGGCTTCAGGGGGGTAGCTACAATGCAACTTTTGCTCAATGTTCAGCGCTGCACACAGTAATTTCATTACCTCGTTATTGAAGTGACTTCCCCCATCTGATTTTAAAGAGATCGGGAATCCGAAACGTGGTATTAGTTCCCTCAAAAGTAGTTTGGCAACTGTGAGACTGTAATTTCTACGTGTGGGGTATGCTTCAATCCAGTGACTAAAAATACACACAATCACCAACACATACTTCAAGCCTCCATGCACAGGCATTTCGATAAAATTCATTTGCATCCTGCTGAATGGACCTCCAGCTCTTCCAATGTGGCTCAAATTTACTACTGTTCCTTTCCCCGCGTTCATTTGTTGACAAATGACGCAACAGTGGCAAACTGCTTCAGCAACTTGACGGAATTTGGGGTTAAACCAATCAGTTTTGAATAGCCTGACCATGGCGTCCCTTCCAAGATGAGCCTGTCCATGGTAGAACCTGGCCAATTGCGTCAACAGACTGTTTGGCAGAACCAATCTCCCTTCACTTGAGACCCACAAATCATCTGGTTTCCTTACACATTGTAATTTGCTCCATGAGAGTTTCTCATCCTCACTAACATCGTTCTGTAAAGTCTTCAATTCATCTATTGTATCTACAACCTTTAGAGCAAAGGCTTCGCTTGGTTCAAGTTCTGGATCATTTATCAAGTTCCATTCATCTCTGTGCAATATACAGTTCAATGCGCAAAACCTTGCGACTTGATCTGCATATCCATTACCTAAAGAAATGTAATCCTGTGATTTTGAGTGTGCACTGCATTTTACCACTGCTACTTCTCCTGGTAACTGGATGGCATGTAACAATTCCCTTATCCTTTCACCATTTTTCACTGGTGATCCTGAAGAGGTCATAAAGCCTCTCTGTGACCACAACTGTCCAAAGTCGTGCACTATTCCAAATCCGTACTGACTGTCAGTATAAATGGTGACTTTCATCAATGCGGAAAGTTGGCAAGCTCTAGTAAGTGCTACCAATTCCGCTACTTGTGCAGAGTAAACTCCTTGAAGCCAAGATGCTTCCAGAACACCTGTTATCGTACATACAGCATATCCTGCTTTCAATATTCCCAGTGCATCTCTTAAACATGAACCATCGACAAAAAGGACTTGATCATTTTCTTCCAATCGGGTGTCTTTGATATCAGGTCTTGGTTTTGTACAAAATTCAGTCACCTGAAGACAGTTGTGCTCGACGTCTTCAGCGTTCTCAATTTCGACATTCTCACTGGGAAACAAGGTTGCTGGATTCAACGTAGTGCACCTTTTCAGCTGCACATTTGGTGAACCCAAAATTATTGTCTCGTACCTTGTAAGCCTAGCACCAGTCATGTGCTGTGTTCGGGAACGTGTCAAAAGTATCTCGACTGAGTGAGGGACCATGACTGGTAAAGGATGTCCCATCACTATTCCTTCACTTTGATTTAAACTGATACCAACTGCTGCTACGGCACGCAAGCACCCTGGCAGTGCTGCTGCGACCGGATCCAAAGTAGCTGAAAAATATGCCACTGGTCTGTTTACGCCACCATGGGCTTGAGTCAAGACAGATAGGGAACATGCATCACGTTCATGACAAAACAATGTGAAAGGCTTTGTGTAATCAGGCATACCTAACGCTGGAGCCCTGCACATGCATTCCTTTAATTCAATAAAAGCATCCATCTCATCTCCTTTCAACTCTATTTTGTCCAGCGCATCCTTCTGGGTCAGTTTCAGTAAAGGTTTTGCTAGAGTCGAGAAATTGGGAATCCATTGGCGACAATAGCTCACCATTCCCAAAAACTTCCTCACCTCTCTACTCGTCTTCGGTGGACTCATCTGAAGTACACTTGTTATTCTTTCTTTCATAATTCTTCGCGACCCTTTCTCTATTTGGTGACCCAAATATTTCACTTTCTTCTGGCAGAATTGTAATTTCGAAGGGGACACTTTGTGTCCGTTCCTTCCCAAATGGTTCAATAGGGCAATGGTATCTGCTGTACAGTCACTTTCTGTCTTAGATGCGATTAACAGATCATCAATGTATTGCACCAACGTTGATTCAAACGGTAATTCCAACGATTCCAAATCTTTCTTTAGAATCTGATTGAATATTGATGGTGACTCCGAAAACGCTTGCGGAATTCGACACCAACTGTAGACCCTGTCCAGGAATTTGAAACAAAAGAGAAATTGGCTGTCCTCATGAAGAGGCACAGAAAAGAATGCTTGTGACAAATCGATGACTGAGAACCACTCAGCATCACAGGGAACTTGAAACATTATCACAGCTGGGTTTGGTACTACGGGACAACATTTGACTATTATGTCATTTATCTTCCTCAAATCCTGAACAATCCGGACCTTTCCACTCGGTTTTATCAGTCCCATAATTGGTGAATTACATGGACTGCTTAATACTTCTTTTAGTACTCCCTGTTTTACGAACTCATCAATGAGTTGGGCGACTTTCATGAGGGTGTCTTGGGCCATATGGTATTGTGGGGTCTGGGGAGAAGTTACATTGGGTTTCACAGTCACTTTCACTGGTTCTACTCCTTTGACCAATCCTACTTCTTTCCCTGTCATATCCCACACTTCCTTTCCGACTGTTTCCTGTAACTCAGCAGGAATGTCTGCTTCAGTGAGCATTGGGTAAAGAGTAATCAGGGGATACTCTTCATCGACAGTTTCCACTTCGTCCCCTCATACACTGTCCTCTTCTTCCCCATCACTGTTTGTCTGGATTTGAATTCCATCATTAGAACACATAATCGAACATCCCAATTTGCACAATAGGTCTCTCCCTAACAGTGATATCGGGCTTGAGTCACACACCACAAATTTATGTGACCCTTGATAGTTACCAATTCTGACTTGCACTGGATCAGTGATTGGGTTTGTCAGGTACCTATTTGCTACTCCCACTACTTGAACTGTTCTCCCTGAAAGTGGCAAATTTGGTACTTCAATGCTTCTAACAGTGGAGCGTGTAGCTCCTGTGTCAACTAAGAATGAAACGCAATGACCCATAACTCTTCCTTCCACATAAGGACCCTTTTGATCAACTTTCAAAGATGCTGCAAGCATACAGTTTCCCTCCTCATCTGAACTTCCATTCTCCCATACATCGTTTATTCCATTCTCACTGTGTAATGGGAATTGGTGTACTGTGCCATTTTGGTTCATTCCTTGACCCGTGACCTGTGGAAGAAGCATTACTTGTTGCTGATTCATTGGTGCTAAGGGTATTTGCATTTGCTGATTAGGTACCATAGGAATTGGCTGTAACTGTGCCATTTGTGCACGGGGCATTTGCACCTGCTACGGTTGTACGGGTTGTAAACCCTGCATCGGATTCACGTTATTCTGAAAATTTGGGTTTGGACCCCTCAATTTCGTTCCTCTCATATTCTGAAATACATTGACATCATTGTTTTGCTGACCTACACCTTCCTGCACCATCATTGGGCACTCCCGTTTCCAATGCCCGACGATTCTGCATGTGTGACATGGCATCACCTTCTTCATTGCCTGTATACCATTTGGAATCATAACAGTATTTATGTCAGGAACATTATTCACAAAACCTACTCGACCTCTGCCTCTCATCTGCGGCTGAAACATGGCATTTCCCTGCTGTTGCTGCTGCGGCATCTGTTGTTGAAAACCTTGCAAACCTTGCAAGCCTTGCAAACCTGTCTGAGCTGCTCTAAGCTGCATCACCATCACCTTTTCCTTCAACATTTTCTGTTTTGTCCCAATCTCATCACTGCAGTATTTTGCATAGTTCAACACTTCATCGATCAAATTTTGACTGCCAACAAATCCAATGCATTTTAATCATCTGACTGACCTCGGGTCTCAACCCTTCCACAAATCTGAACACGAAATGGAGCATGTCCTTTGGCTCAATCGTCTCCGTGCCACTGTAATTTTTAAACGCTTTCAACAATCTCTCATAGTACGCATGTATCGATTCTTTAGCCTCTTGTGCTGTTCTGTCAATCCTCTGCCAATCCACATTTTCGACGCAACCTTGGTTTTCAAGTGCTCGATCACCTTATGGTATAAACTCATTACCGTAGGCAATGGTGCACCTGTTTCCCTATCTCTTTCTGGTTCACTCGTCGGCCAACCTACAGCTCTTTTACAGTCTTCCCATAAATCTGCCGGAACCACTATTTCAAACAAGGTATTCAGGTCTTCCCAGAGACATTTTGCGAGTTTCACAAATCTATCTGTCTGTTGATACCATTCAATCGGTTTCTCCCTCAATTTGGGGAAATCATCCGTAAAGGATTGAATATCGCACCTGTGCCATGGTACATGTACAAGTTTTCCCCCTGCTGTCTCTCTCATTGGCAACATGGTTATCAGGTCGTCATTCTGTTGTGCCTTTTCATTCCGATCTGGGGCACTTTCTTTCTTTTTGTCCTTTTTCTTAACCCATCTACTTTCCCATTTATCTAGACATCTCCAGACCTGTGCGCTCTGCAGTACCTCTTTAAGGTGCGTTTTCATCCCTGCGATCTCATGTGTTCAAAGTCTTTTGTCTCGAAGTCTAACCTGTAGCTTTTGCTTAAGTGTTTGGTCTTACCTATATCGATCTCGTTTCTGTCTGCAATTTCTTGTAACTTCTTATGTATGTTGCTCACTTCTCTTGTAATCCTGGGGCACATGTATCTCAACTCTTCTTCTGTGTATGACTTTAACCTGTTCAGACCCATTGTTCCCTCTACTAGTTCATCTGCTTCCATGCCCAATCTTATTTTATTCAGGTATTCTTCTCCCTTTCCGCTGGATGTACTCTGTGGGGAGTTCAGGCTGTTGAACCACTGTGTTAGCTGTTGTGCGTTCAGTCCCATCAATGTAGCACTTACATCAACTGCTACTGATGGTTGCGGTAACGTTTCAGTCTTTGAAGTTAACGGTATTAATAGTGGTGGACTTGACCTTACCACAGTCGACGGAGCACAAATTGGAATAGGACTAAATTCCGACAACGACCCAGATCCATTTGGCAATGTTGCTATCGGAGTTGTTTCCGTAGTATTTTCTATGCATCTTCTCCCTGTCTCACTTTGTGTCATTACCCCTTGATCGCATACGTTTGGGTTTGCCTGTATATATAGTGGTACTGGCGGACCCACAGTAATAGGCAGAGATATTGCATCTGGATTCTGTCTGTTCCCTGAATTCTGTGGCATGTTAATCCCCACATTATGGTTCATCATTGCTGGCATACCTGATTGGCTTTCTGTTACTAGAGTGTACCTCGGCACTTCTTGTGCCTGTTTTTGAGGCATCAAAATTTGTGTTGATTCGGCTTGAATCAACATTGGGTTTTGATAACTCTGTCCTCCCTGGGCCATTGAATCAGAAGTCATTCTCAAATTATGCTCATCACAGCAGTGTCTTTGGACCTGTGGCTGTTTCGTATCGACAGGTCTCAATTTAGGCACATCAGGATATATCCTCTGGACTTGTGGTATCTGTGGTGAAAAAGACATATCAGGACCGTTCTGTCTTTGTGATATTCTCAAGTTTAGTGTTACATTACCCTGTGTTGGTGCTGGAGGGGCAGAACTAATGCTTGATCCTTTTTCGCTTTCCACATATGGTGGCGGGCGATCATTCAGCAATTGTATAATGAACTCCTCATCGTCTGACTCATCTGACCTTTTTAAGTTTCTGTTATTTTCCCTATCTCTGGACTGACTCCTGTTTGTTTTATAGGTAGCTTTCCTTCCTTCCGCCTCTGCTTCATCAGTAATTGCCGGGAACAATTTAATTCCCTGCAATACGTCTGATCTCCAAACCTTTTGTGTGCTATCCCATCTAGCATCCGCTAGTGTCTTTTCTACTTTTCTTATTCTTGTCTCAAATTTCTTTTGTTGTTGGTTTCTAGCTATTAGCTCCCAAACTGCTAGTGCCTCAAACTGTGCTGGCCTTGGAGGTACTTTCATGTTGTATAGCGCAAATCTTTAATTCTCCAAAACCCCTAGGTTAAATGACCCATGGATAGGGAACGCTACACTTCCATGCTTCTCTGTTAATTTGCACCATTGCTTTAGCCAAAGACATGGTGCCACACCCTTTTCTTCAATCATGATGTAAGCTGGTGTACCCTCAGGCGGTGTCTCTTCTCCTACATTTGCTTTAATATAAACATCTCCCCTCATGGCACTCTTAAATGCTTTGAAAAATTTCATCTTCCCGTCTTTTATGTTTCTAAAATATGTAATCAATAAGTGACTTTAATTCCCGGAATACTCTTCGCTTGCCTTTCCCCACCAATTGCGCTTCACGGACTGCGTCCAATCCGTGCGCGACCCTTCCCACCAACCAACCTATCCCAGCGCGGCTCCTAGTGACGTCACACTCACACACTGCG
Source organism: Pleurodeles waltl (assembly GCF_031143425.1). Classification (NCBI taxonomy): domain Eukaryota; kingdom Metazoa; phylum Chordata; class Amphibia; order Caudata; family Salamandridae; genus Pleurodeles; species Pleurodeles waltl. The sequence continues at coordinate 1,014,156,678 of NC_090443.1, forward strand.
GCTGACAAAGTCCTGCGGCTTGTCCTCCTTCATTCGGCTTCACTCAAAACTAATTTCTGCAATATATCGCGAGCACTAACCAAACGAAGAAAACAAATCTGTCGGTTTACTACAGGAAGGGTAACACAATCGCTTCAGAAACCTTAGGGATTTTTCACTAGCCTCTGCAGTTATTCCATCTTTCTCGGTCTCCCACTTTCGCAAGTAAATTTTGACCTGCAAACTTTACTCTCAACTGATCAATGAACTATTCTAGCACGCTTTAGAATTCGTCAAATCTCAGAGTCTAAATTTTTCTTTCATGCCTCAATATTCATACCGACTTGTTGACCACGCCGGATCAACCTACTAAACCGAACAGATTACAACATCAATCAAGTGTCTCATACACTTTTCAACATACTCCGGAGTCTCTTGACCTCGCAGGGCCCGTTCCAACATCAACAACCACGTGGACAATTTTTCTGCACAAACCGCTACACACACATGAAGTTCGACGACTTCCCTACTCTCACACTTTGGAGTCACGCTCCTCTAAAATTTCGACTGGAGTTCGTAACCCCCGCCTAAAATTCTCACAAACTTCTCAATTCATCTGCGGCAATAAGCTATGCAAGCGCAAAACCCTAACTTCACTCATACCGTCACTAGAAACGCCGAAAACATTCTCACACCTCCATGTCCTCCATTCGCAAGCTCCGAGATCCCGGGAAAGTCATTGGGGACTTAGGGCATCATCATCTCTCCAACTTGTTTTATCAAAGAAAATTCAAACTTAACTCCGTCTATTGCTCGGATGAAGTCCCAAAGGGCGAAACCATCAATCTCTGCTACCATCTACTGATAACGCGTCCAGCCCTTATAAATTACCTGTACCTGGACACGTTGGAGGTCGGTGAACCTTTTAGCCGAGTTGGGCTCTCCTCATCCTTGAATAGTCGGGTCACTTAAATCAATAATTGTTGTAACCGATAGCCAATACTCAATTAATAGATCGAAATAACACATTAGAAATCAATAACAGTTGGTATTTCGACGCACCATGACCTTTCAGTCATGAATAACCACACCGGTTTATGTAAAGTTAGTGAATATATTTCCCTATATTAACAAAGCTAACACAATGTATATAAGTCTCAAAACCAAATGATATATGTATACGAACATTACTAGCTGTCCATAGCGACGGAAGAAACGCAATCTATGCAAAATCTGAATAATGATGCATTCAGTTATGGCAATGCAAATCACTAATATAAGCAACTGTATTTGACTAATTTCATACATCGGTCAGCATGACAAGATTTCAATTCAACATAGTGCATCAAGTGCATACCTCGACTAACCTCTAATTAGCATTGGAATGTGGGGCTTCATGCAAAACAAATGTAGTCAACACAAATTTGGAAAACTTCTAACTTGGGCCCTATCAAAATAGCAGTTGGTACTTAAAGGGAAAAACACAATGCATAATACAATTATCCTTTCATAATTACCAATTACAATCAGCATTCAAGAAAGTCTTCGTCCTTCAGGTACCGGTTCGATCAGCATGGGGCAGAATTTCAAAGGGGGAAAGTTAAGGGCAAGTTTTCTTGCAGCAGCAAGGAGAATGGGGCAAAGTTACTGCATGGGCAAGACGGGGCAATTTAAAGTTAAAGTCTCTAGGGCGAGAATTCTCAAAGTCTCTTTCTCTGGAATAGAGAAAAGGGTATCAAGATGGCGTCTAAGATGGCGTCTGGCTTCAAAGATGGCATCAAGAAAATGGCTGACTTCTCTTTGTCCAGTGGGTTTAAATAAGAAACATTCCAAATTCTGCAGGGTCTTCCATTGGAGGGTTCATAGGGTGGCTTCAAATTGACCAATGAAAAATGTCTTTCTCCTAGTACTCATTTATGCATACATTGTCCTTGGAGCCTTGGAACACAAGTTGCAACAAGGTTCGCCAATTATTTTGATATCAGTACCCTCATTGTCCGCACCTACAGACTGACCTTGGATCAGAGGGGATGAAACCGGCCTAGCACGAAACCTTGGAGATAAGTGTATTAGTCATCTCTACTGGAAAAAATACAACTTCAAGCAAGAATATATGTTACATTAGTTCAAGGAGAAACCACGCAATTAGAATTTGAGACCAGGCAACTAGGCCAAAGCCTCTACTAAATTTAAGCTAAGCATAAACAGTTTCAATAAGAAATCATGGCACACTTTTGCAATTATGACAGATTTACTACATTTTCCAATTCTACATGATTAATAAAACACGTTTATAATATTGACGAACTATCCCGAGGGCACAATTTCCCCCGTACATTATTTTCTTTACTAAAATCACACTACATTATACGATTTTGGTTACATGATATGTGAATATATGTAGGACCCTCTTTTTCAGCGTCATCACCTTACAGGTCCTCAGGTCCAGGAATCCATCTTCAGTGCTTTGCTGGTGTTTGTGGTTCTTGCAGAATCCCCCTATCACGACTATTGTGTCCTTTTGGGGTAGTAGGTGTATTTTACTCCTACTTTTCAGGGTCTTGGGGTGGGGTATCTTGGACACCCTGACTGTTTTCTTACAGTCCCAGCGACCCTCTACAAGCTCCCATAGGTCTGGGGCCCATTCGTGATTTGCATTCTACTTTTGGAGTATATGGTTTGTGTTGCCCCATGACCAATGTTTGCCTATTGCAACCTATTGTAATTCTATACTGTTTGCATTACTTTTCTGACTCTTACTTACCTGTTTTGGGTTTGTGTACATATAACTTGTGTATATTACTTACCTTCTTACTGAGGGTACTCACTGAGATACTTGTGGCATATTGTCATAAAAATAAAGTTCCTTTATTTTTAGTAACTCTGAGTATTGTGTTTTCTTATGATATTGTGCATATGATATAAGTGGTATAGTAGGAGCTTTGTATGTCTCCTAGTTCGGCCTAAGCTGCTTTGCCATAGCTACCTTCTATCAGCCTAAGCTGCTAGAAACACCTCTATTCTACTAATAAGGGATAACTGGACCTGGCACAGGGTGTAAGTACCACAAGGTACCCACTATAAGCCAGGCCAGCCTCCTACAGTCGCCTGGTATTAAAAGTACTGTTGCCATGGCGGAATCCACATTTCACTAGTATGAACCCATAAAGCCCCATTGTGCTGCATTCTAGAGAGGACATGTTCCAGCTTGGCAGTTACAGGCTGGTCCTCTTAATGGAAAGAAATGCTATATTTTACAAATAAATATAATTTGTATCCTCAGCCTGAGTCTTTTCAGTGGCGACCGAGATGGGATTATAAAAGAGAACAGGTTTTTGCATTTACCCAACTACGCACTGCATAGGCCGCCACAGACTGCAAAGACCTGCCCGACTACTTCCTGACCGATGGACACCGTCCAGGCCAATACAGAGGATTCTAGGATTATTATGCAGAGGCAAATAAAGGGGACTCCAGATGTAACATACCACGCCTTGAAAAAGCCCCAAGCAGGTGCACCACCCACCAGGTGGTGAAACATGTGTTGGCCGTATACCACTGTTCTCTGTTAATAAGACACCTGTGTGTAACTGAAAAATGTGTATATGCTGATTTTGCTATTTCTGTACTCTTGTTAAACATTATTAATATCATTATTAATATTTGGTGGGCATGAGGGCCTTACCAAGCGTCACAAGGGCCTTATCAAGCGTTCTGGAAATGCATAAACCTTTTTCTATCTTGATTGGCCATGGGATGCTCCATTGGTTCCAAGTAGTGCCACCCTTTACTTGGTCATGCTAAAATGGCAGAAAGCTAAAAGATATGGATTCCAATAACTTTCACTGCAGTAAAGGTTACTTTTAGCCTCCAGTGGGAATTCCAGTCGCAAAGCACGTGTAGGTTTTGAACTCTGGCAGGAAAGATTGACCACATTTTGTTTCCGCATTCTGCTAGCCTCCCATCACTGCTGCTGAACACTTCCTCAGGTTCACCTGTGGGCACCATATGCCAAATATAAACACACTACTCTACTCAGGCTTAGCCTCTCACAGACTGTCTGATGACACTACAGCTGTGTCAGAGACCTGCTTACCAGGTCACAGACCTGGGCAATTCCTGAATACACACACAAGATGTGTGACACTGGTGAGGACTCTAGCAGCCACGAGCTTTGATGCATTTTGCTGGCAGGGTATTAGCCCACCCCAGTGTGTACTTGATATAACCATCACAGCCCCAACATCTTAGTTTCCTCTGTACAGTCATAGCACAGGCAAAAAAAAAAAAAAATCCAAATTCTATTGCCATTTTGAAACACAACCAAAGACAAAAAAGCAAGGAAAATGCAATATTCGAATCAACAAGAAAAATATAGTAACATCAGTTATAAGAAATTCAAAATATTTTTTGAGAATACATTGAAATATTTTTTCAACAAGTTTTACACAAGGATATATTTTTAAAAGTATTATCCAAAAACAAAACACAAGTATTGTATTGACATTTATATGGCGCTTTCGGTACCCCTTATGAGGGGAAAAGAGCTTACACAAGGACAAATCATAAGAAAAGTAACTTCTCATAATCAGCGACATTTTAAGGCATGGGCAAACTGGGCTCTGACCCAGGGCCCCAGCCTTTTCGGTGTTGGGGGGAGGGCAGTCTGATAGAGCCAGCTCTGTTTTGCAGTCTTCCCCTAGTGACCTTGAATACTTCTTAAACAGATGGTTTGAAACACTGTTATTCTTCAATTTATTTTTTATGTGGGCGATGTGCGAGAATTAATTACAGATATTTTGCAGAGAAATATTGTGTTTATGTTGCATGCAACATCCATAAACAAGTTCATAAAAATGTCTTCGTTCAGATTAAAAGAGGTCCACGCATATGAGAAATGGGAGGGTGCCACAGAGATTTTTTGCAGTAATATTAGTGAACTGCTGCTCTGTTATTGAAAATACAAGCCACTACTCTTGAATATTAGATGCAAACACATTTAGAAATTGGACCACTGCGCTTGTGCGCTGTCAGTGGCCTGGCCAAGAGGGCATAAAGAGCTGAAAGTAGATCATAAATTCAAGGCTGTTGCGAATAAGGGCCCCCAAAATACGTATGGCCCAGGGCCCCCGAAATGTCCCTGCTCACAGTACTAATCAAACTCACAGACACGCCTCTTAGAAACAAACTAGGTATTCTAAAGAGTATATAACAACCAAGTACTAACTCGTTTAATGAAAGGATGGGGGGTTAGTGATAGCTGCAGCCGGTGGGTGATAAGGCATGGGATGCAGTGCAAGGAAGGAAATGCTCCATCTCCCCTTCCTGGTCGCTGTGTGAACAGTGAGATCCAGCAATAAACGGGGCTTAGTGGGCCCCTAAAGCTTCTGTAGCCCGGTGCCACTGCATCTGCTGCACAATGGAAGCTGCGCACCCTGGGAACTGAACAATCAGCAGCAGCTTTGCGGCCTGGGAAAAGAAATACGTCTTAAACAAACATAAACTGTTAATTAAATAACAGTATACATTTTTGTAAGTCGCTGTTAAAGTGTTTTAACGTGTAATTAATGTTCAAAACACCCCAATGAACATTGAGTTAAACGTTAGGCCCGTAGAATATAGATATACCATTATTGTAAAACAAGGTTTAGAAAAAAAAAATGAATTCTCCCCGTCGGGGAATTGAACCCCGGTCTCCCGCGTGACAGGCGGGGATACTGACCACTAAACTAACGAGGAACACATAATGCGGCATTTCTACAGTTCTGTTTTGATACGACTGCATGACGTATGTATGGATCACTCTCAAACGACAGAATATACTGATTGACCTACTAAGAAAATAATAATATTGACCCCATCACGAATAAAGGCACCCCCTGGTATAAAAGAGCATTATTCTTTGTAAGTTGTATTTCGACGCCAACGTCAAGAAATCACAAAAAAACGGAAAAGGGCAGTCGCGGCAGTTCAAATTAAAAAAGGCACAACTGAATGTATTCTTTTGGCCCCAGATTAATGAGCAGGCGGGCCTCAAAACTGGGGCACTTTGGAACTCTGTGCTCCCTGGTGACATCCGATGGGACACCGAACACACTTTTTCTGCAAAACATGCACTAATTTTCTAGAAGAATTATCGTCCATGAGGAGACCGATAACTGGCTTTTATTCTGGAGACACCGCCACCCGCGCCAGTCCCGCAGCGGGGCTGAAATACACGCCAGAGCAGCCTAAGATGGCGGCCTTCGTTGACAGACGGAAGTATTAGGCGGAGCACTTCCGGAATCCACGCGCATGCGCAAGTCGATTCTTCTTTAAGTATTTAGAGGCTGAGCAGCGACTGCTGCAGTGTTGTTAGTTCTGTATTGTCTTCCAGGTCTTTCACACCGGGGTTTAAGGTGATTTGAATTCGTATGTAATGTTAGAAAGAGTATTAAAGTAACCCGCAAAGAACTTCCGAGTCAAACCAATACAGACTTTCCAGCAATTGTCAAGCGAAGTTAAATAAGGGCCTGGAAAATGGTAAATAAAATACCACGAGATCCCCAAAATCAGGGGAGGAGAAGTGCAGGCGTCAGTGGAAGAGGGCCAGTTGTTTGCCACTACGCGTTTCCATTGTTTTTACAATCTACCCCTAGCAAGAGTTTTTTTCAAACTCGAGTTTATTGGTTCATTCTCTACACATAATGAGGATATACAGTTCTAGTGGAGTAGTTCTCAGCCTTACCAAGTTTCCTAGGACCATGCGTGAAGTTTTGCTCCAGGCCAGGTTTTTTCTTTGAATTCTGGGACTTGTAGTTTGTTTATTCCATTGCAAAAGTCTTATAATTCACTTAAAAGAATCTGGACTGGTAAAGCACATTAGACAGGGAACTGGGAAACTTGTCAGGTATTCGGGCCCGTTTTTGGCACAATATATTTTCAAGAATAATCAACACTGCTAAATTTCCATAGTCCAGCGGTATTTAACACGTTGCATAACACTAGGAACAGGGCTGTTTTTTTAGCTCCGGTGGCATCCCGTGCCACTATCTTTGTTGGCGCTCCCCTCAAAAACTCCCTTCTCCACGTGTTCCCTTACTTTCAACCCCCACCAGTTCCCAATAACACTCCACAATCCCACTTTCATAGGCATTACATATGTTTTTTAGCGCAACTCATACCAGTGTAAGGTGTTAGAGTACTTTACATTACACACACATTATACAGAGCCAATGAATCTTACCTTTGTAAATCAGTCTATAGGAAATGTTACTGAAAACAATCAGAATTAAAAGGTGTAGGAGTCACATTTCACCAGTACTAGTACTCGGTATATTTTAAGAGTGTTTGCTTAGGAAGGGAAAGCCTCTTCCTAATACTAAATCACAAAAGCAAAATGCGATTCAGTAAACAAGTTACTGAGTCACATTTTGCTTTGGTACATAGTAAAAATCATGTTTCCGTTCGCAAAAGGCCCGATGGGCTGTTTGTGACTGGAAAAATGCTTTGTACTTCTGGCCTATAGTCTTATACATGAGACTGAACGTATCCTTGATCTGAAGAAAATTGTTGGCCAAGCTACCCAGAGAAGTGCTAAACAGCATCTCAGCTTGATTGGCCTCAAAGTATCTTTTCTTAAGCAGAGCTTTACTGATTAACCAAACACTCTCTGGGTCTTCCCCAGTTCTCCACACCCTATCTTTTTTAGGGTTTCTTTTGCATATCTAAACCAGGGTACCAAACTGGCCTACACTTCACATAATTCTGATTGATAGGAAAATATTTCAGGGCTAACCCATAACCATTTTTATTCCAACAAAGGCCTAAGGCCCCCACCTCAAAAAGAGGCCTCAGGCCCACATCAGTTCTAAGCAGTGTTAAAAGTGAGCTAACAGGGAGATCTAGGAGTTGACGAAGAAAACAATTGTCTGCCACTTGTCATTGTGACACCTTTTTATAGCCCCATAGTTCAGCCCCATATAGAGCAACCCCCAAAGCTTGCATTTTATAAATCTGAATTGCTGGAGACATAGGACGAAAAGGTGAACTTCTCCCATACTCTAAGGAGCGGCCCACTATATTGCACAAGCTTGAGCTTCAGTTTATATGGTGGCTTCAGTCCATCTTTTCAGTTAGGGTCATTCCCAAATAATCAAAAACCTTAACCCTTTCCAGGGGCACCTCAGTAAGCGTAGCTTTAGGGCGCGTAGAACATCCAGGAGTTATAATCATACATTTAGTTTTGTCAGCGTTTATCTCAAGTCCTTTCTTAGCACAAAACCTCTCAAAGCACCATAATCATGTCTTCAAACCCATAGGGGACTTAGAAATCAAAAGTGTGTCATCAGCAAACATCAAAGCTGAAGCCTTGATGTTCGCCTTCCTAGGAGCATCTCCATCACATTGTCTAAGTAGGAGACCAAAGTGTTAAGAGTGAAAAGAGTGGGAGCAAGTACACATCCTTGCCTGTCCCCTTGGTTCACAGGGCAGCTACTGCCAATGCCCCCGCAACTCCACAATGAACCGGTGCAAAGTGCTGGTATGCAGCCTAATAAAATTAGCCAGAAGGTCGTCTGGGATGCCCATGTCAGCCAAAACCTACCATAGTTTTGGGTGGGGGACCATTTCAAATGCTGACCTAGGTCGACAAAAGCAATATACAGGCTCTCATGGCCCAGAATCAAAGTTTTCCAATAAATTAATTGAAAATGGAAAACCTGGTCTAGGGTACTAACACCTTCCCTAAACCCAGCTTGAAGAGGAGATACAATATTACACTCCTTGGCCCACATCTGAAGCCTGCCCAAAAGTATAGTACTAGACAATGTTTGAGAACAATCAAGGAGACAAATCGGTCTATAGTTAGGAGCATCTGCCACAGAACCCTTTTTGTAAACAGGAATCAATTCTGTGCCAACTCAAGATGGAGGTATTGGTGCTCCTTCCACAATGTTATTCAAAATCAGCTGAAAACAAGGGCCCCAAAAACCTATCTCACTTCTGTAAAGATCACCTGGAATTTTATCCAAACCAGGGGCTGTATTAACCACTATCTTGACAAGAACTAGATTAACCTCCTCTAAAACGTTTGGGTAGACTTAATGCAGTTAAGAGAACTAGCCTTATCCAGCTCACTGATAGCAACTACCTGCATCAATGTATAGTATCTTCTTTTGAGGAATACAAGGGGAAAAATGCTTAACCCAATTAACTGCAGAAATATTTGACATTGCTGGGCAAACTCCTCCTCTACAACCTGACGAGAGCAGATTCCAGAAACCGCGATGGTCCCGTTCCCTTACTGAAGTCAGCATGCTATCCCAACGCTCAATCTCCCACTCTTACTTTGCTCTGCTAGTGATTTTTTTGTACTTTGCCCTCTGTATTTTGCTTTCACCCTTATACTGGACTCTACTATTAGAAAAAAGAAGTGATCTAGCAAGCTTGCATTTGCTATTAAACCATGACTTTGCAGAGCGCTGATTATTGGATTTTTTCAATTCTCCAAGAAAGAAACACATAAGATCCTCAAACTGCTTATTATGGTTTAAACAGATGAAATGCTGTTGCACCTCGTTAATGTCCCCCAAGCAGCTTGCCTCTGAAGAATAGATACCACTTAACTGCCCTTCCACTGCCTTCATAGCAGCCCACTTTATTCTACGCATATCAATCAATCCAGCCCATTTAGGAACTTTGAGTTCTGAACTCAGCCCGGCAACATTCCAGGACACAATTTTTGCCAAGAAATCTGAAAAATTTGTTTGCAGGCTCCCAGAGTCTGTTTGGTGTAGATAATCAATACTACTCTTCACCAGCCAAAGAAACTGTCTGAGCCCAAGGATTTAAGGGAACAGTGGACAACTTGGACTACCCACCTACAGAATTAAGCTGGCAGTAATTGACCACCCGCACTAGGGCCAGGTAACTAGAAAGAACAACCTCCCCTTATTAGAGGCCATTAGGGCCTCACTACGATTACGATTGCAAACAATTTGAGAACTAGATGGCACCCCTCTCTCCCAATACATTTCACCTGCCCAATCACCGTCAGCATCATCCTCAACAATCCCTGCAAGATGGTCCTTCTTACTCATACTATACCACTGTGGGTCTAGTCACTCTACCCCATCTAGGGCACTATAATGGTTTGAGACTGGAATCCTGAAGGTATTAGTAGCCCGAACAGTCAAATCCCTAGATACCCTAAAGATAACAGGGGATTTGTTGACAAAAGTGGCCACATCTCTGGGACTAGAGGGCGTGGAAAAATGCTCCAATGACAATAAACTTATTTTGGATACTCTCTTAGATCAAAAAAGGGGCAGTAAAGTAACCTCATAGCAACCTGTTGGGATCTGAAATTAATTATAAAACATTCACCACACGGGTCCTTTACTCTCCGTCCCACCCAGCTCACTCTTCTAATAAGCAAAATCCCTCTTGCCAAGTAGTATGGAAATTGCCTCTCATCGGCCAGCTAGTTCAAGCATTTATTAGCTCAGTCTGACCCTCCTTCTGATTTTCCTGCGACTCAGGAACGGCAACCAAAACGACAATGTACATGCAGGTGGCGGGAGAGAGATCCACCACTGGATGCTTCTTAGTGGACTCAATAGTATTAAGCTTAACTGAACTAGATCCAACAAACTGAGACGATGAAGCCACTGATTCCTCTGCCTAATCTAGGGAACCCCTTGCACCTTCCCCCATATGGTTGTTACTTAAAACATTACATGATACATTAGGACTGGTTGCATTGTCCACAGGGTTATTTTGCACACTGCCTGGTGCCCTAATCAAATTATTTCGGCCATCAGAGGCTAAGGCACAGGCTCCATTTTCCCCTTCAGAAGTCAGGCAGGCTAATTGCTTTGACTGAGTAAATGCAGAGCAAAGGGCCTTTTCGATGGCTTGCAACCGAACAGTCAGTGGCGATAACACTTTGTGGAGATAGTCTTTGGTTTTCATTGAAAAAGACTCTAGAAGATCATCTACCCAGAGATCTTTAAGCCTGGACCTTACAGGACGAATGGTTAGGGCATCCCCTACACATGCAACTGTGTGATGGCCAATAGTATCAAAGGGTGACTGTGGTACCAAACAATGTCTCAGTCGACTAGCTGCACGTGATGAACATGAGGGAATCTTCTTTCTGGCCCTCTTAAGTTGAGGGACAGATTAATGTTATCAGAACTGCCCGGGTCACCGAGCAGGGTAGAACCATACTCTGCAATAGCACCATTGGTGGAGCTAGACAGTTAGGGCCCAACTTTTTCTGTGGTGTTATGAATTTCCAGACATAATCTCCTCTTGGTCAATGCAATTTCAGTTGGTATAATCCCCATGGCCCTCTGTAACATTTTGTCGATGGTATTAGTCTTCGGAGGTGAGGCTGCTTTAGACCCACCCTGCGCTTTCCGCTAGTCCATTATAAAAAAAAACAGGCCACTCAGAATAGAGAACCCACAAGATTGCACACAGGTGGTGCAGAAAAAACTCTCAGAGACACAAGTGGCACTTACCCCAAAGACAAAATGACAGAGAGAGGGTCCAGCCTCTTCTGGGCACCGACTGCCTCGGATGTGCTCGCCCTTTGCCTGGGCACATCCTGCGCAGCGGGAGAGATGAAAATGCTTTATAGCGCTGGCTGGGCCTGCCCCCACTGGCTCTGCTGGTGCATCCTGGCACTGTGTATTCTGGGACTTGGAGTCCAACACACTGCACACAGCATCCCACACAGTGTGAGAAATTAAAGTGCATTGTAGCGCTGGCTGGACCTTGTAGAAGGGTGGCCTGGCTTATAGTGGGTACCTAGTGGTACTTACACCTTGTGCCAGGTCCAGTTATCCCTTATTAGTAGATTAAAAGTGTTCTAGCAGCTTAGGCTGATAGAGGTAGCTATAGCAGAGCAGCTTAGGCTGAACTAGGAGACATGCAAAGCTCCAACTATACCACTTGTATCACTTAGCACTATATCATAAGAAACACAATACTCAGAGTTACTAAAAATAAAGGTACTTTATTTTAGTGACAATATGCCAAAAGTATCTCAGAGGATATACTCATTTAGGAGGTAAGTAAAATACAGAAAATATACACACAAACCAAAATCAGGTAAGTAAACAGTTAGAAAAGTAGTGCAAACACTGTAGATCACAATAGAATGCAATAGGAGACAATAGGCCTAGGGGCAACACAAACCATATACTCCAAAAGTGGAATGTGAACCACGAATTGACCTCAGGCCTAGTGTAGTGTGTAGAGGGTCACTGGGAGTGTAAGAAAACACTAAGGGTGTCCAAGATACCCCACCCCAAGACCCTGAAAAGTAGGAGTAAAGTTACCCTACTACCCCAGAAAGACAGTAAAGTCGAGATAGGGGATTCTGCAAAGACAACAACTGACTACAAAGCACTAAAGATGGATTCCTGGACCTGAGGACCTGCAAAGGAAGGGGACCAAGTCCAAGAGTCACGCAAGTGTCCGGGGGGGCAGGAGCCTACTAAACCCTGGATGAAGGTGCAAAAGGGCAGCCTCCGGGTGGAAGAAGCCAAAGATTCTGCAACAACGGAAGGTGCTAGGAACTTCTCCTTTGGTCAGAAGATGTCCCACGGCGTGCTGGAGGATGCAGAGTTGTTTCCACGCAGAAAGACCGCAAACAAGCCTTGCTAGCTGCAAGAGTCGCGGTGTACGGTTTTGGGTGCTGCCAGGGCCCATGAAGTACCAGGGGGTCGCCCCTTGGAGGAGGAGACAGAGGGGGCACTCAGCAACACAGAGAGCCCATGCAGAAGCAGGCAGCACCCGTAGAAGCACCTGAACCGGCGTTCAGAAGATCTAAGCACAGCGGTTGTCTCAGCACAACAAAAGAGGGTTCCACGAAGTCGGAGTCCAACTCAGCGAGTTGGGCAATGCAGGACGGAGTGCTGGGGACCTGGGCTGTACTTGTGCACGAAGGAAGTCTTGCAAAAGTGCACAGAAGCCCTAGCAGCTGCAGTTCACGCAGTACACAGGATTACTGTCTGGTGTGGGGAGGCAAGGACTTACTTCCACCAAATTTGGACAGAAGGGCCACTGGACTGTCGGGGACACTTGAATCCAGCTCCTGTGTTCCAGGGACCACGCTCGTCAAGATGAGAGGGGACCCAGAGGACCGGTGATGCAGAAGTTTGGTGCCTGCGTTAGCAGGGGGAAGATTCCGTCGACCCACAGGAGATTTCTTCTTGGCTTCCAGTGCAGGGTGAAGGCGGACAGCCCTCAGAGCATGCACCACCAGGAAACAGTTGAGAAAGCCGGCAGGATGAGGCGCATACAATGTTGCTGGTAGTCGACTTGCTACTTTGTTGCGGTTTTGCAGGCGTCCTGGAGCAGTCAGCGGTCGATCCTTGGCAGACGTCAAAGAGAGAAGTGCATAGGAACTCTGGTGAGCTCTTGCATTCGTTATCTGGAGAGAAACCCACAGGAGAGACCCTAAATAGTCCTCAGAGGAGGATTGGCTACCTAACCAGGTAAGAGCCTATCAGGAGGGGTCTCTGACATCACCTGCTGGCACTGGCCACTCAGAGGTCTCCATTGTGCCCTCACACCTCTGCATTCAAGATGGCAGATGTCCGGGACACACTGGAGAAGCTCTGGGCACCACCCCTGGCGTGGTGATGGACAGGGGAGTGGTCACTCCCCTTTACTTTGTCCAATTCCGCGCCAGAGCAGGGGCTGGGGGCTCCCTGAACCGGTGTAGACTGGCTTACGCAAGGAGGGCACCATCTGTGCCCTTCAAAGCATTTCCAGAGGCTGGGGGAGGCTACTCCTCCCCAGCCCTTAACACCTATTTACAAAGGGAGACGGTGTAACACCCTCTCTCAGAGGAAATCCTTTGTTCTGCCTTCCTGGGACTGGGCTGGGCTGCATAGACCTCAGGAGGGCAGAAACCCGTCTTAGGGTTGGCAGCAGCAGTAGCTGCAGAGAAATCCCCAGAGAGCTAGTTTGGCAGTACCCAGGGTACATGCTGGAGCCCCGGGGATGCATGGAATTGTCACCCCCAGTACCAGAATGGTATTGGGGGTGACAATTCCATGATCCTAGACATGTTACATGGCCATGTTCGGAGTTACCATTGTGAAGCTACACATAGGTATTGACCTATATGTAGTTCACGCGTGTAATGGTGTCCCCACACTCACAAGGTCCGGGTAAATTGCCCTGAACAATGTGGGGGCACCTTGGCTAGTGCCAGGGTGCCCTCACACTTAGTAACTTTGCACCTAACCTTCACTAAGTGAGGGTTAGACATATAGGTGACTTATAAGTTACTTAAGTGCAGTGTAAACTGGCTGTGAAAGAACGTGGACGTTTTTTCACTCAGGCTGCAGTGGCAGTCCTGTGTAAGAATTGTCTGAACTCCCTATGGGTGGCAAAAAAAATGCTGCAGCCCATCGGGATCTCCTGGAACCCCAATACCCTGGGTACATAGGTACCATATACTAGGGAATTACAAGGGTGTTCCAGTGTGCCAATCAGAATTGGTAAAATTAGTCACTAGCCTGCAGTGACAATTTTAAAAGCAGAGAGAGCATAAACAGAGGTTCTGGTTAGCAGAGCCTCAGTGATACAGTTAGGCACCACACAGGGAACACATATAGGCCACAAACGTATGAGCACTGGGGTCCTGGCTACCAGGATCCCAGTGACACATATCAAACACACTGGCAACATAGGGTTTTCACTATGAGCACTGGGCCCTGGCTAGCAGGATCCCAGCGAGACAGTAAAAACACCCTGACATATACTCACAAACAGGCCAAAAGTGGGGGTAACAAGGCTAGAAAGAGGCTAACTTCCTACACCCCCCCCCCCAAACGAAGGACAATAAGGCTCTCCTTGGCCAGTTGAGACTTTATTGTCTAAGTAGTGATAAGTGGAGAGTAGCTCTGCAATAGATTGGTTACTCCCTTTATCATCCACTATATGGTTACTTCCCTGTGGGGATGTGAACCACCCTGTTTGAAGTTTTTTAGCTAACCAACAATGTGAAGTTATATTCTCAGAGTTCCTATTAGTATGTTTAAGTTTAGAGCAGTGGGAATTGCCCACTGGACCTATATCAAGTGATGAGAATGCCAGACAGGGATGCTGTCTCAGTAAAGCCATAGCTGGGCAAAAACGTTGTCCATATGGCTGTAAGAGAGAACAGGGTTGCTGTTTCTCTTGAGTTGGAGCAGGGCAGGGATGCTGTCCTATGAGCTCCACACTAGGGCAGGGCTGCTGTCTAAGTGTTGTGAGGCAGTGCAGGATTGCTGCACTAAAGTTTCTCTGGGAGGGTTGGAGGGATGCTCCATGTTAACTAAAATGGTGCACTTTTACTCACCGATATTAGTTATCCCACAGAGAGGTACTTCTACCTCAGGGAGTACAGCTGTGATAGCTGAAGGTTCCCTTGGTCCAGGTGCCACCCCAGGAGAGGTTTCTCCCACCACAGGAATGGTATCCTGAATGGCAGGGTGGGTAGGGGATACTTTTATGCCCTTTTTGCCTGTTGTTGGAGAAGGATCCTGAGTTTTCAGGCCTTTTTCTCTCCTTTGCTTTTTCATTTCAGCTGAAATGAGAGGAAGCAATTCCTCAGGGATACCCAGCATGGCTGCATGGGTATTAAACTCTACATCAGCCCACCCTGAGGCCTCTAGGTCATTACCTAAGAGACAGTCTACAGGTAAGCTAGGTGATACTACCACCTGCTTAGGGCCAGCAACTCCACCCCAACTAAACTGAATTATAGCTAAGCGAAGGAACTTAATGGAGTTATGGACATCAATAATCTTGTATTGCTGTCCAATGATGTATTGTGCAGGAGACACTAGGTTTTCAGTCACCAAAGTGATACTGGCACCTGTGTCCCTGTAGGTCTAATCCTCAACACCATTTATTGAAACTGTCTGCCTGTACTTATCCATTGGAAGGGGACAAGCAGCCAGTGTGGCAAGGCCAATGCCACCAGGTGTGACACAAACTGTCTTGGGGCTGACTACCCCAGTTTCTATGATGGACCCATAAGTGAACCCAACTACACCCTTATTTTGACTGTTGCCAGCAGTCCCACCACTATTACCACTACTTCTAGGGGCACTAGAGTTTGATGTATTAGTGGTGGCAGGCTCAGGGGGTTTACCTAGGCAGGACGTATCCCCTGGCCTATGGCCTTTATTTTTACACACATAGCACCAAGGCTTTTTAATATGTGTGAGTTGTGAAGAAGATGATTTATCCCCACCCCCTGAAGAGTGTTTAGGATTTGAAGAAGGATCCTTAGTTTTACCTTTATCCCCATGCTTATCCTGAAATTTCTCACCATCTTTCTTCTTGCCATCAATGTCACCTCCTGTATGAACTTTTCTGTTCACTCTTGTTCTGACCCATTTGTCTGCCTTCTTTCACAATTCTTGGGGGGAGGTCAGATCTGAGTCTACCAAGTACTGGTGCAACAAATCAGACACATAATTGTTTGAAATATGCTCTCTCAGGATTAGATTATACAGGCTTTCATAGTCAGTCACCTTACTGCCATGTAACCAACCCTCCAAGGCCTTCACTGAACAGTCTACAAAGTCAGTCTTGAGAGGACTCTTTTCTGGTGTCTCTGAACTTAATCCTGTATTGTTCAGTGGTTAAACCAAATCCATCCAAGAGTGCATCCTTCAAAACTTTGTAGGTATTAGCATCACTTTCTCTGACAGAAAGGAGCCTATCCCTACCTTTACCAGTGAAAGATAGCCACAAGATAGCAGCCCACTGCCTTTGAGGGACCAACTGTACCATACAGGCCCTCTCAAGTGCAGCTGACCACTTGTTAATGTCACACCCCTCCTTGTAAGGGGGGACTATCTTATGCAGGTTTCTGGAATCTTGCTGTCTAATAGGATTGCTATCAAAAACACTGCTGCTGCCACCATGGTGAACTAACCCCAACCTCTGCCTTTCCCTTTCCACATACAGAGATCCCCTGTCTAAGGCCAGCTGCTGCTGTTTAAGCTTCAGCCTGGCCTCTTCCAACCTCAGCTTTCTGAGTTCCCTTTCCATTAAGTTATCCTCAGGGTGGGAGGCTTGGGAATTGTGAGGCACAGAAGAAATGTATGAATTGGCAGAGAGAGACCTGTCCCTAACTGGCTGGACTCTAGTAACCTGGCCTTCAGGAGTGAAAGGTGCCCTACTAGTGTGTGACCCCCTCCCACTACCAGTGTCACTAGATGGCCTGTTAGCTGACAGGTCCTTGGAAGAACCCTCCCCAGCGCCCTCAGGGGACTCCTCTGAGTCTGGCTGGGTACCCCCCTCCTCTGCCTCCTGATCTTGGGATGGGCCAGACTGGCTAAGGAGAAGATCATTTGTAGGATTCTTACCAATTGCTAAACCTCTTTCAATGCAGAGACCCCTCAAACTTTTAAAGTTTAGATTCCCATTTGTTGCCTGGACAACAGTGGGAGTAAGCTCTACTGCAGACATGACAGAAAAGGTTTAGGACAGAGAGAGAAAAAAACTTTTTAGAACTTTTAAAAGAACAGAGAAAAACTTTTTAAACTTTTGAAAACGTTTGAAAGTTTTCAGAAACTTTTTAGAGAAGGAAAGTTAAACTGTTTAGGTTACTGGGTATATTCTGAAGTATTTGATATATGTTTTTCTTATGAAAAGCACCAATGACAAAGTGGTAAAGCAGTTACAAGTACTTATCCCACCGCTGCCACCATGTAGGAGGCTGGCCTGGCTTATAGTGGGTACCTAGTGGTACTCACACCTTGTGCCAGGTCCAGTTATCCTTTATTAGTAGATTAGAAGTGCTCTAGCAGCTTAGGCTTATAGAGGTAGCTATGGCAGAGCAGCTTAGGCTGAACTAGGAGACATGCAAAGCTCCTACTATACCACCTGTATCACTTAGCACTATATCATAAGAAACACAATACTCAGAGTTACTAAAAATAAAGGTACTTTATTTTAGTATCAATATGCCAAAAGTATCTCAGAGGATATACTCCCTTAGGAGGTAAGTCAAATACAGAAAATATACACACAAACCAAAATCAGGTAAATAAACAGTTAGAAAAGTAGTGCAAACACTGTAGATCACAATAGAATGCAATAGGAGACAATAGGCTTAGGGGCAACACAAACCATATACTCCAAAAGTGGAATTCAAACCACGAATGGACCCCAGGCCTAGTGTAGTGTGTAGAGGGTCGCTGGGAGTGTAAGAAAACACTAAGGGTGTCCAAGATACCCCACCCCAAGACCCTGAAAAGTAGGAGTAAAGTTACCCTACTACCCCAGAAAGACAGTAAAGTCGAGATAGGGGATTCTGCAAAGACAACAACTGACTGCAAAGCACTGAAGACGGATTCCTGGACCTGAGGACCTGCAAAGGCAGGGGACCAAGTCCAAGAGTCACGCAAGTGTCCGGGGGGGCAGGAGCCCTCTAAACCCTGGATGAAGGTGCAAAAGGGCTGCTTCCGGGTGGAAGAAGCCAAAGATTCTGCAGCAACGGAAGGTGCCAGGAACTTCTCCTTTGGTCAGAAGATGTCCCACGGCGTGCTGGAGGATGCAGAGTTGTTTCCACGCAGAAAGACCGCAAACAAGCCTTGCTAACTTCAACCGTCGCGGATCATGGTTTTGGGTTCTGCCAGGGCCCAGGAAGGACCTGGGGGTCGCCCCTTGGAGGAGGAGACAGAGGGGGCGCTCAGCAACACAGAGAGCCCACGCAGAAGCAGGCAGCACCTGCAGAAGCACCTGAACCGGCGTTCAGAACATCTGAGCATGGCGGTTGTCTCAGCACAACAAAAGAGGGTTCCATGAAGTCGGAGTCCAACTCAGCGAGTTGGGCAATGCAGGACGGAGTGCTGGGGACCTGTGCTGTACTGTGCACGAAGGAAGTCTTGCAAAAGTGCACAGAAGCCCTAGCAGCTGCAGTTCACGCAGTACACAGGATTACTGTCTGGCGTGGGGAGGCAAGGATTTACCAGGGCCACTGGACTGTCAGGGACACTTGGATCCAGCTCCTCTGTTCCAGGGACCACGCTCATCAAGATGAGAGGGGACCCAGAGGACCAGTGATGCAGAAGTTTGGTGCCTGCGTTAGCAGGGGGAAGATTCTTATGGACCCACAGGAGATTTCTTCTTGGCTTCCCGTGCAAGGTGAGGACAGACAGCCCTCAGAGCATGCACCAGCAGGAAACAGTCAAGAAAGCCGGCAGGATGAGGCGCTACAATGTTGCTGGTAGTCGTCTTGCTACTTTGTTGCGGTTTTGCAGGCATCCTGGAGCAGTCAGCGGACGGTCCTTGGCAGAAGTCGAAGAGAGAAGTGCAGAGGAACTCTGGTGAGCTCTTGCATATGTTATCTGATGAGAAACCCACAGAAGAGACCCTAAATAGCCCTCAGAGGAGGATTGGCTACCTAACCAGGTAAGAGCCTATCAGGAGGGGTCTCTGACGTCACCTGCTGGCACTGGCCACTCAGAGGTCTCCATTGTGCCCTTGCACCTCTGCATTCAAGATGGCAGAGGTCCAGGACACACTGGAGAAGCTCTGGGCACCACCCCTGGGGTGGTGATGGACAGGGGAGTGGTCACTCCCCTTTCCTTTGTCCAGTTTTGCACCAGAGCAGGGGCTGGGGGCTCCCTGAACCGATGTAGACTGGCTTATGCAAGGAGGGCACCATCTGTGCCCTTCAAAGCATTTCCAGAGGCTGGGGGAGGCTACTCCTCTCAGGCCCTTAACACCTATTTACAAAGGGAGACGGTGTAACACCCTCTCTCAGAGGAAATCCTTTGTTCTGCCTTCCTGGGACTGGGCTGGGCTGCATAGACCTCAGGAGGGCAGAAACCCGTCTTAGGGTTGGCAGCAGCGGTAGCTGCAGAGAAAACCCCAGAGAGCTAGTTTGGCAGTACCCGGGGTCCATGCTGGAGACCCTGGGATGCATGGAATTGTCCCCCCAATACCAGAATGGTATTGGGGGGACAATTCCATGATCCTAGACATGTTACATGGTCATGTTCAGAGTTACCATTGTGAAGCTACACATAGGTATTGACCTATATGTAGTGCACGCATGTAATGGTGTCCCCGCACTCACAAAGTCCGGGGAAATTGCCCTGAACAATGTGGGAGCACCTTCGCTAGTGCCAGGGTGCCCTCACACTTAGTAACTTTGCACCTAACTTTCACTAAGTGAGGGTTAGACATATAGATGACTTATACTTAAGTGCAGTGTAAACTGGCTGTGAAATAACGTGGACATTATTTCACTCAGGCTCCAGTGGCAGTCCTGTGTAAGAATTGTCTGAGCTCCCCATGGGTGGCAAAAGAAATGCTGCAGCCCATAGGGATCTCCTGGAACCCCAGTACCCTGGGTACCTAGGTACCATATACTAGGGAATTATAAGGGTGTTCCATTGTGGCAATCAGAATTGGTAAAATTAGTCACTAGCCTGCAGTGACAATTTTAAAAGCAGAGCGAGCGTAAACACTGAGGTTCTGGTTAGCAGAGCCTCAGTGATACAGTTAGGCACCACACAGGGAACACATATAGGCCACAAACCTATGAGCACTGGGCCCTGGCTAGCAGGATCCCAGTGAGACAGTAAAACACCCTGACATACACTCACAAACAGGCCAAAAGTGGGGGTAACAAGGCTAGAAAGAGGCTACCTTTCTACACACCTGCCCCCACTGGCTCTGCTGGTGCCTCCTGGCGCTGTGGATTCTGGGGCTTGGAGTCCCACACACTGCACACAGCGTCCCACGCAGTGGGAGAGATGAAAGCGATTTATAGTGCCGGCTGGACCTGCCTCACTGGCTATGCTGGTGCCTCCTGGCACTGTGGATTCTGGAGCTTGGAGTCCCACGTATGAATTGATCAGGGGAGGGAGGAGAAAGACTATGCAAGGAGGTGGTTGTGATCCAGTTGCCTTTTAACATGACGGCATCTGCAATGCATGCCAGAGAAGCAGTGGAGCAAGCAGCAGCACCCAGAACCGATCCTAGCATTTTTGGGTCTCGGGGATAAATGGAATGTGCAAAGTCTCTCTAATTTGCATATGATGTGACATCATAGGAAATGACACATGAAGTGACAAATACTTGGCCATTAACTATCTGGAATAATTGAAGCGACTTTACAAGAAGCAACCTTCCCGGTGCATATATCAATAAAATGATGAAATTGTAAACGCTAACCAAAAAAAAATGAACACATACGTTGTAAAGCTGTAGTAAATGAAAATGCATTATATTTGTCACACTGGCTAGAAAAGTTGTGGCGCTGGTCTCTCCAAAACTGATATTTTTTAGGTCGAGCGTGCAAGCGCTCTGACCTGTTGTAATCTATCTGAGGGCTTTTAACCACGCCCACCGCACGCCCATCACTATCAATCGTTCGTGGGCTTGCCTTCCAAAAATCCATTGTTATTATTGGTAAATGCTTTACGTTGGTCCCTCCTTGGGTTAGTGTTGTTACCGCATTGACCATCGACTCTGTTACTTGGATAATTGCACGATTGCTGATAATTTAACTGCGAGCTAATTTATTTTTCCTTTTGTGTCTCTCTTTTGGGCTCACATGGTAGCTGTGGTCGTTTGGATCAGCTCGCTTATGTGAGCTGTTTTACTTTTCATTTTCAAGTTTATGTGGCAAGAAAAGTCCAATTCGGAATTTACAACGCTAAGTACTCTAACTCTAGCAAAGCCGAGACCCATTGCATTGCAAATGCTTGTTTTTAAATTGTCTGTGCTATTACAGATGGGGACTGAAATCTACAATCATCTTGGAACCGATTGTCAGAAGTGTTGGTGCTTTTTATTTAACAAGCAGACTGTGTTTTTCGTATTTTCTGTCAATGGGCCCTTATAGGCCAATTTCTAAAGCTCTGTCTGCCACTTGTTGAGCCCTGTAGTTCTTTACAGTAAATTGATAATGCCAGATCGAGTTTTTGAATGTGCTCAGATGCTTATTTATAATTCCCCATGATGCCTCCTGAATGTTCTGCTATGTCCAGATGGGATGAAGGATAATATCCAAAAGTGTTTGGCTAGATTTGGTTGCTCAGCGCCCTCATTGCATGGATGCTTCAGTCTTCTAAACCCTGCCCTTGATAGGAGTTGCTCCAGTACTCTGAATGTTTTGGTTCAGAAATCCTTTTCATCTGTGTGAAGAGGGAACAGCCCACTACTGTCCATATTGTACATTTTGCATTTCATCGTAAACATTCGGGCATCTCTCTCATCTGTCCTTTTTCTCCCCGTCCGTCTTTCACCGAGGCAAGTGCTCCCACTCGCCTGGGTGAAGAGATATTCTCATCAGCATCCTCCCTGCCAATCCTTCATCTCCTCTGAGACTGCCACTTGAGTCTTGGTTATGTAAGGCTTTTGGCCTGATGTACCCATCTCCTGCCCCCTTCTCCCCCTCTGAGGGCCCTGCAGATATGGTTTCCTTCCCACCGACTGTTCAGTCTCTCTGATATGGTAAAGACATGTTTTGATCTTTTTTGTTACTCCCGCATATATTTATTTATTAGTTTAATAGACACACAACTACCCAAAGGTGTGTTAGCACTGAGCTGAAAGTAAGACATCAAGTGGATGGCAGATTATTGAAAGAGATGCATTATTAGAGATTTGCGAAATTTTAGAAGATTCGACTCGAAACTTAACTTGATAGGAGTTTGTTCCATGCATAAGCTGTAACCCCTGAAAAGGCTTGTCCCCCAAATCTTGCCTTACGGAAGTTAGGCACAGCTACTAAATTGAGAGAGGCTGAACGTAGCAATTTGGGGGCAATATGCTTTTTGAACAAGTTGGCTATTTAGTTAGAACGATGTGCCAGGTAGAAGGCTTGGTGGCAGAGACAAAGTGGGCTGAATTAATAGCCCCTAGCACCTACTTACGTAAAAAAGTTTGACACTAGTCACCCTAACTACCGCCATGGTGCGCTGTGTCTTAGATACGGCGCACACATGGTGGCTTTAGGGGGCACTAAGGGGCGCAAGAAAAGTGGCACTGCACTGGGTGCAGCATCACTTTTCTTAAATCAGGGCCAAAGTGCTTTGAACCAACATCTTTTCTGTGTGGGGAGCCAATGAGGTTACCTATTTTGTATTGAAGTTTTGTAACATTTATGAAGGTCATGTATCAGTCTTGTGGCAGTGTTCTGGATTAGCAGCATTTTTTTAATTAGATGGGCTGGAAGACTAACATACAATGCATTACAATAATTCATCCTGCTAATCGTCCGTTCTTGAATCAGTAACTGCCTAGCTGTTTGTGGGATAAATGGCAGAATCTTTTTATAATTCCTTCATAATCAAGAAGCAGATGGTTGTAAATTTTTTCACACAAGGTTTAAATCACATTTTAGTATCAAATACAACTCCTAGATAACAACAACAATAGCTGCTGGGCTGGGACAAGGCCCTAATGATCGGGGCCACCACGAGGGATACCTAGGAGGGACTGCAAAACACCAACACTTAAATTTTAACAGAGTTCAGATGGAGCAAATTAGCTTTCATCCATTTAGCCACTTACACATGTACTCTAGCCCACTGGTACCCAGCCTGTGGTCCGGGCACCCCTGGAGGTCTGCAAAGCCTCCTCATGGGGTCCACGACTACTTTGAAAATTAAATGATATTAACAGATTAGGACCCCAGCTTTCAGTAATGACTCAGTAGGGGTGTTCCCGGATTCCAATAATGATTCAGTAGGGGTCCCTGGGTTCCAGCAATGATAAAGTGGGGGTCCACAGAACTCAAAAGGTAGGGAACCACTGCTCTAGACCCTTCCTTTCTTCCCCCTGTGAAGAGGGGCACAGTGTTTAGATATGGAGACTGGGCGGAGAGTGGCGAGTAATGTTATCAGCTCTCCGACTCTGGCAATTTGGGATGAATTGATACAGTATGACAACCTGCATCCCTCCCCAGCCAAAAATCCTGCCTGGCTGTAGTGAGAATAAGCAATGCTCTGCCTCTGGGTGTGAGTTCTTTTCCTGGACTAAAAAGTCCAGGTATGGGGTGAACCTCAACGGTTCAGGACCAGGTGTGCTTCGTGGTGCTTGTTGTCTAATCAGGCAGGAAGCCAGGTTAGGCCATATCTTTGCTAGCTAACCTAGGATCATCCGTAATTTAACACATTATCCTACTAATTGAACGTGCAACATAATTTTCTCTCAAGAAAACCGATACATTTTCGATCATTTGTTTGCATACTATTCCTTTGCATGCATTTATTCACTGTCTATTGAATATCTACAGTATGCGTGGTTGGAGAGTTTACCAGATGTCAGTGGAACAGAGCCACACAGCAAGTCGCAGTTTGTATTGAAACATAATGCTAAGGTATCCGGTCTAATAATGGCAAGTTATTGTAACTTGGACTCGTGTGCTGTTTCATTTGTTTAGACGACAGTTGTGCTGAAGTTCATAAAAAAAATGATAGTAAATAAAATAACTGCATACCTGGTGACATAGGGTATACATTTAATTAACCGAAAGCTATCCCCAGGTGTCAGGATGGCCGAGTGGTTTAAGGCGCTGCATTCAGGTTGCAGTCTCCTCTGGAGGTGTGGGTTTGAATCCCACTTCTGACAATAAATATTTTTTTCTCTCTTAAGAAACAATGCCTAATGCGCATGATATGTTTTAACCTGATATAAACGTCTTCAGTGTGTGCTCTACGATTTATATTTCGTAGGCACTTTGAAATTTATATTCAAAGCAGGAACTCAAGTAAGTACACTTAATTTTGAGATGTTTTAAAAAACAAATCTAAAATACAATTTTTATTGTATTTTAACTAAGTATTTCAGAGTTTCGGGGTTGCAGTGGGGACGGTACGGGTATGTGCGTGTGTGTTGTTATCAACAAACAAAACAAAACTTTCTTTGTGTGCCAGGCTTGGAAAGCCCGCCATTTCTGTCCCGTTTACAGTCTTTTGCTGGCAGTTCTAATGTCCGCCACAAGGTGTCGCCGTCTCCAATGTTGGAAATTCCTCTGCAAGCGAGTAAAGTAAATAGGATGCTGTGCATGGTCATTGCAAATTTATTTTCCCAGACGAGCTTAGTGAAAATGCAGCGTTTTGTGCATTTCAGATGTTTTGTGCAGATAAAGTCACCCTCCAGTGCTTGGGGAGAAATGGAGTGACATAGAGGGCCTGTCAGGAGATGCTGTCCGAGGTGCTGATATTGGGCTCACACTCTGTGAGGCTGATCTGTAGCTGACTATTTGATGACCTGAAGATGAAGACTGACTCTGCTGATCCATCCTGGATAGGTAGCTATGAAATGTGACTGACGATTTTGTGCCTTTTCTTCTAGGTACCAACTGCGCTGTTATAGAGATTCACACTTAGGTAGATTTTTCCAAATTAATGTTTTCTCTAAATTGTTTTCGCATGAAGACCCACATGCTAATGCTAATCTTGGTTAGGCAGGCTGTTAGGGGTGACGCTGACGGTGACAAATGACTGAAAAATCTATTTGCTGAATTACCTTATTAATGCTGATATTCATAGCTTATGGTGTTGCTTTGCTGCATATGTTTTCTTTAAGAGATGGTGTCTTTTAACTGATGAATTAATAAAGAGTTGATTTGAATAAAGTTTGAACTAACAGATGACTTAGACTTGTAAGCAATAGGGGATAAAACTTGTTAACCCTTTTCCTGAGTAGTGGTTATTTCTGATTAGTATGGTTTATATTGTGGTTTCATAAAGTGTTTATCTTGATTATTGCTATTGGTTATTGATTCAATGGTCACTGCATGACTAGGATACTCCATGCGATTCAAAAGGTTAATCGACCTATACGCGCCCCCTTGTAAGTTTACTTACTAAGGACCAGGCGCACTAGCAGTTTTTGGTAGCAGCTTGATGGTTAGTTTCCTTGGGGAACTAGTTATGTGGTGATTATTGGTTATGGTAGTTGTTTAAGTTAGGATTCGTTGTTCATATTTTATGAGGTTTTAATTTTCTTTTTCTGAAATGTCAATTGTAGCAAAGATGATGTCCCCCTTAAGCCCAGAAATGACTTTCCCGGACCCTGGATCCCATTAGTAAAGATGGGTATGTTCTCGGCATTTTTGTAATGGTGAGAAAGTGATAGGTTGCGCTTGCACAGGGTTAAGCAAATTGCAGGTGAATTGTGATGTATGTGAGGTACGTAGGGAGTCTGCGTACTCCAGTTGAGGTTAGTAGGAGTGTGTGTACTCCGTGGTATGAGAGTAGGGAAGTCGTCGAACTTCACACGTGTGTGGTGCTTTGTGCTAAAAAATTATCCACATGGTTGTTGGTGATGTCCGGACCCTGCGTGGTCTAAGACTCCGGAGTATATTGACAAGTGTAGGAGACACTTGGTTATATGTTGTCATTTGCCTGGTTTAGTAGGTTGGGTGGGCGTGGTCAACAAGTCGGTGTGTGAGTCAATCGAGTAAGAGAAGCTTCGACTGAGATATGGCGAGTCCTATGTGCACCAGGACAGACCCATTGATCATTTGAGAGTAAATATTGGCAGGTCGAATTTCGCTTGCAAATGTGGGAGACTGAGAAAGAGGAATAGCTACATGAGCCAAGAGAGCCATTAGTGAAAATCCGTAAGGTCTCTGAAGTGATTGTGTCCCTTCCTATAGTAAACCAGCAGGTTTGTTTTAGTTATTGATTTTTATTAAGTGCTCGCAATAATTTGTATTAGTTGTGTGAATCGAGTTGAGGAGGACGAGCCGCAAGACTTTGTCAGTCGCAGTGTGTGAATGTGACGTCAGAGTGAGCCGCGCTGGGATAGGTTAGTTAGTGAGGAGAGCCGCAAGCAATTGGCAGCTGTGTGTAAGAGGCAATTGGTTGAGTAAGCGGGCGAAGGGAATCTTGGGAGTAAAAGTCATTTCATTATTGAATCGAAGTAAACAAAACAGGCGAAATGAAGTTTTTCAAGGCGTTTAAGAGTGCGATGAAGGGTGATTCTTACATTAAAGCGTCAATAGGGGAGCCGACCCCACCGGAAAATTCTCCGGCTTACATTGTGATGGAGGAGCGATGTGTAGCACCGTGTTTGTGGTTGAAGTAATGGTGTAAGTTAACTAAAAATCAAGGGTCTTTAGCGTTTCCAGAGCATGGAACGTTTAATTTGAGAATTTTGGACCAGTTGCGAATGTCATTATATGATATGAAGCCATACCAAGACCAGCACAGTTTGAGGCTTTAGCAGTTTGGGAGCTGGTGGCCAGACAGCAACAAGGGATGAGGTTCAAAAGGAGGATGAAACGAGCAGAGAAATCTTTAGCTGAAGCTAGATGGGATTGGGAGCAGAAGAAATGGAGAGCAGTGACATTACAGGATGTTAAATTGTTTCCTATAATTACAGAGGAAGATGAGGCATAGAAGGAAGATAGTGCTAAAGAGGATGAAAGTGCAGGAAGAAAGAAAAAGAGAAAGTCTTATGTTGATGATGAAGATTCTGATGTTGAGGATCTCATTACGCAGCTATTAAGAGAACAACCTCCACCTTTAACAACCTATTCAGGGGGTCCAGGCACTGGTACCACTGCTGCTACAGCTGTTCCGGCACAAGTCCAGGGGGCCGAGGGAGCTGTACAGGCAGAAGGGGGACAAATACAAGGGGTAGTACAGAGTACACCTAATGCAGGAACTAATACTGTGGTTCAAGTGCAGATACATCCAACTACGGTACAGAGAATTTATCCAGATGTACCAATTCCTGAGACAGTCTCGAACATAATGGTGCTGAGGGAGCAAGTGCTTCCAAATCCAATGCTAGTTCAGACAGAACTGACACCAATATTATTGCCTTCAGCACAGGCGCAGGGTTTGCCGAAGTTTACACCAATGACAGGAACCCAGTCAGATATTACACCATTCATGACTCAGGCAATGGGGGTAACATTTCCGCAAGGTGCAAGTGTTAGGGCAGCTCCAAATGCAATATCACTACCAATTACTGTTGGTCCGTCGGCACCCGTATTTGCGCAGAAGAAATCAGGTGTGGGAGAACAGAATGAAATATCACAGAGTCTTGTGAGGAGGGGAGTGAGTGATCCTGTGCAGATGATGTAGTCTGCAGGACAGACTTTCAATGGATCTAGACCTTTAATGGATCTTAGTCCACTTGTAGCGCTTCCAGATGCAGTGAATGGCCCGAATGCGAGTCAAAATTTGAAACTTTTGACACTGCAAGCTTGAGGTGCAGTGATGCAACAGTTACCAGTGCCAAATGTGAGTAACATTTCATTACAGGGATTTCCAGCTCTGCAGTTGAGTTAATGGTTAGACAGTCTAAACTCTCCTCAAAACGCATCCAAGGGTGAAGATCAGATAAATCGTGTAAGGCTGAACATAGAAGCAACGGAGTTGGTTGAGGGAACAATGGGTGTAAACAGATTAAAATCTTACACCGAAGAAGAGCTGAGGTACTTATGCCCAAAGATTACAAGAGAAGTGAGTAAAATACATCAGAATTTGGCAGAATTAGCAGAGAAGCATGAAATTGAGATTGAGAAAACTAAGCATTTGAAACGCAGTTACAGATTAGATTTTGAGGCAAAGGATTTTGAGCACATGAGGTCAGCAGGAATGAAGGCACATTTGAGAGAATTACTGCAGAGTGCTCAGATTTGGGGAGCATTAGAGAAGTGGAAAGGTAGAGGGACAAAGAAAAAAGATAAACGAAAATGGGATTCGCAAGGAGAGTCTGACGATGCTCAAAGGGAAAAGAAATCAGTAAAGATCCTTCCAATGAGAGAGATTCCAGGAGGGCAGTTCGTTCATGTCCCATGGCATAGGAGTGATATATTGTCAATTACCCAAAATTGAGAGAGAAGCCGGTTGAGTGGTATCAGCAAACCGAGAGATTTGTGAAACTTTCTAAACGTCTGTGGGAAGACTTGAACACACTATTGGAAATAGTGGTACCAGCTGACTTGTGGGTTGAGTGCAAGAGAGCAGTAGACTGGCCAACGAGTGAACCAGAAAGGGACAGAGTAACAGGTGCACCTTCACCTGAGGTAATGAAAAATTATTATAAGGTGATCGAATTCCTGAAGACAAGAATCTCTCCTAAAAATATTGATTGGCAAAGGATTGACAGAACGTTTCAAGAGTCTAAAGAGTCAATACATACTTATTATGAAAGATTGTTAAAAGCATTCAAGGAGTACAGTGGCAAGGAAGCAATTGAGCCGAAAGACATGTTGCATTTTGTGTTCAGGTTTGTCGAAGGTTTGAGACCAGAAGTAAGACAGATGATTAAGAGTCATTTAATTTGTTGGCAGGCATAACCGATTGATAAGGTATTGCAATATGCAAAATATTGTAGTGAGGAGATTGAATTAAAGCAGAAAAAGTTGAAGGAGAAAGCAATGGTTATTCAAATAAAGGCAGCTCAAACAGGAGTGCAAGGAGCCATAGTACTGCCTATGCCGCCGCAACAGAGAGCTGTTATGTTTCAGCCTCAAATGAGAGGTAGAGGACGTGGAATTGACATGATGCGTGGTCTGGATTTAGGGACTATGGTTGTTCAGAATGGCATGCAGGGAATGAAAAAGATGTTGCTGTGTCATTTGTGCGGAAACGTGGGACACTGGAATCGGGAGTGTCCGTTGATGGCACAGGATGGTGTTGTTCAGCAAGGTAATGTCAGTACATTTCAAACTCTGAAGGTCCCAAGAATGAAGGGATTTATTCCTAATGTTCAGAATTGAGGACAGAATTTCTTACCGGTGCAGCAAATGCAGGTACCACGCGAACAATTAACACTATTGCAACCAGTCCAGCAGCAGGTCCCCATGGTACCTAGACAGCAAATGTAGATACCTTAAGCCCCAATGGAGCAGCAACAGGTGATGCTTACTCAGCAGGTCACAGGTCAGAGACAAGACAGTAGTAATAACACAGTGCATCAGTTTCCATTTTACAGTGAGGATGAAATAAACGAAGAATGGATGAGTGACAGTTCGGATGAAGGAGCTTGTATGCTTGCTGCTTCTCTAGAAGTAGATCAAAGAGGACCTTTTGTGAAGGGAAAGGTGATGGGCTACAAGGTCTCCTTCTTAGAGGATACAGGAGCTACACTCTCTACAGTAAGAAGCATAGAAGTCCCAAATTTATCTCTTTCAGGCAGAACAGTTCAAGTTGTGGGAGTGGAGTACAGACAGTTGACAAAAACCAATCACAGAACCAGTGCAGGTTGAAATTGGAAATTACCAGGGAATGCATAGATTTGTGGTGTGCGATCAAGTCCTGTATCCCTACTGGGAAGAGGCTTACTGTGTAAGACAAAATGTTCCATTAATTCTTCGGACACTGGGATAGAAGTCCAGACAAATAGTGATGATGAGGAAGAACAGGCGACTGAAATGATGGTTAACTGAGAATATCCATTGATTGAATTTTTCCCAATGTTTACTGTGAAAGAATTGCATGCAGACTTGCATGGAACAGTGAAGGAAGAAGTCTGGGACTCGACAGGAAAAGAAGTAGGTCTGATTAAGGGGGTAAAGCCGATTAAAATCACTCTGAAGCCCAATGCAGTGTTCCCGCAGCTTCCACAGTACAACATGCCACAAGATGTCTTGATGAAAGTGGCACAAATAATTGGAGATTTCCTAAAACAAGGAGTTCTGAAGGAAGTGTTAAGCAGCCCGTGTAATTCGCCGATAATGGGCTTGAAAAAGCCATGTGGTTAAGTGCGTGTTGTACAAGACTTGCGAAAAGTGAATGACATGGTGGTTACATGTTGTCCGGTTGTGCCCAATCCAGCAGTGATAATGTTGCAGAGTGGTTCACAGTGGTAGATCTGTCACAGGCTTTCTTTTCAGTGCCACTTCATAAGGATAGTCAGTTTCTTTTTAGTTTCAAATTCCTAGACAGAGTCTACAGCTGGTGCAGGCTTCCACAAGGGTATATGGAGTCACCATCTCTGTTTAATCAGATCTTGAAAAAGAACCTGGAGTCATTAGAATTGCCATACCAATCGACTCTAGTGAAGGACATTGATGATTTGTTGATCGCATCCAGAACAAGGGACGAGTGTAAACATGACTCGATTGCCCTGTTGAATCATTTGGGAAAATTTGGACATAAGGTTTCACCTGTGAAATTTCAGTATTATCAGAAATCAGTAAAATACCTGGGACACCAGATCGAAAAGGGATTAAGGAGAATCTCTAGGGAGAGAATTACCATGATTCTGCAGAGAAGTCCACCGACTTCTCAGAGAGATGTCAGGATGTTTCTGGGAATGGTCGGGTACTGCAGACAGTGGATTTTGAATTTTGCTGAGATTGCTAAACCTTTGCAGCAATTGACAAATAAGGAAGTTACAGATCCCATTACCCGAGATGAAGATCAGATTAAAGCATTCACTGAATTGAGAGAGAGTTTGTGCAGAGCTCCAGCGGTGGGAATGCCTGATTACACAAAGCCTTTTCCATTGTTTTGTCATGAACGTGATGCTTGTTCTTTGTCTGTTTTGATGCGGGTCCATGGAGGTGCTTATCGACCAGTAGCTTATTTTTCAGCAGCAGCTTATCAGGTTGCCTGCGCGCAGTAGCTGCAATTGGTCAAAGTCTTTCCCAACGCGAGGGGGTAGTCATGGGGATACCCTTTGACGGTAATGGTACCAGGCTCTGTTGAGATTTTACAGACAAGGGCGAAAACGCAATACTTGACGGGTGCAAGACTGACAAAGTATGAGACGAGCATATCGGGTGCTCCAAATGTAACATTGAAAAGATGTACAGTGTTAAATCCAGCGACTTTGCTTCCAAGTATTGCTGCTGAAATTGAAAAAGATGAAGATATTGAGCATGATTGTCTTGAGGTGACTGAGCTGTGTACAAAACCAAGGCCTGATATTAGAGACACGCGTTTAGAAGAAAATGACCAAATTGTCTTTGTTGATGGTTCGTGTCTCAGAGATGGAGCAGGCACACTGAGAGCAGGATATGCTGTGTGCATGATTACAAGCATATTAGAAGCTTCATGGCTTCCAGGTGTTTACTCTGCACAAGTGGCAGAATTGGTAGCTCTTACTAGAGCATGCTATGTTTCTGCAAGATTAAGAGTCCCAATCTATACTGACAGTCAATATGGATTTGGAATTGTTCATGATTGTGGCCAGTTATGGTCGCAACAAGGGTTTATGGCCTCTACTGGAACACCAGTGAGAAATGGCGACCGAATAAAAGAGTTATTGTACGCAATACAGTTACCTGAAGAAATTGCTGTGGTAAAATGTAGTGCACACCAAAAGACATAGGATTACATTTCATTGGGAAATGGAAATGCAGATCAAGTCGCAAGGTTTTGCGCATTGAATTATATATTGTTTAAAGACAAGTGGGAACTAATGCCTGAAGAAGAAAATAATTGTGCAAGTTTTGCTTTAAAAGTAATTGATACACTGGAGGAAATAAAAAAATTACAGGAGAATACAGACAAGAAAGAAAAGAGGCTTTGGATGAAGTTAAAATGTGTCCAAAGACCTGATGAGATTTGGGTTTCTGAGGAGGGTCAGATGGTATTGCCAAATAGTTTGTTGAGTCAGATGGCCCGGTATTACCATGTCCAAGCACATATTGAACGATATGCCATGGTTAGACTGTTTAATGTTGATTGGTTCAATCCAAAGTTCAGAAAAGCAGCAGGGGCAGTATGTCATTGATGTGTAATCTGTCAGCAACTAAATGTGGGGAAAGGGACAGTGGTGAATTTGAGCCACATTGGAAGAGCAGGAGGACCATTCAGCAGAATGCAGTTGGATTTCATTGGGATGCCTGCATGTGGTGGATTGAAGTACGTGTTGGTGATTGTGTGTGTCTTTAGCCATTGAACTGAAGCATATCCCTCACAAAGGAATGACAGTCTCACAGTAGCAAAGCTGATGCTTAGAGTTAATACTACGGTTCAGATTTCTGATCTCTTTAGAATCAGATGGGGGAACTCACTTCAATAACGAAGTGATCAAACTCTTATGTGCAGCACTAAACATTGAGCAGAAGTTACATTGCAGTTACCGCCCTGAAGCATCAGGACTAGTGGAGCAAATGAATGGTACATTAAAATCAAGAATTGCCAAGATGTGTGCGGCGACTAACCTGAAATGGCCAGATGCTTTACCTTTGGTACTGATGTCAATGCAAAATATCCCTGACAGGAAGACAGGACAGTCACCCCATGAGAACCTTATAGGCAGAGCAATGAGATTGCCAGCAATTTCAGCCAATGCACTTGTGAATATTACAGATGATATGGTGTTGGAGTACTGCAAGGGTCTGGCTGATGTGGTTCGATCTTTCAGCAGGTGCAGGCTGTTAACCTGCCACCCATCCACGACCCAGGTCACAATCTGAGAGCTGGAGATTGGGTTGTCTATCAAAAAGCATGTTGGAAAGACTTGTTTAGAGCCACGTTGGAAGGGTCCATACCATGTGGTGCTGACAACTACGACAGCTGTGAAGTGTGCAGAACTTCCAAATTGGATACACGCAAGCCATACAAAGAGAGTGGTGAGTCCGCAAGAATATGAAGAAGTGTTGTTGAGAACACCAACAGCAGCAAAACAGGTGGCTATGCCTGAGCCGGAGCAAGAACAGATTGAACCTGAGATTGATCCTGAGCTTGTGGAAGATGGATCAATTACCCCTGTAAGGACGAAAGTGAAGAATTACAGGAGGGTGAACAAGGGTCTAACAACTCAACAGATACAGCAGGAGAACCGAGCACAGCAGGGGTTTTCCCAGAAGCAGACGGCGCTGAAAACAAGCAGAGCAAGTGCCAGATCAAGAGGGTGAAAGAGTTGAGATGGATCAAAGTCAAAGTAGTCCAACTCCTCCTGAACCCGTTGCAGGTCCATCAAGAGAAAACGCCATAGAAAGAGAAAAAGAGAAGAGTCCAATTCTAAGGCGAATATTGACTGAAGGAACGAGAGAAGGAGATAATTAGCCTGAGTCGCGAATTGGAAGAAAGAAGGAGTTGGTCATAAATGAACCAATAGAGAAAGAAGTGGATACTAGAAGAAGAGAAGAACTGAGTGAAGGAGAATCAAGTGGAGAACGAAGGTTGAAGAGAAAGAGAGTAGAAAGTCGAAGATACACAGGTCCTGAGTGGGCATATGCTGCAACAAGTGAATGGCAAAATGAGTTCATGTCCTTTTGCTTTGACAGAGTAGTTCTGAATCAGTACTTTGATGCAACCTGAAAAAGATCAATAAACTGAGTTGTTGAGCTAATCTGAAGAAATTTGAAAAGACACTGTTAAAATAAACCGGAAAAGACATTGATAACCTGATATGACATTTGAAAACCTGGATGTGACAAGCTGCTAACTGATTTTTGACAAAGGAGAAAAGGGTTCCTATGTGAGAAACTGAACTGTGAGAAAGAATTATTTTTCTTCAATTTTGATTTTTCCTTTTGCACTTTATCTAAAAGTTATTTCTACTTTCTGATTCTTTACAGATCAAGGCTGAATTAAATAATCGCATTAGAAATATTGTAGGTATCTGAGTGTGGGAGTAGCAATTATGGGGGTCATTCTGACCTCGGCGGTAAAAGGCGCTTACCGCCGGCCAGAAGACCGCCATAACACCGCCGCGGCCGCGGTAAACCGCCACGGTCATTCTGACCCGCAACTGGCAAACCGCCAAAAACCCGACATCCACAAAAGTCCGCCACACCAAAGGTCAGCGAAAAAATGGCGATGACCAAACCTCCACCGTCACGCCAACAGAAATACGCCCATACCATTCCGACCCACAAATCCCTGCAGCGGTCTTTCAAACGCGGTATTCCATTGGCGGTACACACCGCCGCGGTCAAAATACACACACACATAGAAAACACAGCCACATTGGTCAGTTTGAAATACACACACCTGATCCACATACTAACACCACTCCCACACACCCAACACAATATAAAACACACACCCACATCCCCCACATGCCCCTACGACCCGGAATCATTGACGAAGGCTAGAGACAGAGCACAGAATAGACAATCCCACAACACAGAGGCACACAACACCATCACCCACACAGAATCCACGCACCAAAAACCACACACCACCACACGCACCACACTCATCACCACAAACGTCACCCCACACCTCAACCACACCACCCCATGGCACCCCAAAGACACCCCAGGTTCAGTGACGCAGAACTCAGGGTCATGGTGGAGGAAATAGTCCGTGTAGAGCCCCAGCTCTTCGGGGCACAGGTGCAGCACACCACAATTGCCAGGAAGATGGAGCTATGGCAAAGGATAGTGGACAGGGTCAACGCGGTGGGACAGCATCCACGCAATAGGGAGGACATCAGGAAGAGATGGAACGACCTACGGGGGAAGGTGCGTTCCATGGTCTCAAGGCACAACATTGCGGTGCAGAAGACTGGCGGCGGACCCCCACCTACTCCCCCAGAATTTACCGCGTGGGAGGAGGAAGTCTTGCACATCCTGCATCCTGAGGGCCTCGAAGGAGTAGGCGGAGGAATGGACTCTGGTAAGGCAAATCTTCACTACTGCTTCCCACCCCCACCCCACCTGCATGCCAAATCATACCCCCACCCTCAACCCCTCCCCCATCACACCAACCCCTAGCAAAAGGCTCACCATCACAACCCACCCATCCCAACACCAAGCCCTGCATGCGACCACAAAGCATGGACACCCATCGCCAAAGCATACCCACTGCACACACACATCACCCCCACAAGCCACACTCACAAAAGCCCCCACAAGGAAATGCCTGCACATGGGTACACGGACACCCACCCAGCACACGAAATGCCACACACAGAAGCAATAACCATACCTTTCTACCCCTGCAGGACCCAAACGCCACCACACCGCCACGGAGGGTCCCGAGATGTCCATCCCACCCCCAGAAGAGGCCCCCAGCGATGACAGCAGCTCTGTCTCCCTGGAGCCAGACGACCAGCCCGGCCCATCGGGGACCTCTGGACAGTCGGTTCCCCACAGACAGCCACAGGCTACACCAGACCCAACCCCCTCTGGGAACACCAGCACAGCTCCCACCCAGCAGGCCCATGCCTCTGTCTCCAGGACACGTCAATCAGCGGTGTGTCCACCACTACAGGGCACCCAGGTTGACCCACCACCCCAACAACAACAGGGACCTGGGGGCAGTGGTAGTGGGCACACCATCCAGGGGCAGAGGCCCAGGAACACAGGGGAACTGGGAGGGCTGCTGTGCGACAGGGGGGGGACAGGCCCGGGGAACCCACTCTCCAAGAGGCCCTCTCCACCATCATGGGAGCATACCACCGCTCCCAGGAGACGATGGCGACGGTACTGGCCCGGTTCCAGGAGATCCAGGAACTGCAGGAGGAACGGTACATGGGGTTCAGGGAGGAACTGAGGAACATCGGTTCCGCAATGGGGACCATCGTCCTGGCCCTTACCCAGATCGTCACCACATTGCAGGACCATGTGGCACCCCAAAGGGCCCCTGTCACTAGCCCAGGCCAGGAACAACATACCACCTCCGCCGGCGCTAGTGGACAGGAGGCCCCCACACAACGACGGGCCACCAGAACCCCACCTCCTGCAGAAGAAGAACCACCCCGCAAGCGGAACCTGAGATCTCACAAGAAGACAGAGTAGGATTGCAAGACCCCCGCCAGCCTAAGATACCCCCTGATGTCATCCCACTGTCCCACATTGTCACCCTGTCCAACTTTGAACTGCCCCTGCTCCATCCTTCCCCAGGCATATGGACAATGCACCTGTGCGACTGAGAACTGGACTCTGCCATGGACATTACTCCACCCCCACCCATCACCGTTTCCCAATCATGTACCTATATGTAGCACTTAAAATAAATCACTTATTCCACCAAAAAAAACAGGAGTCTGCTTGTATTTTCAACAAATGTATTACACATAACGGTGCAATAATGTCCAGTTACTTTGTGATGACAACATACCAATCTCAATAAGCTTTAGTCCATGGGCACACAAAGCTGATGTCAGGCAGTGGGTCATACAGCTCTGAAAAGGGAAGGGAAAGTCACAAATCAGTGAACAGGAACTGGGGGGAAACACAGACAGTGGAGACGCATGAGGCCCTCAGTAAATGTAAAATGGGGTGGCTGATCCTTACCTGGGTGCTACTGAAAGTATTGTCGTATGACTGTCTCCCTGTTGTCCGTGTCGTCCCCGTCGTCTTCCTCCTCTTCACTCTCCACAGGCTCCACAGCTGCTACAACACCACCATCTGGACCATCCTCCTGCAGAAAAGGCACCTGGCGTCGCAATGCAAGATTGTGAAGCATACAGCAGGCCACGATGATCTGGCACACCTTCTTTGGTGAGTACATGAGGGATCCCCCTGTCATATGCAGGCACCTAAACCTGGCCTTCAGGACCCCGAAGGTCCTTTCTATGATCCTCCTAGTTCGCCCATGGGCCTCATTGTACCGTTCCTCTGCCCTGGTCCGGGGATTCCTCACTGGGGTCAGTAGCCACGACAGGTTGGGGTAACCAGAGTCACCTATTAGCCACACACGGTGTCTCTGTAGCTGTTCCATCACATAAGGGATGCTGCTATTTCGCATGACATACGCGTCATGCACTGACCCAGGGAACTTGGCATTTACATGGGAGATGTACTGGTCAGCCAAACAGACCACCTGGACATTCATCGAATGACAACTTTTTCTGTTTCGGTACACCTGCTCACTGTCTTTGGGGGGAACCAAAGCCACATGGGTCCCATCAATGGCACCAATGATGTTGGGGATATGTCCAAGGGCATAGAAATCACCCTTCACTGTAGCCAATTCGCCCACGTCAGGGAAAATAATGTAGCTCCGCATGTATTTCATCAGGGCAGACAACACTCTGGTCAAAACCTTAGAAAACATAGGCTGAGACATCCCAGATGATATGGCCACTGTTGTCTGAAAAGACCCACTTGCCAAAAAATGGAGTACTGACAGAACCTGCACCAGAGGTGGAATCCCTGTGGGTTGGCGGATGGGGGACATCAGGTCTGGCTCCAGCTGGGCACATAGTTCATGTATGGTTGCTCTGTCAAGCCGGTATGTAAGTATGATATGTCGTTCTTCCATTGTCGACAGGTCCACGAGCGGCCGGTACACGGGAGGATTCATCCTTCTCCTTGCAAGTCCCAGCGGACGGTGCCTAGGAAGGACAACATGGAGCACAGAGTCAAGCAACCCACAGGTTCGTTCACACAGCTTGCACAGTACACGAATCGCTATGCATTGAATGGCTTGTATGAGTGGCAATGCAAGGCCTAGGCCTGTGTGACGCAGTAGTAATCATGCCATGTGGGCCTTTGAAATGGTGGCTGCCTGACCTGTGAAGTGTGACAATGGGATGTGAGGTCAATGCGCTGGCGTGGCACACCGTGGCAGTAGGCGGGCGAAGACCGCGGCGCAAAGCAGCATTGGTTAACATTGAACCCTATGGCTCTCAGGAGCCAATGACGATGTGCGCCGGCGGTCGCGGTACGCACCGCTGCGGGCGTGACCGCCATTTTCTATCTGCTTAATCACTCGAGACCTGATCATCCACAGGAGAGGACCTATACTGCAAGTGCTGCTGTGACCTCGGTCTGGGAGATACAATGGCTGCTGCGACTGGGGAAAGGGCCCCTGCCTTCAGTTCCGAAGAATTGGAGAAACTTGTTGATGGGGTCCTTCCCCAGTATGCGCTACTCTACGGTCCTCCAGACTAACAGGTTAGTACACAGGGTGCACGTTGAATGGGCTATGCCTGTGTTGAGTGGGGTGTATGTAAGATGGTGGGGAGGGGAGCGAATGAGGAGTGCAACGCACGAAAGATAAGAGCATGTGCCACATGGCAAGGTTGGGGAGGGGGGGGCCACTCACATTGACCAGGCAGAAAACTGATGCGATTTCTTTTACCACCCTGTACATGTCACATAGGTCAGCGCCCATCAGAAGATCGACATTTGGCGTGCCATCGCCCAGGACGTCCGGGCCCTGGGGGTCCACAACAGACGGGGCACCCACTGCCGAAAGAGGTGGGAGGACATCCGCCGCGGGACCAGAAAGACCGCTGAGTCTCTGCTGGGGATGGCCTCCCAATGTAGGAGGGGTGCCAGCCGCCAATTGACCCCCCTGATGTCCCGGATCCTGGCGGAGGCCTACCCTGATTTGGATGGGCGCGTGAGGACATCACAGCAGACACAAGGGGGTGAGTATCAGCACATTCTGCTATCTTTGCGCGCAGTGAAGGTGTCTGGGTGGGGGAGGAGGGCTGTGGCTATCTCCAGGCCAGGGCGCATTCTGTAGGCTAGGCCCCTCCGTTAGACACGGCCCTGTGCCCCCGCCCTCCACCTCTGTAGGGTGCCAAGTACAGCTATCCATGGTCCGGCCTCACCCATGTGTGCATTTGTCGTCCACAGACCCGTAGGACTAGTCTCAATAACTGAGTAGTGTACCCCCATTGCGCGGCCTAGTTCAGGGGGCTTCTGTGTCTGTCCTCTCCGACAACGGTGTTGCCAATGCATGCACTCAACCTGTCTTCATTTCTCCCCCTCCCCCCCATTTTCTTTGTCTTCCTGTTCATGTGTGCATTAGCATCATCTGGCGGAGGAGAAGTGGCATTGGAGCACGAGGGAGCTGCATCTCACATGGCCCCGGAGGGCCATACGACAGACTCCGAGTACACCAGTGAGACGGAGGGCGAGTGGAGCTCCACAACGGGGACCCGTGGAGACGTCAGCGACACCAACACGTCCTCGGAAGGGACCACCCAGCACACCAGCCCCGCCCTCCCAGCAGCCCCTCAGCCTTCGCTCCGTGCCCGCTCGCCCAGGAAGGCGGGCATCTCCTTCGCCCCAGGCACCACAGGCCCTGCCCCAGTTACCCCTGCTGCCCTCAGTGAGGAGGTCATTGACCTCCTCAGGACACTCATTGTTGGGCAGTCTACCCTCTTGAATGCCATCCAGGGTGTAGAAAGGGAGGTGCATCGGAGCAATGCATACCTGGAGGGCATTCATTCGGGTCAGGCTGCCCATCAGCGATCGTTCAACGCTCTGGCCTCAGCACTGATGGCAGCCATTGTCCCTGTCTCCAGCCTCCCTCTTCTGACTCCCTCCACCCAGTCCCAGTCTCCTGTTCCTCTGCCTATCCCATCCACACCATCAGACCAGCCTGCACACACCTCTACACCCAAGGGCAGCTCATCCAGACATAAGCACCACAGATCACACAAGCATTCACACAAGCAACACCCAGACGCAGACATGCCAACAGTCACTACCACCTCTGTGTCCCCCACCTCCTCATCTCCCCCCTCCCTCCCTGTGACGTCTCCACTCACACCTGCATGCACACCACCATCAGCCAGTACTTCCATCACCAGCACACCCTCCATTACAGTCCGCACACGTGCAGTCACCACCCCCACTGCCATTTACACGTCCCCTGTGTCCTCTCCCAGTGTTTCTGTCACCCCCTCTTCCAAAGCACACAAGCGCAGGCAGCCACCCACCCAACAGCCATCCACCTCACGACAGCCTCCGTCACAAGCACCTGCACCCAAAGACAGCACACTTGACTCTCCTACAACCACATCCTCTTCCTCCACTCCCAAACCCACTACACCTACCCGTCCCTGTCCTCCCAAAGTCCTTTTCCTTTCCAACCTTGAACTCGTTCCAATCACTGACCCACACCCTCCATCTGGTAAGACCACAAAAAGCACCTCAGCCACCACCAGCCCTGCATCTACTGTGACCGTAGTGCAGGGCTATTGGAGTCCACCAGATCCTAGGGCAGGAACATCGGCCAGCAGCAAGGGGACAGCCAGTCCCCCCCCTGGGAAGAGGACAAGGAAGAAAAAGGCCCGGCGCGACAAGCCTGAGACGGCTGCCACCAAGGACAGTAGCCTTGCCCCGTCACCTGCCACATCATCCAAGGGAGGCAAGGGCCACAGAGCTCCAGCGAAGGAGGGCAAGGGCAGCAGGGCGGAGAAGTCAGGCAGCAGGCGAGCTGCCCAGGAGGTCCCCACCAGCCCCATCCCGGGTGTGACGGACGACACCCACGGGCCCAGGACTCCATCACAGGAGGGCGCCGCGACCGCAAGTTCGGATGGGGAATGAGCGGGAAGTGTTGCCCAGGTCTGGCTCCCTAGACACACAGGACAAGCACCGCTGAACAGGGCCCCGCCGGGCCAAGAACCGCTGAACAGGGCCCCGCCGGGAGGAGCACCGCTGAACGGGCCCCGCCGGGCCAAGAACCGCTGAACGGGCCCCGCCGGGCCAAGAACCGCTGAACGGGCCCCGCCGTCTCAAGCACCGCTCCGCTGGGCCCTTCATGTCAAGCACCGCTCCGCTGGGCCCCGCCGTCTCAAGCACCGCTCCGCTGGGCCCTTCCTGTCAAGCACCGCTCCGCTGGGCCCTTCCTGTCAAGCACCGCTCCGCTGGGCCCTTTCTGTCAAGCACCGCTCCGCTGGGCCCTTCCTGTCAAGCACCGCTCCGCTGGGCCCTTCATCTCAATCACCGCTCTGCTGGGCCCTTCCTGTCAAGCACCGCTCCGCTGGGCCCCGCCGTCTCAAGCTCCGCTGGGCCCTTCCTGTCAAGCACCGCTCCGCTGGGCTCTTCCTGTCAAGCACCGCTCCGCTGGGCCCTTCCTGTCAAGCACCGCTCCGCTGGGCCCCGCTGTCTCAAGCACCGCTCCGCTGGGCCCTTCCTGTCAAGCACCGCTCCGCTGGGCCCTTCCTGTCAAGCACCGCTCCGCTGGGCCCTTCATCTCAAGCATCGCTCTGCTGGGCCCTTCCTGTCAAGCACCGCTCCGCTGGGCCCTTCCTGTCAAGCACCGCTCCGCTGGGCTCTTCCTGTCAAGCACCGCTCCGCTGGGCCCTTCCTGTCAAGCACCGCTCCGCTGGGCCCCGCCGTCTCAAGCACCGCTCCGCTGGGCCCTTCCTGTCAAGCACCGCTCCGCTGGGCCCTTCCTGTCAAGCACCGCTCCGCTGGGCCCCGCCGTCTCAAGCACCGCTCCGCTGGGCCCTTCCTGTCAAGCACCGCTCCGCTGGGCCCTTCATCTCAAGCACCGCTCCGCTGGGCCCTTCCTGTCAAGCACCGCTCCGCTAGGCCCCGCCGTCTCAAGCACCGCTCCGCTGGGCCCTTCCGTCTCAAGCACCGCTCCGCTGGGCCCTTCCGTCTCAAGCACCGCTACGCTGGGCCC
Organism: Pleurodeles waltl; assembly: GCF_031143425.1. NCBI lineage: Eukaryota > Metazoa > Chordata > Amphibia > Caudata > Salamandridae > Pleurodeles > Pleurodeles waltl. The sequence goes on from NC_090443.1 coordinate 1,014,198,875, forward strand.
TTCCTGTCAAGCACCGCTCCGCTGGGCCCTGCCGTCTCAAGCACCGCTCCGCTGGGCCCTGCCGTCTCAAGCACCGCTCCGCTGGGCCCTTCCTGTCAAGCACCACTCCGCTGGGCCCTTCCTGTCAAGCACCGCTCCGCTGGGCCCTTCCTGTCAAGCACCGCTCCGCTGGGCCCTTTCTGTCAAGCACCGCTCCGCTGGGCCCCGCCGTCTCAAGCACCGCTCCGCTGGGCCCTTCCTGTCAAGCACCGCTGGCCCATTGACAGTGCCGGTTCAGTGTCGAGCAGGGCTTCAGGGAGCATTCGGGGCACCATGCCTCCTCCAATCACAGTGGAGTTGGTCATCCATCTGATGGACTGTGGCTTTGCACCCCCCAGGATGGGACAGTGGGCATGGAGGCCCCTTGTGGATCTGGCGTCGTGGACTCATGTGGCTGAGGTGCTCCCCTTCCCTTCCCCCTGAGGTGCCTGTAGTTTTCTCATCTGATGCCCCTGCAGTGTTCTCTCCAATAGTATCTGGTCTCCTGTGTGGGCTTTGCCCATGTGTTTGTGCACATTGGCCCACGGACTATGGAACTTTGACGGAATGTGCAGGACTTTTTGCCTATGGATGTCTTGTTGACTATCTTCATTCCTTATTTTTGTATCTTTTATATGGCATATTTGCCATTCCTTCTATGGAGCTATTTATACATATATTTTTTCGAACATTTAAATTGTGTCTTTGCATTATTCCGGGGGGTTTGTGTGGTGTCACTCTGACTTGTTGCTCGGCATTGGGGTGTAGGTATTTGTGGTGGGGGGGTGGGTGTATGGCGCATGTGTGTGCCCGTAATCTTTTCTCCTCCCCCCTCCCCTGTGTCGTAGGTGCAGTACTCACCGTTGTCGTCTGCGTTCGTACTCCTGGTAGATGAGCAGGTAGACAAGAGCTGGTAGGATGTGTAATTCGGGCTCCATGCTGTCCTCTTTCCTCGTGGAGTGTGTATAGGTGAGCGTTTTCCCGTTCGTAGTCTGTTTCCGCCGTGTTTTTATCGGCGGGGCTCCCGCCCCGGAAAAGGTGGCGGATTGGTGAGTTGTGATAGGGTGGGCGGTACATTGTCTGCCGCCTGCCTGTTGGCGGTGACCGCCGCGCTGTTTGTCGGTCCCGCCGTGGCGGTCGGAGTTTTAATGTGGCGGCCTGTGTTGGCGGTTCCTGACAGAGTTAGAATACAATTTTTTTGACCGCCGGCCTGTTTGCGGGTTGGCCGCCGCTTTATCACCGACCGCCAGGGTCAGAATGACCCCCTATGTGTGGAATAATGTTTATAATAATGATTGTGGGTGTGTCAATTCATGAAATGAAAAAGGCTACTATTGCTTCTATTCCTGAGACTACTACACTAGCAGCTTTAGAGAGGTATAAGATAGATGAAAAATGTTTGCATGACTATACTAATGCTCAAGGAAAGCTTTCTTCTAATGTGTTCTATCGGTTGTTGAGGGAGTATGTTGAGACGATGGATGCAAGGAATTGTCTTGTATTTATGCAAATTCCTTCCTCTGTGGAAGAAGGGATTACGTACCATAGCATGCCTTTAACATATGGCATAACTTGTAGTTTGCTACTAACCAGATTCTATAACCAAGAGTATACCCAGTATTTGTATTCTAAGTATGATCTTGTGTTTTCCTTTGTTCCTATTATTAGATATTTGAGTAAGGTAGCTAAAGAGCATGATATAGTATTAGTTAGGGGCTTTTCCGAACCGACATTAATGTTTGGCACCGCTTACGCTCACAGAAATAATCTAACTTGCATACTAACACCATTAGAAAAGAGCTTTATAGGGCATACTGATGATAGAAGGAAGGCACTGAAGGAGAAGTTACAGAAGGGATTGGAGAAAAGGACTTATAAGAATGATTATGCTTACACTGCTATTAAAACGCAAGGGAAAATAGATTTAGATGCATTACATGTAGGAAAGTTTTGTATATATAGGCCGAAATCATGCACTGACACTTTATTTGTGGGAATGAGTGAATGAGTGAATGTAGGCATGTGTTTTTGTTTCAGAGTAAATGGACTTTTATGCTGAATGGTCAAGACCCTGCGATTCCAGGAATCTACTATATTTGTGGACTTAATGCTTATTACTGTCTTCCTAGAGGATGGTATGGGACATGCTATTTGGGGATAGTTTTCCCTAAAATCTATCAGATAGATGATATAAAGAAATTCCCCAAAGTGACTGAATTACATTATGAGCGACAGAGGAGGGAAACCTCTTCTGCAATTGTGGGGGATATTTTTGATGCAATAATTCCTTCTGTAGGAGTTATTTTGAATGCAATCAAGATACGAAATGTGTCTACTATTGTGGATAACATGCTGACAAACTTTACAGGGGCAATACTCCTGTTAAATACTGAATTGGCTGCAGATAGAGCTATGACGCTTCAAAATAGGCTTGCTTTAGACATACTTTTAGCATAAGACGGCAGAGTCTGTAAAATGATTAATGCTAGGCATTGTTGTTCCTACGTTCCTAATAATGATAAGGAGATAAGAGACTTACTTACTAACTTAACTAATTCAAGTAAGGATTTGAAAGAATTGAAGGAACCAGGATTTAGGGAAAAGGTTGGAAATGGATTTGCTTCTGTGGGTAATTGGTTTAGTCAAGTTTGGAATGGGGTATTGTGGAAAATCGTCCAGGGAATATTAATTGTAATTGTTTCCATATTAGGATTATGGGTTACATGCAAATTATGTCAAAAGATAAAATTAAGGATATCTAGGAATGATCAGAGGAGGGAAGAACCACCTAGGAGAAGAAATTATAGTGAAAATTTTAGGAGAAGTCAAGAGACATCAGAAACACAAATGTAAATTGATGGTAAAGAAAGGTGTGATGACATATTTAGTCATCAGAGGAGGGACTGTTGAAGCAGATATGCTAATTAAGAAAAATATTAATGATTCATGTGTTGTTATTAATGTGAAAATGCATAGAGAAATTAATTGTAGAAAAATAATGTACGCATTTGAAAATGTGCCATCAGGGAGTGATCACCATGTGCACTAAAATGACTAAAGCTATATGAAATAATGAAAAATATGAGAAAAATGTAGTAATATATCATAATGAAACACAGAACCTTTGTTTTGTATTATTAAGTTAGCCGAACCAGAGGCCTAGTTTCACTGGGACTTGCTCGCTCTGAACATGGAGAATTTGAACGCCTTGCAAAGGACTGGAAACCAGGGACAGAGACCTTGAACCGCTAAGAGTTCAAGTTGCTTAGCTAGAACATTCTGCAATGTACCAATGGACAGGAGATAATGAAGACAATTTGATACAATTATGTGTAGTGTAGGCTAAATGTACTTTCCCAGGACTTGAACAATAGAGGCACTGAATAGAGAGTCATATGCAACAATTTTGATACCTGAAGAGCTGGATGATGTCCTCATTGCAAGAAGAACCAATCAGCTTTCTGTAAATTGAACTATACGCAAATTAAAAGATTTGGTGAATAAAAACTATAGGTTAGAGGCATATCTGCTGACCGAATGACCAATTAGCAATTAGGGGGATGGACTGGGATACCCTAATAAAAAGTCATGACAAGGGGCTAAGACTTCAGAATTTAGGCGAATCTGGGAAGAGATTGATGACGTCAGGAGACACTGTCCGAGCTGCTGATATTGGGCTCATACTCTGTGAGCCTGATCTGTAGCTGACTATTTGATGACCTAAAGACGAAGACTGACTTGTTGCTGATCCATCCTGGATAGGTAGCTATGAAAATGTGACTGACGATTTTGTACCTTTTCTTCTAGGTACCAACTGCGCTGTTATAGAGATTCACACTTATGTAGATTTTTCAAAATTAATGTTTTCTCTGAATTGTTTTCGCATGAAGACCCACATGCTAATGCTAATCTTGGTTAGGTAGGCTGTTAGGGGTGACGCTGACGGTGACAAATGACTGACGAATCTAATTGCTGAGTTACCTTATTAATGCTGATATTCATAGCTTACGGTGTTGCTTTGCCGCATATGTTTTCTTTAAGAGATAATGGGCCTCATTCTGACCCTGGCGGTCTATGACCGCCAGGGTGGAGGCCGGCTGAAGCACCGCCAACAGGCTGGCGGTGCTTTATTTAGTATTCCGACCGCGGCTTTGAAGCCGCGGTCGCCCAGCCGGGTCCGGCGGTTTTCCGCCGGATTTCCCCCGGCTGGGGGAATCCTCCATGGCGGCTCTGCTTGCAGCGCCGCCATGGGGATTCCGACCCCCTTCCCGCCAGCCTGTTTCTGGCGGTTTTCACCGCCAGAAACAGGATGGCGGGAATGGGTGTCGTGGGGCCCCCTAACAGGGCCCCATAAAGATTTTCACTGTCAAAAATCGCGACGGGTGCAACTGCACCTGTCGCACCCCTGCAACTCCGCCGGCTCCATTCGGAGCTGGCTTCCTTGTTGCAGGGCCTTTCCCGCTGGGCCGGCGGGCGCTCTTTTGGCCGTCGCCCGCCGGCCCAGCGGGAAAGCCAGAATGGCATCCGTGGTCTTCTGACCGCGGAGCGGCCATTTGGCGGTTGCCGGAGCCGCCCGCCAGGGTCAGAATGACCCTCAATGTCTTTTAACTGATGAATTAATAAAGAGTTGATTTGAATAAAGTTTGAACTAACAGATGACTTAGAATTGGGAGCAATAGGGAATAAAACTTGTTAACCCTTTTCCTGAGTAGTGGTTATTTCTGATTAGTATGGTTTATATTGTGGTTTCATAAAGTGTTCATCTTGATTATTGATGTTGGTTATTGATCAATGGTCACTGCATGACTAGGATACTCCATGCGATTCAAAAGGTTCATCGACCTATATGCGTCCTCTTGTAAGTTTACTTACTAAGGACCAGGCACGCTAGCAGTTCCCATGGTTTAAAACAACATTGCCATGCCAGAAACCACAACGTAGAATTCTTGAAAGCGCCACTGTCATGCTAGAATCCATATTACACAGTTTAAAACACTGTTGCCATATTAGAGTACATACTACTCCATACATAAACCACCTTTGTCATGCAAGAATCTTTGGTCGCCCTGTATTAAAAGTACTGTTGCCACGACGGAATCCACATTTCACTAGTATGAACCCATAAAGCCCCATTGTGCTGCATTCTAGAGAGGACATGTTCCAGCTTGGCAGTGACAGGCTGGTCCTCTTAATGGAAAGACATGCTATATTTTACAAATAAATTTAATTTGTATCCTCAGCCTGATAGTCTTTTCAGTGGCGACCGAGATGGGATTATAAAAGAGAACAGGTTTTTGCATTTACTCAACTACGCACTGCATAGGCTGCCACAGACTGCAAAGACCTGCCTGACTACTTCCTGACCGATGGACACCTTCCAGGCCAATACAGAGGATTCCAGGATTATTATGCAGAGGCAAATAAAGGGGACTCCAGATGTAACATACCACGACTTGAAAAAGCCCCAGGCAGGTGCACCACCCACCAGGTGGTTGGCCGTATACCACTGTTCTCTGTTAATAAGACACCTGTCTGTAACTGAGAAATGTGTATATGCTGATTTTGCTATTTCTCTGCTCTTGTGAAACCTTGTTAATGTTATTATTAATATTTGGTCGGCACAAGGGCCTTATCAAGCGTTTTAGAAATGCATAAACCTTTTTCTATCTTGATTGCCCATGGGATGTTCCATTGGTTCCAAGTAGTGCCACCCTTTACTTGGCCATGCTAAAATGGCAAACAGCTAAACGATATGGATTCCGATAACTTTCACTGCAGAAAAGTTACTTTTAGCCTCCAGTGGGAATTCCAGTCGCAAAGCACGTGTAGGTTTTGAACTCTGGCAGGAATGATTGACCACATTGTGTTTCCACATTCTGCTAGCCTCCCTTCACCGCTGCTGAACACTTCCTCAGGTTCACCTGTGGGCACCATAAGCCAAATATAAACACACTACTCTACTCAGGCTTAGCCTCTCGCAGACTGTCTGATGACACTACAGCCGAGTCAGATATCTGCTTGCCAGGTCACAGACCTGGGCAATTCCTGAAATTGTGTTATACACACACAAGATGTGTGACACTGGGGAGGACTCTAGCAGCCATGAGCTTTGATGCATTTTCCAGCAGGGTATTAGCCCACCCCAGTGTGTACCTGATATAACCATTACAGCGCCAACATCTTAGTTTCCTCTGTACAGTCATAGCACACTCACCATTTTTTTTTTTTTTTTTTCCAAATTCTATTGCCATTTTGAAAATGGACAACACAACCAAAGACAAAAAAGCAAGGAAAATGCAATATTCGAATCGACAAGAAAAATATAGTAACGTCAGTTATAAGAAATTCAAAATATTTTTGGAGAATAAATTGGAATATTTTTTCAACAAGCATTACACGAGTATAGGTTAATATATAGGTTGCATGTAGGGTAGCTCTTTTATTTTTAAAAGTATTATCCAAGAACAAAACACAAGTATTATATTGACATTTATATGGCGCTTTCGGTACCCCTTAGGGGAAAAGAGCTTACACAAGCACAAATCATAAGAAAAGTAGCTTCTCATAATCAGCGACGTTTTAAGGCATGGGCAAAGTGGGCTCTGACCCAGGGCCCCAGCCTTTTGGGGGCTGGGGGAGGGCAGTCTGATAGAGCCAACTCTGTTTTGCAGTCTTGCCCTAATGACCTTGAATACTTCTTAAACAGATGGTTTGAAACACTGTTATTCTTCAATTTCTTTTTAATGTGGACGAGGTGTGAGAATTAATTACAGATATTTTACAGAGAAATGTTGTGTTTATGTTGCATGCAACATCCATAAACAAGTTCATAAACATGTTTTTGTTCAGATTAAAACGGGTCCACGCATATGAGAAATGTGAGGGTGCCACAGAGATTTTTTGCAGTAATATTAGTGAACTGCTGCTCTGTTATTGAAAATATGAGCCACTCCTCTTGAATATTAGATGCAAACACATTTAGAAATTGGACCAGTGTCAGTGGCCTGGCCTAAGAGGGCATAAAAGAGCTGAAAGTGGATCATAAATTCGAGGCTGTTGCGAATAAGGGCCCCCAAAATACGAATGGCCTAGGGCCCCCGAAATCCTTAAGATGTCCCTGCTCACAGTACTAATCAAACTCACAGACACGCATCTTAGAAACAAACTAGGTATTCTAAAGAGTATATAACAACCAAGTACTAACTCGTTTATTGAAAGGATGGGGGGTTAGTGAAAGCTGCAGCCGGTGGGTGATAAGGCATGGGATGCAGTGCAAGGAAGGAAATGCTCCAACTACCCTTCCTGGTCGCTGTGTGAACAGTGAAATCCAGCAATAAACGGGGCTTAGTGGTCCCCTAAAGCTTCTGTAGCCCGGTGCCACTGCACCTGCTGCACAATGGAAACTGCGCACCCTGGGAATTGAACAATCAGCAGCAGCTTTGCGCCCTGGGAAAAGAAATACGTCTTAAACAAACATAAACTGTTAATTAAATAACAGTGCACGTTTTTGTAAGTCGCTGTTAAAGTGTTATAACGTGTAAATAATGTTTAAAACCCCTCCAATGAACATTAAGTTAAATGTTAGACCCGTAGAATATAGATATAACATTATTGTAAAACAAGCTTAGGAAAAAAAAAAACGGTGTTCTCCCCGTCGGGGAATTGAACCCCGGGAAACAGGCGGGGATACTGACCACTATACTAACGAGGAACACTAACGAAGCGCTTCCACAGTTCTCTTTTGACACCACTGTATCACGTGTGTGTCTCACTCTCAAACGGAAGAATATACAGATAAACCTACTAAGAAAATAATAATATTGACCCCATCACGAATAAAGGCACCCACTGGTATAAAAGAACATTATTCTTTGTAATTTGTATTTCCACGCCAACGTCATTAAAAACGGAAAAGGGCAGTCGCGGCAGTTCAAATTAAAAGACGCAACTGAATGTATTCTTTTGGCCCCAGATTAATGAGCAGGCGGGCCTCAAAACTGGGGCACTTTGGAACTCTGTGCTCCCTGGTGACATCCGATGGGACACCGAACACACTTTTTCTGCAAAACATGCACTAATTTTCTAGAAGAATTATCGTCCATGAGGAGACCGATAACTGGCTTTTATTCTGGAGACACCGCCACCCGCGCCAGTCCCGCAGCGGGGCTGAAATACACGTCAGAGCAGCCAAAGATGGCGACCTTCGTCGACACGCGGAAGTATTAGGCGGAGCACTTCCGGAATCCACGCGCATGCGCAGGTCGACCCTTCGACACGTATTTAGAGGCTGAGCAGAGACTGCTGCGGTGTTGTTAGTTTTGTACTGTCTTCCAGTTCTTTCATACCGGGCTTTAAGGTGATTTTAATTCCTATGTAATGTTAGTTAGAAAGAGTATTAAAGTAACCCGCAAAGAATCTCTGAGTCAAACCAATACAGACTTTCCAGCAATCGTCAAGCGAAGTTAAATAAGGGCCTGGAAAACGGTAAATAAAATACCACGAGATCCTAAAAATCAGGGGAGGAGAAGTGCAGGCGTCAGTGGAAGAGGGACAGTTGTTTGCCACTACGCGTTTCCATTGCTTTTACAATCTACCCCTAGCAAGAGGTTTTTTTCAAACTCGAGTTTATTGGTTCATTCACCTCACATAATGAGGATATACAGTTCTAGCGGAGTAGTTCTCAGCCCTACCAAGTTTCCTAGGGCCATGCGTGATGTTTTGCTCCAGTCCACGTTTTTTCTTTGAATTCTGGGACTTGTAGTTTGCTTATTCCATTGCAAAAGTCTTATAATTCACCCAAAAATCTGGACTGGTAAAGCACATCAGACAGGGACCTGGGAAACTTGCCAGCTATTCGGGCCTGTTTCTGGCACAATATATTTTCAAGAATAAACAACACTGCTAAATTTCCATAGTCCAGCGGTATTTAACACGTTGCATAACACTAGGAACAGGGCTGGTTTTTTAGCTCCGGTGGCATCCTGTGCCACTATCTTTGTTGGCGCTCCCCTCAAAAACTCCCTTCTCCACGAGTTCCCTTACTTTCAACCCCCACCAGTTCCCAATAACACTCCACAATCCCACTTTCATAGGCATTACATATGTTTTTTAGCGCAACTCATACCAGTGTAAGGTGTTAGAGTACTTTACATCACACACACATTATACAGAGCCAATGAATCTTACCTTTGTAAATCAGTCTATAGGAAATATTTCTGAAAACAATGAGAATTAAAAAGGTGTAGAAGTCACATTTCACCAATACTAGTACTCAGTATAATTTAAGAGTGTTTGCTTAGGAAGGGAAAGCCCCTTCCTAAAACCAAATCGCAAAAGCAAAATGCGATTCAGTAAACAAGTTACTGATTCACATTTTGCTTTGGTACATAGTAAAAATCATGTTTCCGGTCGCAAAAGGCCCGATGGGCCGTTTGTGACTGGAAAAATGCTTCGTACATCTGGCCCATAGCCTTATACATGAGACTGAACGTATCCTTGATCTGAAGAAAATTGTTGGCTAAGCTACCCAGAGAAGTGCTAAACAGCATCTCAGCTTGATTGGCCTCAAAGTATCTTTTCTTAAGCAGAGCTTTACTGAATAACCAAACACTCTCTGGGTCTTCTCCAGTTCTCCACACCCTATCTTTTTTAGGGTTTCTTTTGCATACCTAAACCAGGGTATACTTCCTTGACCCAAACTGGCCTAACACTTCACGTAATTCTGATTGATAGGAAAATAATTCAGGGCTAACCCATAACCATCTTTAATCCAACAAAGGCCTCAGGCCCCCACCTCAAAAAGAGGCCTCAGGCCCACATCAGTTCTAAGCAGTTTTAAAAGTGAGCTAACAGGGAGATCTAGGAGTTGACGAAGAAAACAATTCTCAGCCACTTGTCATTGTGACACCTTTTTATAGCCCCATAGTTCAGCCCCATATAGAGCAACCCCCAAAGCTTGCATTTTATAAATCTGAATTGCTGGAGACATAGGACGAAAAGGTGAACTTCTCTCATGCTCTAAGGAGCGGCCCACTATATTGCACAAGCTTGAGCTTCCGTTTATATGGTGGCTTCAGTCCATCTTTTCAGTTAGGGTCATTCCCAAATAATCAAAAACCTTAACCCTTTCCAGGGGCACCTCAGTAAGTGTAGCTATAGGGCGCGTAGAACAACCAGGAGTTATAATCATAAATTTTGTTTTGTCAGCGTTTATCTTAAGTCCTTTCTTAGCACAAAACCTCTCAAAGCACCATAATCATGTCTGCAAGCCCATAGGGGACTTAGAAATCAAAAGTGTGTCATCAGCAAACATCAAAGCCTTGATGTTCGCTATCCTAGGAGTATCTCCATCACATCGTCTAAGTAGGAGACCAAAGTGTTAACAAACAGATTGAAAAGAGTGGGAGCAAGTACACATCCTTGCCTGTCCCCTTGGTTCACAGGGCAACGACTGCCAATGCCCCGCCACTCCACAATGAACCTGTGCAAGGTTCTTGTATGCAGCCTAATAAAATTAGCCAGAAGGTCGTCTGGGATGCCCATGTCAGCCAAAACCTGCCATAGTTTTGGGCGGGGGACCATTTAAAATGCTGACCTAGGTCGACAAAAGCAATATACAGGCCCTCATGGCCCAGAACCAAAGTTTTCCAATAAATGAATTGAAAATGGAAAACCTGGTCTAGGGTTCTAACACCTTCCCTAAACCCAGCTTGAAGAGGGGATACAATATTACACTCTTTGGCCCACATCTGAAGCCTGCCCAAAAGTATAGTACTAAACAATGTTTGAGAACAATCAAGGAGACAAATCGGTCTATAGTTAGGAGCATCTGCCACAGAACTCTTTTTGTAAACAGGAATCAATTCTGCGCGAGCCCAAGAGGGAGGTATTGGTGCTCCTTCCACAATGGTATTCAAAATCAGCTGAAATCAAGGGCCCCAAAAACCTATCTCACTTCTGTAAAGATCGCCTGGAATTTTATCCAAACCAGGGGCTGTATTAACCACTATCTTGACAAGAACTAGATTAACCTCCTCTAAAATGTTTGGGTAGACTTAATGCAGTTAAGAGAACTAGCCTTATCCAGCTCACTGATAGCAACTACCTGCATCAATGTATAGTATCTTCTTTTGAGGAATACAAGGGGGAAAATGCTTAACCCAATTAACTGCAGAAATATTTGACATTGCTGGGCAAACTCCTCCTCTACAACCTGACGAGAGCAGATTCCAGAAACCGCGATGGTCCCGTTCCCTTACTGAAGTCAGCATGCTATCCCAACGCTCAATCTCCCACTCTTACTTTGCTCTGCTAGTGATTTTTTTGTACTTTGCCCTCTGTATTTTGATTTCACCCTTATACTGGGCTTTACTATTAGAAAAAAGAAGTGATCTAGCAAGCTTGCATTTGCTATTAAACCATGACTTTGCAGAGCGCTGACTATTGGATTTTTTCAATTCTACAAGAAAGAAACACTTAAGATCCTCAAACTGCTTTATTATGGTTTAAACAGATGAAATGCTGTTGCACCTCGTTATCGTCCCCCAAGCAGCTTGCCTCTGAAGAATAGATACCACTTAACTGCCCTTCCACTGCCTTCATAGCAGCCCACTTTATTCTACGCATATCAATTAATCCAGCCCATTTAGGAACTTTGAGTTCTGAACTCAGCCCGGCAACATTCCAGGACACAATTTTTGCCAAGAAATCTGATACATTTTTTGCAGGCCCCCAGAGTCTGTTTGGTGTAGAAAATCACTACTGCTATCGCCAGCCAAAGAAACTGTCTGAGCCCAAGGATTTAAGGGAACAGTGGACAACTTGGACTCCCCACCTACAGAATTAGGCTGGCAGTAATTGTCCACCCGCACTAGGGCCAGGTAACTAGAAAGAACAACCTCCCCTTATTAGAGGCTATTAGGGCCTCACTACGATTACGATTGCAAACAATTTGTGAACTAGATGGCACCCCTCTCTCCCAATAAATTTCACCTGCCCAATCACTGTCAGCATCTCCCTCAACAATCCCTGCAAGATGGTCCTTCTTCCTCATACTATACCACTGTGGGTCTAGTCACTCTACCCCATCTAGGGCACTAGAATGGTTTGAGACTGGAATCCTGATGGTATTAGTAGCCTGAACTTTCAAATCCCTAGATACCCCAAAGCTAACAGGGGATTTGTTGACAAAAGTGGCCACATCTCTGGGACTAGAGGGCGTGGAAAAATGCTCCAATGACAATAAACTTATTTTGGATACTCTCTTAGATCGAAAAAAGGGGCCGTAAAGTAACCTCATAACAACCTGTTGGGATCTGAAATGAATGATAAAACATTCACCACACTGATCCTTTACTCTCCGTCCCACCCAGCTCACTCTTCTGGTAAGCAAAATCCCTCTTGCCAAGTAGTATGGAAATTGCCTCTGATCGGCCAGCTAGTTCAAGCATTTATTAGCTCAGTCCGACCCTCCTTCTGATTTTCCTGCGACTCAGGAACGCCAACCAAAACGACAACATACACGCAGGAGGCGGGAGAGAGATCCACCACTGGATGCTCCTTAGTGGACTCAATAGTATTAAGCTTAACTGAACTAGATCCAGCAAACTGAGACAATGAAGCCACTGATTCCTTGGCCAAATCTAGGATGCCTTGCAACCAAACAATCAGTGGCGATAACACTTTGTGGAGATAGTCTTTGATTTTCCTCAAAAAAGACTCCAGAAGATCATCTACCCAGAGATCTTTAAGCCTGGACCTTACAGTACGAATGGTTACGGTATCCCCTACACACGCAACTGTGTGATTGCCAATAGTATCAAAGGGTGACTGGGGTACCAAACGATGTCTCGGTCGACTAGCTGCACATGATGAACATGAGGGAATCTTCTTTCTGGCACTCTTAAGTAGAGGGACAGATTAATGTTATCAGAACTGCCCGAGTCACCGACCAGGGTAGAACCATACTCTGCAATAGCATCATTGGTGGAGCTAGACGGTTGGGGCCCAACTTTTTCTGCGGTGTTAGGAACTTCCAATGATAATCTGCTCTTGGTCAATGCAATTTTAGTTGGTATAATCCCCATGGCCCTCTGTAACATTTTGTCGATGGTAGCAGTCTTTGGAGGTGAGGCTGCTTTAGACCCACCCTGCGCTTTCTGCTTGTCCATTATCAAAAAGAAACAGGCCACTCAGAATAGAGAACCCCCAAGATTGCACATAGGTGGATCAGAAAATACTCTCAGAGACACAAGAGGCACTTACCCCAAAGATAAAATGACAGAGAGAGGGTCCAGCCTCTTCTGGGAACCGACTGCCTCGGATGTGCTCGCCCTTTGCCCGGGCACGTCCTGTGCAGCAGGAGAGATGAGAATGCTTTATAGTGCTGGCTGGGCCTGCCCCCACTGGCTCTGCTGGTGCATCCTGGCACTGTGTATTCTGGGACTTGGAGTCCAACACACTGCACACAGCATCCCACACAGTGTGAGAAATGAACGTGCATTATTACGCTGACTATACCTTGACGGAGGGTGGCCTGGCTTATAGTAGGTACCTAGTGGTACTTACACCTTGTGCCAGGTCCAGTTATCCCTTATTAGTAGATTAGAAGTGTTCTAGCAGCTTAGGCTGATAGAGGTAGCTATAGCAGAGCAGTTTAGGCCAAACTAGGAGACATGCAAAGCTCCTACTATACCACTTATATCATATAGCACTATATCATAAGAAAACACAATACTCAGAGTTACTAAAAATAAAGGTACTTTATTTTAGTGACAATATGCCAAAAGTATCTCAGAGGAAATATCCCTTAGGAGGTAAGTAATATACACAAAATATATGCACACAATCCAAAATCAGGTAACTAACAGTTAGAAAAGTTGTGCAAACAATGCAGAATCACAATAGAATGCAATAGGGAGAAATAGGCTAGAGGCAACACAAACCATAAACTCAAAAAGTGGAATGCGAACCACGAATGGACCCCAGGCCTAGTGTAGTGTGTGGAGGGTCACTGGGAGTGTAAGAAAACACTAAGGGTGTCCAAGATACCCTACCCCAAGACCCTGAAAAGTAGTAGTAAAGTTACCCTACTACCCCAGAAAGACAGTAAAGTCGAGATAGGGGATTCTGCAAGGACAGCAACTGACTGCAAAACACTGAAGACGGATTCCTAGACATGAGGACCTGTAAAGGAAGGGGACCAAGTCCAAGAGTCACGCAAGTGTCCAGGTGGGCAGGAGCCCTCTAAACCCCGGATGAAGGTGCAAAAGGGCTGCCTCCTGGTGGAAGAAGCCGCAGATTCTGCAACAACGGAAGGTGTCACGAACTTCTCCTTTGGTCAGAAGATGTCCCACGGCGTGCTGGAGGATGCAGAGTTCTTTCCACGCAGAAAGACCGCAAACAAGCCTTGCTAGCTTCAAGAGTTGTGGTTGACGGTTTTGGGTGCTGCCAGGGCCCAGGAAAGACCAGGGGGTCGCCCCATGGAGGAGGAGACAGAGGGGTCGCTCAGCAACACAGAGAGCTTGCACAGAAGCAGGCAGTACCCGCAGAAGCACCTGAACCGGCGTTCAGAAGATCTGAGCACGGCGGTCATCTCAGCACAACAAAAGAGGGTTCCACAAAGTCGGAGTCCAACTCAGCGAGTTGGGCAATGCAGGACGGAGTGCTGGGGACCTGGGCTATAGTGTGCACGAAGGAAGTCTTGCAAAAGTGCACAGAAGCCCTAGTAACTGTAGTTCACGCAGTACACAGGATTACTGTCTGGCGTTGGGAGTCAAGGACTTACCTCCACCAAATTTGGACAGAAGGGCCACTGGCCTGTCAGGGACACTTGGATCCAGCTCCTGTGTTCCAGGGACCACGCTCGTCAAGATGAGAGGGGACCCAGAGGACCGGTGATGCAGAAGTTTGGTGCCTGCATTAGCAGGGGGAAGATTCAGTCGACCCACGGGAGATTTATTCTTGTCTTCCAGTGCAGGGTGAAGACAGACAGCCCTCAGAGCATGCACCAGCAGGAAACAGTCGAGAAAGCCGGCAGGATGAGGTGCTACAATGTTGCTGGTAGTTGTCTTGTTACTTTGTTGTGGTTTTGCAGGCGTCCTGGAGCAGTCAGCTGTCGATCCTTGGCAGAAGTCGAAGAGAGAAGTGCAGAGGAACTCTGGTGAGCTCTTGCATTCGTTATCTGGTGAGAAACCCACAGGAGAGACCCTAAATAGACCTCAGAGGAGGATTGGCTACCTAACCAGGTAAGAGCCTATCAGGAGGGGTCTCTGACGTCACCTGCTGGCACTGGCCACTCAGAGGTCTCCATTGTGCCCTCACACCTCTCCATTCAAGATGGCAGAGGTCCGGGACACACTGGAGGAGCTCTGGGCACCACCACTGGGGTGGTGATGGACAGGGGAGTGCTCACTCCTCTTTCCTTTGTCCAGTTTCGTGCCAGAGCAGGGGCTGGGGGCTCCCTGAACCGGTATAGACTGACTTATGCAAGGAGGGCACCATCTGTGCCCTTCAAAGCATTTCCAGAGGCTGGGGGAGGCTACTCCTCCCCAGCCCTTAACACCTATTTCCAAAGGGATAGGATGTAACACCCTCTCTCAGAGGAAATCCTTTGTTCTGCCTTCCTGGGACTGGACTGGGCTACCCAGACCCCAGGAGAGCAGAAACCTGTCTGAGGGTTGGCAGCAGCGGTAGCTGCAGAGAGATACCCCAGAGAGCTAGTTTGGCAGTACCCGGGGTCCATGCTGGAGACCCTGGGATGCATGGAATTGTCCCCCCAATACCAGAATGGTATTGGGGGCACAATTCCATGATCCTAGACATGTTACATGGCCATGTTCAGAGTTACCATTGTGAAACTACACATAGGTATTGACCTATATGTAGTTCACACATGTGTAATGGTGTCCCCACACTCACAAAGTCCAGGGAAATTGCCCTGAACCATGTGGGGCCACCTTGGCTAGTGCCAGGGTGCCCTCACACATAGTAACTTTGCGCCTAACCTTCACAAAGTGAGGGTTAGGCATATAGGTGACTTATAAGTTACTTAAGTGCAGTGTAAACTGGCTGTAAAATAACATAGACATTATTTCACTCAGGCTGCAGTGGCAGTCCTGTGTAAGAATTGTCTGAGCTCCTGGGTGGCAAAAGAAATGCTGCAACCCATAGGGATCGCCTGGAACCCCAATACCCTGGGTACCTAGGTACCATATACTAGGGAATTATAAGGGTGTTCCAGTGTGCCAATCAGAATTGGTAAAATTAGTCACTAGCCTGCAGCGACAATTTTAAAAGCAGAGAGAGCATAAACACTGAGGTTCTGGTTAGCAGTGCCTCAGTGATACAGTTAGGTACCACACAGGGAACACATACAGGCCACAAACTTATGAGCACTGGGGTCCTGGCTAGCAGGATCCCAGTGACACATATCAAACACACTGACAACATAGGGTTTTCACTATGAGCACTGGGCCCTGGCTAGCAGGATCCCAGTGAGACAGTAAAACACCCTGACATATACTCACAAACAGGCCAAAAGTGGGGGTAACAAGGCTAGAAAGAGGCTACCTTTCTACACACCTGGCCCCACTGGCTCTGCTGGTGCCTCCTGGCGATGTGGATTCTGGGGCCTAGTGTCCCACTGTAGGAAAGTACCATCTTGCCTGGCATGTTACCCCCATTTTTCACTGTATATATGTTGTTTTAGTTGTATGTGTCACTGGGACCCTGGTAACCCAGGGCCCCAGTGCTCATAAGTGTGCCTGAATGTGTTACCTGTGTAGTGACTAACTGTCTCACTGAGGCTCTGCTAATCAGAACCTCAGTGGTTATGCTCTCTCATTTCTTTCTAAATTGTCACTAACAGGCTAGTGACCAATTTTACCAATTTACATTGGCTTACTGGAACACCCTTATAATTCCCTAGTATATGGTACTGAGGTACCCAGGGTATTGGGGTTCCAGGAGATCCCTATGGGCTGCAGCATTTCTTTTGCCACCCATAGGGAGCTCTGACAATTCTTACACAGGCCTGCCACTGCAGCCTGAGTGAAATAACGTCCACGTTATTTCACAGCCATTTTACACTGCACTTAAGTAACTTATAAGTCACCTATATGTCTAACCTTTACCTGGTAAAGGTTAGGTGCAAAGTTACTTAGTGTGAGGGCACCCTGGCACTAGCCAAGGTGCCCCCACATTGTTCAGAGCCAATTCACTGAACTTTGTGAGTGCGGGGACACCATTACACGCGTGCACTACATATAGGTCACTACCTATATGTAGCTTCACCATGGTAACTCCGAATATGGCCATGTAACATGTCTATGATCATGGAATTGCCCCCTCTATGCCATCCTGGCATTGTTGGTACAATTCCATGATCCCAGTGGTCTGTAGCACAGACCCTGGTACTGCCAGACTGCCCTTCCTGGGGTTTCACTGCAGCTGCTGCTGCTGCCAACCCCTCAGACAGGCAGCTGCACTCCTGGGGTCCAGCCAGGCCTGGCCCAGGATGGCAGAACAAAGAACTTCCTCTGAGAGAGGGTGTGACACCCTCTCCCTTTGGAAAATGGTGTGAAGGCAGGGGAGGAGTAGCCTCCCCCAGCCTCTGGAAATGCTTTGTTGGGCACAGATATGCCCAATTCTGCATAAGCCAGTCTACACCGGTTCAGGGACCCCTTAGCCCCTGCTCTGGCGCGAAACTGGACAAAGGAAAGGGGAGTGACCACTCCCCTGACCTGCACCTCCCCTGGGAGGTGTCCAGAGCTCCTCCAGTGTGCTCCAGACCTCTGCCATCTTGGAAACAGAGGTGCTGCTGGCACACTGGACTGCTCTGAGTGGCCAGTGCCACCAGGTGACGTCAGAGACTCCTGCTGATAGGCTCCTTCAGGTGTTAGTAGCCTTTCCTCTCTCCTAGGTAGCCAAACCCTCTTTTCTGGCTATTTAGGGTCTCTGTCTCTGGGGAAACTTTAGATAACGAATGCATGAGCTCAGCCGAGTTCCTCTGCATCTCTCTCTTCACCTTCTGATAAGGAATCGACCGCTGACCGCGCTGGAAGCCTGCAAACCTGCAACATAGTAGCAAAGACGACTACTGCAACTCTGTAACGCTGATCCTGCCGCCTTCTCGACTGTTTTCCTGCTTGTGCATGCGGTGGGGGTAGTCTGCCTCCTCTCTGCACCAGAAGCTCCGAAGAAATCTCCTGTGGGTCGACGGAATCTTCCCCCTGCAACCGCAGGCACCAAAAAGCTGCATTACCGGTCCCTTGGGTCTCCTCTCAGCACGACGAGCGAGGTCCCTCGAATCCAGCGACGCTGTCCAAGTGACCCCCACAGTCCAGTGACTCTTCAGCCCAAGTTTGGTGGAGGTAAGTCCTTGCCTCACCTCGCTGGGCTGCATTGCTGGGAACCGCGACTTTGCAGCTACTCCGGCCCCTGTGCACTTCCGGCGGAAATCCTTCGTGCACAGCCAAGCCTGGGTCCACGGCACTCTAACCTGCATTGCACGACTTTCTAAGTTGGTCTCCGGCGACGTGGGACTCCTTTGTGCAACTTCGGCGAGCACCGTTTCACGCATCCTCGTAGTGCCTGTTTCTGGCACTTCTCCGGGTGCTACCTGCTTCAGTGAGGGCTCTTTGTCTTGCTCGACGTCCCCTCTCTCTGCAGGTCCAATTTGCGACCTCCTGGTCCCTCCTGGGCCCCAGCAGCGTCCAAAAACGCCAAACGCACGATTTGCGTGTAGCAAGGCTTGTTGGCGTCCTTCCGGCGGGAAAACACTTCTGCACGACTCTCCAGGGCGAGAGGGATCCGTCCACCAAAGGGGAAGTCTCTAGCCCTTTTCGTTCCTGCAGAAACCTCAGCTTCTTCTGTCCAGTCGAAGCTTCTTTGCACCCGCAGCTGGCATTTCCTGGGCATCTGCCCATCTCCGACTTGCTTGTGACTTTTGGACTTGGTCCCCTTGTTCCACAGGTACCCTAGATTGGAAATCCACAGTTGTTGCAATGCTGGTTTGTGTCTTTCCTGCATTATTCCTCTAACACGACTCTTTTGTCCTTAGGGGAACTTTAGTGCACTTTGCACTCACTTTTCAGGGTCTTGGGGAGGGTTATTTTTCTAACTCTCACTATTTTCTAATAGTCCCAGCGACCCTCTACAAGGTCACATAGGTTTGGGGTCCATTCGTGGTTCGCATTCCACTTTTGGAGTATATGGTTTGTGTTGCCCCTATCCCTATGTTTCCCCATTGCATCCTATTGTAACTATACATTGTTTGCACGGTTTTCTAAGACTATACTGCATATTTTTGCTATTGTGTATATATATCTTGTGTATATTTCCTATCCTCTCACTGAGGGTACACTCTAAAATACTTTGGCATATTGTCATAAAAATAAAGTACCTTTATTTTTAGTATAACTGTGTATTGTGTTTTCTTATGATATTGTGCATATGACACTAGGTGGTACTGTAGTAGCTTCACACGTCTCCTAGTTCAGCCTAAGCTGCTCTGCTAAGCTACCATTATCTATCAGCCTAAGCTGCTAGACACCCTATACACTAATAAGGGATAACTGGGCCTGGTGCAAGGTGCAAGTACCCCTTGGTACTCACTACAAGCCAGTCCAGCCTCCTACATTGGTTGTGCAGTGGTGGGATAAGTGCTTGAGACTACTTACCACTCTTGTCATTGTACTTTTCATAAGAGAAAAATATACAAAACAAGGTCAGTGTATATACACATAGCCAAAAAGTTTTGCATTTCCTCTTTTCACTCTTTTCAAAGTGCTGAAAAGTACTTCTAAACTTTCAAAAAGTTCTTAAAAGTTTAAAACGTTTTTTTCTGTCTTTCCAAAAAGTTCTGAAAACTTTTTTCTCTTTTTCTATCACTTCAACTCTCTCTAAAAAATGTCTGGCACAGGAAAAAATGTTGAACTGTCCAAACTTGCATATGATCACCTTAGCTGGAAAGGAGCAAGGAGTCTCTGCATAGAGAGAGGTTTGAGTGTAGGGAAGAATCCTTCTTTAGAACTGTTAATTAATATGCTTAGAGTACAGGATAAGGCCATAAGTGCCCAATCTGTAGAAAAAGTAGCTAATGGTTCTCAATCTGATCCAGGGACTCCCCCAGGAAAAGGTTCAGGAAAGAAACTTCTCAGCCTGCCCATTACTAGACAGTCTAGCATAGTTGGTACAGAGGTTGAATCACACCATACTAATGGTGTGCTCTCACATTATACTGGTAGCCAAGCTGTTAGGGTGCCCTCTGTAAGGGACAGGTCTCCTTCTGTTCATTCCCATCATACCTCTGTATCTAGAAATGTCCCTCCCACCCACCCTGATGACAGATTGTTAGAAAGGGAGCTCAATAGATTGAGAGTGGAACAAACCAGACTGAAGCTCAAGAAGCAACAGCTGGATTTGGATAGACAGTCTTTAGAAGTAGAGAGGGAAAGACAGAAGTTGGGTTTAGAAACCCATGGTGGCAGCAGCAGTATTCCCCATAGTCATCCTGCAAAAGAGCATGATTCCAGGAATCTGCACAAGATAGTTCCCCCTTATAAGGAGGGGGATGACATTAACAAGTGGTTTGCTGCACTTGAGAGGGCCTGTGCTGTACAGGATGTCCCTCAAAAGCAGTGGGCTGCTATCCTATGGCTATCATTTACTGGAAAAGGTAGGGATAGGCTCCTTACTGTAAAAGAAAATGATGCTAATAATTTCCAAGTTCTTAAGAATGCACTCCTGGATGGTTATGGCTTAACCACTGAACAGTACAGGATAAAGTTCAGAGAGACCAAAAAGGAGTCTTCACAAGACTGGGTTGATTTTATTGACCAGGCAGTGAAGGCCTTGGAGGGGTGGTTACATGGCAGTAAAGTTACTGATTATGACAGCCTGTATAACTTGATCCTGAGAGAGCATATTCTTAATAATTGTGTGTCTCATTTATTGCACCAGTACTTGGTGGACTCTGATCTGACCTCTCCCCAAGAATTGGGAAAGAAGGCAGACAAATGGGTCAGAACAAGAGTGAACAGAAAAGTTCATACAGGGGGTGACAAAGATGGCAACAAAAAGAAGGATGGTAAGTCTTCTGACAAGGGTGGGGACAAATCTAAAAATGAGTCTTCATCAGGCCCACAAAAACACTCTGGTGGGGGTGGTGGGTCCAAATCCTCCTTTAATCAGAACAAGGAAAAGAAACCATGGTGCTATATATGTAAAATAAAAGGCCATTGGACAACAGATCCCAGTTGTCCAAAGAAAGGCACCACAGCTCCTACCACTACAACCCCTACTGCTACACCTAGTGTCCCTACTAATAGCAGTGGTGGTGGGAGCAAACCTACTAATAGCCAATCCAAGGGAGTAGCTGGGCTCACTTTTGGTAATTTAGTTGGGGTTGGTCTGATTAGGGAGACCACAGAGGCTACTTTAGTCTCTGAAGGGGCTATTGACTTAGCCACTTTGGTTGCTTGCCCCCATAACTTGGAGAAGTACAAGCAACTAACCCTAATAAATGGTGTTGAGGTCCAGGCCTACAGGGACACAGGTGCTAGTGTCACAATGGTGATTGAGAAACTGGTGCACCCTGAACAACACATACTTGGACACCAGTACCAAGTAACCGATGCTCACAACATAACACAAAGCCACCCCATGGCTGTTGTAAATCTCAACTGGGGGGGGGTAACTGGTCCAAAGAAAGTTGTGGTAGCTTCAGATTTACCTGTAGACTGTCTATTAGGGAATGATTTGGAGACATCAGCTTGGTCAGATGTGGAGTTGGAGGCCCATGCAGCAATGCTGGGCATCCCAGGGCATATTTTTGCTTTGACAAGGGCTCAGGCCAAAAAGCAAAAAGGACAGGGAAGCTTGGATCCTGGAACAATGGACCAAGTGCTCCCTAAAGCTAGGGCTAGTAGAAGCAAACCACTTCCTACTATCCCTCCCTCTACAGTGGATTCTAATTCTGAGGAAGAAGAATTCCCTCCCTGTGCAGAACCTACACCAGAGGAGCTGGAAGCAGACACTGCTGAGCTTTTGGGTGAAGGGGGGCCTGCCAGAGAGGAGCTGAGTGTGGCACAGCAAACCTGTCCCACATTAGAGGGTCTCAGACAGCAAGCTGTCAAACAAGCTAATGGGGATGTCAGTGACTCTCACAGAGTTTACTGGGAGGACAACCTCTTGTACACTGAGCATAGGGATCCTAAACCTGGAGCTGCCAGGAGATTAGTGATTCCTCAGGAGTACAGAAAGTTCCTCCTAACACTGGCACATGACATTCCCCTAGCTGGGCACCTGGGTCAAATGAAAACTTGGGACAGATTGGTACCATTGTTTCATTGGCCTAGGATGTCTGAGGACACAAAGGAATTTTGTAAGTCCTGTGAAACCTGTCAAGCCAGTGGCAAGACAGGTGGCACCCCAAAGGCACCCCTTATTCCACTGCCTGTGGTTGGGGTTCCCTTTGAAAGGGTAGGGGTTGACATAGTTGGCCCCCTTGACCCTCCTACTGCTTCAGGCAATAGGTTTATCTTGGTGGTAGTGGACCATGCCACAAGATATCCTGAAGCAATTCCTTTAAGGACCACTACAGCTCCTGCAGTGGCAAAAGCCCTCCTGGGAATATTTTCCAGGGTGGGCTTCCCAAAGGAAGTAGTATCAGACAGAGGAAGCAATTTCATGTCTGCATACTTAAAGGCCATGTGGAAGGAGTGTGGTGTAACTTACAAGTTCACAACACCCTATCATCCACAAACAAATGGACTGGTGGAGAGATTTAATAAAACTCTCAAAGGCATGATTATGGGACTCCCTGAAAAACTCCGCAGGAGATGGGATATCCTTCTACCATGCCTCCTTTTTGCCTACAGGGAGGTACCCCAGAAAGGAGTGGGCTTCAGCCCCTTTGAACTTCTTTTTGGACACCCTGTTAGGGGTCCACTCACACTTGTAAAGGAGGGTTGGGAACAACCTTTAAAAGCTCCTAAGCAGGATATTGTGGATTATGTACTTGGCCTCAGATCAAGGATGGCTGAGTACATGAAAAAGGCCAGTAAAAACCTTCAGGCCAGCCAAGAGCTCCAGAAGCAATGGCATGATCAGAAGGCTGTTTTGGTTCAGTACCAACCAGGGCAGAAAGTGTGGGTCTTGGAGCCTGTGGCCCCAAGAGCACTCCAAGATAAATGGAGTGGACCCCACACAATTGTTGAAAAGAAGGGTGAAGTCACCTACTTGGTTGACTTAGGCACTGCCAGGAGTCCCCTTAGGGTGCTCCATGTCAACCGCCTGAAACCCTACTATGACAGGGCTGATCTCACCCTGCTCATGGCAACAGATGAGGGACAGGAAGAAGACAGTGATCCTCTACCTGATCTCTTCTCTTCCACAGAACAAGATGCTCTTGTGGAAGGTGTAGTTTTGGCTGATTGTCTTACTGCTGAGCAGAAAGATAATTGCATAAATCTCCTAGGACAATTTTCAGAACTCTTCTCCATTGTGCCAGGCACCACTTCTTGGTGTGAGCACACTATAGATACTGGAGACAGTTTACCTGTCAAAAGTAAGATCTATAGGCAGCCTGACCATGTCAGGGACTGCATAAAGCAAGAAGTTCAGAAAATGTTGGAACTAGGAGTGGTTGAGCACTCTGACAGTCCATGGGCTTCTCCTGTGGTACTGGTACCAAAACCCAATTCTAAAGATGGAAAGAAGGAAATGAGGTTTTGTGTAGACTATAGAGGTCTCAACTTGGTAACCAAAACTGATGCTCACCCTATACCCAGGGCAGATGAGCTTATAGATACACTGGCATCTGCCAAGTATCTAAGCACTTTTGATTTGACTGCAGGGTATTGGCAGATCAAATTGTCAGAAGATGCTAAACCTAAGACTGCATTTTCCACCATTGGAGGACATTACCAGTTTACTGTAATGCCTTTTGGTTTGAAAAATGCACCTGCCACTTTTCAGAGGTTGGTGAACACAGTCCTGCAAGGGCTGGAAGCTTTCAGTGCAGCATATTTGGATGATATAGCTGTCTTTAGCTCCAGCTGGGATGATCACCTGGTCCACCTTTGGAAAGTTTTGGAGGCTCTGCAAAAGGCAGGCCTCACTATCAAGGCTTCAAAGTGCCAGATAGGGCAGGGTAAGGTGGTTTATCTGGGACACCTTGTTGGTGGGGAACAGATTGCACCACTTCAGGGGAAAATCCAAACTATTATTGATTGGGTTCCCCCTACCACTCAGACTCAGGTGAGAGCCTTCCTAGGCCTCACTGGGTATTACAGGAGGTTCATTAAGAACTATGGCTCCATTGCAGCCCCTCTTAATGACCTCACATCCAAGAAAATGCCTAAAAAGGTATTATGGACAGCAAACTGTCAGAAAGCTTTTGAGGAGCTGAAGCAGGCCATGTGCTCTGCACCTGTCCTGAAAAGCCCTTGTTACTCTAAAAAATTCTATGTCCAAACTGATGCATCTGAATTAGGAGTAGGGGCAGTCCTATCACAACTTAATTCTGAGGGCCAGGATCAACCTGTTGCTTTTATTAGTAGAAGGTTGACCCCTAGAGAAAAGCGTTGGTCTGCCATTGAGAGGGAGGCCTTTGCTGTGGTCTGGGCTCTGAAGAAGTTGAGGCCATACCTGTTTGGCACTCACTTCATTGTTCAGACAGACCACAAACCTCTACTTTGGCTAAAACAAATGAAAGGTGAAAATCCTAAATTGTTGAGGTGGTCCATATCCCTACAGGGAATGGACTATACAGTGGAACATAGACCTGGGAGTAGCCACTCCAATGCAGATGGACTCTCCAGATATTTCCACTTAGACAATGAAGACTCATCAGGTAATGGCTAGTCTTATTGTCCTTCGTTTGGGGGCGGGTTGTGTAGGAAAGTACCATCTTGCCTGGCATGTTACCCCCATTTTTCACTGTACAGGGAGTGCAGAATTATTAGGCAAGTTGTATTTTTGAGGATTAATTTTATTATTGAACAACAACCATGTTCTCAATGAACCCAAAAAACTCATTAATATCAAAGCTGAATATTTTTGGAAGTAGTTTTTGGTTTGTTTTTAGTTTTAGCTATGTTAGGGGGATATCTGTGTGTGCAGGTGACTATTACTGTGCATAATTATTAGGCAACTTAACAAAAAAAAATATATACCCATTTCAATTATTTATTATTACCAGTGAAACCAATATAATATCTCAACATTCACAAATATACATTTCTGACATTCAAAAACAAAACAAAAACAAATCAGTGACCAATATAGCCACCTTTCTTTGCAAGGACACTCAAAAGCCTGCCATCCATGGATTCTGTCAGTGTTTTGATCTGTTCACCATCAACATTGCGTGCAGCAGCAACCACAGCCTCCCAGACACTGTTCAGAGAGGTGTACTGTTTTCCCTCCTTGTAAATCTCACATTTGATGATGGACCACAGGTTCTCAATGGGGTTCAGATCAGGTGAACAAGGAGGCCATGTCATTAGATTTCCTTCTTTTATACCCTTTCTTGCCAGCCACGCTGTGGAGTACTTGGACGCGTGTGATGGAGCATTGTCCTGCATGAAAATCATGTTTTTCTTGAAGGATGCAGACTTCTTCCTGTACCACTGCTTGAAGAAGGTGTCTTCCAGGAACTGGCAGTAGGACTGGGAGTTGAGCTTGACTCCATCCTCAACCCGAAAAGGCCCCCCAAGCTCATCTTTGATGATACCAGCCCAAACCAGTACTCCACCTCCACCTTGCTGGCGTCTGAGTCGGACTGGAGCTCTCTGCCCTTTACCAATCCAGCCACGGGCCCATCCATCTGGCCCATCAAGACTCACTCTCATTTCATCAGTCCATAAAACCTTAGAAAAATCAGTCTTGAGATATTTCTTGGCCCAGTCTTGACGTTTCAGCTTGTGTGTCTTGTTCAGTGGTGGTCGTCTTTCAGCCTTTCTTACCTTGGCCATGTCTCTGAGTATTGCACACCTTGTGCTTTTGGGCACTCCAGTGATGTTGCAGCTCTGAAATCTGGCCAAACTGGTGGCAAGTGGCATCGTGGCAGCTGCACGCTTGACTTTTCTCAGTTCATGTGCAGTTATTTTGCGCCTTGGTTTTTCCACACGCTTCTTGCGACCCTGTTGACTATTTTGAATGAAACGCTTGATTGTTCGATGATCACGCTTCAGAAGCTTTGCAATTTTAAGAGTGCTGCATCCCTCTGCAAGATATCTCACTATTTTTGACTTTTTTGAGCCTGTCAAGTCCTTCTTTTGACCCATTTTGCCAAAGGAAAGGAAGTTGCCTAATAATTATGCACACCTGATATAGGGTGTTGATGTCATTAGACCACACCCCTTCTCATTACAGAGATGCACATCACCTAATATGCTTAATTGGTAGTAGGCTTTCGAGCCTATACAGCTTGGAGTAAGACAACATGCATAAAGAGGATGATGTGGTCAAAATACTCATTTGCCTAATAATTCTGCACTCCCTGTATATATGTTGTTTTAGTTGTATGTGTCACTGGGACCCTGGTAACCCAGGGCCCCAGTGCTCATAAGTGTGCCTGAATGTGTTACCTGTGTAGTGACTAACTGTCTCACTGAGGCTCTGCTAATCAGAACCTCAGTGGTTATGCTCTCTCATTTCTTTCTAAATTGTCACTAACAGGCTAGTGACCAATTTTACCAATTTACATTGGCTTACTGGAACACCCTTATAATTCCCTAGTATATGGTACTGAGGTACCCAGGGTATTGGGGTTCCAGGAGATCCCTATGGGCTGCAGCATTTCTTTTGCCACCCATAGGGAGCTCTGACAATTCTTACACAGGCCTGCCACTGCAGCCTGAGTGAAATAACGTCTACGTTATTTCACAGCCATTTTACACTGCACTTAAGTAACTTATAAGTCACCTATATGTCTAACCTTTACCTGGTAAAGGTTAGGTGCAAAGTTACTTAGTGTGAGGGCACCCTGGCACTAGCCAAGGTGCCCCCACATTGTTCAGAGCCAATTCACTGAACTTTGTGAGTGCGGGGACACCATTACACGCGTGCACTACATATAGGTCACTACCTATATGTAGCTTCACCATGGTAACTCCGAATATGGCCATGTAACATGTCTATGATCATGGAATTGCCCCCTCTATGCCATCCTGGCATTGTTGGTACAATTCCATGATCCCAGTGGTCTGTAGCACAGACCCTGGTACTGCCAGACTGCCCTTCCTGGGGTTTCACTGCAGCTGCTGCTGCTGCCAACCCCTCAGACAGGCAGCTGCCCTCCTGGGGTCCAGCCAGGCCTGGCCCAGGATGGCAGAACAAAGAACTTCCTCAGAGAGAGGGTGTGACACCCTCTCCCTTTGGAAAATGGTGTGAAGGCAGGGGAGGAGTAGCCTCCCCCAGCCTCTGGAAATGCTTTGTTGGCCACAGATGTGCCCAATTCTGCATAAGCCAGTCTACACCGGTTCAGGGACCCCTTAGCCCCTGCTCTGGCGCGAAACTGGACAAAGGAAAGGGGAGTGACCACTCCCCTGACCTGCACCTCCCCTGGGAGGTGTCCAGAGCTCCTCCAGTGTGCTCCAGACCTCTGCCATCTTGGAAACAGAGGTGCTGCTGGCACACTGGACTGCTCTGAGTGGCCAGTGCCACCAGGTGACGTCAGAGACTCCTGCTGATAGGCTCCTTCAGGTGTTAGTAGCCTTTCCTCTCTCCTAGGTAGCCAAACCCTCTTTTCTGGCTATTTAGGGTCTCTGTCTCTGGGGAAACTTTAGATAACGAATGCATGAGCTCAGCCGAGTTCCTCTGCATCTCTCTCTTCACCTTCTGATAAGGAATCGACCGCTGACCGCGCTGGAAGCCTGCAAACCTGCAACATAGTAGCAAAGACGACTACTGCAACTCTGTAACGCTGATCCTGCCGCCTTCTCGACTGTTTTCCTGCTTGTGCATGCGGTGGGGGTAGTCTGCCTCCTCTCTGCACCAGAAGCTCCGAAGAAATCTCCTGTGGGTCGACGGAATCTTCCCCCTGCAACCGCAGGCACCAAAAAGCTGCATTACCGGTCCCTTGGGTCTCCTCTCAGCACGACGAGCGAGGTCCCTCGAATCCAGCGACGCTGTCCAAGTGACCCCCACAGTCCAGTGACTCTTCAGCCCAAGTTTGGTGGAGGTAAGTCCTTGCCTCACCTCGCTGGGCTGCATTGCTGGGAACCGCGACTTTGCAGCTACTCCGGCCCCTGTGCACTTCCGGCGGAAATCCTTCGTGCACAGCCAAGCCTGGGTCCACGGCACTCTAACCTGCATTGCACGACTTTCTAAGTTGGTCTCCGGCGACGTGGGACTCCTTTGTGCAACTTCGGCGAGCACCGTTTCACGCATCCTCGTAGTGCCTGTTTCTGGCACTTCTCCGGGTGCTACCTGCTTCAGTGAGGGCTCTTTGTCTTGCTCGACGTCCCCTCTCTCTGCAGGTCCAATTTGCGACCTCCTGGTCCCTCCTGGGCCCCAGCAGCGTCCAAAAACGCCAAACGCACGATTTGCGTGTAGCAAGGCTTGTTGGCGTCCTTCCGGCGGGAAAACACTTCTGCACGACTCTCCAGGGCGAGAGGGATCCGTCCACCAAAGGGGAAGTCTCTAGCCCTTTTCGTTCCTGCAGAAACCTCAGCTTCTTCTGTCCAGTCGAAGCTTCTTTGCACCCGCAGCTGGCATTTCCTGGGCATCTGCCCATCTCCGACTTGCTTGTGACTTTTGGACTTGGTCCCCTTGTTCCACAGGTACCCTAGATTGGAAATCCACAGTTGTTGCAATGCTGGTTTGTGTCTTTCCTGCATTATTCCTCTAACACGACTCTTTTGTCCTTAGGGGAACTTTAGTGCACTTTGCACTCACTTTTCAGGGTCTTGGGGAGGGTTATTTTTCTAACTCTCACTATTTTCTAATAGTCCCAGCGACCCTCTACAAGGTCACATAGGTTTGGGGTCCATTCGTGGTTCGCATTCCACTTTTGGAGTATATGGTTTGTGTTGCCCCTATCCCTATGTTTCCCCATTGCATCCTATTGTAACTATACATTGTTTGCACGGTTTTCTAAGACTATACTGCATATTTTTGCTATTGTGTATATATATCTTGTGTATATTTCCTATCCTCTCACTGAGGGTACACTCTAAAATACTTTGGCATATTGTCATAAAAATAAAGTACCTTTATTTTTAGTATAACTGTGTATTGTGTTTTCTTATGATATTGTGCATATGACACTAGGTGGTACTGTAGTAGCTTCACACGTCTCCTAGTTCAGCCTAAGCTGCTCTGCTAAGCTACCATTATCTATCAGCCTAAGCTGCTAGACACCCTATACACTAATAAGGGATAACTGGGCCTGGTGCAAGGTGCAAGTACCCCTTGGTACTCACTACAAGCCAGTCCAGCCTCCTACATTGGTTGTGCAGTGGTGGGATAAGTGCTTGAGACTACTTACCACTCTTGTCATTGTACTTTTCATAAGAGAAAAATATACAAAACAAGGTCAGTGTATATACACATAGCCAAAAAGTTTTGCATTTCCTCTTTTCACTCTTTTCAAAGTGCTGAAAAGTACTTCTAAACTTTCAAAAAGTTCTTAAAAGTTTAAAACTTTTTTTTCTGTCTTTCCAAAAAGTTCTGAAAACTTTTTTCTCTTTTTCTATCACTTCAACTCTCTCTAAAAAATGTCTGGCACAGGAAAAAATGTTGAACTGTCCAAACTTGCATATGATCACCTTAGCTGGAAAGGAGCAAGGAGTCTCTGCATAGAGAGAGGTTTGAGTGTAGGGAAGAATCCTTCTTTAGAACTGTTAATTAATATGCTTAGAGTACAGGATAAGGCCATAAGTGCCCAATCTGTAGAAAAAGTAGCTAATGGTTCTCAATCTGATCCAGGGACTCCCCCAGGAAAAGGTTCAGGAAAGAAACTTCTCAGCCTGCCCATTACTAGACAGTCTAGCATAGTTGGTACAGAGGTTGAATCACACCATACTAATGGTGTGCTCTCACATTATACTGGTAGCCAAGCTGTTAGGGTGCCCTCTGTAAGGGACAGGTCTCCTTCTGTTCATTCCCATCATACCTCTGTATCTAGAAATGTCCCTCCCACCCACCCTGATGACAGATTGTTAGAAAGGGAGCTCAATAGATTGAGAGTGGAACAAACCAGACTGAAGCTCAAGAAGCAACAGCTGGATTTGGATAGACAGTCTTTAGAAGTAGAGAGGGAAAGACAGAAGTTGGGTTTAGAAACCCATGGTGGCAGCAGCAGTATTCCCCATAGTCATCCTGCAAAAGAGCATGATTCCAGGAATCTGCACAAGATAGTTCCCCCTTATAAGGAGGGGGATGACATTAACAAGTGGTTTGCTGCACTTGAGAGGGCCTGTGCTGTACAGGATGTCCCTCAAAAGCAGTGGGCTGCTATCCTATGGCTATCATTTACTGGAAAAGGTAGGGATAGGCTCCTTACTGTAAAAGAAAATGATGCTAATAATTTCCAAGTTCTTAAGAATGCACTCCTGGATGGTTATGGCTTAACCACTGAACAGTACAGGATAAAGTTCAGAGAGACCAAAAAGGAGTCTTCACAAGACTGGGTTGATTTTATTGACCAGGCAGTGAAGGCCTTGGAGGGGTGGTTACATGGCAGTAAAGTTACTGATTATGACAGCCTGTATAACTTGATCCTGAGAGAGCATATTCTTAATAATTGTGTGTCTCATTTATTGCACCAGTACTTGGTGGACTCTGATCTGACCTCTCCCCAAGAATTGGGAAAGAAGGCAGACAAATGGGTCAGAACAAGAGTGAACAGAAAAGTTCATACAGGGGGTGACAAAGATGGCAACAAAAAGAAGGATGGTAAGTCTTCTGACAAGGGTGGGGACAAATCTAAAAATGAGTCTTCATCAGGCCCACAAAAACACTCTGGTGGGGGTGGTGGGTCCAAATCCTCCTTTAATCAGAACAAGGAAAAGAAACCATGGTGCTATTTATGTAAAATAAAAGGCCATTGGACAACAGATCCCAGTTGTCCAAAGAAAGGCACCACAGCTCCTACCACTACAACCCCTACTGCTACACCTAGTGTCCCTACTAATAGCAGTGGTGGTGGGAGCAAACCTACTAATAGCCAATCCAAGGGAGTAGCTGGGCTCACTTTTGGTAATTTAGTTGGGGTTGGTCTGATTAGGGAGACCACAGAGGCTACTTTAGTCTCTGAAGGGGCCACTTTGGTTGCTTGCCCCCATAACTTGGAGAAGTACAAGCAACTAACCCTAATAAATGGTGTTGAGGTCCAGGCCTACAGGGACACAGGTGCCAGTGTCACAATGGTGATTGAGAAACTGGTGCACCCTGAACAACACATACTTGGACACCAGTACCAAGTAACCGATGCTCACAACATAACACAAAGCCACCCCATGGCTGTTGTAAATCTCAACTGGGGGGGGGTAACTGGTCCAAAGAAAGTTGTGGTAGCTTCAGATTTACCTGTAGACTGTCTATTAGGGAATGATTTGGAGACATCAGCTTGGTCAGATGTGGAGTTGGAGGCCCATGCAGCAATGCTGGGCATCCCAGGGCATATTTTTGCTTTGACAAGGGCTCAGGCCAAAAAGCAAAAAGGACAGGGAAGCTTGGATCCTGGAACAATGGACCAAGTGCTCCCTAAAGCTAGGGCTAGTAGAAGCAAACCACTTCCTACTATCCCTCCCTCTACAGTGGATTCTAATTCTGAGGAAGAAGAATTCCCTCCCTGTGCAGAACCTACACCAGAGGAGCTGGAAGCAGACACTGCTGAGCTTTTGGGTGAAGGGGGGCCTGCCAGAGAGGAGCTGAGTGTGGCACAGCAAACCTGTCCCACATTAGAGGGTCTCAGACAGCAAGCTGTCAAACAAGCTAATGGGGATGTCAGTGACTCTCACAGAGTTTACTGGGAGGACAACCTCTTGTACACTGAGCATAGGGATCCTAAACCTGGAGCTGCCAGGAGATTAGTGATTCCTCAGGAGTACAGAAAGTTCCTCCTAACACTGGCACATGACATTCCCCTAGCTGGGCACCTGGGTCAAATGAAAACTTGGGACAGATTGGTACCATTGTTTCATTGGCCTAGGATGTCTGAGGACACAAAGGAATTTTGTAAGTCCTGTGAAACCTGTCAAGCCAGTGGCAAGACAGGTGGCACCCCAAAGGCACCCCTTATTCCACTGCCTGTGGTTGGGGTTCCCTTTGAAAGGGTAGGGGTTGACATAGTTGGCCCCCTTGACCCTCCTACTGCTTCAGGCAATAGGTTTATCTTGGTGGTAGTGGACCATGCCACAAGATATCCTGAAGCAATTCCTTTAAGGACCACTACAGCTCCTGCAGTGGCAAAAGCCCTCCTGGGAATATTTTCCAGGGTGGGCTTCCCAAAGGAAGTAGTATCAGACAGAGGAAGCAATTTCATGTCTGCATACTTAAAGGCCATGTGGAAGGAGTGTGGTGTAACTTACAAGTTCACAACACCCTATCATCCACAAACAAATGGACTGGTGGAGAGATTTAATAAAACTCTCAAAGACATGATTATGGGACTCCCTGAAAAACTCCGCAGGAGATGGGATATCCTTCTACCATGCCTCCTTTTTGCCTACAGGGAGGTACCCCAGAAAGGAGTGGGCTTCAGCCCCTTTGAACTTCTTTTTGGACACCCTGTTAGGGGTCCACTCACACTTGTAAAGGAGGGTTGGGAACAACCTTTAAAAGCTCCTAAGCAGGATATTGTGGATTATGTACTTGGCCTCAGATCAAGGATGGCTGAGTACATGAAAAAGGCCAGTAAAAACCTTCAGGCCAGCCAAGAGCTCCAGAAGCAATGGCATGATCAAAAGGCTGTTTTGGTTCAGTACCAACCAGGGCAGAAAGTGTGGGTCTTGGAGCCTGTGGCCCCAAGAGCACTCCAAGATAAATGGAGTGGACCCCACACAATTGTTGAAAAGAAGGGTGAAGTCACCTACTTGGTTGACTTAGGCACTGCCAGGAGTCCCCTTAGGGTGCTCCATGTCAACCGCCTGAAACCCTACTATGACAGGGCTGATCTCACCCTGCTCATGGCAACAGATGAGGGACAGGAAGAAGACAGTGATCCTCTACCTGATCTCTTCTCTTCCACAGAACAAGATGCTCTTGTGGAAGGTGTAGTTTTGGCTGATTGTCTTACTGCTGAGCAGAAAGATAATTGCATAAATCTCCTAGGACAATTTTCAGAACTCTTCTCCATTGTGCCAGGCACCACTTCTTGGTGTGAGCACACTATAGATACTGGAGACAGTTTACCTGTCAAAAGTAAGATCTATAGGCAGCCTGACCATGTCAGGGACTGCATAAAGCAAGAAGTTCAGAAAATGTTGGAACTAGGAGTGGTTGAGCACTCTGACAGTCCATGGGCTTCTCCTGTGGTACTGGTACCAAAACCCAATTCTAAAGATGGAAAGAAGGAAATGAGGTTTTGTGTAGACTATAGAGGTCTCAACTTGGTAACCAAAACTGATGCTCACCCTATACCCAGGGCAGATGAGCTTATAGATACACTGGCATCTGCCAAGTATCTAAGCACTTTTGATTTGACTGCAGGGTATTGGCAGATCAAATTGTCAGAAGATGCTAAACCTAAGACTGCATTTTCCACCATTGGAGGACATTACCAGTTTACTGTAATGCCTTTTGGTTTGAAAAATGCACCTGCCACTTTTCAGAGGTTGGTGAACACAGTCCTGCAAGGGCTGGAAGCTTTCAGTGCAGCATATTTGGATGATATAGCTGTCTTTAGCTCCAGCTGGGATGATCACCTGGTCCACCTTTGGAAAGTTTTGGAGGCTCTGCAAAAGGCAGGCCTCACTATCAAGGCTTCAAAGTGCCAGATAGGGCAGGGTAAGGTGGTTTATCTGGGACACCTTGTTGGTGGGGAACAGATTGCACCACTTCAGGGGAAAATCCAAACTATTATTGATTGGGTTCCCCCTACCACTCAGACTCAGGTGAGAGCCTTCCTAGGCCTCACTGGGTATTACAGGAGGTTCATTAAGAACTATGGCTCCATTGCAGCCCCTCTTAATGACCTCACATCCAAGAAAATGCCTAAAAAGGTATTATGGACAGCAAACTGTCAGAAAGCTTTTGAGGAGCTGAAGCAGGCCATGTGCTCTGCACCTGTCCTGAAAAGCCCTTGTTACTCTAAAAAATTCTATGTCCAAACTGATGCATCTGAATTAGGAGTAGGGGCAGTCCTATCACAACTTAATTCTGAGGGCCAGGATCAACCTGTTGCTTTTATTAGTAGAAGGTTGACCCCTAGAGAAAAGCGTTGGTCTGCCATTGAGAGGGAGGCCTTTGCTGTGGTCTGGGCTCTGAAGAAGTTGAGGCCATACCTGTTTGGCACTCACTTCATTGTTCAGACAGACCACAAACCTCTACTTTGGCTAAAACAAATGAAAGGTGAAAATCCTAAATTGTTGAGGTGGTCCATATCCCTACAGGGAATGGACTATACAGTGGAACATAGACCTGGGAGTAGCCACTCCAATGCAGATGGACTCTCCAGATATTTCCACTTAGACAATGAAGACTCATCAGGTAATGGCTAGTCTTATTGTCCTTCGTTTGGGGGCGGGTTGTGTAGGAAAGTACCATCTTGCCTGGCATGTTACCCCCATTTTTCACTGTACAGGGAGTGCAGAATTATTAGGCAAGTTGTATTTTTGAGGATTAATTTTATTATTGAACAACAACCATGTTCTCAATGAACCCAAAAAACTCATTAATATCAAAGCTGAATATTTTGGGAAGTAGTTTTTGGTTTGTTTTTAGTTTTAGCTATGTTAGGGGGATATCTGTGTGTGCAGGTGACTATTACTGTGCATAATTATTAGGCAACTTAACAAAAAAAAATATATACCCATTTCAATTATTTATTATTACCAGTGAAACCAATATAATATCTCAACATTCACAAATATACATTTCTGACATTCAAAAACAAAACAAAAACAAATCAGTGACCAATATAGCCACCTTTCTTTGCAAGGACACTCAAAAGCCTGCCATCCATGGATTCTGTCAGTGTTTTGATCTGTTCACCATCAACATTGCGTGCAGCAGCAACCACAGCCTCCCAGACACTGTTCAGAGAGGTGTACTGTTTTCCCTCCTTGTAAATCTCACATTTGATGATGGACCACAGGTTCTCAATGGGGTTCAGATCAGGTGAACAAGGAGGCCATGTCATTAGATTTCCTTCTTTTATACCCTTTCTTGCCAGCCACGCTGTGGAGTACTTGGACGCGTGTGATGGAGCATTGTCCTGCATGAAAATCATGTTTTTCTTGAAGGATGCAGACTTCTTCCTGTACCACTGCTTGAAGAAGGTGTCTTCCAGGAACTGGCAGTAGGACTGGGAGTTGAGCTTGACTCCATCCTCAACCCGAAAAGGCCCCCCAAGCTCATCTTTGATGATACCAGCCCAAACCAGTACTCCACCTCCACCTTGCTGGCGTCTGAGTCGGACTGGAGCTCTCTGCCCTTTACCAATCCAGCCACGGGCCCATCCATCTGGCCCATCAAGACTCACTCTCATTTCATCAGTCCATAAAACCTTAGAAAAATCAGTCTTGAGATATTTCTTGGCCCAGTCTTGACGTTTCAGCTTGTGTGTCTTGTTCAGTGGTGGTCGTCTTTCAGCCTTTCTTACCTTGGCCATGTCTCTGAGTATTGCACACCTTGTGCTTTTGGGCACTCCAGTGATGTTGCAGCTCTGAAATCTGGCCAAACTGGTGGCAAGTGGCATCGTGGCAGCTGCACGCTTGACTTTTCTCAGTTCATGTGCAGTTATTTTGCGCCTTGGTTTTTCCACACGCTTCTTGCGACCCTGTTGACTATTTTGAATGAAACGCTTGATTGTTCGATGATCACGCTTCAGAAGCTTTGCAATTTTAAGAGTGCTGCATCCCTCTGCAAGATATCTCACTATTTTTGACTTTTTTGAGCCTGTCAAGTCCTTCTTTTGACCCATTTTGCCAAAGGAAAGGAAGTTGCCTAATAATTATGCACACCTGATATAGGGTGTTGATGTCATTAGACCACACCCCTTCTCATTACAGAGATGCACATCACCTAATATGCTTAATTGGTAGTAGGCTTTCGAGCCTATACAGCTTGGAGTAAGACAACATGCATAAAGAGGATGATGTGGTCAAAATACTCATTTGCCTAATAATTCTGCACTCCCTGTATATATGTTGTTTTAGTTGTATGTGTCACTGGGACCCTGGTAACCCAGGGCCCCAGTGCTCATAAGTGTGCCTGAATGTGTTACCTGTGTAGTGACTAACTGTCTCACTGAGGCTCTGCTAATCAGAACCTCAGTGGTTATGCTCTCTCATTTCTTTCTAAATTATCACTAACAGGCTAGTGACCAATTTTACCAATTTACATTGGCTTACTGGAACACCCTTATAATTCCCTAGTATATGGTACTGAGGTACCCAGGGTATTGGGGTTCCAGGAGATCCCTATGGGCTGCAGCATTTCTTTTGCCACCCATAGGGAGCTCTGACAATTCTTACACAGGCCTGCCACTGCAGCCTGAGTGAAATAACGTCTACGTTATTTCACAGCCATTTTACACTGCACTTAAGTAACTTATAAGTCACCTATATGTCTAACCTTTACCTGGTAAAGGTTAGGTGCAAAGTTACTTAGTGTGAGGGCACCCTGGCACTAGCCAAGGTGCCCCCACATTGTTCAGAGCCAATTCACTGAACTTTGTGAGTGCGGGGACACCATTACACGCGTGCACTACATATAGGTCACTACCTATATGTAGCTTCACCATGGTAACTCCGAATATGGCCATGTAACATGTCTATGATCATGGAATTGCCCCCTCTATGCCATCCTGGCATTGTTGGTACAATTCCATGATCCCAGTGGTCTGTAGCACAGACCCTGGTACTGCCAGACTGCCCTTCCTGGGGTTTCACTGCAGCTGCTGCTGCTGCCAACCCCTCAGACAGGCAGCTGCCCTCCTGGGGTCCAGCCAGGCCTGGCCCAGGATGGCAGAACAAAGAACTTCCTCAGAGAGAGGGTGTGACACCCTCTCCCTTTGGAAAATGGTGTGAAGGCAGGGGAGGAGTAGCCTCCCCCAGCCTCTGGAAATGCTTTGTTGGCCACAGATGTGCCCAATTCTGCATAAGCCAGTCTACACCGGTTCAGGGACCCCTTAGCCCCTGCTCTGGCGCGAAACTGGACAAAGGAAAGGGGAGTGACCACTCCCCTGACCTGCACCTCCCCTGGGAGGTGTCCAGAGCTCCTCCAGTGTGCTCCAGACCTCTGCCATCTTGGAAACAGAGGTGCTGCTGGCACACTGGACTGCTCTGAGTGGCCAGTGCCACCAGGTGACGTCAGAGACTCCTGCTGATAGGCTCCTTCAGGTGTTAGTAGCCTTTCCTCTCTCCTAGGTAGCCAAACCCTCTTTTCTGGCTATTTAGGGTCTCTGTCTCTGGGGAAACTTTAGATAACGAATGCATGAGCTCAGCCGAGTTCCTCTGCATCTCTCTCTTCACCTTCTGATAAGGAATCGACCGCTGACCGCGCTGGAAGCCTGCAAACCTGCAACATAGTAGCAAAGACGACTACTGCAACTCTGTAACGCTGATCCTGCCGCCTTCTCGACTGTTTTCCTGCTTGTGCATGCGGTGGGGGTAGTCTGCCTCCTCTCTGCACCAGAAGCTCCGAAGAAATCTCCTGTGGGTCGACGGAATCTTCCCCCTGCAACCGCAGGCACCAAAAAGCTGCATTACCGGTCCCTTGGGTCTCCTCTCAGCACGACGAGCGAGGTCCCTCGAATCCAGCGACGCTGTCCAAGTGACCCCCACAGTCCAGTGACTCTTCAGCCCAAGTTTGGTGGAGGTAAGTCCTTGCCTCACCTCGCTGGGCTGCATTGCTGGGAACCGCGACTTTGCAGCTACTCCGGCCCCTGTGCACTTCCGGCGGAAATCCTTCGTGCACAGCCAAGCCTGGGTCCACGGCACTCTAACCTGCATTGCACGACTTTCTAAGTTGGTCTCCGGCGACGTGGGACTCCTTTGTGCAACTTCGGCGAGCACCGTTTCACGCATCCTCGTAGTGCCTGTTTCTGGCACTTCTCCGGGTGCTACCTGCTTCAGTGAGGGCTCTTTGTCTTGCTCGACGTCCCCTCTCTCTGCAGGTCCAATTTGCGACCTCCTGGTCCCTCCTGGGCCCCAGCAGCGTCCAAAAACGCCAAACGCACGATTTGCGTGTAGCAAGGCTTGTTGGCGTCCTTCCGGCGGGAAAACACTTCTGCACGACTCTCCAGGGCGAGAGGGATCCGTCCACCAAAGGGGAAGTCTCTAGCCCTTTTCGTTCCTGCAGAAACCTCAGCTTCTTCTGTCCAGTCGAAGCTTCTTTGCACCTGCAGCTGGCATTTCCTGGGCATCTGCCCATCTCCGACTTGCTTGTGACTTTTGGACTTGGTCCCCTTGTTCCACAGGTACCCTAGATTGGAAATCCACAGTTGTTGCATTGCTGGTTTGTGTCTTTCCTGCATTATTCCTCTAACACGACTCTTTTGTCCTTAGGGGAACTTTAGTGCACTTTGCACTCACTTTTCAGGGTCTTGGGGAGGGTTATTTTTCTAACTCTCACTATTTTCTAATAGTCCCAGCGACCCTCTACAAGGTCACATAGGTTTGGGGTCCATTCGTGGTTCGCATTCCACTTTTGGAGTATATGGTTTGTGTTGCCCCTATCCCTATGTTTCCCCATTGCATCCTATTGTAACTATACATTGTTTGCACTGTTTTCTAAGACTATACTGCATATTTTTGCTATTGTGTATATATATCTTGTGTATATTTCCTATCCTCTCACTGAGGGTACACTCTAAGATACTTTGGCATATTGTCATAAAAATAAAGTACCTTTATTTTTAGTATAACTGTGTATTGTGTTTTCTTATGATATTGTGCATATGACACTAGGTGGTACTGTAGTAGCTTCACACGTCTCCTAGTTCAGCCTAAGCTGCTCTGCTAAGCTACCATTATCTATCAGCCTAAGCTGCTAGACACCCTATACACTAATAAGGGATAACTGGGCCTGGTGCAAGGTGCAAGTACCCCTTGGTACTCACTACAAGCCAGTCCAGCCTCAGGAAACAGTCGAGAAAGCCGGCAGGATGAGGTGCTACAATGTTGCTGGTAGTTGTCTTGTTACTTTGTTGTGGTTTTGCAGGCGTCCTGGAGCAGTCAGCTGTCGATCCTTGGCAGAAGTCGAAGAGAGAAGTGCAGAGGAACTCTGGTGAGCTCTTGCATTCGTTATCTGGTGAGAAACCCACAGGAGAGACCCTAAATAGACCTCAGAGGAGGATTGGCTACCTAACCAGGTAAGAGCCTATCAGGAGGGGTCTCTGACGTCACCTGCTGGCACTGGCCACTCAGAGGTCTCCATTGTGCCCTCACACCTCTCCATTCAAGATGGCAGAGGTCCGGGACACACTGGAGGAGCTCTGGGCACCACCACTGGGGTGGTGATGGACAGGGGAGTGCTCACTCCTCTTTCCTTTGTCCAGTTTCGTGCCAGAGCAGGGGCTGGGGGCTCCCTGAACCGGTATAGACTGACTTATGCAAGGAGGGCACCATCTGTGCCCTTCAAAGCATTTCCAGAGGCTGGGGGAGGCTACTCCTCCCCAGCCCTTAACACCTATTTCCAAAGGGATAGGATGTAACACCCTCTCTCAGAGGAAATCCTTTGTTCTGCCTTCCTGGGACTGGACTGGGCTACCCAGACCCCAGGAGAGCAGAAACCTGTCTGAGGGTTGGCAGCAGCGGTAG
This sequence comes from Pleurodeles waltl, assembly GCF_031143425.1. Taxonomy (NCBI): domain Eukaryota; kingdom Metazoa; phylum Chordata; class Amphibia; order Caudata; family Salamandridae; genus Pleurodeles; species Pleurodeles waltl. Next base: position 1,014,238,831 of record NC_090443.1, read on the forward strand.
CTGCAGAGAAAACCCCAGAGAGCTAGTTTGGCAGTACCCGGGGTCCATGCTGGAGACCCTGGGATGCATGGAATTGTCCCCCCAATACCAGAATGGTATTGGGGGCACAATTCCATGATCCTAGACATGTTACATGGCCATGTTCAGAGTTACCATTGTGAAACTACACATAGGTATTGACCTATATGTAGTTCACACATGTGTAATGGTGTCCCCACACTCACAAAGTCCAGGGAAATTGCCCTGAACCATGTGGGGCCACCTTGGCTAGTGCCAGGGTGCCCTCACACATAGTAACTTTGCGCCTAACCTTCACAAAGTGAGGGTTAGGCATATAGGTGACTTATAAGTTACTTAAGTGCAGTGTAAACTGGCTGTAAAATAACATAGACATTATTTCACTCAGGCTGCAGTGGCAGTCCTGTGTAAGAATTGTCTGAGCTCCTGGGTGGCAAAAGAAATGCTGCAGCCCATAGGGATCGCCTGGAACCCCAATACCCTGGGTACCTAGGTACCATATACTAGGGAATTATAAGGGTGTTCCAGTGTGCCAATCAGAATTGGTAAAATTAGTCACTAGCCTGCAGCGACAATTTTAAAAGCAGAGAGAGCATAAACACTGAGGTTCTGGTTAGCAGTGCCTCAGTGATACTGTTAGGTACCACACAGGGAACACATACAGGCCACAAACTTATGAGCACTGGGGTCCTGGCTAGCAGGATCCCAGTGACACATATCAAACACACTGACAACATAGGGTTTTCACTATGAGCACTGGGCCCTGGCTAGCAGGATCCCAGTGAGACAGTAAAACACCATGACATATACTCACAAACAGGCCAAAAGTGGGGGTAACAAGGCTAGAAAGAGGCTACCTTTCTACACACCTGGCCCCACTGGCTCTGCTGGTGCCTCCTGGCGATGTGGATTCTGGGGCCTGGTGTCCCACACACTGCACACAGCGTCCCACGCAGTGGGAGAGATGAAAGCGCTTTATAGTGCCTGCTGGACCTGCCTCACTGGCTATGCTGGTGCCTCCTGGCACTGTGGATTCTGGAGCTTGGAGTCCCACGCACTGCACACAGCATTTGTGTTTTACATTTCTGTTTATATGCACCCCTACCAAAAGCATTTTTAGAATCTGTGCCCCCATAACAGTTCTGCAATGTTTTTGACCTGCCTCAAAGTTGTCTGTTGATATTGTATTTGGCAGTGTTTCTACATGTTTCATCCACGGCATATTGGATAGTTGCAGTCAAGATATGAGTAGTCTAATATTTTGTTTAGTGATTTCATATATTGGATTACAGACAAATAGATTCTTCTTTGAGTCTCTGTGGAGCAATTTGTACATGGATTGACGCGGTGACAGGCATTCCTGTTTATTTCTTTTTGTGGGGTGCGCAGTTATCCGCTGCATTTTTGTCAATGGCATTGCTCCGGCCAAGAAATGAGGTGCAAGGCTTAACAACAGAGGTACACTGAGCTACTTGGCTTGGTGTTCTTGCTGTCTTCTTATATAAGCACCACCTCCCAACTCCTCAAGATCACCTCAGTCAACCAAATACCATGAATAGTTTACGGGCAGGCTCGCTTGGTGAAATGAATTGATCAGGGGAGGGAGGAGAAGGACTATGCAATGGAGGTGGTTGTGATCCAGTTGCCTTTTAACATGACGGCATCTGCATTGCATGACAGAGAAGCAGTGGAGCAAGCAGCAGCACCCAGAACCAATCCTAGCATTTTTGGGTCTCGGGATGAATGGAATGGGCAAAGTCTCTCTAATTTGCATATGATGTGACATCATAGGAAATGACACAACAAAAAGTGACAAATAATTGGCCATTAATTATCTGGAATCATTGAAGCGACTTTACAAGAAACAACCTTCCCGGTGCATATATCAATAAAATGATGAAAATGTAAATGCTAACCAAAAAAAAATGAACACATACGTTCTAAAGCTGTAGTAAATGAAAATGCATTATGTTTGTCACACTGGCTAGAAAAGTTCTGGCCCAGGTCTCTCCAAAACTTATATTTTTTAGGTCGAGCGTCCAAGCGCTCTGACCTGTTGTAATCTATCTGAGGGCTTTTAACCACGCCCACCGCACGCCCATCACTATCACTCGTTCGTGGGCTGGCCTTTCAAAAATCCTTTGTTATTATTGGTAAATGCCTTATGTTTGTCCCTCATTGGGGTAGTGTTGTTACTGCATTGACCATCTACTTTGTTACATGGATAATTGCACGATTGCTGATAATTTGACTGCGAGCTAATTTCTTTTTCTTTTTGTGTCTCTCTTTTGGGCTCACGCTCATGGTAGCTGTGGTCGTTTGAATCAGCTTGCTTATGTCAACTGTTTTACTTTTCATTTTCAAGTTTATGTGGCAAGAAAAGTCCAGTTAGGAATTTACAGCGCTAATTACTCTACCTCTAGCAAAGCCGGGACCCATTGCATTGCAAATGCTTGTTTTTAAATTGTCTGTGCTATTACAGATGGGGACTGAAATCTACAATCATCTTGGAACCGATTGTCAGAAGTGTTGGTGCTTTTTATTTAACAAGCAGACTGTGTTTTTCGTATTTTCTGTCAATGGGCACTTATAGGCCAATTTCTAAAGCTCTGTCTGCCACTTGTTGAGCCCTGTAGTTCTTTACAGTAAATTGATAATGCCAGATCGAGTTTTTGAATGTGCTCGGATGCTTATTTATAATTCCCCATGATGCCTCCTGAATGTTCTGTTATGTCCAGATGGGATGAAGGATAATATCCAAAAGTGTTTGGCTAGATTTGGTTGCTCAGCGCCCTCATTGCATGGATGCTTCAGTCTTCTAAACCCTGCCCTTGATAGGAGTTGCTCCAGTACTCTGAATGTTTTGGTTCAGAAATCCTTTTCATCTGTGTGAAGAGGGAACAGCCCACTACTGTCCATATTGTACATTTTGCATTTCATCGTAAACATTCGGGCATCTCTCTCATCTGTCCTTTTCTCCCCGTCCGTCTTTCACCGAGGCAAGTGCTCCCACTCGCCTGGGTGAAGAGATATTCTCATCAGCATCCTCCCTGCCAATCCTTCATCTCCTCTGAGACTGCCACTTGAGTCTTGGTTATGTAAGGCTTTTGGCCTGATGTACCCATCTCCTGCCCCCTTCTCCCCCTCTGAGGGCCCTGCAGATATGGTTTCCTTCCCACCGACTGTTCAGTCTCTCTGATATGGTAAAGACATGTTTTGATCTTTTTTGTTACTCCCGCATATATTTATTTATTTATTTATTAGTTTAATAGACACACAACTACCCAAAGGTGTGTTAGCACTGAGCTGAAAGTAAGACATCAAGTGGATGGCAGATTATTGAAAGAGATGCATTATTAGAGATTTGCGAAATTTTAGAAGATTCGACTCGAAACTTAACTTGATAGGAGTTTGTTCCATGCATAAGCTGTAACCCCTGAAAAGGCTTGTCCCCCAAATCTTGCCTTACGGAACTTAGGCACAGCTACTAAATTGAGAGAGGCTGAACGTAGCAATTTGGGGGCAATATGCTTTTTGAACAAGTTGGCTATTTAGTTAGAACGATGTGCCAGGTAGAAGGCTTTGTGGCAGAGACAAAGTGGGCTGAATTAATAGCCCCTAGCACCTACTTACGTAAAAAAGTTTGACACTAGTCACCCTAACTACCGCCATGGTGCGCTGTGTCTTAGATACGGCGCACACATGGTGGCTTTAGGGGGCACTAAGGGGCGCAAGAAAAGTGGCACTGCACTGGGTGCAGCATCACGTTTCTTAAATCAGGGCCAAAGTGCTTTGAACCAACATCTTTTCTGTGTGGGGAGCCAATGAGGTTACCTATTTTGTATTGAAGTTTTGTAACATTTATGAAGGTCATGTATCAGTCTTGTGGCAGTGTTCTGGATTAGCAGCATTTTTTTAATTAGATGGGCTGGAAGACTAACATACAATGCATTACAATAATTCATCCTGCTAATCGTCCGTTCTTGAATCAGTAACTGCCTAGCTGTTTGTGGGATAAATGGCAGAATCTTTTTATAATTCCTTCATAATCAAGAAGCAGATGGTTGTAAATTTTTTCACACAAGGTTTAAATCACATTTTAGTATCAAATACAACTCCTAGATAACAACAACAATAGCTGCTGGGCTGGGACAAGGCCCTAATGATCGGGGCCACCACGAGGGATACCTAGGAGGGACTGCAAAACACCAACACTTAAATTTTAACAGAGTTCAGATGGAGCGAATTAGCTTTCATCCATTTAGCCACTTACACATGTACTCTAGCCCACTGGTACCCAGCCTGTGGTCCGGGCACCCCTGGAGGTCTGCAAAGCCTCCTCATGGGGTCCACGACTATTTTGAAAATTAAATGATATTAACAGATTAGGACCCCAGCTTTCAGTAATGACTCAGTAGGGGTGTTCCCGGATTCCAATAATGATTCAGTAGGGGTCCCGGGGTTCCAGTAATGATAAAGTGGGGGTCCACAGAACTCAAAAGGTAGGGAACCACTGCTCTAGACCCTTCCTTTCTTCCCCCTGTGAAGAGGGGCACAGTGTTTAGATATGGAGACTCGGCGGAGAGTGGCGAGTAATGTTATCAGCTCTCCGACTCTGGCAATTTGGGATGAATTGATACAGTATGACAACCTGCATCCCTCCCCAGCCAAAAATCCTGCCTGGCTGTAGTGAGAATAAGCAATGCTCTGCCTCTGGGTGTGAGTTCTTTTCCTGGACTAAAAAGTCCAGGTATGGGGTGAACCTCAACGGTTCAGGACCAGGTGTGCTTTGTGGTGCTTGTTGTCTAATCAGGCAGGAAGCCAGGTTAGGCCATATCTTTGCTAGCTAACCTAGGATCATCCGTAATTTAACACATTATCCTACTAATTGAACGTGCAACATAATTTTCTCTCAAGAAAACCGATACATTTTCGATCATTTGTTTGCAAACTCTTCCTTTGCATGCATTTATTCACTGTCTATTGAATATCTACAGTATGCGTGGTTGGAGAGTTTACCAGATGTCAGTGGAACAGAGCCACACAGCAAGTCGCAGTTTGTATTGAAACATAATGCTAAGGTATCCGGTCTAATAATGGCAAGTTATTGTAACTTGGACTCGTGTGCTGTTTCATTTGTTTAGACGACAGTTGTGCTGAAGTTCATAAAAAAAATGATAGTAAATAAAATAACTGCATACCTGGTGACATAGGGTATACATTTAATTAACGAAAGCTATCCCCAGGTGTCAGGATGGCCGAGTGGTTTAAGGCGCTGCATTCAGGTTGCAGTCTCCTCTGGAGGTGTGGGTTTGAATCCCACTTCTGACAATAAATATTTTTTTCTCTCTTAAGAAACAATGCCTAATGCGCATGATATGTTTTAACCTGATATAAACGTCTTCAGTGTGTGCTCTACGATTTACATTTCGTAGGCACTTTGAAATTTATATTCAAAGCAGGAACTCAAGTAAGTACACTTAATTTTGAGATGTTTTAAAAAACAAATCTAAAATACAATTTTTATTGTATTTTAACTAAGTATTTCAGAGTTTCGGGGTTGCAGTGGGGACGGTACGGGTATGTGCGTGTGTGTTGTTATCAACAAACAAAACAAAACTTTCTTTGTGTGCCAGGCTTGGAAAGCCCGCCATTTCTGTCCCGTTTACAGTCTTTTGCTGGCAGTTCTAATGTCCGCCACAAGGTGTCGCCGTCTCCAATGTTGGAAATTCCTCTGCAAGCGAGTAAAGTAAATAGGATGCTGTGCATGGTCATTGCAAATTTATTTTCCCAGACGAGCTTAGTGAAAATGCAGCGTTTTGTGCATTTCAGATGTTTTGTGCAAATAAAGTCACCCTCCAGTGCTTGGGGAGAAATGGAGTGACATAGAGGGCCTGTCAGGAGATGCTGTCCGAGGTGCTGATATTGGGCTCACACTCGGTGAGGCTGATCTGTAGCTGACTATTTGATGACCTGAAGATGAAGACTGACTCTGCTGATCCATCCTGGATAGGTAGCTATGAAATGTGACTGACGATTTTGTGCCTTTTCTTCTAGGTACCAACTGCGCTGTTATAGAGATTCACACTTAGGTAGATTTTTCCAAATTAATGTTTTCTCTAAATTGTTTTCGCATGAAGACCCACATGCTAATGCTAATCTTGGTTAGGCAGGCTGTTAGGGGTGACGCTGACGGTGACAAATGACTGACAAATCTATTTGCTGAATTACCTTATTAATGCTGATATTCATAGCTTATGGTGTTGCTTTGCTGCATATGTTTTCTTTAAGAGATGGTGTCTTTTAACTGATGAATTAATAAAGAGTTGATTTGAATAAAGTTTGAACTAACAGATGACTTAGACTTGTAAGCAATAGGGGATAAAACTTGTTAACCCTTTTCCTGAGTAGTGGTTAATTCTGATTAGTATGGTTTATATTGTGGTTTCATAAAGTGTTTATCTTGATTATTGCTATTGGTTATTGATTCAATGGTCACTGCATGACTAGGATACTCCATGCGATTCAAAAGGTTAATCGACCTATACGCGCCCCCTTGTAAGTTTACTTACTAAGGACCAGGCGCACTAGCAGTTTTTGGTAGCAGCTTGATGGTTAGTTTCCTTGGGGAACTAGTTATGTGGTGATTATTGGTTATGGTAGTTGTTTAAGTTAGGATTTGTTGTTCATATTTTATGAGGTTTTAATTTTCTTTTTCTGAAATGTCAATTGTAGCAAAGATGATGTCCCCCTTAAGCCCAGAAATGACTTTCCCGGACCCTGGATCCCATTAGTAAAGATGGGTATGTTCTCGGCATTTTTGTAATGGTGAGAAAGTGATAGGTTGTGCTTGCACAGGGTTAAGCAAATTGCAGGTGAATTGTGATGTATGTGAGGTACGTAGGGAGTCTGCGTACTCCAGTTGAGGTTAGTAGGAGTGTGTGTACTCCGTGGTATGAGAGTAGGGAAGTCGTCGAACTTCACACGTGTGTGGTGCTTTGTGCTAAAAAATTATCCACATGGTTGTTGGTGATGTCCGGACCCTGCGTGGTCTAAGACTCCGGAGTATATTGACAAGTGTAGGAGACACTTGGTTATATGTTGCCATTTGCCTGGTTTAGTAGGTTGGGTGGGCGTGGTCAACAAGTCGGTGTGTGAGTCAATCGAGTAAGAGAAGCTTCGACTGAGATATGGCGAGTCCTATGTGCACCAGGACAGACCCATTGATCATTTGAGAGTAAATATTGGCAGGTCGAATTTCACTTGCAAATGTGGGAGACTGAGAAAGAGGAATACCTACATGAGCCAAGAGAGCCATTAGTGAAAATCCGTAAGGTCTCTGAAGTGATTGTGTCCCTTCCTATAGTAAACCAGCAGGTTTGTTTTAGTTATTGGTTTTTATTAAGTGCTCGCAATAATTTGTATTAGTTGTGTGAATCGAGTTGAGGAGGACGAGCCGCAAGACTTTGTCAGTCGCAGTGTGTGAATGTGACGTCAGAGTGAGCCGCGCTGGGATAGGTTAGTTAGTGAGGAGAGCCGCAAGCAATTGGCAGCTGTGTGTAAGAGGCAATTGGTTGAGTAAGCGGGCGAAGGGAATCTTGGGAGTAAAAGTCATTTCATTATTGAATCGAAGTAAACAAAACAGGCGAAATGAAGTTTTTCAAGGTGTTTAAGAGTGCGATGAAGGGTGATTCTTACATTAAAGCGTCAATAGGGGAGCCGACCCCACCGGAAAATTCTCCGGCTTACATTGTGATGGAGGAGCGATGTGTAGCACCGTGTTTGTGGTTGAAGCAATGGTGTAAGTTAACTAAAAATCAAGGGTCTTTAGCGTTTCCAGAGCATGGAACGTTTAATTTGAGAATTTTGGACCAGTTGCGAATGTCATTATATGATATGAAGCCATACCAAGACCAGCACAGTTTGAGGCTTTAGCAGTTTGGGAGCTGGTGGCCAGACAGCAACAAGGGATGAGGTTCAAAAGGAGGATGAAACGAGCAGAGAAATCTTTAGCTGAAGCTAGATGGGATTGGGAGCAGAAGAAATGGAGAGCAGTGACATTACAGGATGTTAAATTGTTTCCTATAATTACAGAGGAAGATGAGGCATAGAAGGAAGATAGTGCTAAAGAGGATGAAAGTGCAGGAAGAAAGAAAAAGAGAAAGTCTTATGTTGATGATGAAGATTCTGATGTTGAGGATCTCATTACACAGCTATTAAGAGAACAACCTCCACCTTTAACAACCTATTCAGGGGGTCCAGGCACTGGTACCACTGCTGCTACAGCTGTTCCGGCACAAGTCCAGGGTACAGGCAGAAGGGGGACAAATACAAGGGGTAGTACAGAGTACACCTAATGCAGGAACTAATACTGTGGTTCAAGTGCAGATACATCCAACTACGGTACAGAGAATTTATCCAGATGTACCAATTCCTGAGACAGTCTCGAACATAATGGTGCTGAGGGAGCAAGTGCTTCCAAATCCAATGCTAGTTCAGACAGAACTGACACCAATATTATTGCCTTCAGCACAGGCGCAGGGTTTGCCGAAGTTTACACCAATGACAGGAACCCAGTCAGATATTACACCATTCATGACTCAGGCAATGGGGGTAACATTTCCGCAAGGTGCAAGTGTTAGGGCAGCTCCAAATGCAATATCACTACCAATTACTGTTGGTCCGTCGGCACCCGTATTTGCGCAGAAGAAATCAGGTGTGGGAGAACAGAATTAAATATCACAGAGTCTTGTGAGGAGGGGAGTGAGTGATCCTGTGCAGATGATGTAGTCTGCAGGACAGACTTTCAATGGATCTAGACCTTTAATGGATCTTAGTCCACTTGTAGCGCTTCCAGATGCAGTGAATGGCCCGAATGCGAGTCAAAATTTGAAACTTTTGACACTGCAAGCTTGAGGTGCAGTGATGCAACAGTTACCAGTGCCAAATGTGAGTAACATTTCATTACAGGGATTTCCAGCTCTGCAGTTGAGTTAATGGCTAAACTCTCCTCAAAACGCATCCAAGGGTGAAGATCAGATAAATCGTGTAAGGCTGAACATAGAAGCAACGGAGTTGGTTGAGGGAACAATGGGTGTAAACAGATTAGAATCTTACACCGAAGAAGAGCTGAGGTACTTATGCCCAAAGATTACAAGAGAAGTGAGTAAAATACATCAGAATTTGGCAGAATTAGCAGAAAAGCATGAAATTGAGATTGAGAAAACTAAGCATTTGAAACGCAGTTACAGATTAGATTTTGAGGCAAAGGATTTTGAGCACATGAGGTCAGCAGGAATGAAGGCACATTTGAGAGAATTACTGCAGAGTGCTCAGATTTGGGGAGCATTAGAGAAGTGGAAAGGTAGAGGGACAAAGAAAAAAGATAAACGAAAATGGGATTCGCAAGGAGAGTCTGACGATGCTCAGAGGGAAAAGAAATCAGTAAAGATCCTTCCAATGAGAGAGATTCCAGGAGGGCAGTTCGTTCATGTCCCATGGCATAGGAGTGATATATTGTCAATTACCTAAAATTGAGAGAGAAGCCGGTTGAGTGGTATCAGCAAACCGAGAGATTTGTGAAACTTTCTAAACGTCTGTGGGAAGACTTGAACACACTATTGGAAATAGTGGTACCAGCTGACGAGTGAACCAGAAAGGGACAGAGTAACAGGTGCACCTTCACCTGAGGTAATGAAAAATTATTATAAGGTGATCGAATTCCTGAAGACAAGAATCTCTCCTAAAAATATTGATTGGCAAAGGATTGACAGAACGTTTCAAGAGTCTAAAGAGTCAATACATACTTATTATGAAAGATTGTTAAAAGCATTCAAGGAGTACAGTGGCAAGGAAGCAATTGAGCCGAAAGACATGTTGCATTTTGTGTTCAGGTTTGTCGAAGGTTTGAGACCAGAAGTAAGACAGATGATTAAGAGTCATTTAATTTGTTGGCAGGCATAACCGATTGATAAGGTATTGCAATATGCAAAATATTGTAGTGAGGAGATTGAATTAAAGCAGAAAAAGTTGAAGGAGAAAGCAATGGTTATTCAAATAAAGGCAGCTCAAACAGGAGTGCAAGGAGCCATAGTACTGCCTATGCCGCCGCAACAGAGAGCTGTTATGTTTCAGCCTCAAATGAGAGGTAGAGGACGTGGAATTGACATGATGCGTGGTCTGGATTTAGGGACTATGGTTGTTCAGAATGGCATGCAGGGAATGAAAAAGATGTTGCTGTGTCATTTGTGTGGAAACGTGGGACACTGGAATCGGGAGTGTCCGTTGATGGCACAGGATGGTGTTGTTCAGCAAGGTAATGTCAGTACATTTCAAACTGTGAAGGTCCCAAGAATGAAGGGATTTATTCCTAATGTTCAGAATTGAGGACAGAATTTCTTACCGGTGCAGCAAATGCAGGTACCACGCGAACAATCAACACTATTGCAACCAGTCCAGCAGCAGGTCCCCATGGTACCTAGACAGCAAATGTAGATACCTTAAGCCCCAATGGAGCAGCAACAGGTGATGCTTACTCAGCAGGTCACAGGTCAGAGACAAGACAGTAGTAATAACACAGTGCATCAGTTTCCATTTTAAAGTGAGGATGAAATAAACGAAGAATGGATGAGTGACAGTTCGGATGAAGGAGCTTGTATGCTTGCTGCTTCTCTAGAAGTAGATCAGAGAGGACCTTTTGTGAAGGGAAAGGTGATGGGCTACAAGGTCTCCTTCTTAGAGGATACAGGAGCTACACTCTCTACAGTAAGAAGCATAGAAGTCCCAAATTTATCTCTTTCAGGCAGAACAGTTCAAGTTGTGGGAGTGGAGTACAGACAGTTGACAAAAACCAATCACAGAACCAGTGCAGGTTGAAATTGGAAATTACCAGGGAATGCATAGATTTGTGGTGTGCGATCAAGTCCCGTATCCCTACTGGGAAGAGGCTTACTGTGTAAGACAAAATGTTCCATTAATTCTTCGGACACTGGGATAGAAGTCCAGACAAATAGTGATGATGAGGAAGAACAGGCGACTGAAATGATGGTTAACTGAGAATATCCATTGATTGAATTTTTCCCAATGTTTACTGTGAAAGAATTGCATGCAGACTTGCATGGAACAGTGAAGGAAGAAGTCTGGGACTCAACAGGAAAAGAAGTAGGTCTGATTAAGGGGGTAAAGCCGATTAAAATCACTCTGAAGCCCAATGCAGTGTTCCCGCAGCTTCCACAGTACAACATGCCACAAGATGTCTTGATGAAAGTGGCACAAATAATTGGAGATTTCCTAAAACAAGGAGTTCTGAAGGAAGTGTTAAGCAGCCCATGTAATTCGCCGATAATGGGCTTGAAAAAGCCATGTGGTTAAGTGCGTGTTGTACAAGACTTGCGAAAAGTGAATGACATGGTGGTTACATGTTGTCCGGTAGTGCCCAATCCAGCAGTGATAATGTTGCAGAGTGGTTCACAGTGGTAGATCTGTCACAGGCTTTCTTTTCAGTGCCACTTCATAAGGATAGTCAGTTTCTTTTTAGTTTCAAATTCCTAGACAGACTCTACAGCTGGTGCAGGCTTCCACAAGGGTATATGGAGTCACCATCTCTGTTTAATCAGATCTTGAAAAAGAACCTGGAGTCATTAGAATTGCCATACCAATCGACTCTAGTGAAGGACATTGATGATTTGTTGATCGCATCCAGAACAAGGGACGAGTGTAAACATGACTCGATTGCCCTGTTGAATCATTTGGGAAAATTTGGACATAAGGTTTCACCTGTGAAATTTCAGTATTATCAGAAATCAGTAAAATACCTGGGACACCAGATCGAAAAGGGATTAAGGAGAATCTCTAGGGAGAGAATTACCATGATTCTGCAGAGAAGTCCACCGACTTCTCAGAGAGATGTCAGGATGTTTCTGGGAATGGTCGGGTACTGCAGACAGTGGATTTTGAATTTTGCTGAGATTGCTAAACCTTTGCAGCAATTGACAAATAAGGAAGTTACAGATCCCATTACCTGAGATGAAGATCAGATTAAAGCATTCACTGAATTGAGAGAGAGTTTGTGCAGAGCTCCAGCGGTGGGAATGCCTGATTACACAAAGCCTTTTCTATTGTTTTGTCATGAACGTGATGCTTGTTCTTTGTCTGTTTTGATGCGGGTCCATGGAGGTGCTTATCGACCAGTAGCTTATTTTTCAGCAGCAGCTTATCAGGTTGCCTGCGCGCAGTAGCTGCAATTGGTCAAAGTCTTTCCCAACGCGAGGGGGTAGTCATGGGGATACCCTTTGACGGTAATGGTACCAGGCTCTGTTGAGATTTTACAGACAAGGGCGAAAACGCAATACTTGACGGGTGCAAGACTGACAAGGTATGAGACGAGCATATCGGGTGCTCCAAATGTAACATTGAAAAGATGTACAGTGTTAAATCCAGCGACTTTGCTTCCAAGTATTGCTGCTGAAATTGAAAAAGATGAAGATATTGAGCATGATTGTCTTGAGGTGACTGAGCTGTGTACAAAACCAAGGCCTGATATTAGAGACACGCGTTTAGAAGAAAATGACCAAATTGTCTTTGTTGATGGTTCGTGTCTCAGAGATGGAGCAGGCACACTGAGAGCAGGATATGCTGTGTGCATGATTACAAGCATATTAGAAGCTTCATGGCTTCCAGGTGTTTACTCTGCACAAGTGGCAGAATTGGTAGCTCTTACTAGAGCATGCTATGTTTCTGCAAGATTAAGAGTCCCAATCTATACTGACAGTCAATATGGATTTGGAATGGTTCATGATTGTGGCCAGTTATGGTCGCAACAAGGGTTTATGGCCTCTACTGGAACACCAGTGAGAAATGGCGACCGAATAAAAGAGTTATTGTACGCAATACAGTTACCTGAAGAAATTGCTGTGGTAAAATGTAGTGCACACCAAAAGACATAGGATTACATTTCATTGGGAAATGGAAATGCAGATCAAGTCGCAAGGTTTTGCGCATTGAATTATATATTGTTTAAAGACAAGTGGGAACTAATGCCTGAAGAAGAAAATAATTGTGCAAGTTTTGCTTTAAAAGTAATTGATACACTGGAGGAAATAAAAAAATTACAGGAGAATACAGACAAGAAAGAAAAGAGGCTTTGGATGAAGTTAAAATGTGTCCAAAGACCTGATGAGATTTGGGTTTCTGAGGAGGGTCAGATGGTATTGCCAAATAGTTTGTTGAGTCAGATGGCCCGGTATTACCATGGCCAAGCACATATTGAACGATATGCCATGGTTAGACTGTTTAATGTTGATTGGTTCAATCCAAAGTTCAGAAAAGCAGCAGGGGCAGTATGTCATTGATGTGTAATCTGTCAGTAACTAAATGTGGGGAAAGGGACAGTGGTGAATTTGAGCCACATTGGAAGAGCAGGAGGACCATTCAGCAGAATGCAGTTGGATTTCATTGGGATGCCTGCATGTGGTGGATTGAAGTACGTGTTGGTGATTGTGTGTGTCTTTAGCCATTGAACTGAAGCATATCCCTCACAAAGGAATGACAGTCTCACAGTAGCAAAGCTGATGCTTAGAGTTAATACTACGGTTCAGATTTCTGATCTCTTTAGAATCAGATGGGGGAACTCACTTCAATAACGAAGTGATCAAACTCTTATGTGCAGCACTAAACATTGAGCAGAAGTTACATTGCAGTTACCGCCCTGAAGCATCAGGACTAGTGGAGCAAATGAATGGTACATTAAAATCAAGAATTGCCAAGATGTGTGCGGCGACTAACCTGAAATGGCCAGATGCTTTACCTTTGGTACTGATGTCAATGCAAAATATCCCTGACAGGAAGACAGGACAGTCACCCCATGAGAACCTTATAGGCAGAGCAATGAGATTGCCAGCAATTTCAGCCAATGCACTTGTGAATATTACAGATGATATGGTGTTGGAGTACTGCAAGGGTCTGGCTGATGTGGTTCGATCTTTCAGCAGGTGCAGGCTGTTAACCTGCCACCCATCCACGACCCAGGTCACAATCTGAGAGCTGGAGATTGGGTTGTCTATCAAAAAGCATGTTGGAAAGACTTGTTTAGAGCCACGTTGGAAGGGTCCATACCATGTGGTGCTGACAACTACGACAGCTGTGAAGTGTGCAGAACTTCCAAATTGGATACACGCAAGCCATACAAAGAGAGTGGTGAGTCCGCAAGAATATGAAGAAGTGTTGTTGAGAGCACCAACAGCAGCAAAACAGGTGGCTATGCCTGAGCCGGAGCAAGAACAGATTGAACCTGAGATTGATCCTGAGCTTGTGGAAGATGGATCAATTACCCCTGTAAGAGACGAAAGTGAAGAATTACAGGAGGGTGAACAAGGGTCTAACAACTCAACAGATACAGCAGGAGAACCGAGCACAGCAGGGGTTTTCCCAGAAGCAGACGGCGCTGAAAACAAGCAGAGCAAGTGCCAGATCAAGAGGGTGAAAGAGTTGAGATGGATCAAAGTCAAAGTAGTCCAACTCCTCCTGAACCCGTTGCAGGTCCATCAAGAGAAAACGCCATAGAAAGAGAAAAAGAGAAGAGTCCAATTCTAAGGCGAATATTGACTGAAGGAACGAGAGAAGGAGATAATTAGCCTGAGTCGCGAATTGGAAGAAAGAAGGAGTTGGTCATAAATGAACCAATAGAGAAAGAAGTGGATACTAGAAGAAGAGAAGAACTGAGTGAAGGAGAATCAAGTGGAGAACGAAGGTTGAAGAGAAAGAGAGTAGCAAGTCGAAGATACACAGGTCCTGAGTGGGCATATGCTGAAACAAGTGAATGGCAAAATGAGTTCATGTCCTTTTGCTTTGACATAGTAGTTCTGAATCAGTACTTTGATGCAACCTGAAAAAGATCAATAAACTGAGTTGTTGAGCTAATCTGAAGAAATTTGAAAATACACTGTTAAAATAAACCGGAAAAGACATTGATAACCTGATATGACATTTGAAAACCTGGATGTGACAAGCTGCTAACTGATTTTTGACAAAGGAGAAAAGGGTTCCTATGTGAGAAACTGAACTGTGAGAAAGAATAATTTTTCTTCAATTTTGATTTTTCCTTTTGCACTTTATCTAAAAGTTATTTCTACTTTCTGATTCTTTACAGATCATGGCTGAATTAAATAATCGCATTAGAAATATTGTAGGTATCTGAGTGTGGGAGTAGCAATTATGGGGGTCATTCTGACCTCGGCGGTAAAAGGCGCTTACCGCCGGCCAGAAGACCGCCATAACACCGCAGCGGCCGCGGTAAACCGCCACGGTCATTCTGACCCGCAACTGGCAAACCGCCAAAAACCCGACATCCACAAAAGTCCGCCACACCAAAGGTCAGCGAAAAAATGGCGATGACCAAACCTCCACCGTCACGCCAACAGAAATACGCCCATACCATTCCGACCCACAAATCCCTGCAGCGGTCTTTCAAACGCGGTATTCCATTGGCGGTACACACCGCCGCAGTCAAAATACACACACACATAGAAAACACAGCCACATTGGTCAGTTTGAAATACACACACCTGATCCACATACTAACACCACTCCCACACACCCAACACAATATAAAACACACACCCACATCCCCCACATGCCCCTACGACCCGGAATCATTGACGAAGGCTAGAGACAGAGCACAGAATAGACAATCCCACAACACAGAGGCACACAACACCATCACCCACACAGAATCCACGCACCAAACACTACACACCACCACACGCACCACACTCATCACCACAAACGCCACCCCACACCTCAACCACACCACCCCATGGCACCCCAAAAACACCCCAGGTTCAGTGACGCAGAACTCAGGGTCATGGTGGAGGAACTAGTCCGTGTAGAGCCCCAGCTCTTCGGGGCACAGGTGCAGCACACCACAATTGCCAGGAAGATGGAGCTATGGCAAAGGATAGTGGACAGGGTCAACGCGGTGGGACAGCATCCACGCAATAGGGAGGACATCAGGAAGAGATGGAACGACCTACGGGGGAAGGTGCGTTCCATGGTCTCAAGGCACAACATTGCGGTGCAGAAGACTGGCGGCGGATCCCCACCTACTCCCCCAGAATTTACCGCGTGGGAGGAGGAAGTCTTGCACATCCTGCATCCTGAGGGCCTCGCAGGAGTAGGCGGAGGAATGGACTCTGGTAAGGCAAATCTTCACTACTGCTTCCCACCCCCACCTCACCTGCATGCCAAATCATACCCCCACCCTCAACCCCTCCCCCATCACACCAACCCCTAGCAAAAGGCTCACCATCACAACCCACCCATCCCAACACCAAGCCCTGCATGCGACCACAAAGCATGGACACCCATCGCCAAAGCATACCCACTGCACACACACATCACCGCCACACTCACAAAAGCCCCCACAAGGAAATGCCTGCACATGGGTACACGGACACCCACCCAGCACACGAAATGCCACACACAGAAGCAATAACCATACCTTTCTACCCCTGCAGGACCCAAACGCCACCACACCGCCACGGAGGGTCCCGAGATGTCCATCCCACCCCCAGAAGAGGCCCCCAGCGATGACAGCAGCTCTGTCTCCCTGGAGCCAGACGACCAGCCCGGCCCATCGGGGACCTCTGGACAATCGGTTCCCCACAGACAGCCACAGGCTACACCAGACCCAACCCCCTCTGGGAACACCAGCACAGCTCCCACCCAGCAGGCCCATGCCTCTGTCTCCAGGACACGTCAATCAGCGGTGTGTCCACCACTACAGGGCACCCAGGTTGACCCACCACCCCAACAACAACAGGGACCTGGGGGCAGTGGTAGTGGGCACACCATCCAGGGGACAGAGGCCCAGGAACACAGGGGAACTGGGAGGGCTGCTGTGCGACAGGGGGGGGACAGGCTCGGGGAACCCACTCTCCAAGAGGCCCTCTCCACCATCATGGGAGCATACCACCGCTCCCAGGAGACGATGGCGACGGTACTGGCCCGGTTCCAGGAGATCCTTGAACTGCAGGAGGAACGGTACATGGGGTTCAGGGAGGAACTGAGGAACATCGGTTCCGCAATGGGGACCATCGTCCTGGCCCTTACCCAGATCGTCACCACATTGCAGGACCATGTGGCACCCCAAAGGGCCCCTGTCACTAGCCCAGGCCAGGAACAACATACCACCTCCGCCGGCGCTAGTGGACAGGAGGCCCCCACACAACGACGGGCCACCAGAACCCCACCTCCTGCAGAAGAAGAACCACCCCGCAAGCGGAACCTGAGATCTCACAAGAAGACAGAGTAGGATTGCAAGACCCCCGCCAGCCTAAGATACCCCCTGATGTCATCCCACTGTCCCACATTGTCACCCTGTCCAACTTTGAACTGCCCCTGCTCCATCCTTCCCCAGGCATATGGACAATGCACCTGTGCGACTGAGAACTGGACTCTGCCATGGACATTACTCCACCCCCACCCATCACCGTTTCCCAATCATGTACCTATATGTAGCACTTAAAATAAATCACTTATTCCACCAAAAAAAACAGGAGTCTGCTTGTATTTTCAACAAATGTATTACACATAACGGTGCAATAATGTCCAGTTACTTTGTGATGACAACATACCAATCTCAATAAGCTTTAGTCCATGGGCACACAAAGCTGATGTCAGGCAGTGGGTCATACAGCTCTGAAAAGGGAAGGGAAAGTCACAAATCAGTGAACAGGAACTGGGGGGAAACACAGACAGTGGAGACGCATGAGGCCCTCAGTAAATGTAAAATGGGGTGGCTGATCCTTACCTGGGTGCTACTGAAAGTATTGTCGTATGACTGTCTCCCTGTTGTCCGTGTCGTCCCCGTCGTCTTCCTCCTCTTCACTCTCCACAGGCTCCACAGCTGCTACAACACCACCATCTGGACCATCCTCCTGCAGAAAAGGCACCTGGCGTCGCAATGCAAGATTGTGAAGCATACAGCAGGCCACGATGATCTGGCACACCTTCTTTGGTGAGTACATGAGAGATCCCCCTGTCATATGCAGGCACCTAAACCTGGCCTTCAGGACCCCGAAGGTCCTTTCTATGATCCTCCTAGTTCGCCCATGGGCCTCATTGTACCGTTCCTCTGCCCTGGTCCGGGGATTCCTCACTGGGGTCAGTAGCCACGACAGGTTGGGGTAACCAGAGTCACCTATTAGCCACACACGGTGTCTCTGTAGCTGTTCCATCACATAAGGGATGCTGCTATTTCACATGACATACGCGTCATGCACTGACCCAGGGAACTTGGCATTTACATGGGAGATGTACTGGTCAGCCAAACAGACCACCTGGACATTCATCGAATGACAACTTTTTCTGTTTCGGTACACCTGCTCACTGTCTTTGGGGGGAACCAAAGCCACATGGGTCCCATCAATGGCACCAATGATGTTGGGGATATGTCCAAGGGCATAGAAATCACCCTTCACTGTAGCCAATTCGCCCACGTCAGGGAAAATAATGTAGCTCTGCATGTATTTCATCAGGGCAGACAACACTCTGGTCAAAACCTTAGAAAACATAGGCTGAGACATCCCAGATGATATGGCCACTGTTGTCTGAAAAGACCCACTTGCCAAAAAATGGAGTACTGACAGAACCTGCACCAGAGGTGGAATCCCTGTGGGTTGGCGGATGGGGGACATCAGGTCTGGCTCCAGCTGGGCACATAGTTGATGTATGGTTGCTCTGTCAAGCCGGTATGTAAGTATGATATGTCGTTCTTCCATTGTCGACAGGTCCACCAGCGGCCGGTACACGGGAGGATTCATCCTTCTTGCAAGTCCCAGCGGACGGTGCCTAGGAAGGACAACATGGAGCACAGAGTCAAGCAACCCACAGGTTCGTTCACACAGCTTGCACAGTACACGAATCGCTATGCATTGAATGGCTTGTCTGAGTGGCAATGCAAGGCCTAGGCCTGTGTGACGCAGTAGTAATCATGCCATGTGGGCCTTTGAAATGGCGGCTGCCTGACCTGTGAAGTGTGACAATGGGATGTGAGGTCAATGCGCTGGCGTGGCACACCGTGGCAGTAGGCGGGCGAAGACCGCGGCGCAAAGCAGCATTGGTTAACATTGAACCCTATGGCTCTCAGGAGCCAATGACGATGTGCGCCGGCGGTCGCGGTACGCACCGCCGCGGGACGCACCGCTGTGGGCGTGACCGCCATTTTCTATCTGCTTAATCACTCGAGACCTGATCATCCACAGGAGAGGACCTATACTGCAAGTGCTGCTGTGACCTCGGTCTGGGAGATACAATGGCTGCTGCGACTGGGGAAAGGGCCCCTGCCTTCAGTTCCGAAGAATTGGAGAAACTTGTTGATGGGGTCCTCCCCCAGTATGCGCTACTCTACGGTCCTCCAGACTAACAGGTTAGTACACAGGGTGCACGTTGAATGGGCTATGCCTGTGTTGAGTGGGGTGTATGTAAGATGGTGGGGAGGGGAGCGAATGAGGAGTGCAACGCACGAAAGATGAGAGCATGTGCCACATGGCAAGGTTGGGGAGGGGGGGGCCACTCACATTGACCAGGCAGAAAACTGATGCGATTTCTTTTACCACCCTGTACATGTCACATAGGTCAGCGCCCATCAAAAGATCGACATTTGGCGTGCCATCGCCCAGGACGTCCGGGCCCTGGGGGTCCACAACAGAGGGGGCACCCACTGCCGAAAGAGGTGGGAGGACATCCGCCGCGGGACCAGAAAGACCGCCGAGTCTCTGCTGGGGATGGCCTCCCAATGTAGGAGGGGTGCCAGCCGCCAATTGACCCCCCTGATGTCCCGGATCCTGGCGGTGGCCTACCCCGATTTGGATGGGCGCGTGAGGACATCACAGCAGACACAAGGGGGTGAGTATCAGCACATTCTGCTATCTTTGCGCGCAGTGAAGGTGTCTGGGTGGGGGAGGAGGGCTGTGGCTATCTCCAGGCCAGGGCGCATTCTGTAGGCTAGGCCCCTCCATTAGACACGGCCCTGTGCCCCCGCCCTCCACCTCTGTAGGGTGCCAAGTACAGCTATCCATGGTCCGGCCTCACCCATGTGTGCATTTGTCGTCCATAGACCCGTAGGACTAGTCTCAATAACTGAGTAGTGTACCCCCATTGCGCGGCCTAGTTCAGGGGGCTTCTGTGTCTGTCCTCTCCGACAACGGTGTTGCCAATGCATGCACTCAACCTGTCTTCATTTCTCCCCCCCCCCCCATTTTCTTTGTCTTCCTGTTCATGTGTGCATTAGCATCATCTGGCGGAGGAGAAGTGGCATTGGAGCACGAGGGAGCTGCATCTCACATGGCCTCGGAGGGCCATACGACAGACTCTGAGTACACCAGTGAGACGGAGGGCGAGTGGAGCTCCACAACGGGGACCCGTGGAGACGTCAGCGACACCAACACATCCTCGGAAGGGAGCTCCATAGCGGTGGCGGCAACATCCGTGCCCACCGCCACAACAGGTACAGCCGCCACCCAGCACACCAGCCCCGCCCTCCCAGCAGCCCCTCAGCCTTCGCTCCGTGCCCGCTCGCCCAGGAAGGCGGCATCTCCTTCGCCCCAGGCACCACAGGCCCTGCCCCAGTTACCCCTGCTGCCCTCAGTGAGGAGGTCATTGACCTCCTCAGGACACTCATTGTTGGGCAGTCTACCCTCTTGAATGCCATCCAGGGTGTAGAAAGGGAGGTGCATCGGAGCAATGCATACCTGGAGGGCATTCATTCGGGTCAGGCTGCCCATCAGCGATCGTTCAACGCTCTGGCCTCAGCACTGACGGCAGCCATTGTCCCTGTCTCCAGCCTCCCTCTTCTGACTCCCTCCACCCAGTCCCAGTCTCCTGTTCCTCTGCCTATCCCATCCACACCATCAGACCAGCCTGCACACACCTCTACACCCAAGGGCAGCTCATCCAGACATAAGCACCACAGATCACACAAGCATTCACACAAGCAACACCCAGACGCAGACATGCCAACAGTCACTACCACCTCTGTGTCCCCCACCTCCTCATCTCCCCCCTCCCTCCCTGTGACGTCTCCACTCACACCTGCATGCACACCACCATCAGCCAGTACTTCCATCACCAGCACACCCTCCATTACAGTCCGCACACGTGCAGTCACCACCCCCACTGCCATTTACACGTCCCCTGTGTCCTCTCCCAGTGTGTCTGTCACCCCCTCTTCCAAAGCACACAAACGCAGGCAGCCACCCACCCAACAGCCATCCACCTCACGACAGCCTCCGTCACAAGCACCTGCACCCAAAGACAGCACACTTGACTCTCCTACAACCACATCCTCTTCCTCCACTCCCAAACCCACTACACCTACCCGTCCCTGTCCTCCCAAAGTCCTTTTCCTTTCCAACCTTGAACTCGTTCCAATCACTGACCCACCCCCTCCATCTGGTAAGACCAAAAAAAGCACCTCAGCCACCACCAGCCCTGCATCTACTGTGACCGTAGTGCAGGGCTATTGGAGTCCACCAGATCCTAGGGCAGGAACATCGGCCTGCAGCAAGGGGACAGCCAGCCCCCCCCCCTGGGAAGAGGACAAGGAAGAAAAAGGCCCGGCGCGACAAGCCTGAGACGGCTGCCACCAAGGACAGTAGCCTTGCCCCGTCACCTGCCACATCATCCAAGGGAGGCAAGGGCCACAGAGCTCCAGCGAAGGAGGGCAAGGGCAGCAGGGCGGAAAAGTCAGGCAGCAGGCGAGCTGCCCAGGAGGTCCCCACCAGCCCCATCCCGGGTGTGACGGACGACACCCACGGGCCCAGGACTCCATCACAGGAGGGCGCCGCGACCGCAAGTTCGGATGGGGAATGAGCGGGAAGTGTTGCCCAGGTCTGGCTCCCTAGACACACAGGACAAGCACCGCTGAACAGGGCCCCGCCGGGCCAAGAACCGCTGAACAGGGCCCCGCCGGGAGGAGCACCGCTGAACGGGCCCCGCCGGGCCAAGAACCGCTGAACGGGCCCCGCCGGGCCAAGAACCGCTGAACAGGGCCCCGCCGAGAGGAGCACCGCTGAACGGGCCCCGCCGGGCCAAGAACCGCTGAACGGGCCCCGCTGGGCCAAGAACCGCTGAACAGGGCCCCACCGGGAGGAGCACCGCTGAACGGGCCCCGCCGGGCCAAGAACCGCTGAACGGGCCCTGCCGTCTCAAGCACCGCTCCGCTGGGCCCTTCATGTCAAGCACCGCTCCGCTGGGCCCCGCCGTCTCAAGCACCGCTCCGCTGGGCCCTTCCTGTCAAGCACCGCTCCGCTGGGCCCTTCCTGTCAAGCACCGCTCCGCTGGGCCCTTCATCTCAAGCACCGCTCCGCTGGGCCCTTCCTGTCAAGCACCGCTCCGCTGGTCCCTTCCTGTCAAGCACCGCTCCGCTGGGCCCCACCGTCTCAAGCACCGCTCCGCTGGGCCCTTCCTGTCAAGCACAGCTCCGCTGGGCCCTTCATCTCAAGCACCGCTCCGCTGGGCCCTTCCTGTCAAGCACCGCTCCGCTGGGCCCCGCCGTCTCAAGCTCCGCTGGGCCCTTCCTGTCAAGCACCGCTCCGCTGGGCTCTTCCTGTCAAGCACCGCTCTGCTGGGCCCTTCCTGTCAAGCACCGCTCCGCTGGGCCCCGCCGTCTCAAGCACCGCTCCGCTGGGCCCTTCCTGTCAAGCACCGCTCCGCTGGGCCCCGCCGTCTCAAGCACCGCTCCGCTGGGCCCTTCATCTCAAGCATCGCTCCGCTGGGCCCTTCCTGTCAAGCACCGCTCCGCTGGGCCCCGCCGTCTCAAGCACCGCTCCGCTGGGCCCTTCCTGTCAAGCACCGCTCCGCTGGGCTCTTCCTGTCAAGCACCGCTCCGCTGGGCCCTTCCTGTCAAGCACCGCTCCGCTGGGCCCCGCCGTCTCAAGCACCGCTCCGCTGGGCCCTTCCTGTCAAGCACCGCTCCGCTGGGCCCTTCCTGTCAAGCACCGCTCCGCTGGGCCCCGCCGTCTCAAGCACCGCTCCGCTGGGCCCTTCCTGTCAAGCACCGCTCCGCTGGGCCCTTCCTGTCAAGCACCGCTCCGCTGGGCCCTTCCTGTCAAGCACCGCTCCGCTGGGCCCTTCATCTCAAGCACCGCTCCGCTGGGCCCTTCCTGTCAAGCACCGCTCCGCTGGGCCCCGCCGTCTCAAGCACCGCTCCGCTGGGCCCTTCCTGTCAAGCACCGCTCCGCTGGGCCCTTCCTGTCAAGCACCGCTCCGCTGGGCCCCGCCGTCTCAAGCACCGCTCCGCTGGGCCCTTCCTGTCAACCACATCTCCGCTGGGCCCTTCCTGTCAAGCACCGCTCCGCTGGGCCCTTCCTGTCAAGCACCGCTCCGCTGGGCCCTTCATCTCAAGCACCGCTCCGCTGGGCCCTTCCTGTCAAGCACCGCTCCGCTGGGCCCTTCCTGTCAAGCACCGCTCCGCTGGGCCCTGCCGTCTCAAGCACCGCTCCGCTGGGCCCTTCCTGTCAAGCACCGCTCCGCTGGGCCCTTCATCTCAAGCACCGCTCCGCTGGGCACTTCCTGTCAAGCACCGCTCCGCTAGGCCCCGCCGTCTCAAGCACCGCTCCGCTGGGCCCTTCCTGTCAAGCACCGCTCCGCTGGGCCCTTCCGTCTCAAGCACCGCTCCGCTGGGCCCTTCCTGTCAAGCACCGCTCCGCTGGGCCCTTCATCTCAAGCACCGCTCCGCTGGGCCCTTCCTGTCAAGCACCGCTCCGCTGGGCCCTTCATCTCAAGCACCGCTCCGCTGGGCCCTTCCTGTCAAGCACCGCTCTGCTAGGCCCCGCCGTCTCAAGCACCGCTCCGCTGGGCCCTTCCTGTCAAGCACCGCTCCGCTGGGCCCTTCCTGTCAAGCACCGCTCCGCTGGGCCCTTCCGTCTCAAGCACCGCTCCGCTGGGCCCTTCCGTCTCAAGCACCGCTCCGCTGGGCCCTTCCTGTAAAGCACCGCTCCGCTGGGCCCTGGCATCTCAAGCACCGCTCGGCTGAGCCCTGCCGTCTCAAGCACCGCTCCGCTGGGCCCTTCCTGTCAAGCACCGCTCCGCTGGGCCCTTCCTGTCAAGCACCGCTCCGCTGGGCCCTTCCTGTCAAGCACCGCTCCGCTGGGCCCTTCATCTCAAGCATCGCTCCGCTGGGCCCTTCCTGTCAAGCACCGCTCCGCTGGGCCCCGCCGTCTCAAGCACCGCTCCGCTGGGCCCTTCCTGTCAAGCACCGCTCCGCTGGGCTCTTCCTGTCAAGCACCGCTCCGCTGGGCCCTTCCTGTCAAGCACCGCTCCGCTGGGCCCTGCCGTCTCAAGCACCGCTCCGCTGGGCCCTTCCTGTCAAGCACCGCTCCGCTGGGCCCTTCCTGTCAAGCACCGCTCCGCTGGGCCCCGCCGTCTCAAGCACCGCTCCGCTGGGCCCTTCCTGTCAAGCACCGCTCCGCTGGGCCCTTCCTGTCAAGCACCGCTCCGCTGGGCCCTTCCTGTCAAGCACCGCTCCGCTGGGCCCTTCATCTCAAGCACCGCTCCGCTGGGCCCTTCCTGTCAAGCACCGCTCCGCTGGGCCCCGCCGTCTCAAGCACCGCTCCGCTGGGCCCTTCCTGTCAAGCACCGCTCCGCTGGGCCCCGCCGTCTCAAGCACCGCTCCGCTGGGCCCTTCCTGTCAAGCACCGCTCCGCTGGGCCCTTCCTGTCAAGCACCGCTCCGCTGGGCCCCGCCGTCTCAAGCACCGCTCCGCTGGGCCCTTCCTGTCAACCACATCTCCGCTGGGCCCTTCCTGTCAAGCACCGATCCGCAGGGCCCCGCCGTCTCAAGCACCGCTCCGCTGGGCCCTTCCTGTCAAGCACCGCTCCGCTGGGCCCTTCATCTCAAGCACCGCTCCGCTGGGCCCTTCCTGTCAAGCACCGCTCCGCTGGGCCCTTCCTGTCAAGCACCGCTCCGCTGGGCCCCGCCGTCTCAAGCACCGCTCCGCTGGGCCCTTCCTGTCAAGCACCGCTCCGCTGGGCCCTTCATCTCAAGCACCGCTCCGCTGGGCCCTTCCTGTCAAGCACCGCTCCGCTAGGCCCCGCCGTCTCAAGCACCGCTCCGCTGGGCCCTTCCTGTCAAGCACCGCTCCTCTGGGCCCTTCCGTCTCAAGCACCGCTCCGCTGGGCCCTTCCTGTCAAGCACCGCTCCGCTGGGCCCTTCATCTCAAGCACCGCTCCGCTGGGCCCTTCCTGTCAAGCACCGCTCCACTGGGCCCTTCATCTCAAGCACCGCTCCGCTGGGCCCTTCCTGTCAAGCACCGCTCCGCTAGGCCCCGCCGTCTCAAGCACCGCTCCGCTGGGCCCTTCCTGTCAAGCACCGCTCCGCTGGGCCCTTCCTGTCAAGCACCGCTCCGCTGGGCCCTTCCGTCTCAAGCACCGCTCCGCTGGGCCCTTCCGTCTCAAGCACCGCTCCGCTGGGCCCTTCCTGTAAAGCACCGCTCCGCTGGGCCCTGGCATCTCAAGCACCGCTCCGCTGAGCCCTGCCGTCTCAAGCACCGCTCCGCTGGGCCCTTCCTGTCAAGCACCGCTCCGCTGGGCCCTTCCTGTCAAGCACCGCTCCGCTGGGCCCCGCCGTCTCAAGCACCGCTCCGCTGGGCCCTTCCTGTCAAGCACCGCTGGCCCATTGACAGTGCCGGTTCAGTGTCGAGCAGGGCTTCAGGGAGCATTCGGGGCACCATGCCTCCTCCAATCACAGTGGAGTCGGTAATCCATCTGATGGACTGTGGCTTTGCATCCCCCAGGATGGGACAGTGGGCATGGAGGCCCCTCGTGGATCTGGCGTCGTGGACTCATGTGGCTGAGGTGCCCCCCTTCCCTTCCCCCTGAGGTGCCTGTAGTTTTCTCATCTGATGCCCCTGCAGTGTTCTCTCCAATGGTATCTGGTCTCCTGTGTGGGCTTTGCCCATGTGTTTGTGCACATTGGCCCACGGACTATGGAACTTTGACGGAATGTGCAGGACTTTTTGCCTATGGATGTCTTGTTGACTATCTTCATTCCTTATTTTTGTATCTTTTATATGGCATATTTGCCATTCCTTCTATGGAGCTATTTATACATATATTTTTTCGAACATTTAAATTGTGTCTTTGCATTATTCCGGGGGGTTTGTGTGGTGTCACTCTGACTTGTTGCTCGGCATTGGGGTGTAGGTATTTGTGGTGGGGGGGTGGGTGTATGGCGCATGTGTGTGCCCGTAATCTTTTCTCCTCCCCCCTCCCCTGTGTCGTAGGTGCAGTACTCACCGTTGTCGTCTGCGCCGGCGTTCGTACTCCTGGTAGATGAGCAGGTAGACAAGAGCTGGTAGGATGTGTAATTCGGGCTCCATGCTGTCCTCTTTCCTCGTGGAGTGTGTATAGGTGAGCGTTTTCCCGTTCGTAGTCTGTTTCCGCCGTGTTTTTATCGGCGGGGCTCCCGCCCCGGAAAAGGTGGCGGATTGGTGAGTTGTGATAGGGTGGGCGGTACATTGTCTGCCGCCTGCCTGTTGGCGGTGACCGCCGTGCTGTTTGTCGGTCCCGCCGTGGCGGTCGGAGTTTTAATGTGGCGGCCTGTGTTGGCGGTTCCCGCCAGAGTTAGAATACCATTTTTTTTACCGCCGGCCTGTTTGCGGGTTGGCCGCCGCTTTATCACCGACCGCCAGGGTCAGAATGACCCCCTATGTGTGGAATAATGTTTATAATAATGATTGTGGGTGTGTCAATTCATGAAATGAAAAAGGCTACTATTGCTTCTATTCCTGAGACTACTACACTAGCAGCTTTAGAGAGGTATAAGATAGATGAAAAATGTTTGCATGACTATACTAATGCTCAAGGAAAGCTTTCTTCTAATGTGTTCTATCGGTTGTTGAGGGAGTATGTTGAGACGATGGATGCAAGGAATTGTCTTGTATTTATGCAAATTCCTTCCTCTGTGGAAGAAGGGATTACGTACCATAGCATGCCTTTAACATATGGCATAACTTGTAGTTTGCTACTAACCAGATTCTATAACCAAGAGTATACCCAGTATTTGTATTCTAAGTATGATCTTGTGTTTTCCTTTGTTCCTATTATTAGATATTTGAGTAAGGTAGCTAAAGAGCATGATATAGTATTAGTTAGGGGCTTTTCCGAACCGACATTAATGTTTGGCACCGCTTACGCTCACAGAAATAATCTAACTTGCATACTAACACCATTAGAAAAGAGCTTTATAGGGCATACTGATGATAGAAGGAAGGCACTGAAGGAGAAGTTACAGAAGGGATTGGAGAAAAGGACTTATAAGAATGATTATGCTTACACTGCTATTAAAACGCAAGGGAAAATAGATTTAGATACATTACATGTAGGAAAGTTTTGTATATATAGGCCGAAATCATGCACTGACACTTTATTTGTGGGAATGAGTGAATGTAGGCATGTGTTTTTGTTTCAGAGTAAATGGACTTTTATGCTGAATGGTCAAGACCCTGCGATTCCAGGAATCTACTATATTTGTGGACTTAATGCTTATTACTGTCTTCCTAGAGGATGGTATGGGACATGCTATTTGGGGATAGTTTTCCCTAAAATCTATCAGATAGATGATATAAAGAAATTCCCCAAAGTGACTGAATTACATTATGAGCGACAGAGGAGGGAAACCTCTTCTGCAATTGTGGGGGATATTTTTGATGCAATAATTCCTTCTGTAGGAGTTATTTTGAATGCAATCAAGATACGAAATGTGTCTACTATTGTGGATAACATGCGGACAAACTTTACAGGGGCAATACTCCTGTTAAATACTGAATTGGCTGCAGATAGAGCTATGACGCTTCAAAATAGGCTTGCTTTAGACATACTTTTAGCATAAGACGGCAGAGTCTGTAAAATGATTAATGCTAGGCATTGTTGTTCCTACGTTCCTAATAATGATAAGGAGATAAGAGACTTACTTACTAACTTAACTAATTCAAGTAAGGATTTGAAAGAATTGAAGGAACCAGGATTTAGGGAAAAGGTTGGAAATGGATTTGCTTCTGTGGGTAATTGGTTTAGTCAAGTTTGGAATGGGGTATTGTGGAAAATCGTCCAGGGAATATTAATTGTAATTGTTTCCATATTAGGATTATGGGTTACATGCAAATTATGTCAAAAGATAAAATTAAGGATATCTAGGAATGATCAGAGGAGGGAAGAACCACCTAGGAGAAGAAATTATAGTGAAAATTTTAGGAGAAGTCAAGAGACATCAGAAACACAAATGTAAATTGATGGTAAAGAAAGGTGTGATGACATATTTAGTCATCAGAGGAGGGACTGTTGAAGCAGATATGCTAATTAAGAAAAATATTAATGATTCATGTGTTGTTATTAATGTGAAAATGCATAGAGAAATTAATTGTAGAAAAATAATGTACGCATTTGAAAATGTGCCATCAGGGAGTGATCACCATGTGCACTAAAATGACTAAAGCTATATGAAATAATGAAAAATATGAGAAAAATGTAGTAATATATCATAATGAAACACAGAACCTTTGTTTTGTATTATTAAGTTAGCCGAACCAGAGGCCTAGTTTCACTGGGACTTGCTCGCTCTGAACATGGAGAATTTGAACGCCTTGCAAAGGACTGGAAACCAGGGACAGAGACCTTGAACCGCTAAGAGTTCAAGTTGCTTAGCTAGAACATTCTGCAATGTACCAATGGACAGGAGATAATGAAGACAATTTGATACAATTATGTGTAGTGTAGGCTAAATGTACTTTCCCAGGACTTGAACAATAGAGGCACTGGATAGAGAGTCATATGCAACAATTTTGATACCTGAAGAGCTGGATGATGTCCTCATTGCAAGAAGAACCAATCAGCTTTCTGTAAATTGAACTATACGCAAATTAAAAGATTTGGTGAATAAAAACTATAGGTTAGAGGCATATCTGCTGACCGAATGACCAATTAGCAATTAGGGGGATGGACTGGGATACCCTAATAAAAAGTCATGACAAGGGGCTAAGACTTCAGAATTTAGGCGAATCTGGGAAGAGATTGATGACGTCAGGAGACAATGTCCGAGCTGCTGATATTGGGCTCATACTCTGTGAGCCTGATCTGTAGCTGACTATTTGATGACCTAAAGACGAAGACTGACTTGTTGCTGATCCATCCTGGATAGGTAGCTATGAAAATGTGACTGACGATTTTGTACCTTTTCTTCTAGGTACCAACTGCGCTGTTATAGAGATTCACACTTATGTAGATTTTTCAAAATTAATGTTTTCTCTGAATTGTTTTCGCATGAAGACCCACATGCTAATGCTAATCTTGGTTAGGTAGGCTGTTAGGGGTGACGCTGACAAATGACTGACGAATCTAATTGCTGAGTTACCTTATTAATGCTGATATTCATAGCTTATGGTGTTGCTTTGCCGCATATGTTTTCTTTAAGAGATAATGGGCCTCATTCTGACCCTGGCGGTCTATGACCGCCAGGGTGGAGGCCGGCTGAAGCACCGCCAACAGGCTGGCGGTGCTTTATTTAGTATTCCGACCGCGGCTTTGAAGCCGCGGTCGCCCAGCCGGGTCTGGCGGTTTTTCCGCCGGATTTCCCCCGGCTGGGGGAATCCTCCATGGCGGCTCTGCTTGCAGCGCCGCCATGGGGATTCCGACCCCCTTCCCGCCAGCCTGTTTCTGGCGGTTTTCACCACCAGAAACAGGATGGCGGGAACGGGTGTCGTGGGGCCCCCTAACAGGGCCCCATAAAGATTTTCACTGTCTGCTTAGCAGACAGTGAAAATCGCGACGGGTGCAACTGCACCTGTCGCACCCCTGCAACTCCGCCGGCTCCATTCGGAGCTGGCTTCCTTGTTGCAGGGCCTTTCCCGCTGGGCCGGCGGGCGCTCTTTTGGTGGTCGCCCGCCGGCCCAGCGGGAAAGCCAGAATGGCATCCGCGGTCTTCTGACCGCGGAGCGGCCATTTGGCGGTTGCCGCCAGGCGGGCGGCTCCCGCCGCCCGCCAGGGTCAGAATGACCCTCAATGTCTTTTAACTGATGAATTAATAAAGAGTTGATTTGAATAAAGTTTGAACTAACAGATGACTTAGAATTGGGAGCAATAGGGAATAAAACTTGTTAACCCTTTTCCTGAGTAGTGGTTATTTCTGATTAGTATGGTTTATATTGTGGTTTCATAAAGTGTTCATCTTGATTATTGATGTTGGTTATTGATCAATGGTCACTGCATGACTAGGATACTCCATGCGATTCAAAAGGTTCATCGACCTATATGCGTCCCCTTGTAAGTTTACTTACTAAGGACCAGGCACGCTAGCAGTTCCCATGGTTTAAAACAACATTGCCATGCCAGAAACCACAACGTAAAATTCTTGAAAGCGCCACTGTCATGCTAGAATCCATATTACACAGTTTAAAACACTGTTGCCATATTAGAGTACATACTACTCCATACATAAACCACCTTTGTCATGCAAGAATCTTTGGTCGCCCTGTATTAAAAGTACTGTTGCCACGGCGGAATCCACATTTCACTAGTATGAACCCATAAAGCCCCATTGTGCTGCATTCTAGAGAGGACATGTTCCAGCTTGGCAGTGACAGGCTGGTCCTCTTAATGGAAAGACATGCTATATTTTACAAATAAATTTAATTTGTATCCTCAGCCTGATAGTGTTTTCAGTGGCGACCGAGATGGGATTATAAAAGAGAACAGGTTTTTGCATTTACTCAACTACGCACTGCATAGGCTGCCACAGACTGCAAAGACCTGCCTGACTACTTCCTGACCGATGGACACCTTCCAGGCCAATACAGAGGATTCCAGGATTATTATGCAGAGGCAAATAAAGGGGACTCCAGATGTAACATACCACGACTTGAAAAAGCCCCAGGCAGGTGCACCACCCACCAGGTGGTTGGCCGTATACCACTGTTCTCTGTTAATAAGACACCTGTCTGTAACTGAGAAATGTGTATATGCTGATTTTGCTATTTCTCTGCTCTTGTTAAACATTGTTAATATTATTATTAATATTTGGTCGGCACAAGGGCCTTATCAAGCGTTTTAGAAATGCATAAACCTTTTTCTATCTTGATTGCCCATGGGATGTTCCATTGGTTCCAAGTAGTGCCACCCTTTACTTGGCCATGCTAAAATGGCAAACAGCTAAACGATATGGATTCCGATAACTTTCACTGCAGTAAAAGTTACTTTTAGCCTCCAGTGGGAATTCCAGTCGCAAAGCACGTGTAGGTTTTGAACTCTGGCAGGAATGATTGACCACATTGTGTTTCCACATTCTGCTAGCCTCCCTTCACCGCTGCTGAACACTTCCTCAGGTTCACCTGTGGGCACCATAAGCCAAATATAAACACACTACTCTACTCAGGCTTAGCCTCTCGCAGACTGTCTGATGACACTACAGCCGAGTCAGATATCTGCTTGCCAGGTCACAGACCTGGGCAATTCCTGAAATTGTGTTATACACACACAAGATGTGTGACACTGGGGAGGACTCTAGCAGCCATGAGCTTTGATGCATTTTGCCAGCAGGGTATTAGCCCACCCCAGTGTGTACCTGATATAACCATCACAGCGCCAACATCTTAGTTTCCTCTGTACAGTCATAGCACACTCACCATTTTTTTTTTTTTTTTCCAAATTCTATTGCCATTTTGAAAATGGACAACACAACCAAAGACAAAAAAGCAAGGAAAATGCAATATTCGAATCGACAAGAAAAATATAGTAACGTCAGTTATAAGAAATTCAAAATATTTTTGGAGAATAAATTGGAATATTTTTTCAACAAGCATTACACGAGTATAGGTTAATATATAGGTTGCATGTAGGGTAGCTCTTTTATTTTTAAAAGTATTATCCAAGAACAAAACACAAGTATTATATTGACATTTATATGGCGCTTTCGGTACCCCTTAGGGGAAAAGAGCTTACACAAGCACAAATCATAAGAAAAGTAGCTTCTCATAATCAGCGACGTTTTAAGGCATGGGCAAAGTGGGCTCTGACCCAGGGCCCCAGCCTTTTGGGGGCTGGGGGGAGGGCAGTCTGATAGAGCCAACTCTGTTTTGCAGTCTTGCCCTAATGACCTTGAATACTTCTTAAACAGATGGTTTGAAACACTGTTATTCTTCAATTTCTTTTTAATGTGGACGAGGTGTGAGAATTAATTACAGATATTTTACAGAGAAATGTGTTTATGTTGCATGCAACATCCATAAACAAGTTCATAAACATGTTTTCGTTCAGATTAAAACGGGTCCACGCATATGAGAAATGTGAGGGTGCCACAGAGATTTTTTGCAGTAATATTAGTGAACTGCTGCTCTGTTATTGAAAATATGAGCCACTCCTCTTGAATATTAGATGCAAACACATTTAGAAATTGGACCAGTGTCAGTGGCCTGGCCTAAGAGGGCATAAAAGAGCTGAAAGTGGATCATAAATTCGAGGCTGTTGCGAATAAGGGTCCCCAAAATACGAATGGCCTAGGGCCCCCGAAATCCTTAAGATGTCCCTGCTCACAGTACTAATCAAACTCACAGACACGCATCTTAGAAACAAACTAGGTATTCTAAAGAGTATATAACAACTAAGTACTAACTCGTTTATTGAAAGGATGGGGGGTTAGTGAAAGCTGCAGCCGGTGGGTGATAAGGCATGGGATGCAGTGCAAGGAAGGAAATGCTCCATCTACCCTTCCTGGTCGCTGTGTGAACAGTGAAATCCAGCAATAAACGGGGCTTAGTGGTCCCCTAAAGCTTCTGTAGCCCGGTGCCACTGCACCTGCTGCACAATGGAAACTGCGCACCCTGGGAATTGAACAATCAGCAGCAGCTTTGCGCCCTGGGAAAAGAAATACGTCTTAAACAAACATAAACTGTTAATTAAATAACAGTGCACGTTTTTGTAAGTCGCTGTTAAAGTGTTATAACGTGTAAATAATGTTTAAAACCCCTCCAATGAACATTAAGTTAAATGTTAGACCCGTAGAATATAGATATAACATTATTGTAAAACAAGCTTAGGAAAAAAAAAAAAAGGTGTTCTCCCCGTCGGGGAATTGAACCCCGGTCTCCCGCGTGACAGGCGGGGATACTGACCACTATACTAACGAGGAACACATAGCGAAGCGCTTCCACAGTTCTCTTTTGACACCACTGCATCACGTGTGTGTCTCACTCTCAAACTGAAGAATATACAGATAAACCTACTAAGAAAATAATAATATTGACCCCATCACGAATAAAGGCACCCACTGGTATAAAAGAACATTATTCTTTGTAATTTGTATTTCCACGCCAACGTCATTAAAAACGGAAAAGGGCAGTCGCGGCAGTTCAAATTAAAAGACGCAACTGAATGTATTCTTTTGGCCCCAGATTAATGAGCAGGCGGGCCTCAAAACTGGGGCACTTTGGAACTCTGTGCTCCCTGGTGACATCCGATGGGACACCGAACACACTTTTTCTGCAAAACATGCACTAATTTTCTAGAAGAATTATCGTCCATGAGGAGACCGATAACTGGCTTTTATTCTGGAGACACCGCCACCCGCGCCAGTCCCGCAGCGGGGCTGAAATACACGTCAGAGCAGCCAAAGATGGCGACCTTCGTCGACACGCGGAAGTATTAGGCGGAGCACTTCCGGAATCCACGCGCATGCGCAGGTCGACCCTTCGACAAGTATTTAGAGGCTGAGCAGAGACTGCTGCGGTGTTGTTAGTTTTGTACTGTCTTCCAGTTCTTTCATACCGGGCTTTAAGGTGATTTTAATTCCTATGTAATGTTAGTTAGAAAGAGTATTAAAGTAACCCGCAAAGAATCTCTGAGTCAAACCAATACAGACTTTCCAGCAATCGTCAAGCGAAGTTAAATAAGGGCCTGGAAAACGGTAAATAAAATACCACGAGATCCCCAAAATCAGGGGAGGAGAAGTGCAGGCGTCAGTGGAAGAGGGCCAGTTGTTTGCCACTACGCGTTTCCATTGCTTTTACAATCTACCCCTAGCAAGAGTTTTTTTTCAAATTCGAGTTTATTGGTTCATTCACCTCACATAATGAGGATATACAGTTCTAGCGGAGTAGTTCTCAGCCCTACCAAGTTTCCTAGGGCCATGCGTGATGTTTTGCTCCAGTCCACGTTTTTTCTTTGAATTCTGGGACTTGTAGTTTGCTTATTCCATTGCAAAAGTCTTATAATTCACCCAAAAATCTGGACTGGTAAAGCACATCAGACAGGGACCCGGGAAACTTGCCAGCTATTCGGGCCTGTTTCTGGCACAATATATTTTCAAGAATAAACAACACTGCTAAATTTCCATAGTCCAGCGGTATTTAACACGTTGCATAACACTAGGAACAGGGCTGGTTTTTTAGCTCCGGTGGCATCCTGTGCCACTATCTTTGTTGGCGCTCCCCTCAAAAACTCCCTTCTCCACGAGTTCCCTTACTTTCAACCCCCACCAGTTCCCAATAACACTCCACAATCCCACTTTCATAGGCATTACATATGTTTTTTAGCGCAACTCATACCAGTGTAAGGTGTTAGAGTACTTTACATCACACACACATTATACAGAGCCAATGAATCTTACCTTTGTAAATCAGTCTATAGGAAATATTTCTGAAAACAATGAGAATTAAAAAGGTGTAGAAGTCACATTTCACCAATACTAGTACTCAGTATAATTTAAGAGTGTTTGCTTAGGAAGGGAAAGCCCCTTCCTAAAACCAAATCGCAAAAGCAAAATGCGATTCAGTAAACAAGTTACTGATTCACATTTTGCTTTGGTACATAGTAAAAATCATGTTTCCGGTCGCAAAAGGCCCGATGGGCCGTTTGTGACTGGAAAAATGCTTCGTACATCTGGCCCATAGCCTTATACATGAGACTGAACGTATCCTTGATCTGAAGAAAATTGTTGGCTAAGCTACCCAGAGAAGTGCTAAACAGCATCTCAGCTTGATTGGCCTCAAAGTATCTTTTCTTAAGCAGAGCTTTACTGAATAACCAAACACTCTCTGGGTCTTCTCCAGTTCTCCACACCCTATCTTTTTTAGGGTTTCTTTTGCATACCTAAACCAGGGTATACTTCCTTGACCCAAACTGGCCTAACACTTCACGTAATTCTGATTGATAGGAAAATAATTCAGGGCTAACCCATAACCATCTTTAATCCAACAAAGGCCTCAGGCCCCCACCTCAAAAAGAGGCCTCAGGCCCACATCAGTTCTAAGCAGTTTTAAAAGTGAGCTAACAGGGAGATCTAGGAGTTGACGAAGAAAACAATTCTCAGCCACTTGTCATTGTGACACCTTTTTATAGCCCCATAGTTCAGCCCCATATAGAGCAACCCCCAAAGCTTGCATTTTATAAATCTGAATTGCTGGAGACATAGGACGAAAAGGTGAACTTCTCTCATGCTCTAAGGAGCGGCCCACTATATTGCACAAGCTTGAGCTTCCGTTTATATGGTGGCTTCAGTCCATCTTTTCAGTTAGGGTCATTCCCAAATAATCAAAAACCTTAACCCTTTCCAGGGGCACCTCAGTAAGTGTAGCTATAGGGCGCGTAGAACAACCAGGAGTTATAATCATAAATTTTGTTTTGTCAGCGTTTATCTTAAGTCCTTTCTTAGCACAAAACCTCTCAAAGCACCATAATCATGTCTGCAAGCCCATAGGGGACTTAGAAATCAAAAGTGTGTCATCAGCAAACATCAAAGCCTTGATGTTCGCTATCCTAGGAGTATCTCCATCACATCGTCTAAGTAGGAGACCAAAGTGTTAACAAACAGATTGAAAAGAGTTGGAGCAAGTACACATCCTTGCCTGTCCCCTTGGTTCACAGGGCAACGACTGCCAATGCCCCGCCACTCCACAATGAACCTGTGCAAGGTTCTTGTATGCAGCCTAATAAAATTAGCCAGAAGGTCGTCTGGGATGCCCATGTCAGCCAAAACCTGCCATAGTTTTGGGCGGGGGACCATTTAAAATGCTGACCTAGGTCGACAAAAGCAATATACAGGCCCTCATGGCCCAGAACCAAAGTTTTCCAATAAATGAATTGAAAATGGAAAACCTGGTCTAGGGTTCTAACACCTTCCCTAAACCCAGCTTGAAGAGGGGATACAATATTACACTCTTTGGCCCACATCTGAAGCCTGCCCAAAAGTATAGTACTAAACAATGTTTGAGAACAATCAAGGAGACAAATCGGTCTATAGTTAGGAGCATCTGCCACAGAACTCTTTTTGTAAACAGGAATCAATTCTGCGCAAGCCCAAGAGGGAGGTATTGGTGCTCCTTCCACAATGGTATTCAAAATCAGCTGAAATCAAGGGCCCCAAAAACCTATCTCACTTCTGTAAAGATCGCCTGGAATTTTATCCAAACCAGGGGCTGTATTAACCACTATCTTGACAAGAACTAGATTAACCTCCTCTAAAATGTTTGGGTAGACTTAATGCAGTTAAGAGAACTAGCCTTATCCAGCTCACTGATAGCAACTACCTGCATCAATGTATAGTATCTTCTTTTGAGGAATACAAGGGGGAAAATGCTTAACCCAATTAACTGCAGAAATATTTGACATTGCTGGGCAAACTCCTCCTCTACAACCTGACGAGAGCAGATTCCAGAAACCGCGATGGTCCCGTTCCCTTACTGAAGTCAGCATGCTATCCCAACGCTCAATCTCCCACTCTTACTTTGCTCTGCTAGTGATTTTTTTGTACTTTGCCCTCTGTATTTTGATTTCACCCTTATACTGGGCTTTACTATTAGAAAAAAGAAGTGATCTAGCAAGCTTGCATTTGCTATTAAACCATGACTTTGCAGAGCGCTGACTATTGGATTTTTTCAATTCTACAAGAAAGAAACACTTAAGATCCTCAAACTGCTTTATTATGGTTTAAACAGATGAAATGCTGTTGCACCTCGTTATCGTCCCCCAAGCAGCTTGCCTCTGAAGAATAGATACCACTTAACTGCCCTTCCACTGCCTTCATAGCAGCCCACTTTATTCTACGCATATCAATTAATCCAGCCCATTTAGGAACTTTGAGTTCTGAACTCAGCCCGGCAACATTCCAGGACACAATTTTTGCCAAGAAATCTGATACATTTTTTGCAGGCCCCCAGAGTCTGTTTGGTGTAGATAATCACTACTGCTATCGCCAGCCAAAGAAACTGTCTGAGCCCAAGGATTTAAGGGAACAGTGGACAACTTGGACTCCCCACCTACAGAATTAGGCTGGCAGTAATTGTCCACCCGCACTAGGGCCAGGTAACTAGAAAGAACAACCTCCCCTTATTAGAGGCTATTAGGGCCTCACTACGATTACGATTGCAAACAATTTGTGAACTAGATGGCACCCCTCTCTCCCAATAAATTTCACCTGCCCAATCACTGTCAGCATCTCCCTCAACAATCCCTGCAAGATGGTCCTTCTTCCTCATACTATACCACTGTGGGTCTAGTCACTCTACCCCATCTAGGGCACTAGAATGGTTTGAGACTGGAATCCTGATGGTATTAGTAGCCTGAACTTTCAAATCCCTAGATACCCCAAAGCTAACAGGGGATTTGTTGACAAAAGTGGCCACATCTCTGGGACTAGAGGGCGTGGAAAAATGCTCCAATGACAATAAACTTATTTTGGATACTCTCTTAGATCGAAAAAAGGGGCCGTAAAGTAACCTCATAACAACCTGTTGGGATCTGAAATGAATGATAAAACATTCACCACACTGATCCTTTACTCTCCGTCCCACCCAGCTCACTCTTCTGGTAAGCAAAATCCCTCTTGCCAAGTAGTATGGAAATTGCCTCTGATCGGCCAGCTAGTTCAAGCATTTATTAGCTCAGTCCGACCCTCCTGATTTTCCTGCGACTCAGGAACGCCAACCAAAACGACAACATACACGCAGGAGGCGGGAGAGAGATCCACCACTGGATGCTCCTTAGTGGACTCAATAGTATTAAGCTTAATTGAACTAGATCCAGCAAACTGAGACAATGAAGCCACTGATTCCTTGGCCAAATCTAGGATGCCTTGCAACCAAACAATCAGTGGTGATAACACTTTGTGGAGATAGTCTTTGATTTTCCTCAAAAAAGACTCCAGAAGATCATCTACCCAGAGATCTTTAAGCCTGGACCTTACAGTACGAATGGTTACGGTATCCCCTACACACGCAACTGTGTGATTGCCAATAGTATCAAAGGGTGACTGGGGTACCAAACGATGTCTCGGTCGACTAGCTGCACATGATGAACATGAGGGAATCTTCTTTCTGGCACTCTTAAGTAGAGGGACAGATTAATGTTATCAGAACTGCCTGAGTCACCGACCAGGGTAGAACCATACTCTGCAATAGCATCATTGGTGGAGCTAGACGGTTGGGGCCCAACTTTTTCTGCGGTGTTAGGAACTTCCAATGATAATCTGCTCTTGGTCAATGCAATTTTAGTTGGTATAATCCCCATGGCCCTCTGTAACATTTTGTCGATGGTAGCAGTCTTTGGAGGTGAGGCTGCTTTAGACCCACCCTGCGCTTTCTGCTTGTCCATTATCAAAAAGAAACAGGCCACTCAGAATAGAGAACCCCCAAGATTGCACATAGGTGGATCAGAAAATACTCTCAGAGACACAAGAGGC
This sequence comes from Pleurodeles waltl, assembly GCF_031143425.1. Classification (NCBI taxonomy): domain Eukaryota; kingdom Metazoa; phylum Chordata; class Amphibia; order Caudata; family Salamandridae; genus Pleurodeles; species Pleurodeles waltl. Next base: position 1,014,277,564 of record NC_090443.1, read on the forward strand.
ACTTACCCCAAAGATAAAATGACAGAGAGAGGGTCCAGCCTCTTCTGGGAACCGACTGCCTCGGATGTGCTCGCCCTTTGCCCGGGCACGTCCTGTGCAGCAGGAGAGATGAGAATGCTTTATAGCGCTGGCTGGGCCTGCCCCCACTGGCTCTGCTGGTGCATCCTGGCACTGTGTATTCTGGGACTTGGAGTCCAACACACTGCACACAGCATCCCACACAGTGTGAGAAATCAACGTGCATTATTACGCTGACTATACCTTGACGGAGGGTGGCCTGGCTTATAGTAGGTACCTAGTGGTACTTACACCTTGTGCCAGGTCCAGTTATCCCTTATTAGTAGATTAGAAGTGTTCTAGCAGCTTAGGCTGATAGAGGTAGCTATAGCAGAGCAGTTTAGGCCGAACTAGGAGACATGCAAAGCTCCTACTATACCACTTACATCATATAGCACTATATCATAAGAAAACACAATACTCAGAGTTACTAAAAATAAAGGTACTTTATTTTAGTGACAATATGCCAAAAGTATCTCAGAGGAAATATCCCTTAGGAGGTAAGTAATATACACAAAATATATGCACACAATCCAAAATCAGGTAACTAACAGTTAGAAAAGTTGTGCAAACAATGCAGAATCACAATAGAATGCAATAGGGAGAAATAGGCTAGAGGCAACACAAACCATAAACTCAAAAAGTGGAATGCGAACCACGAATGGACCCCAGGCCTAGTGTAGTGTGTGGAGGGTCACTGGGAGTGTAAGAAAACACTAAGGGTGTCCAAGATACCCTACCCCAAGACCCTGAAAAGTAGTAGTAAAGTTACCCTACTACCCCAGAAAGACAGTAAAGTCTAGATAGGGGATTCTGCAAGGACAGCAACTGACTGCAAAACACTGAAGACGGATTCCTAGACATGAGGACCTGTAAAGGAAGGGGACCAAGTCCAAGAGTCACGCAAGTGTCCAGGTGGGCAGGAGCCCTCTAAACCCCGGATGAAGGTGCAAAAGGGCTGCCTCCTGGTGGAAGAAGCCGCAGATTCTGCAACAACGGAAGGTGTCACGAACTTCTCCTTTGGTCAGAAGATGTCCCACGGCGTGCTGGAGGATGCAGAGTTGTTTCCACGCAGAAAGACCGCAAACAAGCCTTGCTAGCTTCAAGAGTCGTGGTTGACGGTTTTGGGTGCTGCCAGGGCCCAGGAAAGACCAGGGGGTCGCCCCATGGAGGAGGAGACAGAGGGGTCGCTCAGCAACACAGAGAGCTTGCACAGAAGCAGGCAGTACCCGCAGAAGCACCTGAACCGGCGTTCAGAAGATCTGAGCACGGCGGTCATCTCAGCACAACAAAAGAGGGTTCCACAAAGTCGGAGTCCAACTCAGCGAGTTGGGCAATGCAGGACGGAGTGCTGGGGACCTGGGCTATAGTGTGCACGAAGGAAGTCTTGCAAAAGTGCACAGAAGCCCTAGTAACTGTAGTTCACGCAGTACACAGGATTACTGTCTGGCGTTGGGAGTCAAGGACTTACCTCCACCAAATTTGGACAGAAGGGCCACTGGCCTGTCAGGGACACTTGGATCCAGCTCCTGTGTTCCAGGGACCACGCTCGTCAAGATGAGAGGGGACCCAGAGGACCGGTGATGCAGAAGTTTGGTGCCTGCATTAGCAGGGGGAAGATTCAGTCGACCCACGGGAGATTTATTCTTGTCTTCCAGTGCAGGGTGAAGACAGACAGCCCTCAGAGCATGCACCACCAGGAAACAGTCGAGAAAGCCGGCAGGATGAGGTGCTACAATGTTGCTGGTAGTTGTCTTGTTACTTTGTTGTGGTTTTGCAGGCGTCCTGGAGCAGTCAGCTGTCGATCCTTGGCAGAAGTCGAAGAGAGAAGTGCAGAGGAACTCTGGTGAGCTCTTGCATTCGTTATCTGGTGAGAAACCCACAGGAGAGACCCTAAATAGACCTCAGAGGAGGATTGGCTACCTAACCAGGTAAGAGCCTATCAGGAGGGGTCTCTGACGTCACCTGCTGGCACTGGCCACTCAGAGGTCTCCATTGTGCCCTCACACCTCTCCATTCAAGATGGCAGAGGTCCGGGACACACTGGAGGAGCTCTGGGCACCACCACTGGGGTGGTGATGGACAGGGGAGTGCTCACTCCTCTTTCCTTTGTCCAGTTTCGTGCCAGAGCAGGGGCTGAGGGCTCCCTGAACCGGTATAGACTGACTTATGCAAGGAGGGCACCATCTGTGCCCTTCAAAGCATTTCCAGAGGCTGGGGGAGGCTACTCCTCCCCAGCCCTTAACACCTATTTCCAAAGGGATAGGATGTAACACCCTCTCTCAGAGGAAATCCTTTGTTCTGCCTTCCTGGGACTGGACTGGGCTACCCAGACCCCAGGAGAGCAGAAACCTGTCTGAGGGTTGGCAGCAGCGGTAGCTGTAGAGAGATACCCCAGAGAGCTAGTTTGGCAGTACCCGGGGTCCATGCTGGAGACCCTGGGATGCATGGAATTGTCCCCCCAATACCAGAATGGTATTGGGGGCACAATTCCATGATCCTAGACATGTTACATGGCCATGTTCAGAGTTACCATTGTGAAACTACACATAGGTATTGACCTATATGTAGTTCACACATGTGTAATGGTGTCCCCACACTCACAAAGTCCAGGGAAATTGCCCTGAACCATGTGGGGCCACCTTGGCTAGTGCCAGGGTGCCCTCACACATAGTAACTTTGCGCCTAACCTTCACAAAGTGAGGGTTAGGCATATAGGTGACTTATAAGTTACTTAAGTGCAGTGTAAACTGGCTGTAAAATAACATAGACATTATTTCACTCAGGCTGCAGTGGCAGTCCTGTGTAAGAATTGTCTGAGCTCCTGGGTGGCAAAAGAAATGCTGCAGCCCATAGGGATCGCCTGGAACCCCAATACCCTGGGTACCTAGGTACCATATACTAGGGAATTATAAGGGTGTTCCAGTGTGCCAATCAGAATTGGTAAAATTAGTCACTAGCCTGCAGCGACAATTTTAAAAGCAGAGAGAGCATAAACACTGAGGTTCTGGTTAGCAGTGCCTCAGTGATACAGTTAGGTACCACACAGGGAACACATACAGGCCACAAACTTATGAGCACTGGGGTCCTGGCTAGCAGGATCCCAGTGACACATATCAAACACACTGACAACATAGGGTTTTCACTATGAGCACTGGGCCCTGGCTAGCAGGATCCCAGTGAGACAGTAAAACACCCTGACATATACTCACAAACAGGCCAAAAGTGGGGGTAACAAGGCTAGAAAGAGGCTACCTTTCTACACACCTGGCCCCACTGGCTCTGCTGGTGCCTCCTGGCGATGTGGATTCTGGGGCCTAGTGTCCCACTGTAGGAAAGTACCATCTTGCCTGGCATGTTACCCCCATTTTTCACTGTATATATGTTGTTTTAGTTGTATGTGTCACTGGGACCCTGGTAACCCAGGGCCCCAGTGCTCATAAGTGTGCCTGAATGTGTTACCTGTGTAGTGACTAACTGTCTCACTGAGGCTCTGCTAATCAGAACCTCAGTGGTTATGCTCTCTCATTTCTTTCTAAATTGTCACTAACAGGCTAGTGACCAATTTTACCAATTTACATTGGCTTACTGGAACACCCTTATAATTCCCTAGTATATGGTACTGAGGTACCCAGGGTATTGGGGTTCCAGGAGATCCCTATGGGCTGCAGCATTTCTTTTGCCACCCATAGGGAGCTCTGACAATTCTTACACAGGCCTGCCACTGCAGCCTGAGTGAAATAACGTCCACGTTATTTCACAGCCATTTTACACTGCACTTAAGTAACTTATAAGTCACCTATATGTCTAACCTTTACCTGGTAAAGGTTAGGTGCAAAGTTACTTAGTGTGAGGGCACCCTGGCACTAGCCAAGGTGCCCCCACATTGTTCAGAGCCAATTCACTGAACTTTGTGAGTGCGGGGACACCATTACACGCGTGCACTACATATAGGTCACTACCTATATGTAGCTTCACCATGGTAACTCCGAATATGGCCATGTAACATGTCTATGATCATGGAATTGCCCCCTCTATGCCATCCTGGCATTGTTGGTACAATTCCATGATCCCAGTGGTCTGTAGCACAGACCCTGGTACTGCCAGACTGCCCTTCCTGGGGTTTCACTGCAGCTGCTGCCAACCCCTCAGACAGGCAGCTGCCCTCCTGGGGTCCAGCCAGGCCTGGCCCAGGATGGCAGAACAAAGAACTTCCTCTGAGAGAGGGTGTGACACCCTCTCCCTTTGGAAAATTGTGTGAAGGCAGGGGAGGAGTAGCCTCCCCCAGCCTCTGGAAATGCTTTGTTGGGCACAGATGTGCCCAATTCTGCATAAGCCAGTCTACACCGGTTCAGGGACCCCTTAGCCCCTGCTCTGGCGCGAAACTGGACAAAGGAAAGGGGAGTGACCACTCCCCTGACCTGCACCTCCCCTGGGAGGTGTCCAGAGCTCCTCCAGTGTGCTCCAGACCTCTGCCATCTTGGAAACAGAGGTGCTGCTGGCACACTGGACTGCTCTGAGTGGCCAGTGCCACCAGGTGACGTCAGAGACTCCTGCTGATAGGCTCCTTCAGGTGTTAGTAGCCTTTCCTCTCTCCTAGGTAGCCAAACCCTCTTTTCTGGCTATTTAGGGTCTCTGTCTCTGGGGAAACTTTAGATAACGAATGCATGAGCTCAGCCGAGTTCCTCTGCATCTCTCTCTTCACCTTCTGATAAGGAATCGACCGCTGACCGCGCTGGAAGCCTGCAAACCTGCAACATAGTAGCAAAGACGACTACTGCAACTCTGTAACGCTGATCCTGCCGCCTTCTCGACTGTTTTCCTGCTTGTGCATGCGGTGGGGGTAGTCTGCCTCCTCTCTGCACCAGAAGCTCCGAAGAAATCTCCCGTGGGTCGACGGAATCTTCCCCCTGCAACCGCAGGCACCAAAAAGCTGCATTACCGGTCCCTTGGGTCTCCTCTCAGCACGACGAGCGAGGTCCCTCGAATCCAGCGACGCTGTCCAAGTGACCCCCACAGTCCAGTGACTCTTCAGCCCAAGTTTGGTGGAGGTAAGTCCTTGCCTCACCTCGCTGGGCTGCATTGCTGGGAACCGCGACTTTGCAGCTACTCCGGCCCCTGTGCACTTCCGGCGGAAATCCTTCGTGCACAGCCAAGCCTGGGTCCACGGCACTCTAACCTGCATTGCACGACTTTCTAAGTTGGTCTCCGGCGACGTGGGACTCCTTTGTGCAACTTCGGCGAGCACCGTTTCACGCATCCTCGTAGTGCCTGTTTCTGGCACTTCTCCGGGTGCTACCTGCTTCAGTGAGGGCTCTTTGTCTTGCTCGACGTCCCCTCTCTCTGCAGGTCCATTTTGCGACCTCCTGGTCCCTCCTGGGCCCCAGCAGCGTCCAAAAACGCCAAACGCACGATTTGCGTGTAGCAAGGCTTGTTGGCGTCCTTCCGGCGGGAAAACACTTCTGCACGACTCTCCAGGGCGAGAGGGATCCGTCCACCAAAGGGGAAGTCTCTAGCCCTTTTCGTTCCTGCAGAAACCTCAGCTTCTTCTGTCCAGTCGAAGCTTCTTTGCACCCGCAGCTGGCATTTCCTGGGCATCTGCCCATCTCCGACTTGCTTGTGACTTTTGGACTTGGTCCCCTTGTTCCACAGGTACCCTAGATTGGAAATCCACAGTTGTTGCATTGCTGGTTTGTGTCTTTCCTGCATTATTCCTCTAACACGACTCTTTTGTCCTTAGGGGAACTTTAGTGCACTTTGCACTCACTTTTCAGGGTCTTGGGGAGGGTTATTTTTCTAACTCTCACTATTTTCTAATAGTCCCAGCGACCCTCTACAAGGTCACATAGGTTTGGGGTCCATTCGTGGTTCGCATTCCACTTTTGGAGTATATGGTTTGTGTTGCCCCTATCCCTATGTTTCCCCATTGCATCCTATTGTAACTATACATTGTTTGCACTGTTTTCTAAGACTATACTGCATATTTTTGCTATTGTGTATATATATCTTGTGTATATTTCCTATCCTCTCACTGAGGGTACACTCTAAGATACTTTGGCATATTGTCATAAAAATAAAGTACCTTTATTTTTAGTATAACTGTGTATTGTGTTTTCTTATGATATTGTGCATATGACACTAGGTGGTACTGTAGTAGCTTCACACGTCTCCTAGTTCAGCCTAAGCTGCTCTGCTAAGCTACCATTATCTATCAGCCTAAGCTGCTAGACACCCTATACACTAATAAGGGATAACTGGGCCTGGTGCAAGGTGCAAGTACCCCTTGGTACTCACTACAAGCCAGTCCAGCCTCCTACATTGGTTGTGCAGTGGTGGGATAAGTGCTTGAGACTACTTACCACTCTTGTCATTGTACTTTTCATAAGAGAAAAATATACAAAACAAGGTCAGTGTATATACACATAGCCAAAAAGTTTTGCATTTCCTCTTTTCACTCTTTTCAAAGTGCTGAAAAGTACTTCTAAACTTTCAAAAAGTTCTTAAAAGTTTAAAACGTTTTTTTCTGTCTTTCCAAAAAGTTCTGAAAACTTTTTTCTCTTTTTCTATCACTTCAACTCTCTCTAAAAAATGTCTGGCACAGGAAAAAATGTTGAACTGTCCAAACTTGCATATGATCACCTTAGCTGGAAAGGAGCAAGGAGTCTCTGCATAGAGAGAGGTTTGAGTGTAGCGAAGAATCCTTCTTTAGAACTGTTAATTAATATGCTTAGAGTACAGGATAAGGCCATAAGTGCCCAATCTGTAGAAAAAGTAGCTAATGGTTCTCAATCTGATCCAGGGACTCCACCAGGAAAAGGTTCAGGAAAGAAACTTCTCAGCCTGCCCATTACTAGACAGTCTAGCATAGTTGGTACAGAGGTTGAATCACACCATACTAATGGTGTGCTCTCACATTATACTGGTAGCCAAGCTGTTAGGGTGCCCTCTGTAAGGGACAGGTCTCCTTCTGTTCATTCCCATCATACCTCTGTATCTAGAAATGTCCCTCCCACCCACCCTGATGACAGATTGTTAGAAAGGGAGCTCAATAGATTGAGAGTGGAACAAACCAGACTGAAGCTCAAGAAGCAACAGCTGGATTTGGATAGACAGTCTTTAGAAGTAGAGAGGGAAAGACAGAAGTTGGGTTTAGAAACCCATGGTGGCAGCAGCAGTATTCCCCATAGTCATCCTGCAAAAGAGCATGATTCCAGGAATCTGCACAAGATAGTTCCCCCTTATAAGGAGGGGGATGACATTAACAAGTGGTTTGCTGCACTTGAGAGGGCCTGTGCTGTACAGGATGTCCCTCAAAAGCAGTGGGCTGCTATCCTATGGCTATCATTTACTGGAAAAGGTAGGGATAGGCTCCTTACTGTAAAAGAAAATGATGCTAATAATTTCCAAGTTCTTAAGAATGCACTCCTGGATGGTTATGGCTTAACCACTGAACAGTACAGGATAAAGTTCAGAGAGACCAAAAAGGAGTCTTCACAAGACTGGGTTGATTTTATTGACCAGGCAGTGAAGGCCTTGGAGGGGTGGTTACATGGCAGTAAAGTTACTGATTATGACAGCCTGTATAACTTGATCCTGAGAGAGCATATTCTTAATAATTGTGTGTCTCATTTGTTGCACCAGTACTTGGTGGACTCTGATCTGACCTCTCCCCAAGAATTGGGAAAGAAGGCAGACAAATGGGTCAGGACAAGAGTGAACAGAAAAGTTCATACAGGGGGTGACAAAGATGGCAACAAAAAGAAGGATGGTAAGTCTTCTGACAAGGGTGGGGACAAATCTAAAAATGAGTCTTCATCAGGCCCACAAAAACACTCTGGTGGGGGTGGTGGGTCCAAATCCTCCTTTAATCAGAACAAGGAAAATAAACCATGGTGCTATTTATGTAAAATAAAAGGCCATTGGACAACAGATCCCAGTTGTCCAAAGAAAGGCACCACAGCTCCTACCACTACAACCCCTACTGCTACACCTAGTGTCCCTACTAATAGCAGTGGTGGTGGGAGCAAACCTACTAATAGCCAATCCAAGGGAGTAGCTGGGCTCACTTTTGGTAATTTAGTTGGGGTTGGTCTGATTAGGGAGACCACAGAGGCTACTTTAGTCTCTGAAGGGGCTATTGACTTAGCCACTTTGGTTGCTTGCCCCCATAACTTGGAGAAGTACAAGCAACTAACCCTAATAAATGGTGTTGAGGTCCAGGCCTACAGGGACACAGGTGCCAGTGTCACAATGGTGATTGAGAAACTGGTGCACCCTGAACAACACATACTTGGACACCAGTACCAAGTAACCGATGCTCACAACATAACACAAAGCCACCCCATGGCTGTTGTAAATCTCAACTGGGGGGGGGTAACTGGTCCAAAGAAAGTTGTGGTAGCTTCAGATTTACCTGTAGACTGTCTATTAGGGAATGATTTGGAGACATCAGCTTGGTCAGATGTGGAGTTGGAGGCCCATGCAGCAATGCTGGGCATCCCAGGGCATATTTTTGCTTTGACAAGGGCTCAGGCCAAAAAGCAAAAAGGACAGGGAAGCTTGGATCCTGGAACAATGGACCAAGTGCTCCCTAAAGCTAGGGCTAGTAGAAGCAAACCACTTCCTACTATCCCTCCCTCTACAGTGGATTCTAATTCTGAGGAAGAAGAATTCCCTCCCTGTGCAGAACCTACACCAGAGGAGCTGGAAGCAGACACTGCTGAGCTTTTGGGTGAAGGGGGGCCTGCCAGAGAGGAGCTGAGTGTGGCACAGCAAACCTGTCCCACATTAGAGGGTCTCAGACAGCAAGCTGTCAAACAAGCTAATGGGGATGTCAGTGACTCTCACAGAGTTTACTGGGAGGACAACCTCTTGTACACTGAGCATAGGGATCCTAAACCTGGAGCTGCCAGGAGATTAGTGATTCCTCAGGAGTACAGAAAGTTCCTCCTAACACTGGCACATGACATTCCCCTAGCTGGGCACCTGGGTCAAATGAAAACTTGGGACAGATTGGTACCATTGTTTCATTGGCCTAGGATGTCTGAGGACACAAAGGAATTTTGTAAGTCCTGTGAAACCTGTCAAGCCAGTGGCAAGACAGGTGGCACCCCAAAGGCACCCCTTATTCCACTGCCTGTGGTTGGGGTTCCCTTTGAAAGGGTAGGGGTTGACATAGTTGGCCCCCTTGACCCTCCTACTGCTTCAGGCAATAGGTTTATCTTGGTGGTAGTGGACCATGCCACAAGATATCCTGAAGCAATTCCTTTAAGGACCACTACAGCTCTTGCAGTGGCAAAAGCCCTCCTGGGAATATTTTCCAGGGTGGGCTTCCCAAAGGAAGTAGTATCAGACAGAGGAAGCAATTTCATGTCTGCATACTTAAAGGCCATGTGGAAGGAGTGTGGTGTAACTTACAAGTTCACAACACCCTATCATCCACAAACAAATGGACTGGTGGAGAGATTTAATAAAACTCTCAAAGGCATGATTATGGGACTCCCTGAAAAACTCCGCAGGAGATGGGATATCCTTCTACCATGCCTCCTTTTTGCCTACAGGGAGGTACCCCAGAAAGGAGTGGGCTTCAGCCCCTTTGAACTTCTTTTTGGACACCCTGTTAGGGGTCCACTCACACTTGTAAAGGAGGGTTGGGAACAACCTTTAAAAGCTCCTAAGCAGGATATTGTGGATTATGTACTTGGCCTCAGATCAAGGATGGCTGAGTACATGAAAAAGGCCAGTAAAAACCTTCAGGCCAGCCAATAGCTCCAGAAGCAATGGCATGATCAGAAGGCTGTTTTGGTTCAGTACCAACCAGGGCAGAAAGTGTGGGTCTTGGAGCCTGTGGCCCCAAGAGCACTCCAAGATAAATGGAGTGGACCTCACACAATTGTTGAAAAGAAGGGTGAAGTCACCTACTTGGTTGACTTAGGCACTGCCAGGAGTCCCCTTAGGGTGCTCCATGTCAACCGCCTGAAACCCTACTATGACAGGGCTGATCTCACCCTGCTCATGGCAACAGATGAGGGACAGGAAGAAGACAGTGATCCTCTACCTGATCTCTTCTCTTCCACAGAACAAGATGCTCTTGTAGAAGGTGTAGTTTTGGCTGATTGTCTTACTGCTGAGCAGAAAGATAATTGCATAAATCTCCTAGGACAATTTTCAGAACTCTTCTCCATTGTGCCAGGCACCACTTCTTGGTGTGAGCACACTATAGATACTGGAGACAGTTTACCTGTCAAAAGTAAGATCTATAGGCAGCCTGACCATGTCAGGGACTGCATAAAGCAAGAAGTTCAGAAAATGTTGGAACTAGGAGTGGTTGAGCACTCTGACAGTCCATGGGCTTCTCCTGTGGTACTGGTACCAAAACCCAATTCTAAAGATGGAAAGAAGGAAATGAGGTTTTGTGTAGACTATAGAGGTCTCAACTTGGTAACCAAAACTGATGCTCACCCTATACCCAGGGCAGATGAGCTTATAGATACACTGGCATCTGCCAAGTATCTAAGCACTTTTGATTTGACTGCAGGGTATTGGCAGATCAAATTGTCAGAAGATGCTAAACCTAAGACTGCATTTTCCACCATTGGAGGACATTACCAGTTTACTGTAATGCCTTTTGGTTTGAAAAATGCACCTGCCACTTTTCAGAGGTTGGTGAACACAGTCCTGCAAGGGCTGGAAGCTTTCAGTGCAGCATATTTGGATGATATAGCTGTCTTTAGCTCCAGCTGGGATGATCACCTGGTCCACCTTTGGAAAGTTTTGGAGGCTCTGCAAAAGGCAGGCCTCACTATCAAGGCTTCAAAGTGCCAGATAGGGCAGGGTAAGGTGGTTTATCTGGGACACCTTGTTGGTGGGGAACAGATTGCACCACTTCAGGGGAAAATCCAAACTATTATTGATTGGGTTCCCCCTACCACTCAGACTCAGGTGAGAGCCTTCCTAGGCCTCACTGGGTATTACAGGAGGTTCATTAAGAACTATGGCTCCATTGCAGCCCCTCTTAATGACCTCACATCCAAGAAAATGCCTAAAAAGGTATTATGGACAGCAAACTGTCAGAAAGCTTTTGAGGAGCTGAAGCAGGCCATGTGCTCTGCACCTGTCCTGAAAAGCCCTTGTTACTCTAAAAAATTCTATGTCCAAACTGATGCATCTGAATTAGGAGTAGGGGCAGTCCTATCACAACTTAATTCTGAGGGCCAGGATCAACCTGTTGCTTTTATTAGTAGAAGGTTGACCCCTAGAGAAAAGCGTTGGTCTGCCATTGAGAGGGAGGCCTTTGCTGTGGTCTGGGCTCTGAAGAAGTTGAGGCCATACCTGTTTGGCACTCACTTCATTGTTCAGACAGACCACAAACCTCTACTTTGGCTAAAACAAATGAAAGGTGAAAATCCTAAATTGTTGAGGTGGTCCATATCCCTACAGGGAATGGACTATACAGTGGAACATAGACCTGGGAGTAGCAACTCCAATGCAGATGGACTCTCCAGATATTTCCACTTAGACAATGAAGACTCATCAGGTAATGGCTAGTCTTATTGTCCTTCGTTTGGGGGGGGGTTGTGTAGGAAAGTACCATCTTGCCTGGCATGTTACCCCCATTTTTCACTGTATATATGTTGTTTTAGTTGTATGTGTCACTGGGACCCTGGTAACCCAGGGCCCCAGTGCTCATAAGTGTGCCTGAATGTGTTACCTGTGTAGTGACTAACTGTCTCACTGAGGCTCTGCTAATCAGAACCTCAGTGGTTATGCTCTCTCATTTCTTTCTAAATTGTCACTAACAGGCTAGTGACCAATTTTACCAATTTACATTGGCTTACTGGAACACCCTGATAATTCCCTAGTATATGGTACTGAGGTACCCAGGGTATTGGGGTTCCAGGAGATCCCTATGGGCTGCAGCATTTCTTTTGCCACCCATAGGGAGCTCTGACAATTCTTACACAGGCCTGCCACTGCAGCCTGAGTGAAATAACGTCCACGTTATTTCACAGCCATTTTACACTGCACTTAAGTAACTTATAAGTCACCTATATGTCTAACCTTTACCTGGTAAAGGTTAGGTGCAAAGTTACTTAGTGTGAGGGCACCCTGGCACTAGCCAAGGTGCCCCCACATTGTTCAGAGCCAATTCACTGAACTTTGTGAGTGCGGGGACACCATTACACGCATGCACTACATATAGGTCACTACCTATATGTAGCTTCACCATGGTAACTCCGAATATGGCCATGTAACATGTCTATGATCATGGAATTGCCCCCTCTATGCCATCCTGGCATTGTTGGTACAATTCCATGATCCCAGTGGTCTGTAGCACAGACCCTGGTACTGCCAGACTGCCCTTCCTGGGGTTTCACTGCAGCTGCTGCCAACCCCTCAGACAGGCAGCTGCCCTCCTGGGGTCCAGCCAGGCCTGGCCCAGGATGGCAGAACAAAGAACTTCCTCTGAGAGAGGGTGTGACACCCTCTCCCTTTGGAAAATGGTGTGAAGGCAGGGGAGGAGTAGCCTCCCCCAGCCTCTGGAAATGCTTTGTTGGGCACAGATGTGCCCAATTCTGCATAAGCCAGTCTACACCGGTTCAGGGACCCCTTAGCCCCTGCTCTGGCGCGAAACTGGACAAAGGAAAGGGGAGTGACCACTCCCCTGACCTGCACCTCCCCTGGGAGGTGTCCAGAGCTCCTCCAGTGTGCTCCAGACCTCTGCCATCTTGGAAACAGAGGTGCTGCTGGCACACTGGACTGCTCTGAGTGGCCAGTGCCACCAGGTGACATCAGAGACTCCTGCTGATAGGCTCCTTCAGGTGTTAGTAGCCTTTCCTCTCTCCTAGGTAGCCAAACCCTCTTTTCTGGCTATTTAGGGTCTCTGTCTCTGGGGAAACTTTAGATAACGAATGCATGAGCTCAGCCGAGTTCCTCTGCATCTCTCTCTTCACCTTCTGATAAGGAATCGACCGCTGACCGCGCTGGAAGCCTGCAAACCTGCAACATAGTAGCAAAGACGACTACTGCAACTCTGTAACGCTGATCCTGCCGCCTTCTCGACTGTTTTCCTGCTTGTGCATGCGGTGGGGGTAGTCTGCCTCCTCTCTGCACCAGAAGCTCCGAAGAAATCTCCTGTGGGTCGACGGAATCTTCCCCCTGCAACCGCAGGCACCAAAAAGCTGCATTACCGGTCCCTTGGGTCTCCTCTCAGCACGACGAGCGAGGTCCCTCGAATCCAGCGACGCTGTCCAAGTGACCCCCACAGTCCAGTGACTCTTCAGCCCAAGTTTGGTGGAGGTAAGTCCTTGCCTCACCTCGCTGGGCTGCATTGCTGGGAACCGCGACTTAGCAGCTACTCCGGCCCCTGTGCACTTCCGGCGGAAATCCTTCGTGCACAGCCAAGCCTGGGTCCACGGCACTCTAACCTGCATTGCACGACTTTCTAAGTTGGTCTCCGGCGACGTGGGACTCCTTTGTGCAACTTCGGCGAGCACCGTTTCACGCATCCTCGTAGTGCCTGTTTCTGGCACTTCTCCGGGTGCTACCTGCTTCAGTGAGGGCTCTTTGTCTTGCTCGACGTCCCCTCTCTCTGCAGGTCCATTTTGCGACCTCCTGGTCCCTCCTGGGCCCCAGCAGCGTCCAAAAACGCCAAACGCACGATTTGCGTGTAGCAAGGCTTGTTGCGTCCTTCCGGCGGGAAAACACTTCTGCACGACTCTCCAGGGCGAGAGGGATCCGTCCACCAAAGGGGAAGTCTCTAGCCCTTTTCGTTCCTGCAGAAACCTCAGCTTCTTCTGTCCAGTCGAAGCTTCTTTGCACCCGCAGCTGGCATTTCCTGGGCATCTGCCCATCTCCGACTTGCTTGTGACTTTTGGACTTGGTCCCCTTGTTCCACAGGTACCCTAGATTGGAAATCCACAGTTGTTGCATTGCTGGTTTGTGTCTTTCCTGCATTATTCCTCTAACACGACTCTTTTGTCCTTAGGGGAACTTTAGTGCACTTTGCACTCACTTTTCAGGGTCTTGGGGAGGGTTATTTTTCTAACTCTCACTATTTTCTAATAGTCCCAGCGACCCTCTACAAGGTCACATAGGTTTGGGGTCCATTCGTGGTTCGCATTCCACTTTTGGAGTATATGGTTTGTGTTGCCCCTATCCCTATGTTTCCCCATTGCATCCTATTGTAACTATACATTGTTTGCACTGTTTTCTAAGACTATACTGCATATTTTTGCTATTGTGTATATATATCTTGTGTATATTTCCTATCCTCTCACTGAGGGTACACTCTAAGATACTTTGGCATATTGTCATAAAAATAAAGTACCTTTATTTTTAGTATAACTGTGTATTGTGTTTTCTTATGATATTGTGCATATGACACTAGGTGGTACTGTAGTAGCTTCACACGTCTCCTAGTTCAGCCTAAGCTGCTCTGCTAAGCTACCATTATCTATCAGCCTAAGCTGCTAGACACCCTATACACTAATAAGGGATAACTGGGCCTGGTGCAAGGTGCAAGTACCCCTTGGTACTCACTACAAGCCAGTCCAGCCTCAGGAAACAGTCGAGAAAGCCGGCAGGATGAGGTGCTACAATGTTGCTGGTAGTTGTCTTGTTACTTTGTTGTGGTTTTGCAGGCGTCCTGGAGCAGTCAGCTGTCGATCCTTGGCAGAAGTCGAAGAGAGAAGTGCAGAGGAACTCTGGTGAGCTCTTGCATTCGTTATCTGGTGAGAAACCCACAGGAGAGACCCTAAATAGACCTCAGAGGAGGATTGGCTACCTAACCAGGTAAGAGCCTATCAGGAGGGGTCTCTGACGTCACCTGCTGGCACTGGCCACTCAGAGGTCTCCATTGTGCCCTCACACCTCTCCATTCAAGATGGCAGAGGTCCGGGACACACTGGAGGAGCTCTGGGCACCACCACTGGGGTGGTGATGGACAGGGGAGTGCTCACTCCTCTTTCCTTTGTCCAGTTTCGTGCCAGAGCAGGGGCTGGGGGCTCCCTGAACCGGTATAGACTGACTTATGCAAGGAGGGCACCATCTGTGCCCTTCAAAGCATTTCCAGAGGCTGGGGGAGGCTACTCCTCCCCAGCCCTTAACACCTATTTCCAAAGGGATAGGATGTAACACCCTCTCTCAGAGGAAATCCTTTGTTCTGCCTTCCTGGGACTGGACTGGGCTACCCAGACCCCAGGAGAGCAGAAACCTGTCTGAGGGTTGGCAGCAGCAGTAGCTGCAGAGAAAACCCCAGAGAGCTAGTTTGGCAGTACGCGGGGTCCATGCTGGAGCCCCGGGATGCATGGGATTGTGCCCCCAATACCAGAATGGTATTGGGGGCACAATTCCATGATCCTAGACATGTTACATGGCCATGTTCAGAGTTACCATTGTGAAACTACACATAGGTATTGACCTATATGTAGTTCACACATGTGTGATGGTGTCCCCACACTCACAAAGTCCAGGGAAATTGCCCTGAACCATGTGGGGCCACCTTGGCTAGTGCCAGGGTGCCCTCACACATAGTAACTTTGCGCCTAACCTTCACAAAGTGAGGGTTAGGCATATAGGTGACTTATAAGTTACTTAAGTGCAGTGTAAACTGGCTGTAAAATAACATAGACATTATTTCACTCAGGCTGCAGTGGCAGTCCTGTGTAAGAATTGTCTGAGCTCCTGGGTGGCAAAAGAAATGCTGCAGCCCATAGGGATCGCCTGGAACCCCAATACCCTGGGTACCTAGGTACCATATACTAGGGAATTATAAGGGTGTTCCAGTGTGCCAATCAGAATTGGTAAAATTAGTCACTAGCCTGCAGCGACAATTTTAAAAGCAGAGAGAGCATAAACACTGAGGTTCTGGTTAGCAGTGCCTCAGTGATACAGTTAGGTACCACACAGGGAACACATACAGGCCACAAACTTATGAGCACTGGGGTCCTGGCTAGCAGGATCCCAGTGACACATATCAAACACACTGACAACATAGGGTTTTCACTATGAGCACTGGGCCCTGGCTAGCAGGATCCCGGTGAGACAGTAAAACACCCTGACATATACTCACAAACAGGCCAAAAGTGGGGGTAACAAGGCTAGAAAGAGGCTACCTTTCTACACACCTGGCCCCACTGGCTCTGCTGGTGCCTCCTGGCGATGTGGATTCTGGGGCCTGGTGTCCCACACACTGCACACAGCGTCCCACGCAGTGGGAGAGATGAAAGCGCTTTATAGTGCCTGCTGGACCTGCCTCACTGGCTATGCTGGTGCCTCCTGGCACTGTGGATTCTGGAGCTTGGAGTCCCACGCACTGCACACAGCATTTGTGTTTTACATTTCTGTTTGTATGCACCCCTACCAAAAGCATTTTTAGAATCTGTGCCCCCATAACAGTTCTGCAATGTTTTTGACCTGCCTCAAAGTTGTCTGTTGATATTGTATTTGGCAGAGTTTCTACATGTTTCATCCACGGCATATTGGATAGTTGCAGTCAAGATATGAGTAGTCTAATATTTTGTTTAGTGATTTCATATATTGGATTACAGACAAATAGATTCTTCTTTGAGTCTCTGTGGAGCAATTTGTACATGGATTGACGCGGTGACAGGCATTCCTGTTTATTTCTTTTTGTGGGGTGCGCAGTTATCCGCTGCATTTTTGTCAATGGCATTGCACCGGCCAAGAAATGAGGTGCAAGGCTTAACAACAGAGGTACACTGAGCTACTTGGCTTGGTGTTCTTGCTGTCTTCTTATATAAGCACCACGTCCCAACTCCTCAAGATCACCTCAGTCAACCAAATACCATGAATAGTTTACGGGCAGGCTCGCTTGGTGAAATGAATTGATCAGGGGAGGGAGGAGAAGGACTATGCAATGGAGGTGGTTGTGATCCAGTTGCCTTTTAACATGACGGCATCTGCATTGCATGACAGAGAAGCAGTGGAGCAAGCAGCAGCACCCAGAACCAATCCTAGCATTTTTGGGTCTCGGGATGAATGGAATGGGCAAAGTCTCTCTAATTTGCATATGATGTGACATCATAGGAAATGACACAACAAAAAGTGACAAATAATTGGCCATTAATTATCTGGAATCATTGAAGCGACTTTACAAGAAACAACCTTCCCGGTGCATATATCAATAAAATGATGAAAATGTAAATGCTAACCAAAAAAAAATGAACACATACGTTGTAAAGCTGTAGTAAATGAAAATGCATTATGTTTGTCACACTGGCTAGAAAAGTTCTGGCCCAGGTCTCTCCAAAACTTATATTTTTTAGGTCGAGCGTCCAAGCGCTCTGACCTGTTGTAATCTATCTGAGGGCTTTTAACCACGCCCACCGCACGCCCATCACTATCACTCGTTCGTGGGCTGGCCTTTCAAAAATCCTTTGTTATTATTGGTAAATGCCTTATGTTTGTCCCTCATTGGGGTAGTGTTGTTACTGCATTGACCATCTACTTTGTTACATGGATAATTGCACGATTGCTGATAATTTGACTGCGAGCTAATTTCTTTTTCTTTTTGTGTCTCTCTTTTGGGCTCACGCTCATGGTAGCTGTGGTCGTTTGAATCAGCTTGCTTATGTCAACTGTTTTACTTTTCATTTTCAAGTTTATGTGGCAAGAAAAGTCCAGTTAGGAATTTACAGCGCTAATTACTCTACCTCTAGCAAAGCCGGGACCCATTGCATTGCAAATGCTTGTTTTTAAATTGTCTGTGCTATTACAGATGGGGACTGAAATCTACAATCATCTTGGAACCGATTGTCAGAAGTGTTGGTGCTTTTTATTTAACAAGCAGACTGTGTTTTTCGTATTTTCTGTCAATGGGCACTTATAGGCCAATTTCTAAAGCTCTGTCTGCCACTTGTTGAGCCCTGTAGTTCTTTACAGTAAATTGATAATGCCAGATCGAGTTTTTGAATGTGCTCGGATGCTTATTTATAATTCCCCATGATGCCTCCTGAATGTTCTGTTATGTCCAGATGGGATGAAGGATAATATCCAAAAGTGTTTGGCTAGATTTGGTTGCTCAGCGCCCTCATTGCATGGATGCTTCAGTCTTCTAAACCCTGCCCTTGATAGGAGTTGCTCCAGTACTCTGAATGTTTTGGTTCAGAAATCCTTTTCATCTGTGTGAAGAGGGAACAGCCCACTACTGTCCATATTGTACATTTTGCATTTCATCGTAAACATTCGGGCATCTCTCTCATCTGTCCTTTTCTCCCCGTCCGTCTTTCACCGAGGCAAGTGCTCCCACTCGCCTGGGTGAAGAGATATTCTCATCAGCATCCTCCCTGCCAATCCTTCATCTCCTCTGAGACTGCCACTTGAGTCTTGGTTATGTAAGGCTTTTGGCCTGATGTACCCATCTCCTGCCCCCTTCTCCCCCTGTGAGGGCCCTGCAGATATGGTTTCCTTCCCACCGACTGTTCAGTCTCTCTGATATGGTAAAGACATGTTTTGATCTTTTTTGTTACTCCCGCATATATTTATTTATTTATTTATTAGTTTAATAGACACACAACTACCCAAAGGTGTGTTAGCACTGAGCTGAAAGTAAGACATCAAGTGGATGGCAGATTATTGAAAGAGATGCATTATTAGAGATTTGCGAAATTTTAGAAGATTCGACTCGAAACTTAACTTGATAGGAGTTTGTTCCATGCATAAGCTGTAACCCCTGAAAAGGCTTGTCCCCCAAATCTTGCCTTACGGAACTTAGGCACAGCTACTAAATTGAGAGAGGCTGAACGTAGCAATTTGGGGGCAATATGCTTTTTGAACAAGTTGGCTATTTAGTTAGAACGATGTGCCAGGTAGAAGGCTTTGTGGCAGAGACAAAGTGGGCTGAATTAATAGCCCCTAGCACCTACTTACGTAAAAAAGTTTGACACTAGTCACCCTAACTACCGCCATGGTGCGCTGTGTCTTAGATACGGCGCACACATGGTGGCTTTAGGGGGCACTAAGGGGCGCAAGAAAAGTGGCACTGCACTGGGTGCAGCATCACGTTTCTTAAATCAGGGCCAAAGTGCTTTGAACCAACATCTTTTCTGTGTGGGGAGCCAATGAGGTTACCTATTTTGTATTGAAGTTTTGTAACATTTATGAAGGTCATGTATCAGTCTTGTGGCAGTGTTCTGGATTAGCAGCATTTTTTTAATTAGATGGGCTGGAAGACTAACATACAATGCATTACAATAATTCATCCTGCTAATCGTCCGTTCTTGAATCAGTAACTGCCTAGCTGTTTGTGGGATAAATGGCAGAATCTTTTTATAATTCCTTCATAATCAAGAAGCAGATGGTTGTAAATTTTTTCACACAAGGTTTAAATCACATTTTAGTATCAAATACAACTCCTAGATAACAACAACAATAGCTGCTGGGCTGGGACAAGGCCCTAATGATCGGGGCCACCACGAGGGATACCTAGGAGGGACTGCAAAACACCAACACTTAAATTTTAACAGAGTTCAGATGGAGCGAATTAGCTTTCATCCATTTAGCCACTTACACATGTACTCTAGCCCACTGGTACCCAGCCTGTGGTCCGGGCACCCCTGGAGGTCTGCAAAGCCTCCTCATGGGGTCCACGACTATTTTGAAAATTAAATGATATTAACAGATTAGGACCCCAGCTTTCAGTAATGACTCAGTAGGGGTGTTCCCGGATTCCAATAATGATTCAGTAGGGGTCCCGGGGTTCCAGTAATGATAAAGTGGGGGTCCACAGAACTCAAAAGGTAGGGAATCACTGCTCTAGACCCTTCCTTTCTTCCCCCTGTGAAGAGGGGCACAGTGTTTAGATATGGAGACTCGGCGGAGAGTGGCGAGTAATGTTATCAGCTCTCCGACTCTGGCAATTTGGGATGAATTGATACAGTATGACAACCTGCATCCCTCCCCAGCCAAAAATCCTGCCTGGCTGTAGTGAGAATAAGCAATGCTCTGCCTCTGGGTGTGAGTTCTTTTCCTGGACTAAAAAGTCCAGGTATGGGGTGAACCTCAACGGTTCAGGACCAGGTGTGCTTCGTGGTGCTTGTTGTCTAATCAGGCAGGAAGCCAGGTTAGGCCATATCTTTGCTAGCTAACCTAGGATCATCCGTAATTTAACACATTATCCTACTAATTGAACGTGCAACATAATTTTCTCTCAAGAAAACCGATACATTTTCGATCATTTGTTTGCAAACTCTTCCTTTGCATGCATTTATTCACTGTCTATTGAATATCTACAGTATGCGTGGTTGGAGAGTTTACCAGATGTCAGTGGAACAGAGCCACACAGCAAGTCGCAGTTTGTATTGAAACATAATGCTAAGGTATCCGGTCTAATAATGGCAAGTTATTGTAACTTGGACTCGTGTGCTGTTTCATTTGTTTAGACGACAGTTGTGCTGAAGTTCATAAAAAAAATGATAGTAAATAAAATAACTGCATACCTGGTGACATAGGGTATACATTTAATTAACGAAAGCTATCCCCAGGTGTCAGGATGGCCGAGTGGTTTAAGGCGCTGCATTCAGGTTGCAGTCTCCTCTGGAGGTGTGGGTTTGAATCCCACTTCTGACAATAAATATTTTTTTCTCTCTTAAGAAACAATGCCTAATGCGCATGATATGTTTTAACCTGATATAAACGTCTTCAGTGTGTGCTCTACGATTTACATTTCGTAGGCACTTTGAAATTTATATTCAAAGCAGGAACTCAAGTAAGTACACTTAATTTTGAGATGTTTTAAAAAACAAATCTAAAATACAATTTTTATTGTATTTTAACTAAGTATTTCAGAGTTTCGGGGTTGCAGTGGGGACGGTACGGGTATGTGCGTGTGTGTTGTTATCAACAAACAAAACAAAACTTTCTTTGTGTGCCAGGCTTGGAAAGCCCGCCATTTCTGTCCCGTTTACAGTCTTTTGCTGGCAGTTCTAATGTCCGCCACAAGGTGTCGCCGTCTCCAATGTTGGAAATTCCTCTGCAAGCGAGTAAAGTAAATAGGATGCTGTGCATGGTCATTGCAAATTTATTTTCCCAGACGAGCTTAGTGAAAATGCAGCGTTTTGTGCATTTCAGATGTTTTGTGCAGATAAAGTCACCCTCCAGTGCTTGGGGAGAAATGGAGTGACATAGAGGGCCTGTCAGGAGATGCTGTCCGAGGTGCTGATATTGGGCTCACACTCGGTGAGGCTGATCTGTAGCTGACTATTTGATGACCTGAAGATGAAGACTGACTCTGCTGATCCATCCTGGATAGGTAGCTATGAAATGTGACTGACGATTTTGTGCCTTTTCTTCTAGGTACCAACTGCGCTGTTATAGAGATTCACACTTAGGTAGATTTTTCCAAATTAATGTTTTCTCTAAATTGTTTTCGCATGAAGACCCACATGCTAATGCTAATCTTGGTTAGGCAGGCTGTTAGGGGTGACGCTGACGGTGACAAATGACTGACAAATCTATTTGCTGAATTACCTTATTAATGGTGATATTCATAGCTTATGGTGTTGCTTTGCTGCATATGTTTTCTTTAAGAGATGGTGTCTTTTAACTGATGAATTAATAAAGAGTTGATTTGAATAAAGTTTGAACTAACAGATGACTTAGACTTGTAAGCAATAGGGGATAAAACTTGTTAACCCTTTTCCTGAGTAGTGGTTATTTCTGATTAGTATGGTTTATATTGTGGTTTCATAAAGTGTTTATCTTGATTATTGCTATTGGTTATTGATTCAATGGTCACTGCATTACTAGGATACTCCATGCGATTCAAAAGGTTAATCGACCTATACGCGCCCCCTTGTAAGTTTACTTACTAAGGACCAGGCGCACTAGCAGTTTTTGGTAGCAGCTTGATGGTTAGTTTCCTTGGGGAACTAGTTATGTGGTGATTATTGGTTATGGTAGTTGTTTAAGTTAGGATTCGTTGTTCATATTTTATGAGGTTTTAATTTTCTTTTTCTGAAATGTCAATTGTAGCAAAGATGATGTCCCCCTTAAGCCCAGAAATGACTTTCCCGGACCCTGGATCCCATTAGTAAAGATGGGTATGTTCTCGGCATTTTTGTAATGGTGAGAAAGTGATAGGTTGCGCTTGCACAGGGTTAAGCAAATTGCAGGTGAATTGTGATGTATGTGAGGTACGTAGGGAGTCTGCGTACTCCAGTTGAGGTTAGTAGGAGTGTGTGTACTCCGTGGTATGAGAGTAGGGAAGTCGTCGAACTTCACACGTGTGTGGTGCTTTGTGCTAAAAAATTATCCACATGGTTGTTGGTGATGTCCGGACCCTGCGTGGTCTAAGACTCCGGAGTATATTGACAAGTGTAGGAGACACTTGGTTATATGTTGTCATTTGCCTGGTTTAGTAGGTTGGGTGGGCGTGGTCAACAAGTCGGTGTGTGAGTCAATCGAGTAAGAGAAGCTTCGACTGAGATATGGCGAGTCCTATGTGCACCAGGACAGACCCATTGATCATTTGAGAGTAAATATTGGCAGGTCGAATTTCACTTGCAAATGTGGGAGACTGAGAAAGAGGAATAGCTACATGAGCCAAGAGAGCCATTAGTGAAAATCCGTAAGGTCTCTGAAGTGATTGTGTCCCTTCCTATAGTAAACCAGCAGGTTTGTTTTAGTTATTGGTTTTTATTAAGTGCTCGCAATAATTTGTATTAGTTGTGTGAATCGAGTTGAGGAGGACGAGCCGCAAGACTTTGTCAGTCGCAGTGTGTGAATGTGACGTCAGAGTGAGCCGCGCTGGGATAGGTTAGTTAGTGAGGAGAGCCGCAAGCAATTGGCAGCTGTGTGTAAGAGGCAATTGGTTGAGTAAGCGGGCGAAGGGAATCTTGGGAGTAAAAGTCATTTCATTATTGAATCGAAGTAAACAAAACAGGCGAAATGAAGTTTTTCAAGGCGTTTAAGAGTGCGATGAAGGGTGATTCTTACATTAAAGCGTCAATAGGGGAGCCGACCCCACCGGAAAATTCTCCGGCTTACATTGTGATGGAGGAGCGATGTGTAGCACCGTGTTTGTGGTTGAAGCAATGGTGTAAGTTAACTAAAAATCAAGGGTCTTTAGCGTTTCCAGAGCATGGAACGTTTAATTTGAGAATTTTGGACCAGTTGCGAATGTCATTATATGATATGAAGCCATACCAAGACCAGCACAGTTTGAGGCTTTAGCAGTTTGGGAGCTGGTGGCCAGACAGCAACAAGGGATGAGGTTCAAAAGGAGGATGAAACGAGCAGAGAAATCTTTAGCTGAAGCTAGATGGGATTGGGAGCAGAAGAAATGGAGAGCAGTGACATTACAGGATGTTAAATTGTTTCCTATAATTACAGAGGAAGATGAGGCATAGAAGGAAGATAGTGCTAAAGAGGATGAAAGTGCAGGAAGAAAGAAAAAGAGAAAGTCTTATGTTGATGATGAAGATTCTGATGTTGAGGATCTCATTACACAGCTATTAAGAGAACAACCTCCACCTTTAACAACCTATTCAGGGGGTCCAGGCACTGGTACCACTGCTGCTACAGCTGTTCCGGCACAAGTCCAGGGTACAGGCAGAAGGGGGACAAATACAAGGGGTAGTACAGAGTACACCTAATGCAGGAACTAATACTGTGGTTCAAGTGCAGATACATCCAACTACGGTACAGAGAATTTATCCAGATGTACCAATTCCTGAGACAGTCTCGAACATAATGGTGCTGAGGGAGCAAGTGCTTCCAAATCCAATGCTAGTTCAGACAGAACTGACACCAATATTATTGCCTTCAGCACAGGCACAGGGTTTGCCGAAGTTTACACCAATGACAGGAACCCAGTCAGATATTACACCATTCATGACTCAGGCAATGGGGGTAACATTTCCGCAAGGTGCAAGTGTTAGGGCAGCCCCAAATGCAATATCACTACCAATTACTGTTGGTCCGTCGGCACCCGTATTTGTGCAGAA
This sequence comes from Pleurodeles waltl, assembly GCF_031143425.1. NCBI lineage: Eukaryota > Metazoa > Chordata > Amphibia > Caudata > Salamandridae > Pleurodeles > Pleurodeles waltl. The sequence continues at coordinate 1,014,301,587 of NC_090443.1, forward strand.
GAAATCAGGTGTGGGAGAACAGAATGAAATATCACAGAGTCTTGTGAGGAGGGGAGTGAGTGATCCTGTGCAGATGATGTAGTCTGCAGGACAGACTTTCAATGGATCTAGACCTTTAATGGATCTTAGTCCACTTGTAGCGCTTCCAGATGCAGTGAATGGCCCGAATGCGAGTCAAAATTTGAAACTTTTGACACTGCAAGCTTGAGGTGCAGTGATGCAACAGTTACCAGTGCCAAATGTGAGTAACATTTCATTACAGGGATTTCCAGCTCTGCAGTTGAGTTAATGGCTAAACTCTCCTCAAAACGCATCCAAGGGTGAAGATCAGATAAATCGTGTAAGGCTGAACATAGAAGCAACGGAGTTGGTTGAGGGAACAATGGGTGTAAACAGATTAGAATCTTACACCGAAGAAGAGCTGAGGTACTTATGCCCAAAGATTACAAGAGAAGTGAGTAAAATACATCAGAATTTGGCAGAATTAGCAGAAAAGCATGAAATTGAGATTGAGAAAACTAAGCATTTGAAACGCAGTTACAGATTAGATTTTGAGGCAAAGGATTTTGAGCACATGAGGTCAGCAGGAATGAAGGCACATTTGAGAGAATTACTGCAGAGTGCTCAGATTTGGGGAGCATTAGAGAAGTGGAAAGGTAGAGGGACAAAGAAAAAAGATAAACGAAAATGGGATTCGCAAGGAGAGTCTGACGATGCTCAGAGGGAAAAGAAATCAGTAAAGATCCTTCCAATGAGAGAGATTCCAGGAGGGCAGTTCGTTCATGTCCCATGGCATAGGAGTGATATATTGTCAATTACCCAAAATTGAGAGAGAAGCCGGTTGAGTGGTATCAGCAAACCGAGAGATTTGTGAAACTTTCTAAACGTCTGTGGGAAGACTTGAACACACTATTGGAAATAGTGGTACCAGCTGACGAGTGAACCAGAAAGGGACAGAGTAACAGGTGCACCTTCACCTGAGGTAATGAAAAATTATTATAAGGTGATCGAATTCCTGAAGACAAGAATCTCTCCTAAAAATATTGATTGGCAAAGGATTGACAGAACGTTTCAAGAGTCTAAAGAGTCAATACATACTTATTATGAAAGATTGTTAAAAGCATTCAAGGAGTACAGTGGCAAGGAAGCAATTGAGCCGAAAGACATGTTGCATTTTGTGTTCAGGTTTGTCGAAGGTTTGAGACCAGAAGTAAGACAGATGATTAAGAGTCATTTAATTTGTTGGCAGGCATAACCGATTGATAAGGTATTGCAATATGCAAAATATTGTAGTGAGGAGATTGAATTAAAGCAGAAAAAGTTGAAGGAGAAAGCAATGGTTATTCAAATAAAGGCAGCTCAAACAGGAGTGCAAGAAGCCATAGTACTGCCTATGCCGCCGCAACAGAGAGCTGTTATGTTTCAGCCTCAAATGAGAGGTAGAGGACGTGGAATTGACATGATGCGTGGTCTGGATTTAGGGACTATGGTTGTTCAGAATGGCATGCAGGGAATGAAAAAGATGTTGCTGTGTCATTTGTGTGGAAACGTGGGACACTGGAATCGGGAGTGTCCGTTGATGGCACAGGATGGTGTTGTTCAGCAAGGTAATGTCAGTACATTTCAAACTGTGAAGGTCCCAAGAATGAAGGGATTTATTCCTAATGTTCAGAATTGAGGACAGAATTTCTTACCGGTGCAGCAAATGCAGATACCACGCGAACAATCAACACTATTGCAACCAGTCCAGCAGCAGGTCCCCATGGTACCTAGACAGCAAATGTAGATACCTTAAGCCCCAATGGAGCAGCAACAGGTGATGCTTACTCAGCAGGTCACAGGTCAGAGACAAGACAGTAGTAATAACACAGTGCATCAGTTTCCATTTTAAAGTGAGGATGAAATAAACGAAGAATGGATGAGTGACAGTTCGGATGAAGGAGCTTGTATGCTTGCTGCTTCTCTAGAAGTAGATCAGAGAGGACCTTTTGTGAAGGGAAAGGTGATGGGCTACAAGGTCTCCTTCTTAGAGGATACAGGAGCTACACTCTCTACAGTAAGAAGCATAGAAGTCCCAAATTTATCTCTTTCAGGCAGAACAGTTCAAGTTGTGGGAGTGGAGTACAGACAGTTGACAAAAACCAATCACAGAACCAGTGCAGGTTGAAATTGGAAATTACCAGGGAATGCATAGATTTGTGGTGTGCGATCAAGTCCCGTATCCCTACTGGGAAGAGGCTTACTGTGTAAGACAAAATGTTCCATTAATTCTTCGGACACTGGGATAGAAGTCCAGACAAATAGTGATGATGAGGAAGAACAGGCGACTGAAATGATGGTTAACTGAGAATATCCATTGATTGAATTTTTCCCAATGTTTACTGTGAAAGAATTGCATGCAGACTTGCATGGAACAGTGAAGGAAGAAGTCTGGGACTCAACAGGAAAAGAAGTAGGTCTGATTAAGGGGGTAAAGCCGATTAAAATCACTCTGAAGCCCAATGCAGTGTTCCCGCAGCTTCCACAGTACAACATGCCACAAGATGTCTTGATGAAAGTGGCACAAATAATTGGAGATTTCCTAAAACAAGGAGTTCTGAAGGAAGTGTTAAGCAGCCCATGTAATTCACAGATAATGGGCTTGAAAAAGCCATGTGGTTAAGTGCGTGTTGTACAAGACTTGCGAAAAGTGAATGACATGGTGGTTACATGTTGTCCGGTAGTGCCCAATCCAGCAGTGATAATGTTGCAGAGTGGTTCACAGTGGTAGATCTGTCACAGGCTTTCTTTTCAGTGCCACTTCATAAGGATAGTCAGTTTCTTTTTAGTTTCAAATTCCTAGACAGACTCTACAGCTGGTGCAGGCTTCCACAAGGGTATATGGAGTCACCATCTCTGTTTAATCAGATCTTGAAAAAGAACCTGGAGTCATTAGAATTGCCATACCAATCGACTCTAGTGAAGGACATTGATGATTTGTTGATCGCATCCAGAACAAGGGACGAGTGTAAACATGACTCGATTGCCCTGTTGAATCATTTGGGAAAATTTGGACATAAGGTTTCACCTGTGAAATTTCAGTATTATCAGAAATCAGTAAAATACCTGGGACACCAGATCGAAAAGGGATTAAGGAGAATCTCTAGGGAGAGAATTACCATGATTCTGCAGAGAAGTCCACCGACTTCTCAGAGAGATGTCAGGATGTTTCTGGGAATGGTCGGGTACTGCAGACAGTGGATTTTGAATTTTGCTGAGATTGCTAAACCTTTGCAGCAATTGACAAATAAGGAAGTTACAGATCCCATTACCTGAGATGAAGATCAGATTAAAGCATTCACTGAATTGAGAGAGAGTTTGTGCAGAGCTCCAGCGGTGGGAATGCCTGATTACACAAAGCCTTTTCTATTGTTTTGTCATGAACGTGATGCTTGTTCTTTGTCTGTTTTGATGCGGGTCCATGGAGGTGCTTATCGACCAGTAGCTTATTTTTCAGCAGCAGCTTATCAGGTTGCCTGCGCGCAGTAGCTGCAATTGGTCAAAGTCTTTCCCAACGCGAGGGGGTAGTCATGGGGATACCCTTTGACGGTAATGGTACCAGGCTCTGTTGAGATTTTACAGACAAGGGCGAAAACGCAATACTTGACGGGTGCAAGACTGACAAGGTATGAGACGAGCATATCGGGTGCTCCAAATGTAACATTGAAAAGATGTACAGTGTTAAATCCAGCGACTTTGCTTCCAAGTATTGCTGCTGAAATTGAAAAAGATGAAGATATTGAGCATGATTGTCTTGAGGTGACTGAGCTGTGTACAAAACCAAGGCCTGATATTAGAGACACGCGTTTAGAAGAAAATGACCAAATTGTCTTTGTTGATGGTTCGTGTCTCAGAGATGGAGCAGGCACACTGAGAGCAGGATATGCTGTGTGCATGATTACAAGCATATTAGAAGCTTCATGGCTTCCAGGTGTTTACTCTGCACAAGTGGCAGAATTGGTAGCTCTTACTAGAGCATGCTATGTTTCTGCAAGATTAAGAGTCCCAATCTATACTGACAGTCAATATGGATTTGGAATGGTTCATGATTGTGGCCAGTTATGGTCGCAACAAGGGTTTATGGCCTCTACTGGAACACCAGTGAGAAATGGCGACCGAATAAAAGAGTTATTGTACGCAATACAGTTACCTGAAGAAATTGCTGTGGTAAAATGTAGTGCACACCAAAAGACATAGGATTACATTTCATTGGGAAATGGAAATGCAGATCAAGTCGCAAGGTTTTGCGCATTGAATTATATATTGTTTAAAGACAAGTGGGAACTAATGCCTGAAGAAGAAAATAATTGTGCAAGTTTTGCTTTAAAAGTAATTGATACACTGGAGGAAATAAAAAAATTACAGGAGAATACAGACAAGAAAGAAAAGAGGCTTTGGATGAAGTTAAAATGTGTCCAAAGACCTGATGAGATTTGGGTTTCTGAGGAGGGTCAGATGGTATTGCCAAATAGTTTGTTGAGTCAGATGGCCCGGTATTACCATGGCCAAGCACATATTGAACGATATGCCATGGTTAGACTGTTTAATGTTGATTGGTTCAATCCAAAGTTCAGAAAAGCAGCAGGGGCAGTATGTCATTGATGTGTAATCTGTCAGTAACTAAATGTGGGGAAAGGGACAGTGGTGAATTTGAGCCACATTGGAAGAGCAGGAGGACCATTCAGCAGAATGCAGTTGGATTTCATTGGGATGCCTGCATGTGGTGGATTGAAGTACGTGTTGGTGATTGTGTGTGTCTTTAGCCATTGAACTGAAGCATATCCCTCACAAAGGAATGACAGTCTCACAGTAGCAAAGCTGATGCTTAGAGTTAATACTACGGTTCAGATTTCTGATCTCTTTAGAATCAGATGGGGGAACTCACTTCAATAACGAAGTGATCAAACTCTTATGTGCAGCACTAAACATTGAGCAGAAGTTACATTGCAGTTACCGCCCTGAAGCATCAGGACTAGTGGAGCAAATGAATGGTACATTAAAATCAAGAATTGCCAAGATGTGTGCGGCGACTAACCTGAAATGGCCAGATGCTTTACCTTTGGTACTGATGTCAATGCAAAATATCCCTGACAGGAAGACAGGACAGTCACCCCATGAGAACCTTATAGGCAGAGCAATGAGATTGCCAGCAATTTCAGCCAATGCACTTGTGAATATTACAGATGATATGGTGTTGGAGTACTGCAAGGGTCTGGCTGATGTGGTTCGATCTTTCAGCAGGTGCAGGCTGTTAACCTGCCACCCATCCACGACCCAGGTCACAATCTGAGAGCTGGAGATTGGGTTGTCTATCAAAAAGCATGTTGGAAAGACTTGTTTAGAGCCACGTTGGAAGGGTCCATACCATGTGGTGCTGACAACTACGACAGCTGTGAAGTGTGCAGAACTTCCAAATTGGATACACGCAAGCCATACAAAGAGAGTGGTGAGTCCGCAAGAATATGAAGAAGTGTTGTTGAGAGCACCAACAGCAGCAAAACAGGTGGCTATGCCTGAGCCGGAGCAAGAACAGATTGAACCTGAGATTGATCCTGAGCTTGTGGAAGATGGATCAATTACCCCTGTAAGAGACGAAAGTGAAGAATTACAGGAGGGTGAACAAGGGTCTAACAACTCAACAGATACAGCAGGAGAACCGAGCACAGCAGGGGTTTTCCCAGAAGCAGACGGCGCTGAAAACAAGCAGAGCAAGTGCCAGATCAAGAGGGTGAAAGAGTTGAGATGGATCAAAGTCAAAGTAGTCCAACTCCTCCTGAACCCGTTGCAGGTCCATCAAGAGAAAACGCCATAGAAAGAGAAAAAGAGAAGAGTCCAATTCTAAGGCGAATATTGACTGAAGGAACGAGAGAAGGAGATAATTAGCCTGAGTCGCGAATTGGAAGAAAGAAGGAGTTGGTCATAAATGAACCAATAGAGAAAGAAGTGGATACTAGAAGAAGAGAAGAACTGAGTGAAGGAGAATCAAGTGGAGAACGAAGGTTGAAGAGAAAGAGAGTAGCAAGTCGAAGATACACAGGTCCTGAGTGGGCATATGCTGAAACAAGTGAATGGCAAAATGAGTTCATGTCCTTTTGCTTTGACAGAGTAGTTCTGAATCAGTACTTTGATGCAACCTGAAAAAGATCAATAAACTGAGTTGTTGAGCTAATCTGAAGAAATTTGAAAAGACACTGTTAAAATAAACCGGAAAAGACATTGATAACCTGATATGACATTTGAAAACCTGGATGTGACAAGCTGCTAACTGATTTTTGACAAAGGAGAAAAGGGTTCCTATGTGAGAAACTGAACTGTGAGAAAGAATTATTTTTCTTCAATTTTGATTTTTCCTTTTGCACTTTATCTAAAAGTTATTTCTACTTTCTGATTCTTTACAGATCATGGCTGAATTAAATAATCGCATTAGAAATATTGTAGGTATCTGAGTGTGGGAGTAGCAATTATGGGGGTCATTCTGACCTCGGCGGTAAAAGGCGCTTACCGCCGGCCAGAAGACCGCCATAACACCGCAGCGGCCGCGGTAAACCGCCACGGTCATTCTGACCCGCAACTGGCAAACCGCCAAAAACCCGACATCCACAAAAGTCCGCCACACCAAAGGTCAGCGAAAAAATGGCGATGACCAAACCTCCACCGTCACGCCAACAGAAATACGCCCATACCATTCCGACCCACAAATCCCTGCAGCGGTCTTTCAAACGCGGTATTCCATTGGCGGTACACACCGCCGCGGTCAAAATACACACACACATAGAAAACACAGCCACATTGGTCAGTTTGAAATACACACACCTGATCCACATACTAACACCACTCCCACACACCCAACACAATATAAAACACACACCCACATCCCCCACATGCCCCTACGACCCGGAATCATTGACGAAGGCTAGAGACAGAGCACAGAATAGACAATCCCACAACACAGAGGCACACAACACCATCACCCACACAGAATCCACGCACCAAACACCACACACCACCACACGCACCACACTCATCACCACAAACGCCACCCCACACCTCAACCACACCACCCCATGGCACCCCAAAAACACCCCAGGTTCAGTGACGCAGAACTCAGGGTCATGGTGGAGGAACTAGTCCGTGTAGAGCCCCAGCTCTTCGGGGCACAGGTGCAGCACACCACAATTGCCAGGAAGATGGAGCTATGGCAAAGGATAGTGGACAGGGTCAACGCGGTGGGACAGCATCCACGCAATAGGGAGGACATCAGGAAGAGATGGAACGACCTACGGGGGAAGGTGCGTTCCATGGTCTCAAGGCACAACATTGCGGTGCAGAAGACTGGCGGCGGATCCCCACCTACTCCCCCAGAATTTACCGCGTGGGAGGAGGAAGTCTTGCACATCCTGCATCCTGAGGGCCTCGCAGGAGTAGGCGGAGGAATGGACTCTGGTAAGGCAAATCTTCACTACTGCTTCCCACCCCCACCTCACCTGCATGCCAAATCATACCCCCACCCTCAACCCCTCCCCCATCACACCAACCCCTAGCAAAAGGCTCACCATCACAACCCACCCATCCCAACACCAAGCCCTGCATGCGACCACAAAGCATGGACACCCATCGCCAAAGCATACCCACTGCACACACACATCACCGCCACACTCACAAAAGCCCCCACAAGGAAATGCCTGCACATGGGTACACGGACACCCACCCAGCACACGAAATGCCACACACAGAAGCAATAACCATACCTTTCTACCCCTGCAGGACCCAAACGCCACCACACCGCCACGGAGGGTCCCGAGATGTCCATCCCACCCCCAGAAGAGGCCCCCAGCGATGACAGCAGCTCTGTCTCCCTGGAGCCAGACGACCAGCCCGGCCCATCGGGGACCTCTGGACAGTCGGTTCCCCACAGACAGCCACAGGCTACACCAGACCCAACCCCCTCTGGGAACACCAGCACAGCTCCCACCCAGCAGGCCCATGCCTCTGTCTCCAGGACACGTCAATCAGCGGTGTGTCCACCACTACAGGGCACCCAGGTTGACCCACCACCCCAACAACAACAGGGACCTGGGGGCAGTGGTAGTGGGCACACCATCCAGGGGACAGAGGCCCAGGAACACAGGGGAACTGGGAGGGCTGCTGTGCGACAGGGGGGGGACAGGCTCGGGGAACCCACTCTCCAAGAGGCCCTCTCCACCATCATGGGAGCATACCACCGCTCCCAGGAGACGATGGCGACGGTACTGGCCCGGTTCCAGGAGATCCTTGAACTGCAGGAGGAACGGTACATGGGGTTCAGGGAGGAACTGAGGAACATCGGTTCCGCAATGGGGACCATCGTCCTGGCCCTTACCCAGATCGTCACCACATTGCAGGACCATGTGGCACCCCAAGGGACCCCTGTCACTAGCCCAGGCCAGGAACAACATACCACCTCCGCCGGCGCTAGTGGACAGGAGGCCCCCACACAACGACGGGCCACCAGAACCCCACCTCCTGCAGAAGAAGAACCACCCCGCAAGCGGAACCTGAGATCTCACAAGAAGACAGAGTAGGATTGCAAGACCCCCGCCAGCCTAAGATACCCCCTGATGTCATCCCACTGTCCCACATTGTCACCCTGTCCAACTTTGAACTGCCCCTGCTCCATCCTTCCCCAGGCATATGGACAATGCACCTGTGCGACTGAGAACTGGACTCTGCCATGGACATTACTCCACCCCCACCCATCACCGTTTCCCAATCATGTACCTATATGTAGCACTTAAAATAAATCACTTATTCCACCAAAAAAAACAGGAGTCTGCTTGTATTTTCAACAAATGTATTACACATAACGGTGCAATAATGTCCAGTTACTTTGTGATGACAACATACCAATCTCAATAAGCTTTAGTCCATGGGCACACAAAGCTGATGTCAGGCAGTGGGTCATACAGCTCTGAAAAGGGAAGGGAAAGTCACAAATCAGTGAACAGGAACTGGGGGGAAACACAGACAGTGGAGACGCATGAGGCCCTCAGTAAATGTAAAATGGGGTGGCTGATCCTTACCTGGGTGCTACTGAAAGTATTGTCGTATGACTGTCTCCCTGTTGTCCGTGTCGTCCCCGTCGTCTTCCTCCTCTTCACTCTCCACAGGCTCCACAGCTGCTACAACACCACCATCTGGACCATCCTCCTGCAGAAAAGGCACCTGGCGTCGCAATGCAAGATTGTGAAGCATACAGCAGGCCACGATGATCTGGCACACCTTCTTTGGTGAGTACATGAGAGATCCCCCTGTCATATGCAGGCACCTAAACCTGGCCTTCAGGACCCCGAAGGTCCTTTCTATGATCCTCCTAGTTCGCCCATGGGCCTCATTGTACCGTTCCTCTGCCCTGGTCCGGGGATTCCTCACTGGGGTCAGTAGCCACGACAGGTTGGGGTAACCAGAGTCACCTATTAGCCACACACGGTGTCTCTGTAGCTGTTCCATCACATAAGGGATGCTGCTATTTCACATGACATACGCGTCATGCACTGACCCAGGGAACTTGGCATTTACATGGGAGATGTACTGGTCAGCCAAACAGACCACCTGGACATTCATCGAATGACAACTTTTTCTGTTTCGGTACACCTGCTCACTGTCTTTGGGGGGAACCAAAGCCACATGGGTCCCATCAATGGCACCAATGATGTTGGGGATATGTCCAAGGGCATAGAAATCACCCTTCACTGTAGCCAATTCGCCCACGTCAGGGAAAATAATGTAGCTCCGCATGTATTTCATCAGGGCAGACAACACTCTGGTCAAAACCTTAGAAAACATAGGCTGAGACATCCCAGATGATATGGCCACTGTTGTCTGAAAAGACCCACTTGCCAAAAAATGGAGTACTGACAGAACCTGCACCAGAGGTGGAATCCCTGTGGGTTGGCGGATGGGGGACATCAGGTCTGGCTCCAGCTGGGCACATAGTTGATGTATGGTTGCTCTGTCAAGCCGGTATGTAAGTATGATATGTCGTTCTTCCATTGTCGACAGGTCCACCAGCGGCCGGTACACGGGAGGATTCATCCTTCTTGCAAGTCCCAGCGGACGGTGCCTAGGAAGGACAACATGGAGCACAGAGTCAAGCAACCCACAGGTTCGTTCACACAGCTTGCACAGTACACGAATCGCTATGCATTGAATGGCTTGTATGAGTGGCAATGCAAGGCCTAGGCCTGTGTGACGCAGTAGTAATCATGCCATGTGGGCCTTTGAAATGGCGGCTGCCTGACCTGTGAAGTGTGACAATGGGATGTGAGGTCAATGCGCTGGCGTGGCACACCGTGGCAGTAGGCGGGCGAAGACCGCGGCGCAAAGCAGCATTGGTTAACATTGAACCCTATGGCTCTCAGGAGCCAATGACGATGTGCGCCGGCGGTCGCGGTACGCACCGCCGCGGGACGCACCGCTGTGGGCGTGACCGCCATTTTCTATCTGCTTAATCACTCGAGACCTGATCATCCACAGGAGAGGACCTATACTGCAAGTGCTGCTGTGACCTCGGTCTGGGAGATACAATGGCTGCTGCGACTGGGGAAAGGGCCCCTGCCTTCAGTTCCGAAGAATTGGAGAAACTTGTTGATGGGGTCCTCCCCCAGTATGCGCTACTCTACGGTCCTCCAGACTAACAGGTTAGTACACAGGGTGCACGTTGAATGGGCTATGCCTGTGTTGAGTGGGGTGTATGTAAGATGGTGGGGAGGGGAGCGAATGAGGAGTGCAACGCACGAAAGATGAGAGCATGTGCCACATGGCAAGGTTGGGGAGGGGGGGGCCACTCACATTGACCAGGCAGAAAACTGATGCGATTTCTTTTACCACCCTGTACATGTCACATAGGTCAGCGCCCATCAGAAGATCGACATTTGGCGTGCCATCGCCCAGGACGTCCGGGCCCTGGGGGTCCACAACAGAGGGGGCACCCACTGCCGAAAGAGGTGGGAGGACATCCGCCGCGGGACCAGAAAGACCGCCGAGTCTCTGCTGGGGATGGCCTCCCAATGTAGGAGGGGTGCCAGCCGCCAATTGACCCCCCTGATGTCCCGGATCCTGGCGGTGGCCTACCCCGATTTGGATGGGCGCGTGAGGACATCACAGCAGACACAAGGGGGTGAGTATCAGCACATTCTGCTATCTTTGCGCGCAGTGAAGGTGTCTGGGTGGGGGAGGAGGGCTGTGGCTATCTCCAGGCCAGGGCGCATTCTGTAGGCTAGGCCCCTCCATTAGACACGGCCCTGTGCCCCCGCCCTCCACCTCTGTAGGGTGCCAAGTACAGCTATCCATGGTCCGGCCTCACCCATGTGTGCATTTGTCGTCCATAGACCCGTAGGACTAGTCTCAATAACTGAGTAGTGTACCCCCATTGCGCGGCCTAGTTCAGGGGGCTTCTGTGTCTGTCCTCTCCGACAACGGTGTTGCCAATGCATGCACTCAACCTGTCTTCATTTCCCCCCCCCCCCATTTTCTTTGTCTTCCTGTTCATGTGTGCATTAGCATCATCTGGCGGAGGAGAAGTGGCATTGGAGCACGAGGGAGCTGCATCTCACATGGCCTCGGAGGGCCATACGACAGACTCCGAGTACACCAGTGAGACGGAGGGCGAGTGGAGCTCCACAACGGGGACCCATGGAGACGTCAGCGACATCAACACGTCCTCGGAAGGGAGCTCCATAGCGGTGGCGGCAACATCCGTGCCCACCGCCACAACAGGTACAGCCGCCACCCAGCACACCAGCCCCGCCCTCCCAGCAGCCCCTCAGCCTTCGCTCCGTGCCCGCTCGCCCAGGAAGGCGGGCATCTCCTTCGCCCCAGGCACCACAGGCCCTGCCCCAGTTACCCCTGCTGCCCTCAGTGAGGAGGTCATTGACCTCCTCAGGACACTCATTGTTGGGCAGTCTACCCTCTTGAATGCCATCCAGGGTGTAGAAAGGGAGGTGCATCGGAGCAATGCATACCTGGAGGGCATTCATTCGGGTCAGGCTGCCCATCAGCGATCGTTCAACGCTCTGGCCTCAGCACTGACGGCAGCCATTGTCCCTGTCTCCAGCCTCCCTCTTCTGACTCCCTCCACCCAGTCCCAGTCTCCTGTTCCTCTGCCTATCCCATCCACACCATCAGACCAGCCTGCACACACCTCTACACCCAAGGGCAGCTCATCCAGACATAAGCACCACAGATCACACAAGCATTCACACAAGCAACACCCAGACGCAGACATGCCAACAGTCACTACCACCTCTGTGTCCCCCACCTCCTCATCTCCCCCCTCCCTCCCTGTGACGTCTCCACTCACACCTGCATGCACACCACCATCAGCCAGTACTTCCATCACCAGCACACCCTCCATTACAGTCCGCACACGTGCAGTCACCACCCCCACTGCCATTTACACGTCCCCTGTGTCCTCTCCCAGTGTGTCTGTCACCCCCTCTTCCAAAGCACACAAACGCAGGCAGCCACCCACCCAACAGCCATCCACCTCACGACAGCCTCCGTCACAAGCACCTGCACCCAAAGACAGCACACTTGACTCTCCTACAACCACATCCTCTTCCTCCACTCCCAAACCCACTACACCTACCCGTCCCTGTCCTCCCAAAGTCCTTTTCCTTTCCAACCTTGAACTCGTTCCAATCACTGACCCACCCCCTCCATCTGGTAAGACCAAAAAAAGCACCTCAGCCACCACCAGCCCTGCATCTACTGTGACCGTAGTGCAGGGCTATTGGAGTCCACCAGATCCTAGGGCAGGAACATCGGCCTGCAGCAAGGGGACAGCCAGCCCCCCCCCCTGGGAAGAGGACAAGGAAGAAAAAGGCCCGGCGCGACAAGCCTGAGACGGCTGCCACCAAGGACAGTAGCCTTGCCCCGTCACCTGCCACATCATCCAAGGGAGGCAAGGGCCACAGAGCTCCAGCGAAGGAGGGCAAGGGCAGCAGGGCGGAAAAGTCAGGCAGCAGGCGAGCTGCCCAGGAGGTCCCCACCAGCCCCATCCCGGGTGTGACGGACGACACCCACGGGCCCAGGACTCCATCACAGGAGGGCGCCGCGACCGCAAGTTCGGATGGGGAATGAGCGGGAAGTGTTGCCCAGGTCTGGCTCCCTAGACACACAGGACAAGCACCGCTGAACAGGGCCCCGCCGGGCCAAGAACCGCTGAACAGGGCCCCGCCGGGAGGAGCACCGCTGAACGGGCCCCGCCGGGCCAAGAACCGCTGAACGGGCCCCGCCGGGCCAAGAACCGCTGAACAGGGCCCCGCCGGGAGGAGCACCGCTGAACGGGCCCCGCCGGGCCAAGAACCGCTGAACGGGCCCCGCCGGGCCAAGAACCACTGAACAGGGCCCCGCCGGGAGGAGCACCGCTGAACGGGCCCCGCCGGGCCAAGAACCGCTGAACGGGCCCTGCCGTCTCAAGCACCGCTCCGCTGGGCCCTTCATGTCAAGCACCGCTCCGCTGGGCCCCGCCGTCTCAAGCACCGCTCCGCTGGGCCCTTCCTGTCAAGCACCGCTCCGCTGGGCCCTTCCTGTCAAGCACCGCTCCGCTGGGCCCTTCATCTCAAGCACCGCTCCGCTGGGCCCTTCCTGTCAAGCACCGCTCCGCTGGTCCCTTCCTGTCAAGCACCGCTCCGCTGGGCCCCGCCGTCTCAAGCACCGCTCCGCTGGGCCCTTCCTGTCAAGCACAGCTCCGCTGGGCCCTTCATCTCAAGCACCGCTCCGCTGGGCCCTTCCTGTCAAGCACCGCTCCGCTGGGCCCCGCCGTTTCAAGCTCCGCTGGGCCCTTCCTGTCAAGCACCGCTCCGCTGGGCTCTTCCTGTCAAGCACCGCTCCGCTGGGCCCTTCCTGTCAAGCACCGCTCCGCTGGGCCCCGCCGTCTCAAGCACCGCTCCGCTGGGCCCTTCCTGTCAAGCACCGCTCCGCTGGGCCCCGCCGTCTCAAGCACCGCTCCGCTGGGCCCTTCCTGTCAAGCACCGCTCCGCTGGGCCCTTCATCTCAAGCATCGCTCCGCTGGGCCCTTCCTGTCAAGCACCGCTCCGCTGGGCCCCGCCGTCTCAAGCACCGCTCCGCTGGGCCCTTCCTGTCAAGCACCGCTCCGCTGGGCTCTTCCTGTCAAGCACCGCTCCGCTGGGCCCTTCCTGTCAAGCACCGCTCCGCTGGGCCCCGCCGTCTCAAGCACCGCTCCGCTGGGCCCTTCCTGTCAAGCACCGCTCCGCTGGGCCCTTCCTGTCAAGCACCGCTCCGCTGGGCCCCGCCGTCTCAAGCACCGCTCCGCTGGGCCCTTCCTGTCAAGCACCGCTCCGCTGGGCCCTTCCTGTCAAGCACCGCTCCGCTGGGCCCTTCATCTCAAGCACCGCTCCGCTGGGCCCTTCCTGTCAAGCACCGCTCCGCTGGGCCCCGCCGTCTCAAGCACCGCTCCGCTGGGCCCTTCCTGTCAAGCACCGCTCCGCTGGGCCCCGCCGTCTCAAGCACCGCTCCGCTGGGCCCTTCCTGTCAAGCACCGCTCCGCTGGGCCCTTCCTGTCAAGCACCGCTCCGCTGGGCCCCGCCGTCTCAAGCACCGCTCCGCTGGGCCCTTCCTGTCAACCACATCTCCGCTGGGCCCTTCCTGTCAAGCACCGCTCCGCTGGGCCCCGCCGTCTCAAGCACCGCTCCGCTGGGCCCTTCCTGTCAAGCACCGCTCCGCTGGGCCCTTCATCTCAAGCACCGCTCCGCTGGGCCCTTCCTGTCAAGCACCGCTCCGCTGGGCCCTTCCTGTCAAGCACCGCTCCGCTGGGCCCCGCCGTCTCAAGCACCGCTCCGCTGGGCCCTTCCTGTCAAGCACCGCTCCGCTGGGCCCTTCATCTCAAGCACCGCTCCGCTGGGCCCTTCCTGTCAAGCACCGCTCCGCTAGGCCCCGCCGTCTCAAGCACCGCTCCGCTGGGCCCTTCCTGTCAAGCACCGCTCCGCTGGGCCCTTCCGTCTCAAGCACCGCTCCGCTGGGCCCTTCCTGTCAAGCACCGCTCCGCTGGGCCCTTCATCTCAAGCACCGCTCCGCTGGGCCCTTCCTGTCAAGCACCGCTCCGCTGGGCCCTTCATCGCAAGCACCGCTCCGCTGGGCCCTTCCTGTCAAGCACCGCTCCGCTAGGCCCCGCCGTCTCAAGCACCGCTCCGCTGGGCCCTTCCTGTCAAGCACCGCTCCGCTGGGCCCTTCCTGTCAAGCACCGCTCCGCTGGGCCCTTCCGTCTCAAGCACCGCTCCGCTGGGCCCTTCCGTCTCAAGCACCGCTCCGCTGGGCCCTTCCTGTAAAGCACCGCTCCGCTGGGCCCTGGCATCTCAAGCACCGCTCCGCTGAGCCCTGCCGTCTCAAGCACCGCTCCGCTGGGCCCTTCCTGTCAAGCACCGCTCCGCTGGGCCCTTCCTGTCAAGCACCGCTCCGCTGGGCCCCGCCGTCTCAAGCACCGCTCCGCTGGGCCCTTCCTGTCAAGCACCGCTCTGCTGGGCCCTTCCTGTCAAGCACCGCTCCGCTGGGCCCCGCCGTCTCAAGCACCGCTCCGCTGGGCCCTTCCTGTCAAGCACCGCTCCGCTGGGCCCTTCCTGTCAAGCACCGCTCCGCTGGGCCCTTCATCTCAAGCACCGCTCCGCTGGGCCCTTCCTGTCAAGCACCGCTCCGCTGGGCCCCGCCGTCTCAAGCACCGCTCCGCTGGGCCCTTCCTGTCAAGCACCGCTCCGCTGGGCTCTTCCTGTCAAGCACCGCTCCGCTGGGCCCTTCCTGTCAAGCACCGCTCCGCTGGGCCCCGCCGTCTCAAGCACCGCTCCGCTGGGCCCTTCCTGTCAAGCACCGCTCTGCTGGGCCCTTCCTGTCAAGCACCGCTCCGCTGGGCCCCGCCGTCTCAAGCACCGCTCCGCTGGGCCCTTCCTGTCAAGCACCGCTCCGCTGGGCCCTTCCTGTCAAGCACCGCTCCGCTGGGCCCTTCATCTCAAGCACCGCTCCGCTGGGCCCTTCCTGTCAAGCACCGCTCCGCTGGGCCCCGCCGTCTCAAGCACCGCTCCGCTGGGCCCTTCCTGTCAAGCACCGCTCCGCTGGGCCCCGCCGTCTCAAGCACCGCTCCGCTGGGCCCTTCCTGTCAAGCACCGCTCCGCTGGGCCCTTCCTGTCAAGCACCGCTCCGCTGGGCCCCGCCGTCTCAAGCACCGCTCCGCTGGGCCCTTCCTGTCAACCACATCTCCGCTGGGCCCTTCCTGTCAAGCACCGCTCCGCTGGGCCCCGCCGTCTCAAGCACCGCTCCGCTGGGCCCTTCCTGTCAAGCACCGCTCCGCTGGGCCCTTCATCTCAAGCACCGCTCCGCTGGGCCCTTCCTGTCAAGCACCGCTCCGCTGGGCCCTTCCTGTCAAGCACCGCTCCGCTGGGCCCCGCCGTCTCAAGCACCGCTCCGCTGGGCCCTTCCTGTCAAGCACCGCTCCGCTGGGCCCTTCATCTCAAGCACCGCTCCGCTGGGCCCTTCCTGTCAAGCACAGCTCCGCTAGGCCCCGCCGTCTCAAGCACCGCTCCGCTGGGCCCTTCCTGTCAAGCACCGCTCCGCTGGGCCCTTCCGTCTCAAGCACCGCTCCGCTGGGCCCTTCCTGTCAAGCACCGCTCCGCTGGGCCCTTCATCTCAAGCACCGCTCCGCTGGGCCCTTCCTGTCAAGCACCGCTCCGCTGGGCCCTTCATCTCAAGCACCGCTCCGCTGGGCCCTTCCTGTCAAGCACCGCTCCGCTAGGCCCCGCCGTCTCAAGCACCGCTCCGCTGGGCCCTTCCTGTCAAGCACCGCTCCGCTGGGCCCTTCCTGTCAAGCACCGCTCCGCTGGGCCCTTCCGTCTCAAGCACCGCTCCGCTGGGCCCTTCCGTCTCAAGCACCGCTCCGCTGGGCCCTTCCTGTAAAGCACCGCTCCGCTGGGCCCTGGCATCTCAAGCACCGCTCCGCTGAGCCCTGCCGTCTCAAGCACCGCTCCGCTGGGCCCTTCCTGTCAAGCACCGCTCCGCTGGGCCCTTCCTGTCATGCACCGCTCCGCTGGGCCCTTCCTGTCAAGCACCGCTCCGCTGGGCCCCGCCGTCTCAAGCACCGCTCCGCTGGGCCCTTCCTGTCAAGCACCGCTGGCCCATTGACAGTGCCGGTTCAGTGTCGAGCAGGGCTTCAGGGAGCATTCGGGGCACCATGCCTCCTCCAATCACAGTGGAGTCGGTAATCCATCTGATGGACTGTGGCTTTGCACCCCCCAGGATGGGACAGTGGGCATGGAGGCCCCTCGTGGATCTGGCGTCGTGGACTCATGTGGTTGAGGTGCCCCCCTTCCCTTCCCCCTGAGGTGCCTGTAGTTTTCTCATCTGATGCCCCTGCAGTGTTCTCTCCAATGGTATCTGGTCTCCTGTGTGGGCTTTGCCCATGTGTTTGTGCACATTGGCCCACGGACTATGGAACTTTGACGGAATGTGCAGGACTTTTTGCCTATGGATGTCTTGTTGACTATCTTCATTCCTTATTTTTGTATCTTTTATATGGCATATTTGCCATTCCTTCTATGGAGCTATTTATACATATATTTTTTCGAACATTTAAATTGTGTCTTTGCATTATTCCAGGGGGTTTGTGTGGTGTCACTCTGACTTGTTGCTCGGCATTGGGGTGTAGGTATTTGTGGTGGGGGGGTGGGTGTATGGCGCATGTGTGTGCCCGTAATCTTTTCTCCTCCCCCCTCCCCTGTGTCGTAGGTGCAGTACTCACCGTTGTCGTCTGCGCCGGCGTTCGTACTCCTGGTAGATGAGCAGGTAGACAAGAGCTGGTAGGATGTGTAATTCGGGCTCCATGCTGTCCTCTTTCCTCGTGGAGTGTGTATAGGTGAGCGTTTTCCCGTTCGTAGTCTGTTTCCGCCGTGTTTTTATCGGCGGGGCTCCCGCCCCGGAAAAGGTGGCGGATTGGTGAGTTGTGATAGGGTGGGCGGTACATTGTCTGCCGCCTGCCTGTTGGCGGTGACCGCCGCGCTGTTTGTCGGTCCTGCCGTGGCGGTCGGAGTTTTAATGTGGCGGCCTGTGTTGGCGGTTCCCGCCAGAGTTAGAATACCATTTTTTTGACCGCCGGCCTGTTTGCGGGTTGGCCGCCCCTTTATCACCGACCGCCAGGGTCAGAATGACCCCCTATGTGTGGAATAATGTTTATAATAATGATTGTGGGTGTGTCAATTCATGAAATGAAAAAGGCTACTATTGCTTCTATTCCTGAGACTACTACACTAGCAGCTTTAGAGAGGTATAAGATAGATGAAAAATGTTTGCATGACTATACTAATGCTCAAGGAAAGCTTTCTTCTAATGTGTTCTATCGGTTGTTGAGGGAGTATGTTGAGACGATGGATGCAAGGAATTGTCTTGTATTTATGCAAATTCCTTCCTCTGTGGAAGAAGGGATTACGTACCATAGCATGCCTTTAACATATGGCATAACTTGTAGTTTGCTACTAACCAGATTCTATAACCAAGAGTATACCCAGTATTTGTATTCTAAGTATGATCTTGTGTTTTCCTTTGTTCCTATTATTAGATATTTGAGTAAGGTAGCTAAAGAGCATGATATAGTATTAGTTAGGGGCTTTTCCGAACCGACATTAATGTTTGGCACCGCTTACGCTCACAGAAATAATCTAACTTGCATACTAACACCATTAGAAAAGAGCTTTATAGGGCATACTGATGATAGAAGGAAGGCACTGAAGGAGAAGTTACAGAAGGGATTGGAGAAAAGGACTTATAAGAATGATTATGCTTACACTGCTATTAAAACGCAAGGGAAAATAGATTTAGATACATTACATGTAGGAAAGTTTTGTATATATAGGCCGAAATCATGCACTGACACTTTATTTGTGGGAATGAGTGAATGTAGGCATGTGTTTTTGTTTCAGAGTAAATGGACTTTTATGCTGAATGGTCAAGACCCTGCGATTCCAGGAATCTACTATATTTGTGGACTTAATGCTTATTACTGTCTTCCTAGAGGATGGTATGGGACATGCTATTTGGGGATAGTTTTCCCTAAAATCTATCAGATAGATGATATAAAGAAATTCCCCAAAGTGACTGAATTACATTATGAGCGACAGAGGAGGGAAACCTCTTCTGCAATTGTGGGGGATATTTTTGATGCAATAATTCCTTCTGTAGGAGTTATTTTGAATGCAATCAAGATACGAAATGTGTCTACTATTGTGGATAACATGCGGACAAACTTTACAGGGGCAATACTCCTGTTAAATACTGAATTGGCTGCAGATAGAGCTATGACGCTTCAAAATAGGCTTGCTTTAGACATACTTTTAGCATAAGACGGCAGAGTCTGTAAAATGATTAATGCTAGGCATTGTTGTTCCTACGTTCCTAATAATGATAAGGAGATAAGAGACTTACTTACTAACTTAACTAATTCAAGTAAGGATTTGAAAGAATTGAAGGAACCAGGATTTAGGGAAAAGGTTGGAAATGGATTTGCTTCTGTGGGTAATTGGTTTAGTCAAGTTTGGAATGGGGTATTGTGGAAAATCGTCCAGGGAATATTAATTGTAATTGTTTCCATATTAGGATTATGGGTTACATGCAAATTATGTCAAAAGATAAAATTAAGGATATCTAGGAATGATCAGAGGAGGGAAGAACCACCTAGGAGAAGAAATTATAGTGAAAATTTTAGGAGAAGTCAAGAGACATCAGAAACACAAATGTAAATTGATGGTAAAGAAAGGTGTGATGACATATTTAGTCATCAGAGGAGGGACTGTTGAAGCAGATATGCTAATTAAGAAAAATATTAATGATTCATGTGTTGTTATTAATGTGAAAATGCATAGAGAAATTAATTGTAGAAAAATAATGTACGCATTTGAAAATGTGCCATCAGGGAGTGATCACCATGTGCACTAAAATGACTAAAGCTATATGAAATAATGAAAAATATGAGAAAAATGTAGTAATATATCATAATGAAACACAGAACCTTTGTTTTGTATTATTAAGTTAGCCGAACCAGAGGCCTAGTTTCACTGGGACTTGCTCGCTCTGAACATGGAGAATTTGAACGCCTTGCAAAGGACTGGAAACCAGGGACAGAGACCTTGAACCGCTAAGAGTTCAAGTTGCTTAGCTAGAACATTCTGCAATGTACCAATGGACAGGAGATAATGAAGACAATTTGATACAATTATGTGTAGTGTAGGCTAAATGTACTTTCCCAGGACTTGAACAATAGAGGCACTGGATAGAGAGTCATATGCAACAATTTTGATACCTGAAGAGCTGGATGATGTCCTCATTGCAAGAAGAACCAATCAGCTTTCTGTAAATTGAACTATACGCAAATTAAAAGATTTGGTGAATAAAAACTATAGGTTAGAGGCATATCTGCTGACCGAATGACCAATTAGCAATTAGGGGGATGGACTGGGATACCCTAATAAAAAGTCATGACAAGGGGCTAAGACTTCAGAATTTAGGCGAATCTGGGAAGAGATTGATGACGTCAGGAGACACTGTCCGAGCTGCTGATATTGGGCTCATACTCTGTGAGCCTGATCTGTAGCTGACTATTTGATGACCTAAAGACGAAGACTGACTTGTTGCTGATCCATCCTGGATAGGTAGCTATGAAAATGTGACTGACGATTTTGTACCTTTTCTTCTAGGTACCAACTGCGCTGTTATAGAGATTCACACTTATGTAGATTTTTCAAAATTAATGTTTTCTCTGAATTGTTTTCGCATGAAGACCCACATGCTAATGCTAATCTTGGTTAGGTAGGCTGTTAGGGGTGACGCTGACAAATGACTGACGAATCTAATTGCTGAGTTACCTTATTAATGCTGATATTCATAGCTTATGGTGTTGCTTTGCCGCATATGTTTTCTTTAAGAGATAATGGGCCTCATTCTGACCCTGGCGGTCTATGACCGCCAGGGTGGAGGCCGGCTGAAGCACCGCCAACAGGCTGGCGGTGCTTTATTTAGTATTCCGACCGCGGCTTTGAAGCCGCGGTCGCCCAGCCGGGTCTGGCGGTTTTTCCGCCGGATTTCCCCCGGCTGGGGGAATCCTCCATGGCGGCTCTGCTTGCAGCGCCGCCATGGGGATTCCAACCCCCTTCCCGCCAGCCTGTTTCTGGCGGTTTTCACCACCAGAAACAGGATGGCGGGAACGGGTGTCGTGGGGCCCCCTAACAGGGCCCCATAAAGATTTTCACTGTCTGCTTAGCAGACAGTGAAAATCGCGACGGGTGCAACTGCACCTGTCGCACCCCTGCAACTCCGCCGGCTCCATTCGGAGCTGGCTTCCTTGTTGCAGGGCCTTTCCCGCTGGGCCGGCGGGCGCTCTTTTGGTGGTCGCCCGCCGGCCCAGCGGGAAAGCCAGAATGGCATCCGCGGTCTTCTGACCGCGGAGCGGCCATTTGGTGGTTGCCGCCAGGCGGGCAGCTCCCGCCGCCCGCCAGGGTCAGAATGACCCTCAATGTCTTTTAACTGATGAATTAATAAAGAGTTGATTTGAATAAAGTTTGAACTAACAGATGACTTAGAATTGGGAGCAATAGGGAATAAAACTTGTTAACCCTTTTCCTGAGTAGTGGTTATTTCTGATTAGTATGGTTTATATTGTGGTTTCATAAAGTGTTCATCTTGATTATTGATGTTGGTTATTGATCAATGGTCACTGCATGACTAGGATACTCCATGCGATTCAAAAGGTTCATCGACCTATATGCGTCCCCTTGTAAGTTTACTTACTAAGGACCAGGCACGCTAGCAGTTCCCATGGTTTAAAACAACATTGCCATGCCAGAAACCACAACGTAGAATTCTTGAAAGCGCCACTGTCATGCTAGAATCCATATTACACAGTTTAAAACACTGTTGCCATATTAGAGTACATACTACTCCATACATAAACCACCTTTGTCATGCAAGAATCTTTGGTCGCCCTGTATTAAAAGTACTGTTGCCACGGCGGAATCCACATTTCACTAGTATGAACCCATAAAGCCCCATTGTGCTGCATTCTAGAGAGGACATGTTCCAGCTTGGCAGTGACAGGCTGGTCCTCTTAATGGAAAGACATGCTATATTTTACAAATAAATTTAATTTGTATCCTCAGCCTGATAGTCTTTTCAGTGGCGACCGAGATGGGATTATAAAAGAGAACAGGTTTTTGCATTTACTCAACTACGCACTGCATAGGCTGCCACAGACTGCAAAGACCTGCCTGACTACTTCCTGACCGATGGACACCTTCCAGGCCAATACAGAGGATTCCAGGATTATTATGCAGAGGCAAATAAAGGGGACTCCAGATGTAACATACCACGACTTGAAAAAGCCCAAGGCAGGTGCACCACCCACCAGGTGGTTGGCCGTATACCACTGTTCTCTGTTAATAAGACACCTGTCTGTAACTGAGAAATGTGTATATGCTGATTTTGCTATTTCTCTGCTCTTGTTAAACATTGTTAATATTATTATTAATATTTGGTCGGCACAAGGGCCTTATCAAGCGTTTTAGAAATGCATAAACCTTTTTCTATCTTGATTGCCCATGGGATGTTCCATTGGTTCCAAGTAGTGCCACCCTTTACTTGGCCATGCTAAAATGGCAAACAGCTAAACGATATGGATTCCGATAACTTTCACTGCAGTAAAAGTTACTTTTAGCCTCCAGTGGGAATTCCAGTCGCAAAGCACGTGTAGGTTTTGAACTCTGGCAGGAATGATTGACCACATTGTGTTTCCACATTCTGCTAGCCTCCCTTCACCGCTGCTGAACACTTCCTCAGGTTCACCTGTGGGCACCATAAGCCAAATATAAACACACTACTCTACTCAGGCTTAGCCTCTCGCAGACTGTCTGATGACACTACAGCCGAGTCAGATATCTGCTTGCCAGGTCACAGACCTGGGCAATTCCTGAAATTGTGTTATACACACACAAGATGTGTGACACTGGGGAGGACTCTAGCAGCCATGAGCTTTGATGCATTTTGCCAGCAGGGTATTAGCCCACCCCAGTGTGTACCTGATATAACCATCACAGCGCCAACATCTTAGTTTCCTCTGTACAGTCATAGCACACTCACCATTTTTTTTTTTTTTCCAAATTCTATTGCCATTTTGAAAATGGACAACACAGCCAAAGACAAAAAAGCAAGGAAAATGCAATATTCGAATCGACAAGAAAAATATAGTAACGTCAGTTATAAGAAATTCAAAATATTTTTGGAGAATAAATTGGAATATTTTTTCAACAAGCATTACACGAGTATAGGTTAATATATAGGTTGCATGTAGGGTAGCTCTTTTATTTTTAAAAGTATTATCCAAGAACAAAACACAAGTATTATATTGACATTTATATGGCGCTTTCGGTACCCCTTAGGGGAAAAGAGCTTACACAAGCACAAATCATAAGAAAAGTAGCTTCTCATAATCAGCGACGTTTTAAGGCATGGGCAAAGTGGGCTCTGACCCAGGGCCCCAGCCTTTTGGGGGCTGGGGGGAGGGCAGTCTGATAGAGCCAACTCTGTTTTGCAGTCTTGCCCTAATGACCTTGAATACTTCTTAAACAGATGGTTTGAAACACTGTTATTCTTCAATTTCTTTTTAATGTGGACGAGGTGTGAGAATTAATTACAGATATTTTACAGAGAAATGTTGTGTTTATGTTGCATGCAACATCCATAAACAAGTTCATAAACATGTTTTCGTTCAGATTAAAACGGGTCCACGCATATGAGAAATGTGAGGGTGCCACAGAGATTTTTTGCAGTAATATTAGTGAACTGCTGCTCTGTTATTGAAAATATGAGCCACTCCTCTTGAATATTAGATGCAAACACATTTAGAAATTGGACCAGTGTCAGTGGCCTGGCCTAAGAGGGCATAAAAGAGCTGAAAGTGGATCATAAATTCGAGGCTGTTGCGAATAAGGGTCCCCAAAATACGAATGGCCTAGGGCCCCCGAAATCCTTAAGATGTCCCTGCTCACAGTACTAATCAAACTCACAGACACGCATCTTAGAAACAAACTAGGTATTCTAAAGAGTATATAACAACCAAGTACTAACTCGTTTATTGAAAGGATGGGGGGTTAGTGAAAGCTGCAGCCGGTGGGTGATAAGGCATGGGATGCAGTGCAAGGAAGGAAATGCTCCATCTACCCTTCCTGGTCGCTGTGTGAACAGTGAAATCCAGCAATAAACGGGGCTTAGTGGTCCCCTAAAGCTTCTGTAGCCCGGTGCCACTGCACCTGCTGCACAATGGAAACTGCGCACCCTGGGAATTGAACAATCAGCAGCAGCTTTGCGCCCTGGGAAAAGAAATACGTCTTGAATTGAACAATCAGCAGCAGCTTTGCGCCCTGGGAAAAGAAATACGTCTTAAACAAACATAAACTGTTAATTAAATAACAGTGCACGTTTTTGTAAGTCGCTGTTAAAGTGTTATAACGTGTAAATAATGTTTAAAACCCCTCCAATGAACATTAAGTTAAATGTTAGACCCGTAGAATATAGATATAACATTATTGTAAAACAAGCTTAGGAAAGAAAAAAACGGTGTTCTCCCCGTCGGGGAATTGAACCCCGGTCTCCCGCGTGACAGGCGGGGATACTGACCACTATACTAACGAGGAACACATAGCGAAGCGCTTCCACAGTTCTCTTTTGACACCACTGCATCACGTGTGTGTCTCACTCTCAAACGGAAGAATATACAGATAAACCTACTAAGAAAATAATAATATTGACCCCATCACGAATAAAGGCACCCACTGGTATAAAAGAACATTATTCTTTGTAATTTGTATTTCCACGCCAACGTCATTAAAAACGGAAAAGGGCAGTCGCGGCAGTTCAAATTAAAAGACGCAACTGAATGTATTCTTTTGGCCCCAGATTAATGAGCAGGCGGGCCTCAAAACTGGGGCACTTTGGAACTCTGTGCTCCCTGGTGACATCCGATGGGACACCGAACACACTTTTTCTGCAAAACATGCACTAATTTTCTAGAAGAATTATCGTCCATGAGGAGACCGATAACTGGCTTTTTTTCTGGAGACACCGCCACCCGCGCCAGTCCCGCAGCGGGGCTGAAATACACGTCAGAGCAGCCAAAGATGGCGACCTTCGTCGACACGCGGAAGTATTAGGCGGAGCACTTCCGGAATCCACGCGCATGCGCAGGTCGACCCTTCGACAAGTATTTAGAGGCTGAGCAGAGACTACTGCGGTGTTGTTAGTTTTGTACTGTCTTCCAGTTCTTTCATACCGGGCTTTAAGGTGATTTTAATTCCTATGTAATGTTAGTTAGAAAGAGTATTAAAGTAACCCGCAAAGAATCTCTGAGTCAAACCAATACAGACTTTCCAGCAATCGTCAAGCGAAGTTAAATAAGGGCCTGGAAAACGGTAAATAAAATACCACGAGATCCCCAAAATCAGGGGAGGAGAAGTGCAGGCGTCAGTGGAAGAGGGCCAGTTGTTTGCCACTACGCGTTTCCATTGCTTTTACAATCTACCCCTAGCAAGAGGTTTTTTTCAAACTCGAGTTTATTGGTTCATTCACCTCACATAATGAGGATATACAGTTCTAGCGGAGTAGTTCTCAGCCCTACCAAGTTTCCTAGGGCCATGCGTGATGTTTTGCTCCAGTCCACGTTTTTTCTTTGAATTCTGGGACTTGTAGTTTGCTTATTCCATTACAAAAGTCTTATAATTCACCCAAAAATCTGGACTGGTAAACAACACTGCTAAATTTCCATAGTCCAGCGGTATTTAACACGTTGCATAACACTAGGAACAGGGCTGGTTTTTTAGCTCCGGTGGCATCCTGTGCCACTATCTTTGTTGGCGCTCCCCTCAAAAACTCCCTTCTCCACGAGTTCCCTTACTTTCAACCCCCACCAGTTCCCAATAACACTCCACAATCCCACTTTCATAGGCATTACATATGTTTTTTAGCGCAACTCATACCAGTGTAAGGTGTTAGAGTACTTTACATCACACACACATTATACAGAGCCAATGAATCTTACCTTTGTAAATCAGTCTATAGGAAATGTTACTGAAAACAATGAGAATTAAAAAGGTGTAGAAGTCACATTTCACCAATACTAGTACTCAGTATAATTTAAGAGTGTTTGCTTACGAAGGGAAAGCCCCTTCCTAAAACCAAATCGCAAAAGCAAAATGCGATTCAGTAAACAAGTTACTGATTCACATTTTGCTTTGGTACATAGTAAAAATCATGTTTCCGGTCGCAAAAGGCCCGATGGGCCGTTTGTGACTGGAAAAATGCTTCGTACATCTGGCCCATAGCCTTATACATGAGACTGAACGTATCCTTGATCTGAAGAAAATTGTTGGCTAAGCTACCCAGAGAAGTGCTAAACAGCATCTCAGCTTGATTGGCCTCAAAGTATATTTTCTTAAGCAGAGCTTTACTGAATAACCAAACACTCTCTGGGTCTTCTCCAGTTCTCCACACCCTATCTTTTTTAGGGTTTCATTTGCATACCTAAACCAGGGTATACTTCCTTGACCCAAACTGGCTTAACACTTCACGTAATTCTGATTGATAGGAAAATAATTCAGGGCTAACCCATAACCATCTTTAATCCAACAAAGGCCTCAGGCCCCCACCTCAAAAAGAGGCCTCAGGCCCACATCAGTTCTAAGCAGTTTTAAAAGTGAGCTAACAGGGAGATCTAGGAGTTGACGAAGAAAACAATTCTCAGCCACTTGTCATTGTGACACCTTTTTATAGCCCCATAGTTCAGCCCCATATAGAGCAACCCCCAAAGCTTGTATTTTATAAATCTGAATTGCTGGAGACATAGGACGAAAAGGTGAACTTCTCTGATGCTCTAAGGAGCGGCCCACTATATTGCACAAGCTTGAGCTTCCGTTTATATGGTGGCTTCAGTCCATCTTTTCAGTTAGGGTCATTCCCAAATAATCAAAAACCTTAACCCTTTCCAGGGGCACCTCAGTAAGTGTAGCTATAGGGCGCGTAGAACAACCAGGAGTTATAATCATAAATTTTGTTTTGTCAGCGTTTATCTTAAGTCCTTTCTTAGCACAAAACCTCTCAAAGCACCATAATCATGTCTGCAAGCCCATAGGGGACTTAGAAATCAAAAGTGTGTCATCAGCAAACATCAAAGCCTTGATGTTCGCTATCCTAGGAGTATCTCCATCACATCGTCTAAGTAGGAGACCAAAGTGTTAACAAACAGATTGAAAAGAGTGGGAGCAAGTACACATCCTTGCCTGTCCCCTTGGTTCACAGGGCAACGACTGCCAATGCCCCGCCACTCCACAATGAACCTGTGCAAGGTTCTTGTATGCAGCCTAATAAAATTAGCCAGAAGGTCGTCTGGGATGCCCATGTCAGCCAAAACCTGCCATAGTTTTGGGCGGGGGACCATTTAAAATGCTGACCTAGGTCGACAAAAGCAATATACAGGCCCTCATGGCCCAGAACCAAAGTTTTCCAATAAATGAATTGAAAATGGAAAACCTGGTCTAGGGTTCTAACACCTTCCCTAAACCCAGCTTGAAGAGGGGATACAATATTACACTCTTTGGCCACATCTGAAGCCTGCCCAAAAGTATAGTACTAAACAATGTTTGAGAACAATCAAGGAGACAAATCGGTCTATAGTTAGGAGCATCTGCCACAGAACTCTTTTTGTAAACAGGAATCAATTCTGCGCGAGCCCAAGAGGGAGGTATCGGTGCTCCTTCCACAATGGTATTCAAAATCAGCTGAAATCAAGGGCCCCAAAAACCTATCTCACTTCTGTAAAGATCGCCTGGAATTTTATCCAAACCAGGGGCTGTATTAACCACTATCTTGACAAGAACTAGATTAACCTCCTCTAAAACGTTTGGGTAGACTTAATGCAGTTAAGAGAACTAGCCTTATCCAGCTCACTGATAGCAACTACCTGCATCAATGTATAGTATCTTCTTTTGAGGAATACAAGGGGGAAAATGCTTAACCCAATTAACTGCAGAAATATTTGACATTGCTGGGCAAACTCCTCCTCTACAACCTGACGAGAGTAGATTCCAGAAACCGCGATGGTCCCGTTCCCTTACTGAAGTCAGCATGCTATCCCAACGCTCAATCTCCCACTCTTACTTTGCTCTGCTAGTGATTTTTTTGTACTTTGCCCTCTGTATTTTGATTTCACCCTTATACTGGGCTTTACTATTAGAAAAAAGAAGCGATCTAGCAAGCTTGCATTTGCTATTAAACCATGACTTTGCAGAGCGCTGATTATTGGATTTTTTCAATTCTCCAAGAAAGAAACACTTAAGATCCTCAAACTGCTTATTATGGTTTAAACAGATGAAATGCTGTTGCACCTCGTTATCGTCCCCCAAGCAGCTTGCCTCTGAAGAATAGATACCACTTAGCTGCCCTTCCACTGCCTTCATAGCAGCCCACTTTATTCTACGCATATCAATCAATCCAGCCCATTTAGGAACTTTGAGTTCTGAACTCAGCCCGGCAACATTCCAGGACACAATTTTTGCCAAGAAATCTGAAAAATTTGTTTGCAGGCTCCCAGAGTCTGTTTGGTGTAGATAATCAATACTACTCTTCGCCAGCCAAAGAAACTGTCTGAGCCCAAGGATTTAAGGGAACAGTGGACAACTTGGACTCCCCACCTACAGAATTAGGCTGGCAGTAATTGTCCACCCGCACTGGGGCCAGGTAACTAGAAAGAACAACCTCCCCTTATTAGAGGCTATTAGGGCCTCACTACGATTACGATTGCAAACAATTTGAGAACTAGATGGCACCCCTCTCTCCCAATACATTTCACCTGCCCAATCACCGTCAGCATCATCCTCAACAATCCCTGCAAGATGGTCCTTCTTACTCATACTATACCACTGTGGGTCTAGTCACTCTACCCCATCTAGGGCACTAGAATGGTTTGAGACTGGAATCCTGATGGTATTAGTAGCCCGAACAGTCAAATCCCTAGATACCCTAAAGATAACAGGGGATTTGTTGACAAAAGTGGCCACATCTCTGGGACTAGAGGGCGTGGAAAAATGCTCCAATGACAATAAACTTATTTTGGATACTCTCTTAGATCAAAAAAGGGGCAGTAAAGTAACCTCATAGCAACCTGTTGGGATCTGAAATTAATTATAAAACATTCACCACACGGGTCCTTTACTCTCCGTCCCACCCAGCTCACTCTTCTAATAAGCAAAATCCCTCTTGCCAAGTAGTATGGAAATTGCCTCTCATCGGCCAGCTAGTTCAAGCATTTATTAGCTCAGTCTGACCCTCCTTCTGATTTTCCTGCGACTCAGGAACGGCAACCAAAACGACAATGTACATGCAGGTGGCGGGAGAGAGATCCACCACTGGATGCTTCTTAGTGGACTCAATAGTATTAAGCTTAACTGAACTAGATCCAACAAACTGAGACGATGAAGCCACTGATTCCTCGGCCTAATCTAGGGAACCCCTTGCAC
Organism: Pleurodeles waltl; assembly: GCF_031143425.1. NCBI lineage: Eukaryota > Metazoa > Chordata > Amphibia > Caudata > Salamandridae > Pleurodeles > Pleurodeles waltl. The sequence goes on from NC_090443.1 coordinate 1,014,331,208, forward strand.
CTTCCCCCATATGGTTGTTACTTAAAACATTACATGATACATTAGGACTGGTTGCATTGTCCACAGGGTTATTTTGCACACTGCCTGGTGCCCTAATCAAATTATTTCGGCCATCAGAGGCTAAGGCACAGGCTCCATTTTCCCCTTCAGAAGTCAGGCAGGCTAATTGCTTTGACTGAGTAAATGCAGAGCAAAGGGCCTTTTCGATGGCTTGCAACCGAACAGTCAGTGGCGATAACACTTTGTGGAGATAGTCTTTGGTTTTCATTGAAAAAGACTCTAGAAGATCATCTACCCAGAGATCTTTAAGCCTGGACCTTACAGGACGAATGGTTAGGGCATCCCCTACACATGCAACTGTGTGATGGCCAATAGTATCAAAGGGTGACTGTGGTACCAAACAATGTCTCAGTCGACTAGCTGCACGTGATGAACATGAGGGAATCTTCTTTCTGGCCCTCTTAAGTTGAGGGACAGATTAATGTTATCAGAACTGCCCGGGTCACCGAGCAGGGTAGAACCATACTCTGCAATAGCACCATTGGTGGAGCTAGACAGTTAGGGCCCAACTTTTTCTGTGGTGTTAGGAATTTCCAGACATAATCTCCTCTTGGTCAATGCAATTTCAGTTGGTATAATCCCCATGGCCCTCTGTAACATTTTGTCGATGGTATTAGTCTTCGGAGGTGAGGCTGCTTTAGACCCACCCTGCGCTTTCCGCTAGTCCATTATCAAAAAAAACAGGCCACTCAGAATAGAGAACCCACAAGATTGCACACAGGTGGTGCAGAAAAAACTCTCAGAGACACAAGTGGCACTTACCCCAAAGACAAAATGACAGAGAGAGGGTCCAGCCTCTTCTGGGCACCGACTGCCTCGGATGTGCTCGCCCTTTGCCTGGGCACGTCCTGCGCAGCGGGAGAGATGAAAATGCTTTATAGCGCTGGCTGGGCCTGCCCCCACTGGCTCTGCTGGTGCATCCTGGCACTGTGTATTCTGGGACTTGGAGTCCAACACACTGCACACAGCATCCCACACAGTGTGAGAAATTAAAGTGCATTGTAGCGCTGGCTGGACCTTGTAGAAGGGTGGCCTGGCTTATAGTGGGTACCTAGTGGTACTTACACCTTGTGCCAGGTCCAGTTATCCCTTATTAGTAGATTAAAAGTGTTCTAGCAGTTTAGGCTGATAGAGGTAGCTATAGCAGAGCAGCTTAGGCTGAACTAGGAGACATGCAAAGCTCCTACTATACCACTTGTATCACTTAGCACTATATCATAAGAAACACAATACTCAGAGTTACTAAAAATAAAGGTACTTTATTTTAGTGACAATATGCCAAAAGTATCTCAGAGGATATACTCATTTAGGAGGTAAGTAAAATACAGAAAATATACACACAAACCAAAATCAGGTAAGTAAACAGTTAGAAAAGTAGTGCAAACACTGTAGATCACAATAGAATGCAATAGGAGACAATAGGCCTAGGGGCAACACAAACCATATACTCCAAAAGTGGAATGTGAACCACAAATTGACCTCAGGCCTAGTGTAGTGTGTAGAGGGTCACTGGGAGTGTAAGAAAACACTAAGGGTGTCCAAGATACCCCACCCCAAGACCCTGAAAAGTAGGAGTAAAGTTACCCTACTACCCCAGAAAGACAGTAAAGTCGAGATAGGGGATTCTGCAAAGACAACAACTGACTACAAAGCACTAAAGATGGATTCCTGGACCTGAGGACCTGCAAAGGAAGGGGACCAAGTCCAAGAGTCACGCAAGTGTCCGGGGGGCAGGAGCCTACTAAACCCCGGATGAAGGTGCAAAAGGGCAGCCTCCGGGTGGAAGAAGCCAAAGATTCTGCAACAACGGAAGGTGCTAGGAACTTCTCCTTTGGTCAGAAGATGTCCCACGGCGTGCTGGAGGATGCAGAGTTGTTTCCACGCAGAAAGACCGCAAACAAGCCTTGCTAGCTGCAAGAGTCGCAGTGTACGGTTTTGGGTGCTGCCAGGGCCCATGAAGTACCAGGGGGTCGCCCCTTGGAGGAGGAGACAGAGGGGGCACTCAGCAACACAGAGAGCCCATGCAGAAGCAGGCAGCACCCGCAGAAGCACCTGAACCGGCGTTCAGAAGATCTAAGCACAGCGGTTGTCTCAGCACAACAAAAGAGGGTTCCACGAAGTCGGAGTCCAACTCAGCGAGTTGGGCAATGCAGGACGGAGTGCTGGGGACCTGGGCTGTACTTGTGCACGAAGGAAGTCTTGCAAAAGTGCACAGAAGCCCTAGCAGCTGCAGTTCACGCAGTACACAGGATTACTGTCTGGTGTGGGGAGGCAAGGACTTACTTCCACCAAATTTGGACAGAAGGGCCACTGGACTGTCGGGGACACTTGAATCCAGCTCCTGTGTTCCAGGGACCACGCTCGTCAAGATGAGAGGGGACCCAGAGGACCGGTGATGCAGAAGTTTGGTGCCTGCGTTAGCAGGGGGAAGATTCCGTCGACCCACAGGAGATTTCTTCTTGGCTTCCAGTGCAGGGTGAAGGCAGACAGCCCTCAGAGCATGCACCACCAGGAAACAGTTGAGAAAGCCGGCAGGATGAGGCGCATACAATGTTGCTGGTAGTCGACTTGCTACTTTGTTGCGGTTTTGCAGGCGTCCTGGAGCAGTCAGCGGTCGATCCTTGGCAGACGTCAAAGAGAGAAGTGCATAGGAACTCTGGTGAGCTCTTGCATTCGTTATCTGGAGAGAAACCCACAGGAGAGACCCTAAATAGTCCTCAGAGGAGGATTGGCTACCTAACCAGGTAAGAGCCTATCAGGAGGGGTCTCTGACATCACCTGCTGGCACTGGCCACTCAGAGGTCTCCATTGTGCCCTCACACCTCTGCATTCAAGATGGCAGATGTCCGGGACACACTGGAGAAGCTCTGGGCACCACCCCTGGGGTGGTGATGGACAGGGGAGTGGTCACTCCCCTTTACTTTGTCCAGTTCCGCGCCAGAGCAGGGGCTGGGGGCTCCCTGAACCGGTGTAGACTGGCTTACGCAAGGAGGGCACCATCTGTGCCCTTCAAAGCATTTCCAGAGGCTGGGGGAGGCTACTCCTCCCCAGCCCTTAACACCTATTTACAAAGGGAGACGGTGTAACACCCTCTCTCAGAGGAAATCCTTTGTTCTGCCTTCCTGGGACTGGGCTGCCCAGAACCCAGGAGGCCAGAAACCTGTCTGAGGGTTGGCAGCAGCGGTAGCTGCAGAGAAAACCCCAGAGAGCTAGTTTGGCAGTACCCAGGGTACATGCTGGAGACCCGGGGATGCATGGAATTGTCCCCCCAATACCAGAATGGTATTGGGGGTGACAATTCCATGATCCTAGACATGTTACATGGCCATGTTCAGAGTTACCATTGTGAAGCTACACATAGGTATTGACCTATATGTAGTTCACGCGTGTAATGGTGTCCCCACACTCACAAGGTCCGGGGAAATTGCCCTGAACAATGTGGGGGCACCTTGGCTAGTGCCAGGGTGCCCTCACACTTAGTAACTTTGCACCTAACCTTCACTAAGTGAGGGTTAGACATATAGGTGACTTATAAGTTACTTAAGTGCAGTGTAAACTGGCTGTGAAAGAACGTGGACGTTTTTTCACTCAGGCTGCAGTGGCAGTCCTGTGTAAGAATTGTCTGAACTCCCTATGGGTGGCAAAAAAAATGCTGCAGCCCATCGGGATCTCCTGGAACCCCAATACCCTGGGTACAAAGGTACCATATACTAGGGAATTACAAGGGTGTTCCAGTGTGCCAATCAGAATTGGTAAAATTAGTCACTAGCCTGCAGTGACAATTTTAAAAGCAGAGAGAGCATAAACAGAGGTTCTGGTTAGCAGAGCCTCAGTGATACAGTTAGGCACCACACAGGGAACACATATAGGCCACAAACGTATGAGCACTGGGGTCCTGGCTACCAGGATCCCAGTGACACATATCAAACACACTGGCAACATAGGGTTTTCACTATGAGCACTGGGCCCTGGCTAGCAGGATCCCAGCGAGACAGTAAAAACACCCTGACATATACTCACAAACAGGCCAAAAGTGGGGGTAACAAGGCTAGAAAGAGGCTAACTTCCTACACCCCCCCCCCCCCAAACGAAGGACAATAAGGCTTTCCTTGGCCAGTTGAGACTTTATTGTCTAAGTAGTGATAAGTGGAGAGTAGCTCTGCAATAGATTGGTTACTCCCTTTATCATCCACTATATGGTTACTTCCCTGTGGGGATGTGAACCACCCTGTTTGAAGTTTTTTAGCTAACCAACAATGTGAAGTTATATTCTCAGAGTTCCTATTAGTATGTTTAAGTTTAGAGCAGTGGGAATTGCCCACTGGACCTATATCAAGTGATGAGAATGCCAGACAGGGATGCTGTCTCAGTAAAGCCATAGCTGGGCAAAAACGTTGTCCATATGGCTGTAAGAGAGAAGAGGGTTGCTGTTTCTCTTGAGTTGGAGCAGGGCAGGGATGCTGTCCTATGAGCTCCACACTAGGGCAGGGCTGCTGTCTAAGTGTTGTGAGGCAGTGCAGGATTGCTGCACTAAAGTTTCTCTGGGAGGGTTGGAGGGATGCTCCATGTTAACTAAAATGGTGCACTTTTACTCACCGATATTAGTTATCCCACAGAGAGGTACTTCTACCTCAGGGAGTACAGCTGTGATAGCTGAAGGTTCCCTTGGTCCAGGTGCCACCCCAGGAGAGGTTTCTCCCACCACAGGAATGGTATCCTGAATGGCAGGGTGGGTAGGGGATACTTTTATGCCCTTTTTGCCTGTTGTTGGAGAAGGATCCTGAGTTTTCAGGCCTTTTTCTCTCCTTTGCTTTTTCATTTCAGCTGAAATGAGAGGAAGCAATTCCTCAGGGATACCCAGCATGGCTGCATGGGTATTAAACTCTACGTCAGCCCACCCTGAGGCCTATAGGTCATTACCTAAGAGACAGTCTACAGGTAAGCTAGGTGATACTACCACCTGCTTAGGGCCAGCAACTCCACCCCAACTAAACTGAATTATAGCTAAGGGAAGGAACTTAATGGAGTTATGGACATCAATAATCTTGTATTGCTGTCCAATGATGTATTGTGCAGGAGACACTAGGTTTTCAGTCACCAAAGTGATACTGGCACCTGTGTCCCTGTAGGTCTAAGCCTCAACACCATTTATTGAAACTGTCTGCCTGTACTTATCCATTGGAAGGGGACAAGCAGCCAGTGTGGCAAGGCCAATGCCACCAGGTGTGACACAAACTGTCTTGGGGCTGACTACCCCAGTTTCTATGATGGACCCATAAGTGAACCCAACTACACCCTTATTTTGACTGTTGCCAGCAGTCCCACCACTATTACCACTACTTCTAGGGGCACTAGAATTTGATGTATTAGTGGTGGCAGGCTCAGGGGGTTTACCTAGGCAGGACGTATCCCCTGGCCTATGGCCTTTATTTTTACACACATAGCACCAAGGCTTTTTAATGTGTGTGAGTTGTGAAGAAGATGATTTATCCCCACCCCCTGAAGAGTGTTTAGGATTTGAAGAAGGATCCTTAGTTTTACCTTTATCCCCATGCTTATCCTGAAATTTCTCACCATCTTTCTTCTTGCCATCAATGTCACCTCCTGTATGAACTTTTCTGTTCACTCTTGTTCTGACCCATTTGTCTGCCTTCTTTCACAATTCTTGGGGGGAGGTCAGATCTGAGTCTACCAAGTACTGGTGCAACAAATCAGACACATAATTGTTTGAAATATGCTCTCTCAGGATTAGATTATACAGGCTTTCATAGTCAGTCACCTTACTGCCATGTAACCAACCCTCCAAGGCCTTCACTGAACAGTCTACAAAGTCAGTCTTGAGAGGACTCTTTTCTGGTGTCTCTGAACTTAATCCTGTATTGTTCAGTGGTTAAACCAAATCCATCCAAGAGTGCATCCTTCAAAACTTTGTAGGTATTAGCATCACTTTCTCTGACAGAAAGGAGCCTATCCCTACCCTTACCAGTGAAAGATAGCCACAAGATAGCAGCCCACTGCCTTTGAGGGACCAACTGTACCATACAGGCCCTCTCAAGTGCAGCTGACCACTTGTTAATGTCACACCCCTCCTTGTAAGGGGGGACTATCTTATGCAGGTTTCTGGAATCTTGCTGTCTAATAGGATTGCTATCAAAAACACTGCTGCTGCCACCATGGTGAACTAACCCCAACCTCTGCCTTTCCCTTTCCACATACAGAGATCCCCTGTCTAAGGCCAGCTGCTGCTGTTTAAGCTTCAGCCTGGCCTCTTCCAACCTCAGCTTTCTGAGTTCCCTTTCCATTAAGTTATCCTCAGGGTGGGAGGCTTGGGAATTGTGAGGCACAGAAGAAATGTATGAATTGGCAGAGAGAGACCTGTCCCTAACTGGCTGGACTCTAGTAACCTGGCCTTCAGGAGTGAAAGGTGCCCTACTAGTGTGTGACCCCCTCCCACTACCAGTGTCACTAGATGGCCTGTTAGCTGACAGGTCCTTGGAAGAACCCTCCCCAGCGCCCTCAGGGGACTCCTCTGAGTCTGGCTGGGTACCCCCCTCCTCTGCCTCCTGATCTTGGGATGGGCCAGACTGGCTAAGGAGAAGATCATTTGTAGGATTCTTACCAATTGCTAAACCTCTTTCAATGCAGAGACCCCTCAAACTTTTAAAGTTTAGATTCCCATTTGTTGCCTGGACAACAGTGGGAGTAAGCTCTACTGCAGACATGACAGAAAAGGTTTAGGACAGAGAGAGAAAAAAACTTTTTAGAACTTTTAAAAGAACAGAGAAAAACTTTTTAAACTTTTGAAAACGTTTGAAAGTTTTCAGAAACTTTTTAGAGAAGGAAAGTTAAACTGTTTAGGTTACTGGGTATATTCTGAAGTATTTGATATATGTTTTTCTTATGAAAAGCACCAATGACAAAGTGGTAAAGCAGTTACAAGTACTTATCCCACCGCTGCCACCATGTAGGAGGCTGGCCTGGCTTATAGTGGGTACCTAGTGGTACTCACACCTTGTGCCAGGTCCAGTTATCCTTTATTAGTAGATTAGAAGTGCTCTAGCAGCTTAGGCTGATAGAGGTAGCTATAGCAGAGCAGCTTAGGCTGAACTAGGAGACATGCAAAGCTCCTACTATACCACCTGTATCACTTAGCACTATATCATAAGAAACACAATACTCAGAGTTACTAAAAATAAAGGTACTTTATTTTAGTATCAATATGCCAAAAGTATCTCAGAGGATATACTCCCTTAGGAGGTAAGTCAAATACAGAAAATATACACACAAACCAAAATCAGGTAAATAAACAGTTAGAAAAGTAGTGCAAACACTGTAGATCACAATAGAATGCAATAGGAGACAATAGGCCTAGGGGCAACACAAACCATATACTCCAAAAGTGGAATTCAAACCACGAATGGACCCCAGGCCTAGTGTAGTGTGTAGAGGGTCGCTGGGAGTGTAAGAAAACACTAAGGGTGTCCAAGATACCCCACCCCAAGACCCTGAAAAGTAGGAGTAAAGTTACCCTACTACCCCAGAAAGACAGTAAAGTCGAGATAGGGGATTCTGCAAAGACAACAACTGACTGCAAAGCACTGAAGACGGATTCCTGGACCTGAGGACCTGCAAAGGCAGGGGACCAAGTCCAAGAGTCACGCAAGTGTACGGGGGGGCAGGAGCCCTCTAAACCCTGGATGAAGGTGCAAAAGGGCTGCCTCCGGGTGGAAGAAGCCAAAGATTCTGCAGCAACGGAAGGTGCCAGGAACTTCTCCTTTGGTCAGAAGATGTCCCACGGCGTGCTGGAGGATGCAGAGTTGTTTCCACGCAGAAAGACCGCAAACAAGCCTTGCTAACTTCAACCGTCGCGGATGACGGTTTTGGGTGCTGCCAGGGCCCAGGAAGGACCTGGGGGTCGCCCCTTGGAGGAGGAGACAGAGGGGGCGCTCAGCAACACAGAGAGCCCACGCAGAAGCAGGCAGCACCTGCAGAAGCACCTGAACCGGCGTTCAGAACATCTGAGCATGGCGGTTGTCTCAGCACAACAAAAGAGGGTTCCATGAAGTCGGAGTCCAACTCAGCGAGTTGGGCAATGCAGGACGGAGTGCTGGGGACCTGTGCTGTACTGTGCACGAAGGAAGTCTTGCAAAAGTGCACAGAAGCCCTAGCAGCTGCAGTTCACGCAGTACACAGGATTACTGTCTGGCGTGGGGAGGCAAGGATTTACCAGGGCCACTGGACTGTCAGGGACACTTGGATCCAGCTCCTCTGTTCCAGGGACCACGCTCATCAAGATGAGAGGGGACCCAGAGGACCGGTGATGCAGAAGTTTGGTGCCTGCGTTAGCAGGGGGAAGATTCTTATGGACCCACAGGAGATTTCTTCTTGGCTTCCAGTGCAAGGTGAGGACAGACAGCCCTCAGAGCATGCACCAGCAGGAAACAGTCGAGAAAGCCGGCAGGATGAGGCGCTACAATGTTGCTGGTAGTCGTCTTGCTACTTTGTTGCGGTTTTGCAGGCATCCTGGAGCAGTCAGCGGTCGGTCCTTGGCAGAAGTCGAAGAGAGAAGTGCAGAGGAACTCTGGTGAGCTCTTGCATATGTTATCTGATGAGAAACCCACAGAAGAGACCCTAAATAGCCCTCAGAGGAGGATTGGCTACCTAACCAGGTAAGAGCCTATCAGGAGGGGTCTCTGACGTCACCTGCTGGCACTGGCCACTGAGAGGTCTCCATTGTGCCCTCGCACCTCTGCATTCAAGATGGCAGAGGTCCAGGACACACTGGAGAAGCTCTGGGCACCACCCCTGGGGTGGTGATGGACAGGGGAGTGGTCACTCCCCTTTCCTTTGTCCAGTTTTGCGCCAGAGCAGGGACTGGGGGCTCCCTGAACCAGTGTAGACTGGCTTACGCAAGGAGGGCACCATCTGTGCCCTTCAAAGCATTTCCAGAGGCTGGGGGAGGCTACTCCTCTCAGGCCCTTAACACCTATTTCCAAAGGGAGACGGTGTAACACCCTCTCTCAGAGGAAATCCTTTGTTCTGCCTTCCTGGGACTGGGCTGCTTAGATCTCAGGAGGGCAGAAACCCGTTTTAGGATTGGCAGCAGCGGTAGCTGCAGAGAAAACCCCAGAGAGCTAGTTTGGCAGTACCCGGGGTCCATGCTGGAGACCCGGGGATGCATGGAATTGTCCCCCCAATACCAGAATGGTATTGGGGGGACAATTCCATGATCCTAGACATGTTACATGGTCATGTTCAGAGTTACCATTGTGAAGCTACACATAGGTATTGACCTATGAGTAGCGCACACATGTAATGGTGTCCCCGCACTCACAAAGTCCGGGGAAATTGCCCTGAACAATGTGGGAGCACCTTCGCTAGTGCCAGGGTGCCCTCACACTTAGTAACTTTGCACCTAACTTTCACTAAGTGAGGGTTAGACATATAGATGACTTATACTTAAGTGCAGTGTAAACTGGCTGTGAAATAACGTGGACATTATTTCACTCAGGCTCCAGTGGCAGTCCTGTGTAAGAATTGTCTGAGCTCCCCATGGGTGGCAAAAGAAATGCTGCAGCCCATAGGGATCTCCTGGAACCCCAGTACCCTGGGTACCTAGGTACCATATACTAGGGAATTATAAGGGTGTTCCATTGTGGCAATCAGAATTGGTAAAATTAGTCACTAGCCTGCAGTGACAATTTTAAAAGCAGAGCAAGCGTAAACACTGAGGTTCTGGTTAGCAGAGCCTCAGTGATACAGTTAGGCACCACACAGGGAACACATATAGGCCACAAACCTATGAGCACTGGGCCCTGGCTAGCAGGATCCCAGTGAGACAGTAAAACACCCTGACATACACTCACAAACAGGCCAAAAGTGGGGGTAACAAGGCTAGAAAGAGGCTACCTTTCTACACACCTGCCCCCACTGGCTCTGCTGGTGCCTCCTGGCGCTGTGGATTCTGGGGCTTGGAGTCCCACACACTGCACACAGCGTCCCACGCAGTGGGAGAGATGAAAGCGATTTATAGTGCCGGCTGGACCTGCCTCACTGGCTATGCTGGTGCCTCCTGGCACTGTGGATTCTGGAGCTTGGAGTCCCACGTATGAATTGATCAGGGGAGGGAGGAGAAAGACTATGCAAGGAGGTGGTTGTGATCCAGTTGCCTTTTAACATGACGGCATCTGCAATGCATGCCAGAGAAGCAGTGGAGCAAGCAGCAGCACCCAGAACCGATCCTAGCATTTTTGGGTCTCGGGGATAAATGGAATGTGCAAAGTCTCTCTAATTTGCATATGATGTGACATCATAGGAAATGACACAAGAAGTGACAAATACTTGGCCATTAACTATCTGGAATAATTGAAGCGACTTTACAAGAAGCAACCTTCCCGGTGCATATATCAATAAAATGATGAAATTGTAAACGCTAACCAAAAAAAAATGAACACATACGTTGTAAAGCTGTAGTAAATGAAAATGCATTATATTTGTCACACTGGCTAGAAAAGTTGTGGCGCTGGTCTCTCCAAAACTGATATTTTTTAGGTCGAGCGTGCAAGCGCTCTGACCTGTTGTAATCTATCTGAGGGCTTTTAACCACGCCCACCGCACGCCCATTACTATCAATCGTTCGTGGGCTGGCCTTCCAAAAATCCATTGTTATTATTGGTAAATGCTTTACGTTGGTCCCTCCTTGGGTTAGTGTTGTTACCGCATTGACCATCGACTCTGTTACTTGGATAATTGCACGATTGCTGATAATTTAACTGCGAGCTAATTTATTTTTCCTTTTGTGTCTCTCTTTTGGGCTCACGCTCATGGTAGCTGTGGTCGTTTGAATCAGCTTGCTTATGTGAGCTGTTTTACTTTTCATTTTCAAGTTTATGTGGCAAGAAAAGTCCAGTTCGGAATTTACAACGCTAAGTACTCTAACTCTAGCAAAGCCGAGACCCATTGCATTGCAAATACTTGTTTTTAAATTGTCTGTGCTATTACAGATGGGGACTGAAATCTACAATCATCTTGGAACCGATTGTCAGAAGTGTTGGTGCTTTTTATTTAACAAGCAGACTGTGTTTTTCGTATTTTCTGTCAATGGGCACTTATAGGCCAATATCTAAAGCTCTGTCTGCCACTTGTCAAGCCCTGTAGTTCTTTACAGTAAATTGATAATGCCAGATCGAGTTTTTGAATGTGCTCGGATGCTTATTTATAATTCCCCATGATGCCTTCCGAATGTTCTGTTATGTCCAGATGGGATGAAGGATAATATCCAAAAGTGTTTGGCTAGATTTGGTTGCTCAGCGCCCTCATTGCATGGATGCTTCAGTCTTCTAAATCCTGCCCTTGATAGGAGTTGCTCCAGTACTCTGAATGTTTTGGTTCAGAAATCCTTTTCATCTGTGTGAAGAGGGAACAGCCCACTACTGTCCATATTGTACGTTTTGCATTTCATCGTAAACATTCGGGCATCTCTCTCATCTGTCCTTTTCTCCCCGTCCGTCTTTCACCGAGGCAAGTGCTCCCACTCGCCTGGGTGAAGAGATATTCTCATCAGCATCCTCCCTGCCAATCCTTCATCTCCTCTGAGACTGCCACTTGAGTCTTGGTTATGTAAGGCTTTTGGCCTGATGTACCCATCTCCTGCCCCCTTCTCCCCCTCTGAGGGCCCTGCAGATATGGTTTCCTTCCCACCGACTGTTCAGTCTCTCTGATATGGTAAAGACATGTTTTGATCTTTTTTGTTACTCCCGCATATATTTATTTATTAGTTTAATAGACACACAACTACCCAAAGGTGTGTTAGCACTTAGCTGAAAGTAAGACATCAAGTGGATGGCAGATTATTGAAAGAGATGCATTATTTGAGATTTGCGAAATTTTAGAAGATTCGACTCGAAACTTAACTTGATAGGAGTTTGTTCCATGCATAAGCTGTAACCCCTGAAAAGGCTTGTCCCCCAAATCTTGCCTTACGGAACTTAGGCACAGCTACTAAATTGAGAGAGGCTGAACGTAGCAATTTGGGGGCAATATGCTTTTTGAACAAGTTGGCTATTTAGTTAGAACGATGTGCCAGGTAGAAGGCTTTGTGGCAGAGACAAAGTGGGCTGAATTAATAGCCCCTAGCACCTACTTACGTAAAAAAGTTTGACACTAGTCACCCTAATTACCGCCATGGTGCGCTGTGTCTTAGATACGGCGCACACATGGTGGCTTTAGGGGGCACTAAGGGGCGCAAGAAAAGTGGCACTGCACTGGGTGCAGCATCACTTTTCTTAAATCAGGGCCAAAGTGCTTTGAACCAACATCTTTTCTGTGTGGGGAGCCAATGAGGTTACCTATTTTGTATTGAAGTTTTGTAACATTTATGAAGGTCATGTATCAGTCTTGTGGCAGTGTTCTGGATTAGCAGCATTTTTTTAATTAGATGGGCTGGAAGACTAACATACAATGCATTACAATTATTCATCCTGCTAATCGTCCGTTCTTGAATCAGTAACTGCCTAGCTGTTTGTGGGATAAATGGCAGAATCTTTTTATAATTCCTTCATAATCAAGAAGCAGATGGTTGTAAATTTTTTCACACAAGGTTTAAATCACATTTTAGTATCAAATACAACTCCTAGATAACAACAACAATAGCTGCTGGGCTGGGACAAGGCCCTAATGATCGGGGCCACCACGAGGGATACCTAGGAGGGACTGCAAAACACCAACACTTAAATTTTAACAGAGTTCAGATGGAGCAAATTAGCTTTCATCCATTTAGCCACTTACACATGTACTCTAGCCCACTGGTACCCAGCCTGTGGTCCGGGCACCCCTGTAGGTCTGCAAAGCCTCCTCATGGGGTCCACGACTACTTTGAAAATTAAATGATATTAACAGATTAGGACCCCAGCTTTCAGTAATGACTCAGTAGGGGTGTTCCCGGATTCCAATAATGATTCAGTAGGGGTCCCTGGGTTCCAGTAATGATAAAGTGGGGGTCCACAGAACTCAAAAGGTAGGGAACCACTGCTCTAGACCCTTCCTTTCTTCCCCCTGTGAAGAGGGGCACAGTGTTTAGATATGGAGACTGGGCGGAGAGTGGCGAGTAATGTTATCAGCTCTCCGACTCTGGCAATTTGGGATGAATTGATACAGTATGACAACCTGCATCCCTCCCCAGCCAAAAATCCTGCCTGGCTGTAGTGAGAGTAAGCAATGCTCTGCCTCTGGGTGTGAGTTATTTTCCTAGACTAAGGGGTCCAGGTATGGGGTGAACCTTAACGGTTCAGGACCAGGTGTGCTTCGTGGTGCTTGTTGTCTAATCAGGCAGGAAGCCAGGTTAGGCCATATCTTTGCTAGCTGCCCTAGGATCATCCGTAATTTAACACATTATCCTACTAATTGAACGTGCAACATAATTTTCTCTCAACAAAACTGATACATTTTCGGTCATTTGTTTGCAAACTCTTCCTTTGCATGCATTTATTCACTGTCTATTGAATATCTACAGTATGCGTGGTTGGAGAGTTTAGCAGATGTCATTGGAACAGAGCCACACAGCAAGTCGCAGTTTGTATTGAAACATAATGCTAAGGCATCGGGTCTAATAATAGCAAGTTAGTGTAACTTGGACTCGTGTGCTGTTTCATTTGTTTAGACGACAGTTGTGCTGAAGTTCATAAAAAAAATGATAGTAAATAAAATAACTGCATACCTGGTGACACAGGGTATACATTTAATTAACCGAAAGCTATCCCCAGGTGTCAGGATGGCCGAGTGGTTTAAGGCGCTGCATTCAGGTCGCAGTCTCCTCTGGAGGCGTGGGTTTGAATCCCACTTCTGACAATAAATATTTTTTTCTCTCTTAAGAAACAATGCCTAATGCGCATGATATGTTTTAACCTGATATAAACGTCTTCAGTGTGTGCTCTACGATTTATATTTCGTAGGCACTTTGAAATTTATATTCAAAGCAGGAACTCAAGTAAGTACACTTAATTTTGAGATGTTTTAAAAAACAAATCTAAAATACAATTTTTATTGTATTTTAACTAAGTATTTCAGAGTTTCGGGGTTGCAGTGGGGACGGTACGGGTATGTGCGTGTGTGTTGTTATCAACAAACAAAACAAAACTTTCTTTGTGTGCCAGGCTTGGAAAGCCCGCCATTTCTGTCCCGTTTACAGTCTTTTGCTGGCAGTTCTAATGTCCGCCACAAGGTGTCGCCGTCTCCAATGTTGGAAATTCCTCTGCAAGCGAGTAAAGTAAATAGGATGCTGTGCATGGTCATTGCAAATTTATTTTCCCAGACGAGCTTAGTGAAAATGCAGCGTTTTGTGCATTTCAGATGTTTTGTGCAGATAAAGTCACCCTCCAGTGCTTGGGGAGAAATGGAGTGACATAGAGGGCCTGTCAGGAGATGCTGTCCGAGGTGCTGATATTGGGCTCACACTCTGTGAGGCTGATCTGTAGCTGACTATTTGATGACCTGAAGATGAAGACTGACTCTGCTGATCCATCCTGGATAGGTAGCTATGAAATGTGACTGACGATTTTGTGCCTTTTCTTCTAGGTACCAACTGCGCTGTTATAGAGATTCACACTTAGGTAGATTTTTCCAAATTAATGTTTTCTCTAAATTGTTTTCGCATGAAGACCCACATGCTAATGCTAATCTTGGTTAGGCAGGCTGTTAGGGGTGACGCTGACGGTGACAAATGACTGACAAATCTATTTGCTGAATTACCTTATTAATGCTGATATTCATAGCTTATGGTGTTGCTTTGCTGCATATGTTTTCTTTAAGAGATGGTGTCTTTTAACTGATGAATTAATAAAGAGTTGATTTGAATAAAGTTTGAACTAACAGATGACTTAGACTTGTAAGCAATAGGGGATAAAACTTGTTAACCGTTTTCCTGAGTAGTGGTTAATTCTGATTAGTATGGTTTATATTGTGGTTTCATAAAGTGTTTATCTTGATTATTGCTATTGGTTATTGATTCAATGGTCACTGCATGACTAGGATACTCCATGCGATTCAAAAGGTTAATCGACCTATACGCGCCCCCTTGTAAGTTTACTTACTAAGGACCAGGCGCACTAGCAGTTTTTGGTAGCAGCTTGATGGTTAGTTTCCTTGGGGAACTAGTTATGTGGTGATTATTGGTTATGGTAGTTGTTTAAGTTAGGATTCGTTGTTCATATTTTATGAGGTTTTAATTTTCTTTTTCTGAAATGTCAATTGTAGCAAAGATGATGTCCCCCTTAAGCCCAGAAATGACTTTCCCGGACCCTGGATCCCATTAGTAAAGATGGGTATGTTCTCGGCATTTTTGTAATGGTGAGAAAGTGATAGGTTGCGCTTGCACAGGGTTAAGCAAATTGCAGGTGAATTGTGATGTATGTGAGGTACGTAGGGAGTCTGCGTACTCCAGTTGAGGTTAGTAGGAGTGTGTGTACTCCGTGGTATGAGAGTAGGGAAGTCGTCGAACTTCACACGTGTGTGGTGCTTTGTGCTAAAAAATTATCCACACTTGTTGGTGATGTCCGGACCCTGCGTGGTCTAAGACTCCGGAGTATATTGACAAGTGTAGGAGACACTTGGTTATATGTTGTCATTTGCCTGGTTTAGTAGGTTGGGTGGGCGTGGTCAACAAGTCGGTGTGTGAGTCAATCGAGTAAGAGAAGCTTCGACTGAGAAATGGCGAGTCCTATGTGCACCAGGACAGACCCATTGATCATTTGAGAGTAAATATTGGCAGGTCGAATTTCGCTTGCAAATGTGGGAGACTGAGAAAGAGGAATAGCTACATGAGCCAAGAGAGCCATTAGTGAAAATCCGTAAGGTCTCTGAAGTGATTGTGTCCCTTCCTATAGTAAACCAGCAGGTTTGTTTTAGTTATTGGTTTTTATTAAGTGTTCGCAATAATTTGTATTAGTTGTGTGAATCGAGTTGAGGAGGACGAGCCGCAAGACTTTGTCAGTCGCAGTGTGTGAATGTGACGTCAGAGTGAGCCGCGCTGGGATAGGTTAGTTAGTGAGGAGAGCCGCAAGCAATTGGCAGCTGTGTGTAAGAGGCAATTGGTTGAGTAAGCGGGCGAAGGGAATCTTGGGAGTAAAAGTCATTTCATTATTGAATCGAAGTAAACAAAACAGGCGAAATTAAGTTTTTCAAGGCGTTTAAGAGTGCGATGAAGGGTGATTCTTACATTAAAGCGTCAATAGGGGAGCCGACCCCCCTGGAAAATTCTCCGGCTTACATTGTGATGGAGGAGCGATGTGTAGCACCGTGTTTGTGGTTGAAGCAATGGTGTAAGTTAACTAAAAATCAAGGGTCTTTAGCGTTTCCAGAGCATGGAACGTTTAATTTGAGAATTTTGGACCAGTTGCGAATGTCATTATATGATATGAAGCCATACCAAGACCAGCACAGTTTGAGGCTTTAGCAGTTTGGGAGCTGGTGGCCAGACAGCAACAAGGGATGAGGTTCAAAAGGAGGATGAAACGAGCAGAGAAATCTTTAGCTGAAGCTAGATGGGATTGGGAGCAGAAGAAATGGAGAGCAGTGACATTACAGGATGTTAAATTGTTTCCTATAATTACAGAGGAAGATGAGGCATAGAAGGAAGATAGTGCTAAAGAGGATGAAAGTGCAGGAAGAAAGAAAAAGAGAAAGTCTTATGTTGATGATGAAGATTCTGATGTTGAGGATCTCATTACGCAGCTATTAAGAGAACAACCTCCACCTTTAACAACCTATTCAGGGGGTCCAGGCACTGGTACCACTGCTGCTACAGCTGTTCCGGCACAAGTCCAGGGGGCCGAGGGAGCTGTACAGGCAGAAGGGGGACAAATACAAGGGGTAGTACAGAGTACACCTAATGCAGGAACTAATACTGTGGTTCAAGTGCAGATACATCCAACTACGGTACAGAGAATTTATCCAGATGTACCAATTCCTGAGACAGTCTCGAACATAATGTGCTGAGGGAGCAAGTGCTTCCAAATGCAATGCTAGTTCAGACAGAACTGACACCAATATTATTGCCTTCAGCACAGGCGCAGGGTTTGCCGAAGTTTACACCAATGACAGGAACCCAGTCAGATATTACACCATTCATGACTCAGGCAATGGGGGTAACATTTCCGCAAGGTGTAAGTGTTAGGGCAGCTCCAAATGCAATATCACTACCAATTACTGTTGGTCCGTCGGCACCCGTATTTGCGCAGAAGAAATCAGGTGTGGGAGAACAGAATGAAATATCACAGAGTCTTGTGAGGAGGGGAGTGAGTGATCCTGTGCAGATGATGTAGTCTGCAGGACAGACTTTCAATGGATCTAGACCTTTAATGGATCTTAGTCCACTTGTAGCGCTTCCAGATGCAGTGAATGGCCCGAATGCGAGTCAAAATTTGAAACTTTTGACACTGCAAGCTTGAGGTGCAGTGATGCAACAGTTACCAGTGCCAAATGTGAGTAACATTTCATTACAGCGATTTCCAGCTCTGCAGTTGAGTTAATGGTTAGACAGTCTAAACTCTCCTCAAAACGCATCCAAGGGTGAAGATCAGATAAATCGTGTAAGGCTGAACATAGAAGCAACGGAGTTGGTTGAGGGAACAATGGGTGTAAACAGATTAGAATCTTACACCGAAGAAGAGCTGAGGTACTTATGCCCAAAGATTACAAGAGAAGTGAGTAAAATACATCAGAATTTGGCAGAATTAGCAGAGAAGCATGAAATTGAGATTGAGAAAACTAAGCATTTGAAACGCAGTTACAGATTAGATTTTGAGGCAAAGGATTTTGAGCACATGAGGTCAGCAGGAATGAAGGCACATTTGAGAGAATTACTGCAGAGTGCTCAGATTTGGGGAGCATTAGAGAAGTGGAAAGGTAGAGGGACAAAGAAAAAAGATAAACGAAAATGGGATTCGCAAGGAGAGTCTGACGATGGTCAGAGGGAAAAGAAATCAGTAAAGATCCTTCCAATGAGAGAGATTCCAGGAGGGCAGTTCGTTCATGTCCCATGGCATAGGAGTGATATATTGTCAATTACCCAAAATTGAGAGAGAAGCCGGTTGAGTGGTATCAGCAAACCGAGAGATTTGTGAAACTTTCTAAACGTCTGTGGGAAGACTTGAACACACTATTGGAAATAGTGGTACCAGCTGACTTGTGGGTTGAGTGCAAGAGAGCAGTAGACTGGCCAACGAGTGAACCAGAAAGGGACAGAGTAACAGGTGCACCTTCACCTGAGGTAATGAAAAATTATTATAAGGTGATCGAATTCCTGAAGACAAGAATCTCTCCTAAAAATATTGATTGGCAAAGGATTGACAGAACGTTTCAAGAGTCTAAAGAGTCAATACATACTTATTATGAAAGATTGTTAAAAGCATTCAAGGAGTACAGTGGCAAGGAAGCAATTGAGCCGAAAGACATGTTGCATTTTGTGTTCAGGTTTGTCGAAGGTTTGAGACCAGAAGTAAGACAGATGATTAAGAGTCATTTAATTTGTTGGCAGGCATAACCGATTGATAAGGTATTGCAATATGCAAAATATTGTAGTGAGGAGATTGAATTAAAGCAGAAAAAGTTGAAGGAGAAAGCAATGGTTATTCAAATAAAGGCAGCTCAAACAGGAGTGCAAGGAGCCATAGTACTGCCTATGCCGCCGCAACAGAGAGCTGTTATGTTTCAGCCTCAAATGAGAGGTAGAGGACGTGGAATTGACATGATGCGTGGTCTGGATTTAGGGACTATGGTTGTTCAGAATGGCATGCAGGGAATGAAAAAGATGTTGCTGTGTCATTTGTGCGGAAACGTGGGACACTGGAATCGGGAGTGTCCGTTGATGGCACAGGATGGTGTTGTTCAGCAAGGTAATGTCAGTACATTTCAAATTGTGAAGGTCCCAAGAATGAAGGGATTTATTCCTAATGTTCAGAATTGAGGACAGAATTTCTTACCGGTGCAGCAAATGCAGGTACCACGCGAACAATTAACACTATTGCAACCAGTCCAGCAGCAGGTCCCCATGGTACCTAGACAGCAAATGTAGATACCTTAAGCCCCAATGGAGCAGCAACAGGTGATGCTTACTCAGCAGGTCACAGGTCAGAGACAAGACAGTAGTAATAACACAGTGCATCAGTTTCCATTTTACAGTGAGGATGAAATAAACGAAGAATGGATGAGTGACAGTTCGGATGAAGGAGCTTGTATGCTTGCTGCTTCTCTAGAAGTAGATCAGAGAGGACCTTTTGTGAAGGGAAAGGTGATGGGCTACAAGGTCTCCTTCTTAGAGGATACAGGAGCTACACTCTCTACAGTAAGAAGCATAGAAGTCCCAAATTTATCTCTTTCAGGCAGAACAGTTCAAGTTGTGGGAGTGGAGTACAGACAGTTGACAAAAACCAATCACAGAACCAGTGCAGGTTGAAATTGGAAATTACCAGGGAATGCATAGATTTGTGGTGTGCGATCAAGTCCCGTATCCCTACTGGGAAGAGGCTTACTGTGTAAGACAAAATGTTCCATTAATTCTTCGGACACTGGGATAGAAGTCCAGACAAATAGTGATGATGAGGAAGAACAGGCGACTGAAATGATGGTTAACTGAGAATATCCATTGATTGAATTTTTCCCAATGTTTACTGTGAAAGAATTGCATGCAGACTTGCATGGAACAGTGAAGGAAGAAGTCTGGGACTCGACAGGAAAAGAAGTAGGTCTGATTAAGGGGGTAAAGCCGATTAAAATCACTCTGAAGCCCCATGCAGTGTTCCCGCAGCTTCCACAGTACAACATGCCACAAGATGTCTTGATGAAAGTGGCACAAATAATTGGAGATTTCCTAAAACAAGGAGTTCTGAAGGAAGTGTTAAGCAGCCCATGTAATTCGCCGATAATGGGCTTGAAAAAGCCATGTGGTTAAGTGCGTGTTGTACAAGTGAATGACATGGTGGTTACATGTTGTCCGGTAGTGCCCAATCCAGCAGTGATAATGTTGCAGAGTGGTTCACAGTGGTAGATCTGTCACAGGCTTTCTTTTCAGTGCCACTTCATAAGGATAGTCAGTTTCTTTTTAGTTTCAAATTTCTAGACAGAGTCTACAGCTGGTGCAGGCTTCCACAAGGGTATATGGAGTCACCATCTCTGTTTAATCAGATCTTGAAAAAGAACCTGGAGTCATTAGAATTGCCATACCAATCGACTCTAGTGAAGGACATTGATGATTTGTTGATCGCATCCAGAACAAGGGACGAGTGTAAACATGACTCGATTGCCCTGTTGAATCATTTGGGAAAATTTGGACATAAGGTTTCACCTGTGAAATTTCAGTATTATCAGAAATCAGTAAAATACCTGGGACACCAGATCGAAAAGGGATTAAGGAGAATCTCTAGGGAGAGAATTACCATGATTCTGCAGAGAAGTCCACCGACTTCTCAGAGAGATGTCAGGATGTTTCTGGGAATGGTCGGGTACTGCAGACAGTGGATTTTGAATTTTGCTGAGATTGCTAAACCTTTGCAGCAATTGACAAATAAGGAAGTTACAGATCCCATTACCCGAGATGAAGATCAGATTAAAGCATTCACTGAATTGAGAGAGAGTTTGTGCAGAGCTCCAGCGGTGGTAATGCCTGATTACACAAAGCCTTTTCCATTGTTTTGTCATGAACGTGATGCTTGTTCTTTGTCTGTTTTGATGCGGGTCCATGGAGGTGCTTATCGACCAGTAGCTTATTGTTCAGCAGCAGCTTATCAGGTTGCCTGCGCGCAGTAGCTGCAATTGGTCAAAGTCTTTCCCAATGCGAGGGGGTAGTCATGGGGATACCCTTTGACGGTAATGGTACCAGGCTCTGTTGAGATTTTACAGACAAGGGCGAAAACGCAATACTTGACGGGTGCAAGACTGACAAGGTATGAGACGAGCATATCGGGTGCTCCAAATGTAACATTGAAAAGATGTACAGTGTTAAATCCAGCGACTTTGCTTCCAAGTATTGCTGCTGAAATTGAAAAAGATGAAGATATTGAGCATGATTGTCTTGAGGTGACTGAGCTGTGTACAAAACCAAGGCCTGATATTAGAGACACGCGTTTAGAAGAAAATGACCAAATTGTCTTTGTTGATGGTTCGTGTCTCAGAGATGGAGCAGGCACACTGAGAGCAGGATATGCTGTGTGCATGATTACAAGCATATTAGAAGCTTCATGGCTTCCAGGTGTTTACTCTGCACAAGTGGCAGAATTGGTAGCTCTTACTAGAGCATGCTATGTTTCTGCAAGATTAAGAGTCCCAATCTATACTGACAGTCAATATGGATTTGGAATTGTTCATGATTGTGGCCATTTATGGTCGCAACAAGGGTTTATGGCCTCTACTGGAACACCAGTGAGAAATGGCGACCGAATAAAAGAGTTATTGTACTCAATACAGTTACCTGAAGAAATTGCTGTGGTAAAATGTAGTGCACACCAAAAGACATAGGATTACATTTCATTGGGAAATGGAAATGCAGATCAAGTCGCAAGGTTTTGCGCATTGAATTATATATTGTTTAAAGACAAGTGGGAACTAATGCCTGAAGAAGAAAATAATTGTGCAAGTTTTGCTTTAAAAGTAATTGATACACTGGAGGAAATAAAAAAATTACAGGAGAATACAGACAAGAAAGAAAAGAGGCTTTGGATGAAGTTAAAATGTGTCCAAAGACCTGATGAGATTTGGGTTTCTGAGGAGGGTCAGATGGTATTGCCAAATAGTTTGTTGAGTCAGATGGCCCGGTATTACCATGTCCAAGCACATATTGAACGATATGCCATGGTTAGACTGTTTAATGTTGATTGGTTCAATCCAAAGTTCAGAAAAGCAGCAGGGGCAGTATGTCATTGATGTGTAATCTGTCAGCAACTAAATGTGGGGAAAGGGACAGTGGTGAATTTGAGCCACATTGGAAGAGCAGGAGGACCATTCAGCAGAATGCAGTTGGATTTCATTGGGATGCCTGCATGTGGTGGATTGAAGTACGTGTTGGTGATTGTGTGTGTCTTTAGCCATTGAACTGAAGCATATCCCTCACAAAGGAATGACAGTCTCACAGTAGCAAAGCTGATGCTTAGAGTTAATACTACGGTTCAGATTTCTGATCTCTTTAGAATCAGATGGGGGAACTCACTTCAATAACGAAGTGATCAAACTCTTATGTGCAGCACTAAACATTGAGCAGAAGTTACATTGCAGTTACCGCCCTGAAGCATCAGGACTAGTGGAGCAAATGAATGGTACATTAAAATCAAGAATTGCCAAGATGTGTGCGGCGACTAACCTGAAATGGCCAGATGCTTTACCTTTGGTACTGATGTCAATGCAAAATATCCCTGACAGGAAGACAGGACAGTCACCCCATGAGAACCTTATAGGCAGAGCAATGAGATTGCCAGCAATTTCAGCCAATGCACTTGTGAATATTACAGATGATATGGTGTTGGAGTACTGCAAGGGTCTGGCTGATGTGGTTCGATCTTTCAGCAGGTGCAGGCTGTTCACCTGCCACCCATCCACGACCCAGGTCACAATCTGAGAGCTGGAGATTGGGTTGTCTATCAAAAAGCATGTTGGAAAGACTTGTTTAGAGCCACGTTGGAAGGGTCCATACCATGTGGTGCTGACAACTACGACAGCTGTGAAGTGTGCAGAACTTCCAAATTGGATACACGCAAGCCATACAAAGAGAGTGGTGAGTCCGCAAGAATATGAAGAAGTGTTGTTGAGAGCACCAACAGCAGCAAAACAGGTGGCTATGCCTGAGCCGGAGCAAGAACAGATTGAACCTGAGATTGATCCTGAGCTTGTGGAAGATGGATCAATTACCCCTGTAAGAGACGAAAGTGAAGAATTACAGGAGGGTGAACAAGGGTCTAACAACTCAACAGATACAGCAGGAGAACCGAGCACAGCAGGGGTTTTCCCAGAAGCAGACGGCGCTGAAAACAAGAAGAGCAAGTGCCAGATCAAGAGGGTGAAAGAGTTGAGATGGATCAAAATCAAAGTAGTCCAACTCCTCCTGAACCCGTTGCAGGTCCATCAAGAGAAAACGCCATAGAAAGAGAAAAAGAGAAGAGTCCAATTCTAAGGCGAATATTGACTGAAGGAACGAGAGAAGGAGATAATTAGCCTGAGTCGCGAATTGGAAGAAAGAAGGAGTTGGTCATAAATGAACCAATAGAGAAAGAAGTGGATACTAGAAGAAGAGAAGAACTGAGTGAAGGAGAATCAAGTGGAGAACGAAGGTTGAAGAGAAAGAGAGTAGCAAGTCGAAGATACACAGGTCCTGAGTGGGCATATGCTGAAACAAGTGAATGGCAAAATGAGTTCATGTCCTTTTGCTTTGACAGAGTAGTTCTGAATCAGTACTTTGATGCAACCTGAAAAAGATCAATAAACTGAGTTGTTGAGCTAATCTGAAGAAATTTGAAAAGACACTGTTAAAATAAACCGGAAAAGACATTGATAACCTGATATGACATTTGAAAACCTGGATGTGACAAGCTGCTAACTGATTTTTGACAAAGGAGAAAAGGGTTCCTATGTGAGAAACTGAACTGTGAGAAAGAATTATTTTTCTTCAATTTTGATTTTTCCTTTTGCACTTTATCTAAAAGTTATTTCTACTTTCTGATTCTTTACAGATCATGGCTGAATTAAATAATCGCATTAGAAATATTGTAGGTATCTGAGTGTGGGAGTAGCAATTATGGGGGTCATTCTGACCTCGGCGGTAAAAGGCGCTTACCGCCGGCCAGAAGACCGCCATAACACCGCAGCGGCCGCGGTAAACCGCCACGGTCATTCTGACCCGCAACTGGCAAACCGCCAAAAACCCGACATCCACAAAAGTCCGCCACACCAAAGGTCAGCGAAAAAATGGCGATGACCAAACCTCCACCGTCACGCCAACAGAAATACGCCCATACCATTCCGACCCACAAATCCCTGCAGCGGTCTTTCAAACGCGGTATTCCATTGGCGGTACACACCGCCGCGGTCAAAATACACACACACATAGAAAACACAGCCACATTGGTCAGTTTGAAATACACACACCTGATCCACATACTAACACCACTCCCACACACCCAACACAATATAAAACACACACCCACATCCCCCACATGCCCCTACAACCCGGAATCATTGACGAAGGCTAGAGACAGAGCACAGAATAGACAATCCCACAACACAGAGGCACACAACACCATCACCCACACAGAATCCACGCACCAAACACCACACACCACCACACGCACCACACTCATCACCACAAACGCCACCCCACACCTCAACCACACCACCCCATGGCACCCCAAAAACACCCCAGGTTCAGTGACGCAGAACTCAGGGTCATGGTGGAGGAACTAGTCCGTGTAGAGCCCCAGCTCTTCGGGGCACAGGTGCAGCACACCACAATTGCCAGGAAGATGGAGCTATGGCAAAGGATAGTGGACAGGGTCAACGCGGTGGGACAGCATCCACGCAATAGGGAGGACATCAGGAAGAGATGGAACGACCTACGGGGGAAGGTGCGTTCCATGGTCTCAAGGCACAACATTGCGGTGCAGAAGACTGGCGGCGGATCCCCACCTACTCCCCCAGAATTTACCGCGTGGGAGGAGGAAGTCTTGCACATCCTGCATCCTGAGGGCCTCGCAGGAGTAGGCGGAGGAATGGACTCTGGTAAGGCAAATCTTCACTACTGCTTCCCACCCCCACCTCACCTGCATGCCAAATCATACCCCCACCCTCAACCCCTCCCCCATCACACCAACCCCTAGCAAAAGGCTCACTATCACAACCCACCCATCCCAACACCAAGCCCTGCATGCGACCACAAAGCATGGACACCCATCGCCAAAGCATACCCACTGCACACACACATCACCGCCACACTCACAAAAGCCCCCACAAGGAAATGCCTGCACATGGGTACACGGACACCCACCCAGCACACGAAATGCCACACACAGAAGCAATAACCATACCTTTCTACCCCTGCAGGACCCAAACGCCACCACACCGCCACGGAGGGTCCCGAGATGTCCATCCCACCCCCAGAAGAGGCCCCCAGCGATGACAGCAGCTCTGTCTCCCTGGAGCCAGACGACCAGCCCGGCCCATCGGGGACCTCTGGACAGTCGGTTCCCCACAGACAGCCACAGGCTACACCAGACCCAACCCCCTCTGGGAACACCAGCACAGCTCCCACCCAGCAGACCCATGCCTCTGTCTCCAGGACACGTTAATCAGCGGTGTGTCCACCACTACAGGGCACCCAGGTTGACCCACCACCCCAACAACAACAGGGACCTGGGGGCAGTGGTAGTGGGCACACCATCCAGGGGACAGAGGCCCAGGAACACAGGGGAACTGGGAGGGCTGCTGTGCGACAGGGGGGGGACAGGCTCGGGGAACCCACTCTCCAAGAGGCCCTCTCCACCATCATGGGAGCATACCACCGCTCCCAGGAGACGATGGCGACGGTACTGGCCCGGTTCCAGGAGATCCAGGAACTGCAGGAGGAACGGTACATGGGGTTCAGGGAGGAACTGAGGAACATCGGTTCCGCAATGGGGACCATCGTCCTGGCCCTTACCCAGATCGTCACCACATTGCAGGACCATGTGGCACCGCAAAGGGCCCCTGTCACTAGCCCAGGCCAGGAACAACATACCACCTCCGCCGGCGCTAGTGGACAGGAGGCCCCCACACAACGACGGGCCACCAGAACCCCACCTCCTGCAGAAGAAGAACCACCCCGCAAGCGGAACCTGAGATCTCACAAGAAGACAGAGTAGGATTGCAAGACCCCCGCCAGCCTAAGATACCCCCTGATGTCATCCCACTGTCCCACATTGTCACCCTGTCCAACTTTGAACTGCCCCTGCTCCATCCTTCCCCAGGCATATGGACAATGCACCTGTGCGACTGAGAACTGGACTCTGCCATGGACATTACTCCACCCCCACCCATCACCGTTTCCCAATCATGTACCTATATGTAGCACTTAAAATAAATCACTTATTCCACCAAAAAAAACAGGAGTCTGCTTGTATTTTCAACAAATGTATTACACATAACGGTGCAATAATGTCCAGTTACTTTGTGATGACAACATACCAATCTCAATAAGCTTTAGTCCATGGGCACACAAAGCTGATGTCAGGCAGTGGGTCATACAGCTCTGAAAAGGGAAGGGAAAGTCACAAATCAGTGAACAGGAACTGGGGGGAAACACAGACAGTGGAGACGCATGAGGCCCTCAGTAAATGTAAAATGGGGTGGCTGATCCTTACCTGGGTGCTACTGAAAGTATTGTCGTATGACTGTCTCCCTGTTGTCCGTGTCGTCCCCGTCGTCTTCCTCCTCTTCACTCTCCACAGGCTCCACAGCTGCTACAACACCACCATCTGGACCATCCTCCTGCAGAAAAGGCACCTGGCGTCGCAATGCAAGATTGTGAAGCATACAGCAGGCCACGATGATCTGGCACACCTTCTTTGGTGAGTACATGAGGGATCCCCCTGTCATATGCAGGCACCTAAACCTGGCCTTCAGGACCCCGAAGGTCCTTTCTATGATCCTCCTAGTTCGCCCATGGGCCTCATTGTACCGTTCCTCTGCCCTGGTCCGGGGATTCCTCACTGGGGTCAGTAGCCACGACAGGTTGGGGTAACCAGAGTCACCTATTAGCCACACACGGTGTCTCTGTAGCTGTTCCATCACATAAGGGATGCTGCTATTTCGCATGACATACGCGTCATGCACTGACCCAGGGAACTTGCCATTTACATGGGAGATGTACTGGTCAGCCAAACAGACCACCTGGACATTCATCGAATGACAACTTTTTCTGTTTCGGTACACCTGCTCACTGTCTTTGGGGGGAACCAAAGCCACATGGGTCCCATCAATGGCACAAATGATGTTGGGGATATGTCCAAGGGCATAGAAATCACCCTTCACTGTAGCCAATTCGCCCACGTCAGGGAAAATAATGTAGCTCCGCATGTATTTCATCAGGGCAGACAACACTCTGGTCAAAACCTTAGAAAACATAGGCTGAGACATCCCAGATGATATGGCCACTGTTGTCTGAAAAGACCCACTTGCCAAAAAATGGAGTACTGACAGAACCTGCACCAGAGGTGGAATCCCTGTGGGTTGGCGGATGGGGGACATCAGGTCTGGCTCCAGCTGGGCACATAGTTGATGTATGGTTGCTCTGTCAAGCCGGTATGTAAGTATGATATGTCGTTCTTCCATTGTCGACAGGTCCACCAGCGGCCGGTACACGGGAGGATTCATCCTTCTTGCAAGTCCCAGCGGACGGTGCCTAGGAAGGACAACATGGAGCACAGAGTCAAGCAACCCACAGGTTCGTTCACACAGCTTGCACAGTACACGAATCGCTATGCATTGAATGGCTTGTATGAGTGGCAATGCAAGGCCTAGGCCTGTGTGACGCAGTAGTAATCATGCCATGTGGGCCTTTGAAATGACGGCTGCCTGACCTGTGAAGTGTGACAATGGGATGTGAGGTCAATGCGCTGGCGTGGCACACCGTGGCAGTAGGCGGGCGAAGACCGCGGCGCAAAGCAGCATTGGTTAACATTGAACCCTATGGCTCTCAGGAGCCAATGACGATGTGCGCCGGCGGTCGCGGTACGCACCGCCGCGGGACGCACCGCTGTGGGCGTGACCGCCATTTTCTATCTGCTTAATCACTCGAGACCTGATCATCCACAGGAGAGGACCTATACTGCAAGTGCTGCTGTGACCTCGGTCTGGGAGATACAATGGCTGCTGCGACTGGGGAAAGGGCCCCTGCCTTCAGTTCCGAAGAATTGGAGAAACTTGTTGATGGGGTCCTCCCCCAGTATGCGCTACTCTACGGTCCTCCAGACTAACAGGTTAGTACACAGGGTGCACGTTGAATGGGCTATGCCTGTGTTGAGTGGGGTGTATGTAAGATGGTGGGGAGGGGAGCGAATGAGGAGTGCAACGCACGAAAGATGAGAGCATGTGCCACATGGCAAGGTTGGGGAGGGGGGGGCCACTCACATTGACCAGGCAGAAAACTGATGCGATTTCTTTTACCACCCTGTACATGTCACATAGGTCAGCGCCCATCAGAAGATCGACATTTGGCGTGCCATCGCCCAGGACGTCCGGGCCCTGGGGGTCCACAACAGAGGGGGCACCCACTGCCGAAAGAGGTGGGAGGACATCCGCTGCGGGACCAGAAAGACCGCCGAGTCTCTGCTGGGGATGGCCTCCCAATGTAGGAGGGGTGCCAGCCGCCAATTGACCCCCCTGATGTCCCGGATCCTGGCGGGGGCCTACCCCGATTTGGATGGGCGCGTGAGGACATCACAGCAGACACAAGGGGGTGAGTATCAGCACATTCTGCTATCTTTGCGCGCAGTGAAGGTGTCTGGGTGGGGGAGGAGGGCTGTGGCTATCTCCAGGCCAGGGCGCATTCTGTAGGCTAGGCCCCTCCATTAGACACGGCCCTGTGCCCCCGCCCTCCACCTCTGTAGGGTGCCAAGTACAGCTATCCATGGTCCGGCCTCACCCATGTGTGCATTTGTCATCCATAGACCCGTAGGACTAGTCTCAATAACTGAGTAGTGTACCCCCATTGCGCGGCCTAGTTCAGGGGGCTTCTGTGTCTGTCCTCTCCGACAACGGTGTTGCCAATGCATGCACTCAACCTGTCTTCATTTCTCCCCCCCCCCCCATTTTCTTTGTCTTCCTGTTCATGTGTGCATTAGCATCATCTGGCGGAGGAGAAGTGGCATTGGAGCACGAGGGAGCTGCATCTCACATGGCCTCGGAGGGCCATACGACAGACTCCGAGTACACCAGTGAGACGGAGGGCGAGTGGAGCTCCACAACGGGGACCCGTGGAGACGTCAGCGACACCAACACGTCCTCGGAAGGGAGCTCCATAGCGGTGGCGGCAACATCCGTGCCCACCGCCACAACAGGTACAGCCGCCACCCAGCACACCAGCCCCGCCCTCCCAGCAGCCCCTCAGCCTTCGCTCCGTGCCCGCTCGCCCAGGAAGGCGGGCATCTCCTTCGCCCCAGGCACCACAGGCCCTGCCCCAGTTACCCCTGCTGCCCTCAGTGAGGAGGTCATTGACCTCCTCAGGACACTCATTGTTGGGCAGTCTACCCTCTTGAATGCCATCCAGGGTGTAGAAAGGGAGGTGCATCGGAGCAATGCATACCTGGAGGGCATTCATTCGGGTCAGGCTGCCCATCAGCGATCGTTCAACGCTCTGGCCTCAGCACTGACGGCAGCCATTGTCCCTGTCTCCAGCCTCCCTCTTCTGACTCCCTCCACCCAGTCCGAGTCTCCTGTTCCTCTGCCTATCCCATCCACACCATCAGACCAGCCTGCACACACTTCTACACCCAAGGGCAGCTCATCCAGACATAAGCACCACAGATCACACAAGCATTCACACAAGCAACACCCAGACGCAGACATGCCAACAGTCACTACCACCTCTGTGTCCCCCACCTCCTCATCTCCCCCCTCCCTCCCTGTGACGTCTCCACTCACACCTGCATGCACACCACCATCAGCCAGTACTTCCATCACCAGCACACCCTCCATTACAGTCCGCACACGTGCAGTCACCACCCCCACTGCCATTTACACGTCCCCTGTGTCCTCTCCCAGTGTGTCTGTCACCCCCTCTTCCAAAGCACACAAACGCAGGCAGCCACCCACCCAACAGCCATCCACCTCACGACAGCCTCCGTCACAAGCACCTGCACCCAAAGACAGCACACTTGACTCTCCTACAACCACATCCTCTTCCTCCACTCCCAAACCCACTACACCTACCCGTCCCTGTCCTCCCAAAGTCCTTTTCCTTTCCAACCTTGAACTCGTTCCAATCACTGACCCACCCCCTCCATCTGGTAAGACCAAAAAAAGCACCTCAGCCACCACCAGCCCTGCATCTACTGTGACCGTAGTGCAGGGCTATTGGAGTCCACCAGATCCTAGGGCAGGAACATCGGCCTGCAGCAAGGGGACAGCCAGCCCCCCCCCCTGGGAAGAGGACAAGGAAGAAAAAGGCCCGGCGCGACAAGCCTGAGACGGCTGCCACCAAGGACAGTAGCCTTGCCCCGTCACCTGCCACATCATCCAAGGGAGGCAAGGGCCACAGAGCTCCAGCGAAGGAGGGCAAGGGCAGCAGGGCGGAAAAGTCAGGCAGCAGGCGAGCTGCCCAGGAGGTCCCCACCAGCCCCATCCCGGGTGTGACGGACGACACCCACGGGCCCAGGACTCCATCACAGGAGGGCGCCGCGACCGCAAGTTCGGATGGGGAATGAGCGGGAAGTGTTGCCCAGGTCTGGCTCCCTAGACACACAGGACAAGCACCGCTGAACAGGGCCCCGCCGGGCCAAGAACCGCTGAACAGGGCCCCGCCGGGAGGAGCACCGCTGAACGGGCCCCGCCGGGCCAAGAACCGCTGAACAGGGCCCCGCCGGGAGGAGCACCGCTGAACGGGCCCCGCCGGGCCAAGAACCGCTGAACGGGCCCCGCCGTCTCAAGCACCGCTCCGCTGGGCCCTTCATGTCAAGCACCGCTCCGCTGGGCCCCGCCGTCTCAAGCACCGCTCCGCTGGGCTCTTCCTGTCAAGCACCGCTCCGCTGGGCCCTTCCTGTCAAGCACCGCTCCGCTGGGCCCTTCATCTCAAGCACCGCTCCGCTGGGCCCTTCCTGTCAAGCACCGCTCCGCTGGTCCCTTCCTGTCAAGCACCGCTCCGCTGGGCCCCGCCGTCTCAAGCACCGCTCCGCTGGGCCCTTCCTGTCAAGCACAGCTCCGCTGGGCCCTTCATCTCAAGCACCGCTCCGCTGGGCCCTTCCTGTCAAGCACCGCTCCGCTGGGCCCCGCCGTCTCAAGCTCCGCTGGGCCCTTCCTGTCAAGCACCGCTCCGCTGGGCTCTTCCTGTCAAGCACCGCTCCGCTGGGCCCTTCCTGTCAAGCACCGCTCCGCTGGGCCCCGCCGTCTCAAGCACCGCTCCGCTGGGCCCTTCCTGTCAAGCACCGCTCCGCTGGGCCCCGCCGTCTCAAGCACCGCTCCGCTGGGCCCTTCCTGTCAAGCACCGCTCCGCTGGGCCCTTCATCTCAAGCATCGCTCCGCTGGGCCCTTCCTGTCAAGCACCGCTCCGCTGGGCCCCGCCGTCTCAAGCACCGCTCCGCTGGGCCCTTCCTGTCAAGCACCGCTCCGCTGGGCTCTTCCTGTCAAGCACCGCTCCGCTGGGCCCTTCCTGTCAAGCACCGCTCCGCTGGGCCCCGCCTTCTCAAGCACCGCTCCGCTGGGCCCTTCCTGTCAAGCACCGCTCCGCTGGGCCCTTTCTGTCAAGCACCGCTCCGCTGGGCCCCGCCGTCTCAAGCACCGCTCCGCTGGGCCCTTCCTGTCAAGCACCGCTCCGCTGGGCCCTTCCTGTCAAGCACCGCTCCGCTGGGCCCTTCCTGTCAAGCACCGCTCCGCTGGGCCCTTCATCTCAAGCACCGCTCCGCTGGGCCCTTCCTGTCAAGCACCGCTCCGCTGGGCCCCGCCGTCTCAAGCACCGCTCCGCTGGGCCCTTCCTGTCAAGCACCGCTCCGCTGGGCCCCGCCGTCTCAAGCACCGCTCCGCTGGGCCCTTCCTGTCAAGCACCGCTCCGCTGGGCCCTTCCTGTCAAGCACCGCTCCGCTGGGCCCCGCCGTCTCAAGCACCGCTCCGCTGGGCCCTTCCTGTCAACCACATCTCCGCTGGGCCCTTCCTGTCAAGCACCGCTCCGCTGGGCCCCGCCGTCTCAAGCACCGCTCCGCTGGGCCCTTCCTGTCAAGCACCGCTCCGCTGGGCCCTTCATCTCAAGCACCGCTCCGCTGGGCCCCGCCGTCTCAAGCACCGCTCCGCTGGGCCCTTCCTGTCAAGCACCGCTCCGCTGGGCCCTTCCTGTCAAGCACCGCTCCGCTGGGCCCCGCCGTCTCAAGCACCGCTCCGCTGGGCCCTTCCTGTCAACCACATCTCCGCTGGGCCCTTCCTGTCAAGCACCGCTCCGCTGGGCCCTTCCTGTCAAGCACCGCTCCGCTGGGCCCTTCCTGTCAAGCACCGCTCCGCTGGGCCCTTCCTGTCAAGCACCGCTCCGCTGGGCCCCGCCGTCTCAAGCACCGCTCCGCTGGGCCCTTCCTGTCAAGCACCGCTCCGCTGGGCCCTTCATCTCAAGCACCGCTCCGCTGGGCCCTTCCTGTCAAGCACCGCTCCGCTAGGCCCCGCCGTCTCAAGCACCGCTCCGCTGGGCCCTTCCTGTCAAGCACCGCTCCGCTGGGCCCTTCCGTCTCAAGCACCGCTCCGCTGGGCTCTTCCTGTCAAGCACCGCTCCGCTGGGCCCTTCATCTCAAGCACCGCTCCGCTGGGCCCTTCCTGTCAAGCACCGCTCCGCTGGGCCCTTCCTCTCAAGCACCGCTCCGCTGGGCCCTTCCTGTCAAGCACCGCTCCGCTAGGCCCCGCCGTCTCAAGCACCGCTCCGCTGGGCCCTTCCTGTCAAGCACCGCTCCGCTGGGCCCTTCCTGTCAAGCACCGCTCCGCTGGGCCCTTCCGTCTCAAGCACCGCTCCGCTGGGCCCTTCCGTCTCAAGCACCGCTCCGCTGGGCCCTTCCTGTAAAGCACCGCTCCGCTGGGCCCTGGCGTCTCAAGCACCGCTCCGCTGAGCCCTGCCGTCTCAAGCACCGCTCCGCTGGGCCCTTCCTGTCAAGCACCGCTCCGCTGGGCCCTTCCTATCAAGCACCGCTCCGCTGGGCCCTTCCTGTCAAGCACCGCTCCGCTGGGCCCCGCCGTCTCAAGCACCGCTCCGCTGGGCCCTTCCTGTCAAGCACCGCTGGCCCATTGACAGTGCCGGTTCAGTGTCGAGCAGGGCTTCAGGGAGCATTCGGGGCACCATGCCTCCTCCAATCACAGTGGAGTCGGTAATCCATCTGATGGACTGTGGCTTTGCACCCCCCAGGATGGGACAGTGGGCATGGAGGCCCCTCGTGGATCTGGCGTCGTGGACTCATGTGGCTGAGGTGCCCCCCTTCCCTTCCCCCTGAGGTGCCTGTAGTTTTCTCATCTGATGCCCCTGCAGTGTTCTCTCCAATGGTATCTGGTCTCCTGTGTGGGCTTTGCCCATGTGTTTGTGCACATTGGCCCACGGACTATGGAACTTTGACGGAATGTGCAGGACTTTTTGCCTATGGATGTCTTGTTGACTATCTTCATTCCTTATTTTTGTATCTTTTATATGGCATATTTGCCATTCCTTCTATGGAGCTATTTATACATATATTTTTTCGAACATTTAAATTGTGTCTTTGCATTATTCCGGGGGGTTTGTGTGGTGTCACTCTGACTTGTTGCTCGGCATTGGGGTGTAGGTATTTGTGGTGGGGGGGTGGGTGTATGGCGCATGTGTGTGCCCGTAATCTTTTCTCCTCCCCCCTCCCCTGTGTCGTAGGTGCAGTACTCACCGTTGTCGTCTGCGCCGGCGTTCGTACTCCTGGTAGATGAGCAGGTAGACAAGAGCTGGTAGGATGTGTAATTCGGGCTCCATGCTGTCCTCTTTCCTCGTGGAGTGTGTATAGGTGAGCGTTTTCCCGTTCGTAGTCTGTTTCCGCCGTGTTTTTATCGGCGGGGCTCCCGCCCCGGAAAAGGTGGCGGATTGGTGAGTTGTGATAGGGTGGGCGGTACATTGTCTGCCGCCTGCCTGTTGGCGGTGACCGCCGCGCTGTTTGTCGGTCCCGCCGTGGCGGTCGGAGTTTTAATGTGGCGGCCTGTGTTGGCGGTTCCCGCCAGAGTTAGAATACCATTTTTTTGACCGCCGGCCTGTTTGCGGGTTGGCCGCCGCTTTATCACCGACCGCCAGGGTCAGAATGACCCCCTATGTGTGGAATAATGTTTATAATAATGATTGTGGGTGTGTCAATTCATGAAATGAAAAAGGCTACTATTGCTTCTATTCCTGAGACTACTACACTAGCAGCTTTAGAGAGGTATAAGATAGATGAAAAATGTTTGCATGACTATACTAATGCTCAAGGAAAGCTTTCTTCTAATGTGTTCTATCGGTTGTTGAGGGAGTATGTTGAGACGATGGATGCAAGGAATTGTCTTGTATTTATGCAAATTCCTTCCTCTGTGGAAGAAGGGATTACGTACCATAGCATGCCTTTAACATATGGCATAACTTGTAGTTTGCTACTAACCAGATTCTATAACCAAGAGTATACCCAGTATTTGTATTCTAAGTATGATCTTGTGTTTTCCTTTGTTCCTATTATTAGATATTTGAGTAAGGTAGCTAAAGAGCATGATATAGTATTAGTTAGGGGCTTTTCCGAACCGACATTAATGTTTGGCACCGCTTACGCTCACAGAAATAATCTAACTTGCATACTAACACCATTAGAAAAGAGCTTTATAGGGCATACTGATGATAGAAGGAAGGCACTGAAGGAGAAGTTACAGAAGGGATTGGAGAAAAGGACTTATAAGAATGATTATGCTTACACTGCTATTAAAACGCAAGGGAAAATAGATTTAGATACATTACATGTAGGAAAGTTTTGTATATATAGGCCGAAATCATGCACTGACACTTTATTTGTGGGAATGAGTGAATGTAGGCATGTGTTTTTGTTTCAGAGTAAATGGACTTTTATGCTGAATGGTCAAGACCCTGCGATTCCAGGAATCTACTATATTTGTGGACTTAATGCTTATTACTGTCTTCCTAGAGGATGGTATGGGACATGCTATTTGGGGATAGTTTTCCCTAAAATCTATCAGATAGATGATATAAAGAAATTCCCCAAAGTGACTGAATTACATTATGAGCGACAGAGGAGGGAAACCTCTTCTGCAATTGTGGGGGATATTTTTGATGCAATAATTCCTTCTGTAGGAGTTATTTTGAATGCAATCAAGATACGAAATGTGTCTACTATTGTGGATAACATGCGGACAAACTTTACAGGGGCAATACTCCTGTTAAATACTGAATTGGCTGCAGATAGAGCTATGACGCTTCAAAATAGGCTTGCTTTAGACATACTTTTAGCATAAGACGGCAGAGTCTGTAAAATGATTAATGCTAGGCATTGTTGTTCCTACGTTCCTAATAATGATAAGGAGATAAGAGACTTACTTACTAACTTAACTAATTCAAGTAAGGATTTGAAAGAATTGAAGGAACCAGGATTTAGGGAAAAGGTTGGAAATGGATTTGCTTCTGTGGGTAATTGGTTTAGTCAAGTTTGGAATGGGGTATTGTGGAAAATCGTCCAGGGAATATTAATTGTAATTGTTTACATATTAGGATTATGGGTTACATGCAAATTATGTCAAAAGATAAAATTAAGGATATCTAGGAATGATCAGAGGAGGGAAGAACCACCTAAGAGAAGAAATTATAGTGAAAATTTTAGGAGAAGTCAAGAGACATCAGAAACACAAATGTAAATTGATGGTAAAGAAAGGTGTGATGACATATTTAGTCATCAGAGGAGGGACTGTTGAAGCAGATATGCTAATTAAGAAAAATATTAATGATTCATGTGTTGTTATTAATGTGAAAATGCATAGAGAAATTAATTGTAGAAAAATAATGTACGCATTTGAAAATGTGCCATCAGGGAGTGATCACCATGTGCACTAAAATGACTAAAGCTATATGAAATAATGAAAAATATGAGAAAAATGTAGTAATATATCATAATGAAACACAGAACCTTTGTTTTGTATTATTAAGTTAGCCGAACCAGAGGCCTAGTTTCACTGGGACTTGCTCGCTCTGAACATGGAGAATTTGAACGCCTTGCAAAGGACTGGAAACCAGGGACAGAGACCTTGAACCGCTAAGAGTTCAAGTTGCTTAGCTAGAACATTCTGCAATGTACCAATGGACAGGAGATAATGAAGACAATTTGATACAATTATGTGTAGTGTAGGCTAAATGTACTTTCTATCCAGTGCCTCTATTGTTCAAGTCCTGGGAGAGTCATATGCAACAATTTTGATACCTGAAGAGCTGGATGATGTCCTCATTGCAAGAAGAACCAGTCAGCTTTCTGTAAATTGAACTATACGCAAATTAAAAGATTTGGTGAATAAAAACTATAGGTTAGAGGCATATCTGCTGACCGAATGACCAATTAGCAATTAGGGGGATGGACTGGGATACCCTAATAAAAAGTCATGACAAGGGGCTAAGACTTCAGAATTTAGGCGAATCTGGGAAGAGATTGATGACGTCAGGAGACACTGTCCGAGCTGCTGATATTGGGCTCATACTCTGTGAGCCTGATCTGTAGCTGACTATTTGATGACCTAAAGACGAAGACTGACTTGTTGCTGATCCATCCTGGATAGGTAGCTATGAAAATGTGACTGACGATTTTGTACCTTTTCTTCTAGGTACCAACTGCGCTGTTATAGAGATTCACACTTATGTAGATTTTTCAAAATTAGGGCCGTATTTATACTCTGGTTGCGCCGAATTTGCGTCGTTTTTTTCGACGCAAATTCGACGCTAAACTAACGCAAACTATCGCCATATTTATACTATGGCGTTAGACGCTTCGGGCGCCAAAGTGCCCGGAGTGGGCGTCATTTTTTAGCGTGAACCCCTTCCTTGCGTTAATGATATGCAAGGGAGGCGTTCCCGTCTTAAAAAATGACTCCCAGGCCTTTACGTGGTATTTATACTCCCGGGCAAAAATGACGCCCGGGAGTGGGCGTGGCCAAAAACGGCGCATTTGCGCCGCTTTTTAACGCCTGGGTCAGGCATGGCGTTAAGGGACAAGTGGGCTCAAAATGAGCCCAGAGTGCCCTCCCCTGCCCCCAGGGACCCCCCCTGCCACCCTTGCCCACCCCAGGAGGACACCCAAGGACGGAGGGACCCACCCCAGGGACATTCAGGTAAGTTCAGGTAAGTATTTTTTTTTTTTTTTTTAATAATTTTTTTTGGCATAGGGGGGCCTGATTTGTGCCCCCCTACATGCCACTATGCCCAATGACCATGCCCAGGGGACAGGAGTCCCCTGGGCATGGCCATTGGGCAAGGAGGCATGACTCCTATCTTTACAATGATAGGAGTCATGTTGATGGGGGATGGGCGTCGAAAAAAAATGGCGCAAGTCGGGTTACGACGATTTTTTAGCGTCAACCTGACTTGCGCCATTTTAAGACGCCCTAACGTCATTTTTTCCCAACGCCGGAGCTGCCTGGTCTACGTGGTTTTTTTCCACGCAAACCAGGCAGCGCCGGTCTGCTTGCGCCGGCTAACGCCATTCCATAAATACGGCGCCCGCATGGCGCTTCAGAATGGCGTTAGACGGCGCAAAATTTTTTGACGCTAAACTGCGTTAGCGCAGTTTAGCGTCAAAAAGTATAAATATGGGCCTTAATGTTTTCTCTGAATTGTTTTCGCATGAAGACCCACATGCTAATGCTAATCTTGGTTAGGTAGGCTGTTAGGGGTGACGCTGACAAATGACTGACGAATCTAATTGCTGAGTTACCTTATTAATGCTGATATTCATAGCTTATGGTGTTGCTTTGCCGCATATGTTTTCTTTAAGAGATAATGGGCCTCATTCTGACCCTGGCGGTCTATGACCGCCAGGGTGGAGGCCAGCTGAAGCACCGCCAACAGGCTGGCGGTGCTTTATTTAGTATTCCGACCGCGGCTTTGAAGCCGCGGTCGCCCAGCCGGGTCTGGCGGTTTTTCCGCCGGATTTCCCCCGGCTGGGGGAATCCTCCATGGCGGCTCTGCTTGCAGCGCCGCCATGGGGATTCCGACCCCCTTCCCGCCAGCCTGTTTCTGGCGGTTTTCACCACCAGAAACAGGATGGCGGGAACGGGTGTCGTGGGGCCCCCTAACAGGGCCCCATAAAGATTTTCACTGTCTGCTTAGCAGACAGTGAAAATCGCGACGGGTGCAACTGCACCTGTCGCACCCCTGCAACTCCGCCGGCTCCATTCGGAGCTGGCTTCCTTGTTGCAGGGCCTTTCCCGCTGGGCCGGCGGGCGCTCTTTTGGTGGTCGCCCGCCGGCCCAGCGGGAAAGCCAGAATGGCATCCGCGGTCTTCTGACCGCGGAGCGGCCATTTGGCGGTTGCCGCCAGGCGGGCGGCTCCCGCCGCCCGCCAGGGTCAGAATGACCCTCAATGTCTTTTAACTGATGAATTAATAAAGAGTTGATTTGAATAAAGTTTGAACTAACAGATGACTTAGAATTGGGAGCAATAGGGAATAAAACTTGTTAACCCTTTTCCTGAGTAGTGGTTATTTCTGATTAGTATGGTTTATATTGTGGTTTCATAAAGTGTTCATCTTGATTATTGATGTTGGTTATTGATCAATGGTCACTGCATGACTAGGATACTCCATGCGATTCAAAAGGTTCATCGACCTATATGCGTCCCCTTGTAAGTTTACTTACTAAGGACCAGGCACGCTAGCAGTTCCCATGGTTTAAAACAACATTGCCATGCCAGAAACCACAACGTAGAATTCTTGAAAGCGCCACTGTCATGCTAGAATCCATATTACACAGTTTAAAACACTGTTGCCATATTAGAGTACATACTACTCCATACATAAACCACCTTTGTCATGCAAGAATCTTTGGTCGCCCTGTATTAAAAGTACTGTTGCCACGGCGGAATCCACATTTCACTAGTATGAACCCATAAAGCCCCATTGTGCTGCATTCTAGAGAGGACATGTTCCAGCTTGGCAGTGACAGGCTGGTCCTCTTAATGGAAAGACATGCTATATTTTACAAATAAATTTAATTTGTATCCTCAGCCTGATAGTCTTTTCAGTGGCGACCGAGATGGGATTATAAAAGAGAACAGGTTTTTGCATTTACTCAACTACGCACTGCATAGGCTGCCACAGACTGCAAAGACCTGCCTGACTACTTCCTGACCGATGGACACCTTCCAGGCCAATACAGAGGATTCCAGGATTATTATGCAGAGGCAAATAAAGGGGACTCCAGATGTAACATACCACGACTTGAAAAAGCCCCAGGCAGGTGCACCACCCACCAGGTGGTTGGCCGTATACCACTGTTCTCTGTTAATAAGACACCTGTCTGTAACTGAGAAATGTGTATATGCTGATTTTGCTATTTCTCTGCTCTTGTTAAACATTGTTAATATTATTATTAATATTTGGTCGGCACAAGGGCCTTATCAAGCGTTTTAGAAATGCATAAACCTTTTTCTATCTTGATTGCCCATGGGATGTTCCATTGGTTCCAAGTAGTGCCACCCTTTACTTGGCCATGCTAAAATGGCAAACAGCTAAACGATATGGATTCCGATAACTTTCACTGCAGTAAAAGTTACTTTTAGCCTCCAGTGGGAATTCCAGTCGCAAAGCACGTGTAGGTTTTGAACTCTGGCAGGAATGATTGACCACATTGTGTTTCCACATTCTGCTAGCCTCCCTTCACCGCTGCTGAACACTTCCTCAGGTTCACCTGTGGGCACCATAAGCCAAATATAAACACACTACTCTACTCAGGCTTAGCCTCTCGCAGACTGTCTGATGACACTACAGCCGAGTCAGATATCTGCTTGCCAGGTCACAGACCTGGGCAATTCCTGAAATTGTGTTATACACACACAAGATGTGTGACACTGGGGAGGACTCTAGCAGCCATGAGCTTTGATGCATTTTGCCAGCAGGGTATTAGCCCACCCCAGTGTGTACCTGATATAACCATCACAGCGCCAACATCTTAGTTTCCTCTGTACAGTCATAGCACACTCACCATTTTTTTTTTTTTTTTCCAAATTCTATTGCCATTTTGAAAATGGACAACACAACCAAAGACAAAAAAGCAAGGAAAATGCAATATTCGAATCGACAAGAAAAATATAGTAACGTCAGTTATAAGAAATTCAAAATATTTTTGGAGAATAAATTGGAATATTTTTTCAACAAGCATTACACGAGTATAGGTTAATATATAGGTTGCATGTAGGGTAGCTCTTTTATTTTTAAAAGTATTATCCAAGAACAAAACACAAGTATTATATTGACATTTATATGGCGCTTTCGGTACCCCTTAGGGGAAAAGAGCTTACACAAGCACAAATCATAAGAAAAGTAGCTTCTCATAATCAGCGACGTTTTAAGGCATGGGCAAAGTGGGCTCTGACCCAGGGCCCCAGCCTTTTGGGGGCTGGGGGGAGGGCAGTCTGATAGAGCCAACTCTGTTTTGCAGTCTTGCCCTAATGACCTTGAATACTTCTTAAACAGATGGTTTGAAACACTGTTATTCTTCAATTTCTTTTTAATGTGGACGAGGTGTGAGAATTAATTACAGATATTTTACAGAGAAATGTTGTGTTTATGTTGCATGCAACATCCATAAACAAGTTCATAAACATGTTTTCGTTCAGATTAAAACGGGTCCACGCATATGAGAAATGTGAGGGTGCCACAGAGATTTTTTGCAGTAATATTAGTGAACTGCTGCTCTGTTATTGAAAATATGAGCCACTCCTCTTGAATATTAGATGCAAACACATTTAGAAATTGGACCAGTGTCAGTGGCCTGGCCTAAGAGGGCATAAAAGAGCTGAAAGTGGATCATAAATTCGAGGCTGTTGCGAATAAGGGTCCCCAAAATACGAATGGCCTAGGGCCCCCGAAATCCTTAAGATGTCCCTGCTCACAGTACTAATCAAACTCACAGACACGCATCTTAGAAACAAACTAGGTATTCTAAAGAGTATATAACAACTAAGTACTAACTCGTTTATTGAAAGGATGGGGGGTTAGTGAAAGCTGCAGCCGGTGG
Source organism: Pleurodeles waltl (assembly GCF_031143425.1). Classification (NCBI taxonomy): domain Eukaryota; kingdom Metazoa; phylum Chordata; class Amphibia; order Caudata; family Salamandridae; genus Pleurodeles; species Pleurodeles waltl. The sequence continues at coordinate 1,014,372,212 of NC_090443.1, forward strand.
GTGATAAGGCATGGGATGCAGTGCAAGGAAGGAAATGCTCCATCTACCCTTCCTGGTCGCTGTGTGAACAGTGAAATCCAGCAATAAACGGGGCTTAGTGGTCCCCTAAAGCTTCTGTAGCCCGGTGCCACTGCACCTGCTGCACAATGGAAACTGCGCACCCTGGGAATTGAACAATCAGCAGCAGCTTTGCGCCCTGGGAAAAGAAATACGTCTTAAACAAACATAAACTGTTAATTAAATAACAGTGCACGTTTTTGTAAGTCGCTGTTAAAGTGTTATAACGTGTAAATAATGTTTAAAACCCCTCCAATGAACATTAAGTTAAATGTTAGACCCGTAGAATATAGATATAACATTATTGTAAAACAAGCTTAGGAAAAAAAAAAACGGTGTTCTCCCCGTCGGGGAATTGAACCCCGGTCTCCCGCGTGACAGGCGGGGATACTGACCACTATACTAACGAGGAACACATAGCGAAGCGCTTCCACAGTTCTCTTTTGACACCACTGCATCACGTGTGTGTCTCACTCTCAAACGGAAGAATATACAGATAAACCTACTAAGAAAATAATAATATTGACCCCATCACGAATAAAGGCACCCACTGGTATAAAAGAACATTATTCTTTGTAATTTGTATTTCCACGCCAACGTCATTAAAAACGGAAAAGGGCAGTCGCGGCAGTTCAAATTAAAAGACGCAACTGAATGTATTCTTTTGGCCCCAGATTAATGAGCAGGCGGGCCTCAAAACTGGGGCACTTTGGAACTCTGTGCTCCCTGGTGACATCCGATGGGACACCGAACACACTTTTTCTGCAAAACATGCACTAATTTTCTAGAAGAATTATCGTCCATGAGGAGACCGATAACTGGCTTTTATTCTGGAGACACCGCCACCCGCGCCAGTCCCGCAGCGGGGCTGAAATACACGTCAGAGCAGCCAAAGATGGCGACCTTCGTCGACACGCGGAAGTATTAGGCGGAGCACTTCCGGAATCCACGCGCATGCGCAGGTCGACCCTTCGACAAGTATTTAGAGGCTGAGCAGAGACTGCTGCGGTGTTGTTAGTTTTGTACTGTCTTCCAGTTCTTTCATACCGGGCTTTAAGGTGATTTTAATTCCTATGTAATGTTAGTTAGAAAGAGTATTAAAGTAACCCGCAAAGAATCTCTGAGTCAAACCAATACAGACTTTCCAGCAATCGTCAAGCGAAGTTAAATAAGGGCCTGGAAAACGGTAAATAAAATACCACGAGATCCCCAAAATCAGGGGAGGAGAAGTGCAGGCGTCAGTGGAAGAGGGCCAGTTGTTTGCCACTACGCGTTTCCATTGCTTTTACAATCTACCCCTAGCAAGAGGGTTTTTTCAAACTCGAGTTTATTGGTTCATTCACCTCACATAATGAGGATATACAGTTCTAGCGGAGTAGTTCTCAGCCCTACCAAGTTTCCTAGGGCCATGCGTGATGTTTTGCTCCAGTCCACGTTTTTTCTTTGAATTCTGGGACTTGTAGTTTGCTTATTCCATTGCAAAAGTCTTATAATTCACCCAAAAATCTGGACTGGTAAAGCACATCAGACAGGGACCTGGGAAACTTGCCAGCTATTCGGGCCTGTTTCTGGCACAATATATTTTCAAGAATAAACAACACTGCTAAATTTCCATAGTCCAGCGGTATTTAACACGTTGCATAACACTAGGAACAGGGCTGGTTTTTTAGCTCCGGTGGCATCCTGTGCCACTATCTTTGTTGGCGCTCCCCTCAAAAACTCCCTTCTCCACGAGTTCCCTTACTTTCAACCCCCACCAGTTCCCAATAACACTCCACAATCCCACTTTCATAGGCATTACATATGTTTTTTAGCGCAACTCATACCAGTGTAAGGTGTTAGAGTACTTTACATCACACACACATTATACAGAGCCAATGAATCTTACCTTTGTAAATCAGTCTATAGGAAATGTTACTGAAAACAATGAGAATTAAAAAGGTGTAGAAGTCACATTTCACCAATACTAGTACTCAGTATAATTTAAGAGTGTTTGCTTACGAAGGGAAAGCCCCTTCCTAAAACCAAATCGCAAAAGCAAAATGCGATTCAGTAAACAAGTTACTGATTCACATTTTGCTTTGGTACATAGTAAAAATCATGTTTCCGGTCGCAAAAGGCCCGATGGGCCGTTTGTGACTGGAAAAATGCTTCGTACATCTGGCCCATAGCCTTATACATGAGACTGAACGTATCCTTGATCTGAAGAAAATTGTTGGCTAAGCTACCCAGAGAAGTGCTAAACAGCATCTCAGCTTGATTGGCCTCAAAGTATATTTTCTTAAGCAGAGCTTTACTGAATAACCAAACACTCTCTGGGTCTTCTCCAGTTCTCCACACCCTATCTTTTTTAGGGTTTCTTTTGCATACCTAAACCAGGGTATACTTCCTTGACCCAAACTGGCTTAACACTTCACGTAATTCTGATTGATAGGAAAATAATTCAGGGCTAACCCATAACCATCTTTAATCCAACAAAGGCCTCAGGCCCCCACCTCAAAAAGAGGCCTCAGGCCCACATCAGTTCTAAGCAGTTTTAAAAGTGAGCTAACAGGGAGATCAAGGAGTTGACGAAGAAAACAATTCTCAGCCACTTGTCATTGTGACACCTTTTTATAGCCCCATAGTTCAGCCCCATATAGAGCAACCCCCAAAGCTTGCATTTTATAAATCTGAATTGCTGGAGACATAGGACGAAAAGGTGAACTTCTCTGATGCTCTAAGGAGCTGCCCACTATATTGCACAAGCTTGAGCTTCCGTTTATATGGTGGCTTCAGTCCATCTTTTCAGTTAGGGTCATTCCCAAATAATCAAAAACCTTAACCCTTTCCAGGGGCACCTCAGTAAGTGTAGCTATAGGGCGCGTAGAACAACCAGGAGTTATAATCATAAATTTTGTTTTGTCAGCGTTTATCTTAAGTCCTTTCTTAGCACAAAACCTCTCAAAGCACCATAATCATGTCTGCAAGCCCATAGGGGACTTAGAAATCAAAAGTGTGTCATCAGCAAACATCAAAGCCTTGATGTTCGCTATCCTAGGAGTATCTCCATCACATCGTCTAAGTAGGAGACCAAAGTGTTAACAAACAGATTGAAAAGAGTGGGAGCAAGTACACATCCTTGCCTGTCCCCTTGGTTCACAGGGCAACGACTGCCAATGCCCCGCCACTCCACAATGAACCTGTGCAAGGTTCTTGTATGCAGCCTAATAAAATTAGCCAGAAGGTCGTCTGGGATGCCCATGTCAGCCAAAACCTGCCATAGTTTTGGGCGGGGGACCATTTAAAATGCTGACCTAGGTCGACAAAAGTAATATACAGGCCCTCATGGCCCAGAACCAAAGTTTTCCAATAAATGAATTGAAAATGGAAAACCTGGTCTAGGGTTCTAACACCTTCCCTAAACCCAGCTTGAAGAGGGGATACAATATTACACTCTTTGGCCACATCTGAAGCCTGCCCAAAAGTATAGTACTAGACAATGTTTGAGAACAATCAAGGAGACAAATCGGTCTATAGTTAGGAGCATCTGCCACAGAACTCTTTTTGTAAACAGGAATCAATTCTGCGCGAGCCCAAGAGGGAGGTATCGGTGCTCCTTCCACAATGGTATTCAAAATCAGCTGAAATCAAGGGCCCCAAAAACCTATCTCACTTCTGTAAAGATCGCCTGGAATTTTATCCAAACCAGGGGCTGTATTAACCACTATCTTGACAAGAACTAGATTAACCTCCTCTAAAACGTTTGGGTAGACTTAATGCAGTTAAGAGAACTAGCCTTATCCAGCTCACTGATAGCAACTACCTGCATCAATGTATAGTATCTTCTTTTGAGGAATGCAAGGGGGAAAATGCTTAACCCAATTAACTGCAGAAATATTTGACATTGTTGGGTAAACTCCTCCTCTACAACCTGACAAGAGCAGATTCCAGAAACCGCGATGGTCCCGTTCCCTTACTGAAGTCAGCATGCTATCCCAACGCTCAATCTCCCACTCTTTTTTTGCTCTGCTAGTGATTTTTTTGTACTTTGCCCTCTGTATTTTGATTTCACCCTTATACTGGGCTTTACTATTAGAAAAAAGAAGTGATCTAGCAAGCTTGCATTTGCTATTAAACCATGACTTTGCAGAGCGCTGACTATTGGATTTTTTCAATTCTACAAGAAAGAAACACTTAAGATCCTCAAACTGCTTTATTATGGTTTAAACAGATGAAATGCTGTTGCACCTCGTTATCGTCCCCCAAGCAGCTTGCCTCTCAAGAATAGATACCACTTAGCTGCCCTTCCACTGCCTTCATAGCAGCCCACTTTATTCTACGCATATCAATTAATCCAGCCCATTTAGGAACTTTGAGTTCTGAACTCAGCCCGGCAACATTCCAGGACACAATTTTTGCCAAGAAATCTGATAAATTTTTTGCAGGCCCCCAGAGTCTGTTTGGTGTAGATAATCACTACTGCTATCGCCAGCCAAAGAAACTGTCTGAGCCCAAGGATTTAAGGGAACAGTGGACAACTTTGACTCCCCACCTACAGAATTAGGCTGGCAGTAATTGTCCACCCGCACTGGGGCCAGGTAACTAGAAAGAACAACCTCCCCTTATTAGAGGCTATTAGGACCTCACTACGATTACGATTGCAAACAATTTGTGAACTAGATGGCACCCCTCTCTCCCAATAAATTTCACCTGCCCAATCACTGTCAGCATCTCCCTCAACAATCCCTGCAAGATGGTCCTTCTTCCTCATACTATACCACTGTGGGTCTAGTCACTCTACCCCATCTAGGACACTAGAATGGTTTGAGACTGGAATCCTGATGGTATTAGTAGCCTGAACTTTCAAATCCCTAGATACCCTAAAGCTAACAGGGGATTTGTTGACAAAAGTGGCCACATCTCTGGGACTAGAGGGCGTGGAAAAATGCTCCAATGACAATAAACTTATTTTGGATACTCTCTTAGATCGAAAAAAGGGGCCGTAAAGTAACCTCATAACAACCTGTTGGGATCTGAAATGAATGATAAAACATTCACCACACTGATCCTTTACTCTCCGTCCCACCCAGCTCACTCTTCTGGTAAGCAAAATACCTCTTGCCAAGTAGTATGGAAATTGCCTCTGATCGGCCAGCTAGTTCAAGCATTTATTAGCTCAGTCCGACCCTCCTTCTGATTTTCCTGCGACTCAGGAACGCCAACCAAAACGACAACATACACGCAGGAGGCGGGAGAGAGATCCACCACTGGATGCTCCTTAGTGGACTCAATAGTATTAAGCTTAACTGAACTAGATCCAGCAAACTGAGACAATGAAGCCACTGATTCCTTGGCCAAATCTAGGATGCCTTGCAACCAAACAATCAGTGGCGATAACACTTTGTGGAGATAGTCTTTGATTTTCCTCAAAAAAGACTCCAGAAGATCATCTACCCAGAGATCTTTAAGCCTGGACCTTACAGTAAGAATGGTTACGGTATCCCCTACACACGCAACTGTGTGATGGCCAATAGTATCAAAGGGTGACTGTGGTACCAAACGATGTCTCGGTCGACTAGCTGCACATGATGAACATGAGGGAATCTTCTTTCTGGCACTCTTAAGTAGAGGGACAGATTAATGTTATCAGAACTGCCCAAGTCACCGACCAGGGTAGAACCATACTCTGCAATAGCATCATTGGTGGAGCTAGACGGTTGGGGCCCAACTTATTCTGCGGTGTTAGGAACTTCCAATGATAATCTGCTCTTGGTCAATGCAATTTTAGTTGGTATAATCCCCATGGCCCTCTGTAACATTTTGTCGATGGTAGCAGTCTTCGGAGGTGAGGCTGCTTTAGACCCACCCTGCGCTTTCTGCTTGTCCATTATCAAAAAGAAACAGGCCACTCAGAATAGAGAACCCCCAAGATTGCACATAGGTGGATCAGAAAATACTCTCAGAGACACAAGAGGCACTTACCCCAAAGATAAAATGACAGAGAGAGGGTCCAGCCTCTTCTGGGAACCGACTGCCTCGGATGTGCTCGCCCTTTGCCCGGGCACGTCCTGTGCAGCAGGAGAGATGAGAATGCTTTATAGCGCTGGCTGGGCCTGCCCCCACTGGCTCTGCTGGTGCATCCTGGCACTGTGTATTCTGGGACTTGGAGTCCAACACACTGCACACAGCATCCCACACAGTGTGAGAAATGAACGTGCATTATTACGCTGACTATACCTTGACGGAGGGTGGCCTGGCTTATAGTAGGTACCTAGTGGTACTTACACCTTGTGCCAGGTCCAGTTATCCCTTATTAGTAGATTAGAAGTGTTCTAGCAGCTTAGGCTGATAGAGGTAGCTATAGCAGAGCAGTTTAGGCCAAACTAGGAGGCATGCAAAGCTCCTACTATACCACTTATATCATATAGCACTATATCATAAGAAAACACAATACTCAGAGTTACTAAAAATAAAGGTACTTTATTTTAGTGACAATATGCCAAAAGTATCTCAGAGGAAATATCCCTTAGGAGGTAAGTAATATACACAAAATATATGCACACAATCCAAAATCAGGTAACTAACAGTTAGAAAAGTTGTGCAAACAATGCAGAATCACAATAGAATGCAATAGGGAGAAATAGGCTAGAGGCAACACAAACCATAAACTCAAAAAGTGGAATGCGAACCACGAATGGACCCCAGGCCTAGTGTAGTGTGTGGAGGGTCACTGGGAGTGTAAGAAAACACTAAGGGTGTCCAAGATACCCTACCCCAAGACCCTGAAAAGTAGTAGTAAAGTTACCCTACTACCCCAGAAAGACAGTAAAGTCGAGATAGGGGATTCTGCAAGGACAGCAACTGACTGCAAAACACTGAAGACGGATTCCTAGACATGAGGACCTGTAAAGGAAGGGGACCAAGTCCAAGAGTCACGCAAGTGTCCAGGTGGGCAGGAGCCCTCTAAACCCCGGATGAAGGTGCAAAAGGGCTGCCTCCTGGTGGAAGAAGCCGCAGATTCTGCAACAACGGAAGGTGTCACGAACTTCTCCTTTGGTCAGAAGATGTCCCACGGCGTGCTGGAGGATGCAGAGTTGTTTCCACGCAGAAAGACCGCAAACAAGCCTTGCTAGCTTCAAGAGTCGTGGTTGACGGTTTTGGGTGCTGCCAGGGCCCAGGAAAGACCAGGGGGTCGCCCCATGGAGGAGGAGACAGAGGGGTCGCTCAGCAACACAGAGAGCTTGCACAGAAGCAGGCAGTACCCGCAGAAGCACCTGAACCGGCGTTCAGAAGATCTGAGCACGGCGGTCATCTCAGCACAACAAAAGAGGGTTCCACAAAGTCGGAGTCCAACTCAGCGAGTTGGGCAATGCAGGACGGAGTGCTGGGGACCTGGGCTATACTGTGCACGAAGGAAGTCTTGCAAAAGTGCACAGAAGCCCTAGTAACTGTAGTTCACGCAGTACACAGGATTACTGTCTGGCGTTGGGAGTCAAGGACTTACCTCCACCAAATTTGGACAGAAGGGCCACTGGACTGTCAGGGACACTTGGATCCAGCTCCTGTGTTCCAGGGACCACGCTCGTCAAGATGAGAGGGGACCCAGAGGACCGGTGATGCAGAAGTTTGGTGCCTGCATTAGCAGGGGGAAGATTCAGTCGACCCACGGGAGATTTATTCTTGTCTTCCAGTGCAGGGTGAAGACAGACAGCCCTCAGAGCATGCACCACCAGGAAACAGTCGAGAAAGCCGGCAGGATGAGGCGCTACAATGTTGCTGGTAGTTGTCTTGTTACTTTGTTGTGGTTTTGCAGGCGTCCTGGAGCAGTCAGCTGTCGATCCTTGGCAGAAGTCGAAGAGAGAAGTGCAGAGGAACTCTGGTGAGCTCTTGCATTCGTTATCTGGTGAGAAACCCACAGGAGAGACCCTAAATAGACCTCAGAGGAGGATTGGCTACCTAACCAGGTAAGAGCCTATCAGGAGGGGTCTCTGACGTCACCTGCTGGCACTGGCCACTCAGAGGTCTCCATTGTGCCCTCACACCTCTCCATTCAAGATGGCAGAGGTCCGGGACACACTGGAGGAGCTCTGGGCACCACCACTGGGGTGGTGATGGACAGGGGAGTGCTCACTCCTCTTTCCTTTGTCCAGTTTCGTGCCAGAGCAGGGGCTGGGGGCTCCCTGAACCGGTATAGACTGACTTATGCAAGGAGGGCACCATCTGTGCCCTTCAAAGCATTTCCAGAGGCTGGGGGAGGCTACTCCTCCCCAGCCCTTAACACCTATTTCCAAAGGGATAGGATGTAACACCCTCTCTCAGAGGAAATCCTTTGTTCTGCCTTCCTGGGACTGGACTGGGCTACCCAGACCCCAGGAGAGCAGAAACCTGTCTGAGGGTTGGCAGCAGCGGTAGCTGCAGAGAAAACCCCAGAGAGCTAGTTTGGCAGTACGCGGGGTCCATGCTGGAGCCCCGGGATGCATGGGATTGTGCCCCCAATACCAGAATGGTATTGGGGGCACAATTCCATGATCCTAGACATGTTACATGGCCATGTTCAGAGTTACCATTGTGAAACTACACATAGGTATTGACCTATATGTAGTTCACACATGTGTGATGGTGTCCCCACACTCACAAAGTCCAGGGAAATTGCCCTGAACCATGTGGGGCCACCTTGGCTAGTGCCAGGGTGCCCTCACACATAGTAACTTTGCGCCTAACCTTCACAAAGTGAGGGTTAGGCATATAGGTGACTTATAAGTTACTTAAGTGCAGTGTAAACTGGCTGTAAAATAACATAGACATTATTTCACTCAGGCTGCAGTGGCAGTCCTGTGTAAGAATTGTCTGAGCTCCTGGGTGGCAAAAGAAATGCTGCAGCCCATAGGGATCGCCTGGAACCCCAATACCCTGGGTACCTAGGTACCATATACTAGGGAATTATAAGGGTGTTCCAGTGTGCCAATCAGAATTGGTAAAATTAGTCACTAGCCTGCAGCGACAATTTTAAAAGCAGAGAGAGCATAAACACTGAGGTTCTGGTTAGCAGTGCCTCAGTGATACAGTTAGGTACCACACAGGGAACACATACAGGCCACAAACTTATGAGCACTGGGGTCCTGGCTAGCAGGATCCCAGTGACACATATCAAACACACTGACAACATAGGGTTTTCACTATGAGCACTGGGCCCTGGCTAGCAGGATCCCGGTGAGACAGTAAAACACCCTGACATATACTCACAAACAGGCCAAAAGTGGGGGTAACAAGGCTAGAAAGAGGCTACCTTTCTACACACCTGGCCCCACTGGCTCTGCTGGTGCCTCCTGGCGATGTGGATTCTGGGGCCTGGTGTCCCACACACTGCACACAGCGTCCCACGCAGTGGGAGAGATGAAAGCGCTTTATAGTGCCTGCTGGACCTGCCTCACTGGCTATGCTGGTGCCTCCTGGCACTGTGGATTCTGGAGCTTGGAGTCCCACGCACTGCACACAGCATTTGTGTTTTACATTTCTGTTTGTATGCACCCCTACCAAAAGCATTTTTAGAATCTGTGCCCCCATAACAGTTCTGCAATGTTTTTGACCTGCCTCAAAGTTGTCTGTTGATATTGTATTTGGCAGTGTTTCTACATGTTTCATCCACGGCATATTGGATAGTTGCAGTCAAGATATGAGTAGTCTAATATTTTGTTTAGTGATTTCATATATTGGATTACAGACAAATAGATTCTTCTTTGAGTCTCTGTGGAGCAATTTGTACATGGATTGACGCGGTGACAGGCATTCCTGTTTATTTCTTTTTGTGGGGTGCGCAGTTATCCGCTGCATTTTTGTCAATGGCATTGCACCGGCCTAGAAATGAGGTGCAAGGCTTAACAACAGAGGTACACTGAGCTACTTGGCTTGGTGTTCTTGCTGTCTTCTTATATAAGCACCACCTCCCAACTCCTCAAGATCACCTCAGTCAACCAAATACCATGAATAGTTTACGGGCAGGCTCGCTTGGTGAAATGAATTGATCAGGGGAGGGAGGAGAAGGACTATGCAATGGAGGTGGTTGTGATCCAGTTGCCTTTTAACATGACGGCATCTGCATTGCATGACAGAGAAGCAGTGGAGCAAGCAGCAGCACCCAGAACCAATCCTAGCATTTTTGGGTCTCGGGGATGAATGGAATGGGCAAAGTCTCTCTAATTTGCATATGATGTGACATCATAGGAAATGACACAACAAAAAGTGATAAATAATTGGCCATTAATTATCTGGAATCATTGAAGCGACTTTACAAGAAACAACCTTCCCGGTGCATATATCAATAAAATGATGAAAATGTAAATGCTAACCAAAAAAAAATGAACACATACGTTGTAAAGCTGTAGTAAATGAAAATGCATTATGTTTGTCACACTGGCTAGAAAAGTTCTGGCCCAGGTCTCTCCAAAACTTATATTTTTTAGGTCGAGCGTGCAAGTGCTCTGACCTGTTGTAATCTATCTGTGGGCTTTTAATCACTCGTTCGTGGGCTGGCCTTTCAAAAATCCTTTGTTATTATTGGTAAATGCCTTATGTTTGTCCCTCATTGGGGTAGTGTTGTTACTGCATTGACCATCTACTTTGTTACATGGATAATTGCACGATTGCTGATTATTTGACTGCGAGCTAATTTATTTTTCTTTTTGTGTCTCTCTTTTGGGCTCACATGGTAGCTGTGGTCGTTTGAATCAGCTTGCTTATGTCAACTGTTTTACTTTTCATTTTCAAGTTTATGTGGCAAGAAAAGTCCAGTTAGGAATTTACAGCGCTAATTACTCTACCTCTAGCAAAGCCGGGACCCATTGCATTGCAAATGCTTGTTTTTAAATTGTCTGTGCTATTACAGATGGCGATTGAAATCTACAATCATCTTGGAACCGATTGTCAGAAGTGTTGGTGCTTTTTATTTAACAAGCAGACTGTGTTTTTCGTATTTTCTGTCAATGGGCACTTATAGGCCAATTTCTAAAGCTCTGTCTGCCACTTGTTGAGCCCTGTAGTTCTTTACAGTAAATTGATAATGCCAGATCGAGTTTTTGAATGTGCTCGGATGCTTATTTATAATTCCCCATGATGCCTCCTGAATGTTCTGTTATGTCCAGATGGGATGAAGGATAATATCCAAAAGTGTTTGGCTAGATTTGGTTGCTCAGCGCCCTCATTGCATGGATGCTTCAGTCTTCTAAATCCTGCCCTTGATAGGAGTTGCTCCAGTACTCTGAGTGTTTTGGTTCAGAAATCCTTTTCATCTGTGTGAAGAGGGAACAGCCCACTACTGTCCATATTGTACGTTTTGCATTTCATCGTAAACATTCGGGCATCTCTCTCATCTGTCCTTTTCTCCCCGTCCGTCTTTCACTGAGGCAAGTGCTCCCACTCGCCTGGGTGAAGAGATATTCTCATCAGCATCCTCCCTGCCAATCCTTCATCTCCTCTGAGACTGCCACTTGAGTCTTGGTTATGTAAGGCTTTTGGCCTGATGTACCCATCTCCTGCCCCCTTCTCCCCCTCTGAGGGCCCTGCAGATATGGTTTCCTTCCCACCGACTGTTCAGTCTCTCTGATATGGTAAAGACATGTTTTGATCTTTTTTGTTACTCCCGCATATATTTATTTATTTATTTATTAGTTTAATAGACACACAACTACCCAAAGGTGTGTTAGCACTGAGCTGAAAGTAAGACATCAAGTGGATGGCAGATTATTGAAAGAGATGCATTTTTAGAGATTTGTGAAATTTTAGAAGATTCGACTCGAAACTTAACTTGATAGGAGTTTGTTCCATGCATAAGCTGTAACCACTGAAAAGGCTTGTCCCCCAAATCTTGCCTTACGGAACTTAGGCACAGCTACTAAATTGAGAGAGGCTGAACGTAGCAATTTGGGGGCAATATGCTTTTTGAACAAGTTGGCTATTTAGTTAGAACGATGTGCCAGGTAGAAGGCTTTGTGGCAGAGATAAAGTGGGCTGATTTAATAGCCTCTAACACCTACTTAACTCAAAAAGTTTGACACTTGTCACCATAACTACCGCCATGGTGCGCTGTATCTTAGATACGGCGCACACATGGTGGCTTTAGGGGGGCACTAAGGGGCGCAAGAAAAGTGGCACTGCACTGGATGCAGCACCACTTTTCTTAAATCAGGGCCAAAGTGCCTTGAACCAACATCTTTTCTGTGTGGGGAGCCAATGAGGTTTCCTATTTTGTATTGAAGTTTTGTAACATTTATGAAGGTCATGTATCAGTCTTGTGGCAGTGTTCTGGATTAGCAGCATTGTTTTGTATCAGATGGGCTGGAAGACTAACATACAATGCATTACAATAATCCATCCTGCTAATCATCCGTTCTTGAATCAGTAACTGCCAAGACGTTTGTGGGATAAATGGCAGGATCTTTTTATAATTCCTTCAAAATCAAGAAGCAGATGGTTGTAAGTTTTTTCACACAAGGTGTAAATTACATTTTAGTATCAAATACAACTCTTAGTTAACAAAAAAATAGCTGCTGGGCTGGGACAAGGCCCTAATGATCGGGGCCACCACGAGGGATACCTAGGAGGGACTGCAAAACACCAACACTTACATTTTAACAGAGTTCAGATGGAGCAAATTAGCTTTCATCCATTTAGCCACTTACACATGTACTCTAGCCCACTGGTACCCAACCTGTGGTCCGTCCACCCGGGGGGTCTGCGAAGCCTCCTCAGGGGCTCCACGACTACTTTGAAAATTAAATGATGTTAACAGATTAGGACCCCAGCTTTGAGGTACTGGGTTTTTCAGAACCGGTACTGATCCGGTAACCCAGCGGTGCCAGGGTACACCCAAAGACCTCGGGTACTTTCCTGATTCAGACCACAGAAACTCAGAGTCTTCTAGGTGAAGTCAAAGATTGAATTTATTGGCTGCAACCAAGTAACAAGCGTCCTAGAAGTACAACAGCACGGTTTGTATGTTCTCAGGAGACTGTGTTTCAATGCAAAGTCAGGTTTCCTTATCTACAGTTTTTTAAGCTTCAGGCAAACATTCTTGACATTTTGGTTGGTCATTCACATGTTTTCACTACAAAGGAAAAAACAGTGTCATGATGAAACCTCATATTTCATGTCATCCAACCCATAATAAATTACCCGGCAAGGCCTAGTATTTTACATCAGATAAGTGTGGACCCCCAATAAAAACGGGCACCTCCCCCTCGTAAAGTAAGAAGAAGAAAAGAGCAGGTGCAGGTGTGAGCAAGATTAGGCAGGGTGTGTGAGCGATAATAAGGGTTTTATGGCGTGCCTTGATGCTATCTGATTCGGCCACTGGGAGAGGGACTGACCAAACAGGTTTGGCCTAAGGCAATGGTTCCAGCTTGCCCAGGTCAGAGAAAAGTCAATCAAGGTGTACGTGTCCTTGGAATCAAATCTGACTGCATTATAAGCCTATGTGAGGGCAACTTTTAAAATGGCTGCCGTGTATAAAATGGGAGCCACGAGTGCAGGACGAAAATGGCGATTTCGAGGTGAAAACGCTGCTGGAATTGAGCGAAAATGCTCATGCTTAGTGTACTAGTCATTATCGGTCTTTTGATACTAAAATCGTACTGCTGTGGCAAAGTAAATTACATGGGTCCAGAATTTTTAGAACCACAGCTTTCAGTAATGACTCAGTGGGGGGTGTTCTCGGATTCCAATAATGATTCAGTAGGGGTCCCTGGGTTCCAGTAATGATAAAGTGGGAGTCCACAGAACTCAAAAGGTTGGGAACCACTGTTCTAGCCCATCCTTTCTTCCCCCTGTGAAGAGGGGCACAGTGTTTAGATGTGGCCACTGGATGGAGAGTTATCAGCTGACTGTGTCAATTTGGGATGAACTGATACAGTATGACAAACTGCATCCCTCCCCAGCCAAAAATCCTGCCTGGCTGTAGTGAGAGTAAGCAATGCTCTGCCTCTGGGTGTGAGTTATTTTCCTGGACTAAGGGGTCCAGGTATGGGGTGAACCTTAACGGTTCAGGACCAGGTGTGCTTCGTGGTGCTTGTTGTCTAATCAGGCAGGAAGCCAGGTTAGGCCATATCTTTGCTAGCTGCCCTAGGATCATCCGTAATTTAACACATTATCCTACTAGCTGAACGTGCAACATAATTTTCTCTCAACAAAACTGATACATTTTCGGTCATTTGTTTGCAAACTCTTCCTTTGCATGCATTTATTCACTGTCTATTGAATATCTACAGTATGCGTGGTTGGAGAGTTTAGCAGATGTCATTGGAACAGAGCCACACAGCAAGTCGCAGTTTGTATTGAAACATAATGCTAAGGCATCGGGTCTAATAATAGCAAGTTAGTGTAACTTGGACTGGTGTGCTGTTTAATCGACAGTTGTGGTGAAGTTCATTTAAAAAAAAATATTAAGTCTGCATACATGGTGACATTGGGTATATATGTAATTGACGAAGAGTTATTCCCAGCTGTCAGGATGGCCGAGTGGTCTAAGGCGCTGCGTTCAGGTCGCAGTCTCCTCTGGAGGCGTGGGTTCGAATCCCACTTCTGACAATAAATATTTTTTTCTCTCCTAAGAAACAATGCCTAATGAGCATGATACGTTTTAACCTGATATAAACGTCTTCAGTGTGTGCTCTACGATTTATATTTCGTAGGGACTTTGAAATTTATATTTAAAGCAGGAACTCAAGTAAGTACACCTAATTTCGAGATGTTTTCTAAAACAAATCTAAAATACAATTTGTATTGTATTTTAGATAAGTATTTCAGAGTTTCGGGGTTGCAGTGGGGACGGTACGGGTATGTGCGTGTGCGTTGGTATCAACAAACGAAACAAAACTTTCTTTGTGTGCCAGGCTTGGAAAGCCCGCCATTTCTGTCCCGTTTACAGTCTTTTGCTGGCAGTTCTAATGTCCGCCACAAGGTGTCGCCGTCTCCAATGCTTGAAATTCCTCTGCAGCTCAAGCGAGTAAACAGGATGCTGTGCATGGTCATCGCAAATTTATTTTCCTAGGCGAGTTTAGTGAAAATGCAGCGTTTTGTGCAGATAGTGTCGCCCTCCAGTGTTTGGGGAGAAATGGAATGAAATAGAAGGCCTGTGAGGAGTTGACAGATTCCCCTGATCTTGAGGCAGATTCACCCTGGATGCACAGTAGGGGAGAGGGTCAGACTGTGCTAAACTGACATTTCGGTGTTGTGGTCTGCCACTTTTCAGCTGCAAACAGGGACCCAGAAAGCAGTATCTGCTGTAAGCCTTGACAGACTGCTGCATGTGACGTGGTGATGGGTCTTCCACACCAGGCATTCCACAGCTGCGCCAGTGGTGTAGGGGTATCATGCAAGATTCCCATTCTTGCGACCCGGGTTCGATTCCCGGCTGGCGCACTTCCTTTTCAGTATTTATTTCACAATTTCCATTTTAAGTAACTAGATGTCTGTTAATTATTTTTTAGTAAACTTTGGCCTCACTTTCATTCTTTGAAAGCCCAGCTCCTTGCAAATGTTAACAGTTTCGGATTGCAGGTTGTTCTCTTGTAAAGCGAAAACTATGAGGGCGAGTTAAACCGTAGCAAGTAGGTGAAGTGCAGGAATGCATCGGTGCAAAGGAGGCGGGGGGAGATCTTGCAACTGAAGAGCTGGACGAAGGAGGCAGGCACTGGTCTCATAAAGGGAGTTCAGTTGCACGGAAGGTGAAAAGCAAGTACTTTAACATTATAAAACAGGAGCCTGGCAGTGCCTTTAACTGGGACACAGAGATATCGGAGTAAGTGCAAGGTACAGTAAAGTACTTTTGTAAACCCATAGCCTCCCACTAATCCTAAGGTGCCCAAGAAACCAAAAAACACAGGGCATTCCACAAACTGAGTGGCGCCTCAATTTTGCATCGTCCAAAGGAAGCCTTCATTGACAGCGCGCCATGGACATCATTTAGGGGTCGTCGGGGGTCGCAGCTGCGACCCCTGGTACTGCCTTTGCGACCCCTGGCCTCAGAGGTGGCAAAATCAGTGCCAGAAACACATGGAAAGCTCGTCCTTCTGGACGTCGGTTGGGGCTCCACTCTCTTAGTTTTCTCTTAATGTTTTTATTACACTAATAGTGAATAATGTTTTATTATTCACTATTAGTGTAATAAAATAGGAGTACAGTTAGTTGAATTATGACCCTTCCTGGCAGCTGAGTTAAGAAAAAAAAAATGCTTTAAAATGTATGTTGTGTGGGTGCTTGTGCATGGAGCGACTGTGCGTAAGTATGAGTGAGTGCGTATATGTAACCATTGTGTGTGTGTGAGTGAAATTGAAGGTCAAAGGGTATATGATGTCACTTTTGCTACCCCTGGGATTTTGGTCAATCGACGTTCATGCAGCACTCACCAACATAGAAAACACAACGAGGAATTGATGGGTAATTAAATGCAACTTGTACACAGAGTATCATTTGTGTTGGTTTCTTACAAGGACTGGTAACTACTCCTGCACTAGAACACATGGAAACCTGCCTCGCTCCGTGTTCAGCATGGGTGCCAAGTTTCGGATTACTCCTGTGCACATGTCCATACTTTCTGTGTAACCATGACATTCTACATGTTAGCTGTGTGACACCTAGAGTTACATTTTCTCACGAGTAGAGGCAAGCAATGAAGTCCATGTAAAGAGATAAATATCAGAAATTGCCCCCTTTGAGTAGTGAAATGGTCTTAAAATGGTCTTAAAAGGCATAAAATGCCTGCAAATATATCTTTGACCTAGGGACTACTGATCAATTTCTAGTAAAGCAGGGTAGTGACTTAATAATGATGAGAGTAGCAAAGTAGATTCACAAAAGTACATTTCAGGAGTGACAAGAGTCTCTGAGGCGCGAGAGGTCAGACATCAACATGCTATCATATTTCTTACAAAGTGTGCATTGCTGATTGTACATGTGTCACCCTAGACCAGACCATGCATGAGTTAGCCAAGGAGGCCTTCTTGCACAGGCTTATGGGCCCAGCTCCTTATCTTCATGACTTCTGTTTTACATGAAGCAAAAGAGTTTGGTATTACAGATGCTATTAATAGTTTATCAGTTCAGACCTAAAACCATACCATATACTGTTGGCGATGAAGAGAGAGATTTAAAAAGGTGCCTATTAGTAGGCCCAACGTTTAAGAAGGGTACATAAACCCCTCCTGCAACAAACATGAATATATAATTCATACCTAAGAATCTATGCTCTAGCCTATAGCGAGAGTGTGGCACTGTGACCCCAATCTGTCCATACAATGTCTGTGAGGAGCTCACCTCACACCCATTTCCTTAGTACAAGTTTGGGTCTCCAGTCTCCAGATCAGGCTCTGTAGAAACACAAAGGCTGAGGTTGGCTGCAAATCTGAAATGCAATGTAGATGGAAAATCCTGGCTGGAACCCCCTCTAACGCCCTTTGTCCTGCAAGGTGTTTATATAAGGAACATGTTTTGTTCTTGCAACAAAAGCCTGACGCAGGTATGTACCTAAGTGCTAGACTGTTTGTGTAGTCTTGTGGCGCCAATACCAAAATATCCTCTGTTTCTCGCATTCTGTTCCTGTCAACCGAGAGCAGAACACAATGAAAAATATTATATGCATAACACTGATAGTGACGCTTTCACAGAATAGCAACTGATTATGAAAGCAAAACATTATCACTAAAACAAGCTATCTAAAAATGAATAAAATAATAAATTAAAACAAAACATATTTTCTAGGTAAAAGGGCATAGGCTGCAAGCCTGAGCTAAGAAAAATACAGGGAGTGCAGAATTATTAGGCAAATTAGTATTTTGACCACATCATCCTCTTTATGCATGTTGTCTTACTCCAAGCTGTATAGGCTCGAAAGCCTACTACCAATTAAGCATATTAGGTGATGTGCATCTCTGTAATGAGAAGGGGTGTGGTCTAATGACATCAACACCCTATATCAGGTGTGCATAATTATTAGGCAACTTCCTTTCCTTTGGCAAAATGGGTCAAAAGAAGGACTTGACAGGCTCAGAAAAGTCAAAAATAGTGAGATATCTTGCAGAAGGATGCAGCACTCTTAAAATTGCAAAGCTTCTGAAGCGTGATCATCGAACAATCAAGCGTTTCATTCAAAATAGTCAACAGGGTCGCAAGAAGCGTGTGGAAAAACCAAGGCGCAAAATAACTGCCCATGAACTGAGAAAAGTCAAGCGTGCAGCTGCCACGATGCCACTTGCCACCAGTTTGGCCATATTTCAGAGCTGCAACATCACTGGAGTGCCCAAAAGCACAAGGTGTGCAATACTCAGAGACATGGCCAAGGTAAGAAAGGCTGAAAGACGACCACCACTGAACAAGACACACAAGCTGAAACGTCAAGACTGGGCCAATAAATATCTCAAGACTGATTTTTCTAAGGTTTTATGGACTGATGAAATGAGAGTGAGTCTTGATGGGCCAGATGGATGGGCCCGTGGCTGGATTGGTAAAGGGCAGAGAGCTCCAGTCCGACTCAGACGCCAGCAAGGTGGAGGTGGAGTACTGGTTTGGGCTGGTATCATCAAAGATGAGCTTGTGGGGCCTTTTCGGGTTGAGGATGGAGTCAAGCTCAACTCCCAGTCCTACTGCCAGTTCCTGGAAGACACCTTCTTCAAGCAGTGGTACAGGAAGAAGTCTGCATCCTTCAAGAAAAACATGATTTTCATGCAGGACAATGCTCCATCACACGCGTCCAAGTACTCCACAGCGTGGCTGGCAAGAAAGGGTATAAAAGAAGGAAATCTAATGACATGGCCTCCTTGTTCACCTGATCTGAACCCCATTGAGAACCTGTGGTCCATCATCAAATGTGAGATTTACAAGGAGGGAAAACAGTACACCTCTCTGAACAGTGTCTGGGAGGCTGTGGTTGCTGCTGCACGCAATGTTGATGGTGAACAGATCAAAACACTGACAGAATCCATGGATGGCAGGCTTTTGAGTGTCCTTGCAAAGAAAGGTGGCTATATTGGTCACTGATTTGTTTTTGTTTTGTTTTTGAATGTCAGAAATGTATATTTGTGAATGTTGAGATGTTATATTGGTTTCCCTGGTAATAATAAATAATTGAAATGGGTATATATATTTTTTTTGTTAAGTTGCCTAATAATTATGCACAGTAATAGTCACCTGCACACACAGATATCCCCCTAACATAGCTAAAACTAAAAACTACTTCCAAAAATATTCAGCTTTGATATTAATGAGTTTTTTGGGTTCATTGAGAACATGGTTGTTGTTCAATAATAAAATTAATCCTCAAAAATACAACTTGCCTAATAATTCTGCACTCCCTGTAGTGTCCCAGGCAAGGATCTAAAATGGACCCACAACACTGTCCTACTGCATTAACCCGAGATGCAAGCCGACAAAGTTAAAAAAAAATAGGGGTGTTAAAGATCATATCTGGATTAGTCATGCTGCAGTGTAAAAGCCTCATTCATGCATGCAGTGTATGCTTTTTTCCCAGGAAAAAAAAAATCCCGGAATGGGAGTGCAATAAGAAATGGTCCCCCCATGTGTGACTGACCTGAGCCAACTTAAGCATTTTGGGGCTGAATTTGCCCAGTTTGATCCAACCTCTCTGCTTGCCTTCTCTTTTCATTTTAGCTTCATGTGAGGAGAGAAGTGCGAGCTGGGCCTGGCATTACCAGCTAATTGTTATTGTGTACCTGTTTCATTAAAAATAAACAACGTAGCTGGTTCAGGCTGAAGATGGTTTCCATAGCAGCACACCTCCTTGTCCTGGGCCCGGCTCACAATGACTGCACCAGCTGGCTACTGAGAACAACTGCTGTAATTAAATCAGCTGCAGCGCCTCGTCCAGTTAGCCCCATAGTCCCTGTCGTGCGTGACATGACAGTAATGCAGTAACCAGCAGTAAAATGCGTTCTTCTAACCTGTGATGCGTGGTACTTGGCAGGGCTGGTTCAGCTTACCCTTCCTGGGGGCTGGCATTCTGGGACAAATGGTGAAAACTGGACTGTCCCAGCAAAACCACGACACCTAACTAACTGATTCTCTCGTCATAAAGCAATGCAATGCAAAAATTCCATCATTTGGTAACAGAAAAGAAAGAGGTGTATGAGACACTGGGGTATTTGCATTTTTCATCAGTATCCCATATGTATTTGTATGGGTACATAAGTCCCCCCTTAATGAAACAGGGCAAAAGGATGAGCGGTTGGAGATGGCAAATGCTCCTGGAAATTCGGGATCAAAGCTCATAGGAGTGGATCAGACATCCAAACAAGCATTTGCAATGCAATGGGTGCAGCATTTGCTCGAGTTAGAGCTATTAGCGTTGCAAATTCCTAACTGGGCTTTTCCTGCCACATAAATTTAAAATGAAAAGTAAAGCAGTTGACGTAAGCGAGCTGATTCAAAGCACCACGGCCGGCATGAGCACGAAGGAGAGACACAAAAAGAAGTTCGCTCGCAGTCAAGCATATCTACAAACGTGCAGTTATCCATGTAACATGGTCGATGGCCAAGGCTGTAACAAAACTGCCCCAAGGAGGGACAAACGTAAAGCATTTACCTATGATGACAAAAGATTTTTGAAAGGCAAGCCCATGAACGAGTGGTAGTGAGGTACGTGAGGTGGGCATGGTTAAAAGCCCAGAGATAGACTACAACAAGCCAGAGCGCTTGCACGCTCAACCTAAAAATGCTTATGGGGGAAAGTGACAATAGGTTTAGAAACTGATTCTGTTAGAAGGAGCCTCACAATAAGCATCCCCAAGGGCCTTCACATACCTGTTCACACATGCATAAACCGTGGGGCTGAAGGAAGCAGAATATGTTAGATCTGCCTGAAATCTCTGGCACAAACCAGGAAAAGAAATATAGGGCAACAAGCTGCGTCAACACCTAATTTCATTGCTGCAGCAACAGAGTAACTGTTGCAGGACTCAGAAGAGAGCTACTAAAGTCATTCCATTGTGGTGGTAACTCAGAAATACCTGAACAGGCACCGGATAGGGGCTGCCATCATGAAATGGTCTCCTGCATTAAACATATTAAAGGTTACCATCATAAAAAGGGAGTGTCAATATATCTGCCCTTGGTGGGATGAGCTATATGCCGTCCATGGTCATCCATGATGTTGGCTAAGAGTCTTCCAATGTGCTCCCTAGGAGAAGCGGCATCAATCAGGTTGTGTTCACCGCCTGTGGACACCCTTGAAATAGCTGGCAGTGGGGTGCTTGGCATGAGTGCTGAGGTAGCCACACCACTGCTTCACAACTTACCGGGCACCCAGCCTGAGGGCAGCCTGCATCACCACTGATGGACAGGATAAGAGGATGCCTTACATCATAAAACTATGGTACAGAAGCGGGTCCTTGCGCAGAGACTGGGAAGACAAGATGAATATTGACATTTTGCCACACTGAGATTCAACTCTGTGGTCTTAAGTTCTCACACATCTCAGCAGGGGATTCTTTTTTTTTTAGCAACTCTTTTTATTGAGATTTTCAGCGGACACAAAATGATACATACGGTGCGTAATCATGTAGAAATTGCCCAAAGGTAGACAAATTATTGAAAAAGAGAAGATCGAGAGACACAGACAATCCCAGGTATACACATTAGGTTGTCTTACACAAGCCAATGAGTTGTGTCTTGCAATGCCTAGATTATTAACAACACACAAATAATAACCCCATTAATAACACCTCTCCTGCAAACTTCAGGCCTTACACAACAATACACAAGGAGCGGATGAGTAAGGTGCACAGCCTATGGGAAGGAGCAAAGTCCCATCATTGTAAACCATAGATAAACATAAGTATATGCAAGAAGAGGACCACATCATCCCAGCTAGGTTCCTATCAATCATTCAAACATCATCCCAGCTAGGTTTCTATCAATCATTCAAAAAGCCAAAGAGTTCTGAGCCTAGAGCTAAAAAGTATAAGAATTCTAATCCAGGTATGTAGTCAATAAGAGGTTGTCAAAGAGCAAAACATTCATTTTCAGAAACCAGGAGTTTAAGAGTAATGTGTTCCATCGCAAGTATGTGCCAAAGTCTATTGAACCACAGCAAGAAGGCCGGTGCTTCGTTCTGTTTCCAGAATAGGATAAGTTGTTTTGTCATACCGACCTAAAGCATACCAGTGTCTAGTCAGATCATGTCATACCTTCTAGCTGTGTTGGTTGTATATCCAGAATCAGAAAGGTAAGGTCGGCCAGCATAGGATAACCTAGCAACCCTTTGATGTGACCTAGGATTTATTTCCAAAAGGTTTGAATAACCATGCAAGATCACCAAATATGCAAAAATTCTCCAGTAACCTAGGTCCAGTTCCAGCACAATGCTGAGGACAAGGGGTACAGTTTGCAAGTCCAAAGGGGTCAGGTACCATTGATACATAACTTTATCGGCAGTTTCCCACTTGCGGGATGCTTTGGTAGATTGCATTCGGGAGGTCCCTCTAGAAGCTCTCCCATTGTTTAGCCAGGATGGCTATGCCCAAATCTGCTTCTCAGCATGATTAATATGGATGTTTAGTGAGTGTCTTGCAGTTGTGTAGCGCTTGGCATGTTTTAGATGTAAGACCTTTCATGCCCCAAAGGAAGAAATACATTTTTAGAATGGCGTGAAGGGTTTGTGTTGGCGGGTGTTATGCCCAGTGTCTGAGCTGGAAGTCCTGGAGGCTGGATTTCTCAGAAACCTGAATGTACTAGTAGATTCTTAACCATTGTGCTTTATCAAAACATGAATATATGGTTTTAGATCTTAAAGAGACATAAGAAAAAACAATATAGGAAATTGTAAGCCTTTTCTTATGTCGGTGATAAGGCAGAATATTCTCTAGGCGAAAGCACAGAATATTCAAGTGTAATAGCATACAAGATAGGCCGCATTTCATTTAAGTCAGGAGGTTGCTAGGGTTCTTGCCGATTTCCTGTGAGTCATTGCACACGTCAATTAGTCCCACCACTTATTATTTTGGGATTTGTGCCTTGGCTGCAATCCTGTCCATCGTGTCTGGAGGCTGTTGCTTAAAGGAGAGTCCTGCAAGGGCCGCATTGATCCTAAATGATTCATGGGGTCTTCTCAGTGACAGAATGACTTTCAGGGACATCTATATCTCTCTTAAGGTGTCAAAGTGAAGGATTGCCAAGAGGCACCATAGATCATTTGAGCCATGACTTTTTTTTTATGGTAATCCAGCATGCAGGTGCTTGCAAGGTTTCTCATGTAACAAATGTAATGTGAGTCCCCTTCCACCTATTGTGTCTATTATAACTCAAATAGTTGTTTGGGTTTGCACTCCCCAGGAGGCTCTCTTCTGCCACACATGTCCACACATGCTTTCGGGTATGGTTAAGCAGACCATCCAGGCACGGGGCATAAACTGTGTAAAACAATGGTGTTGATGAGATCGGAGTCTTTAGAGACTTGAGAGACAGTGATGTAGGGTCACCACAGAGTCAATTTTGGGCCACAGCAGGATCAGTGATCTTCTGGACGTACCAGGCATTTGGTAAGCTCTAAATGGTGCATGGCAATTTCATGTGTTCATGTGTTTGCCTCCACAATGATGCTTCATATTTCACTCCTGACTCTGCTAATGCAATTTTCTTTCTTGATTCCTTTGGACTTCTTAGTTCCTGTGTGGCATCATTGGTGGGTTATGACTTTGGTGTGTTTTTCCTTGAGTTTTCCTCTTGACAAGCAGACTCCTCTTGGATGGCTGCTTCAGCTCTTCAACTCTCCTCCCGTGGGGCCTTGTCTCGTAGTCTCCAACATTAAACAGGTAAACTGGGAAGCTCACAAAACTTCTTTGTACTGTATCTGGCTCTCCTGTACACTGGCAATGATTCTTTGTTTACAATGATGCCTAATATGTAACATGGTTTGTAGTTTTTTGTTGCCAAACCTGCTCCAGAGCAGCCCAGAAGACTTGTCAGTGTTTCTTTTCTCCCATACCATTTCCCTGGAGTTTGTGGTTTCTTCCCTGTCATTAGTGACTGTTGGGGCATATAGCTCTATGTATGTTTGCTGATTAAATTGAGTTTATGCTATTTGTCTTTTGCCCTCATTCACATAGCAAGTTGCATTCTTCTGTTGCCCAAAGTGTGCATCGAAGGCCGTCACCTCCCCACTGCAATATTCTTCACTGGTGCGAATGGTTGGCAACAGCAGAAACACCATGTGTGCCTCCTTGGCAGCAAAATGTAGGAGCAGAGAGTGACATAACAGCAGTGTTCTGCTCTCTAGCAGCCCAGAAGTAGATCATTAGCCAGGCCGTCCATAACTTTTACCTTGGTGACAGTGAAGACGGTGCCAAATATAGTCGAAAGCGTCACATGGATGGGGTGGGACATACATCTAGGAGCCTGGATGGGTGTTGTATTGGGGTTTTCTTTTATTTTTATTCTTACTGCCTATTTAGTGTTGTACCCTTTTAAATATGCCTTTATGTTAGAGTTGTGTATTTTTGGATTGATGTTATGAGCATTCTGTTTCCCTGGCTACTGCTGCAGTTTAGTTGGGCATTCCACCTGGGTTGTTCGTCCGAGCAGCAGCATACGCCAGAGGTTCCAGTCAGTACTCCGTGGGCCTGATTTATAGACTTAACCTTCTTTGAAGAACTAAACTTCTTCAACCTATTCAACATTTCTGTACTAATTTTTCCAAGAACCCAACATTATTTTGGCAATGAGGATAGGATTATAGCTCCCACTGATTCATCTGACCTGGGTATCGGCTATTGTACTAGCAAAAAAGATAAATGGAAAGTTATGTTTTTGTGCTGACTTATGCCCCCTGAATAACAATATTGTGGTAGACTGCCATCCCTTGCCAAAGATTCAGGAAATGCTCATGGCTATAGACGAGGCTACAAATTTCCCCGTCATTGATTTAAAGTCTGCCTACCATGAAGTCTCGTCTCCATGTTCACAGGAGCTCACAACGTTTGTCACACCTTTTGGTGCTTTTACATTTTGGTTGGTTTCTTCAGCCAGTGTTTTCCAGAAATTAATAGACTTGTTGTTTAAAAGTGTCAAGGGTGTGCAGACGTTCCAGGAGGACATTCTCATCAATGGTAAAAGTGCCACTGAACATAATTGTAGGAAAGTACCATCTTGCCTGGCATCTTACCCCCATTTTTACATGTATGTAAGTTTGTTTTTGCCTGTCTCACTGGGATCCTGTTAGCCAGGACCCCAGTGCTCATAGTTTGTGGCCTGAATGTGTGTACCTGTGTAGTGACTAACTGTGTCACTGAGGCTCTGCTAACCAAAACCTCAGTGCTTATGGTCTCTCTGCCTTTATAATTGTCACTATAGGCTAGGGACCATTTTACCCATTCTAATTGGTACAGTGGAACATCCTTATGATTCCCAGAGTATTGGGATTCCAGGAGATCCCTATGGGCTGCAGCATTTATTTTGCCATCCATAGGGAGCTCAGACAAATCTTACACAGGACTGCCACTGCAGCCTGAGTGAAATAACACACAAGTTGTTTCACAGCCATTTTTCACTGCACTTAAGTAACTTGTAAGTCACCTATATGTCTAGCCTTCACTTGCTGAAGGGTAGGTGCAAAGTTAATAAGTGTGAGGTCACCCTTGTACTAGCAAAGGTGCCCCCACATAGTTCAGGGCCATTTCCCTGGACTTTGTGAGTGCGGAGATGCCATTACACGCGTGCACTACATATAGGACAATACCTATATGTAGCTTCACAATGGTAACTCCGAATATGGCCATGTAACATGTCTAAGATCATGGAATTGTCCCCCCATGCCAAATCTGGTATTGGGGAGCCAATCCCATGCATCCCCGGGGCTCCACCGCCAGGCCTCCACTATGGACCCCGGGTACTGCCAAACCAGCTCTCTGGGGTTTTCTCTGCAGCTACCACTGCGGTCACCCCACAGACAGTGTTCTGCCCTCCTGAGGTCTGGGCAGCCCAGTCCCAGGAAGGCAGAACAAAGAATTTCCTCTGAGAGAGGGTGTTACACCCTCTCCCTTTGGAAATAGGTGTTAAGGGCTGGGGAGGGGTAGCCTCTCCCAGCCTCTGGAAACACTTTGAAGGGCACAGATGGTTCCCTCCTTGCATAAGCCAGTCTACAACGGTTTAGGGAACCCCCAGTCCCTGCACTGGACAAAGGAAAGGGGAGTGACCACTCCCCTGTCCATTACCACCCCAGGGGTGGCGCCCAGAGCTCCTCCAGTGTGTCCCAGACCTCTGCCATCTTGGATCTAGAGGTGTGAGGGCACTCTGGAGGCCTCTGAGTGGCCAGTGCCAGCAGATGACGTCAGAGACCCCCTGATAGGTGCTTACCTGACTAGGTGGTCAGTCCTCCTCTGAGGGCTATTTAGGGTCTCTCCTGTGGGCTTTTCCTCAGATAACGACTTGCAAGAATTCACCACAGTTCCTGTACACCTCTCTCTTCGACTTCTGCCAAGGATCGACCGCTCACTGCACCAGGACGCCTGCAAAACTGCAACAAAGTAGCAAGAAGACTTCCAGCAACATTGTAGTGCCTAATCCTGCCGACTTTCTGAACTGTTTCCTGGTGGTGCATGCTTTGGGGGCTGCCTGCCTTCATCCTGCACTGGAAACCACAAAAAAATCTCCTGTGGGTCGACTGAATCTTCCCCCTGCTTCAGCAGGCACCAAACTTCAGCGTCACCGGTACTCTGGGACCCCTCTCATCCTGACGAGTGTGGCCCCTGGAAAACAGGTGATGGACCCAAGTGACCCAGACTGTCCAGTGGTCCAACTGTCCAAATTTGGAGGAGGTAGGTCCTTGCCTTCCCTCTCCAGACAGTAATCCTGTGCACCACGTGAACTGCAGCTACAAGGACCTCTGTGCACATTTCCATGAAATCCTGCATGCACAGCCAAGCCTAGGTCCCCAGCACTCTGTCCTGCGATGCTCAGCTCCCTGAGTTGATCTCCAGTGTCGTGGGACCCTTTTTTGCAGTGTTGAGACGACCGCCGTGTTCAGACTTCTTGAACCCTTGTTCAAGGACTTCCGCAGGTGCTACCTTCTTGTGCATGGGCTCTCTACGTTGCTGAGGGCCCCCTCTGTCTCCTCTCCCAAGTGGCGACATCCTGGTCCTTCCTGGGCCCCGAGCAGCACCCTTTTTCTTCAACCGGGACTCTTGAAGCTAGCAAGGCTTGTTTGCGGTATTTTGCCAAGGAAACAACTCTGCATCCTCCAGCACTCTGTGGGGCATCTTCTGCACGAAGGAGAAGTTCCTAGCACCTTTTGTTGTTGTCTTCAGCTTCTTCCATCCGGAGGCAGCCATTTTGCACCTTCATCTGGGGTTTAGTGGGCTCCTGCCCCCCCTGGACACTTTCGCGACTCTTGGACTTGGTCCCCGTCCTTTGCAGATCCTCAGGTCCAGGAATCCATCTTCAGTGCTTTGCAATCTGTTGTGGTCTTTGCAAAATCCCTTATCACAACTTTAGTGTGTTTCTGGGGAAATAGTAGTACTTTACTCCTAATTTCCAGGGTCTTGGGGTGGAGTATCTTGGATACCCTTAGTGTTTACTTACACTCCCAGCGACCCTCTACACACTACACTAGCCTAGGGGTCCATTCGAGGTACGCATTCCACTTTCTTAGTATATGGTTTGTGTTGCCCCTAGGCCTATTGCATCCTATTGTATTCTACAGTGTTTGCACTACTCTCTGACTGTTTTACTTACCTGATTTTGGTTTGTGTGTGTATATTCTGTGTATTTTACTTACCTCCTAAGGGAGTATATCCTCTGATATATTTTTGGCACATTGTCACTAAAATAAAGTACCTTTATTTTTAGTATCCCTGAGTATTGTGTTTCTTATAATATAGTACCTATAAGATATAAGTGGTATATTAGGAGCTTTGCATGTCTCCTAGTTCAGCCTAAGCTGCTCTGCTATAGCTACCTCTATCAGCCTAAGCTGCTAGAACACTACTAATCTACTAATAAGGGATAACTCGACCTGGCTCAAGGTGTAAGTACCCACTATAAGCCAGGCCAGCCTCCTACAATAATGTAATCTTGGATAAAGTTTTACATATTCTAAGTGATAAAGGTATGACAGTCTCTAAAGAAAAGTGCAAATGTATGGTCAAAGAATTAGATTATTTGGGTCACACTATCAATGAAGGGGGTATAGAACCTAAGAAAGACTTATTGGATGCTTTAAGAAAAGCACCATCACCTACTGATAAAGATTCACTCAGATCCTTTTTGGGTCTGAGTAAATACTATGCTTGATTTGTGCAGTGTTATGCCACACATTTGAAGCCATGACATTGTTTACTTAGAAAGAAAGAAAAAAACATTTGGATAGAGGAACACGAAAAAGCTTTTAAAGTTATCAAATACATTATTTTGACGGCACCAGCACTACGAGCGTGTAATAGCTTAGATATCAGTATTGTAATTGTGGATGCTAGTTCTGTTGGTCTCAGAGCTGTTCTTACACAAACACATTATGGACAAGAACGCACTATAGCTTTTAGTTCCAGGTCATTAACTAAATCGGAGTTGCATTAAATCACTCTAGAAGGAGAGGCGTTGGCCTGCGCGTGGGCACTAGAAAAGTTTAAGTCGTATTTATGGGGACAAAAGTTTGATCTTGTTACCAATCATAAACCCCTCATTTATCTCATGAGCTGGAATGGAACTGGTACAGCTTCAGCCGGATTGGTAGGATTATAATCCAAGTTACAAGAGTATGGTTTCACCATCAAGCACATACCTGGTGGAAGGAATTTTAGGGCCGACTTTTTGTCTTTTATGCCTATCAAGGGCAAAACTAATGATTGTCAGGATTTGGAATGTGTTGCATCTGCCATTAATGTATCAGTAAAGTGGAATGGAACGGGTGAGTTATACCCAGGAAGACACTGTTTTGACTCTTGTCAAGCAATATATTTAAATGGTTGGCCACCAATAAGAAATATGGATAAGTGCTTGGTTCCTTTTGAGCAAATATCTTCTGAGCTGTCTTCAGAGAATAGTTTAATTACCAGTCAAGGGTTATTTGTGCCACCAAAAAAATTGAGGTCCAGGTGAATTCTAAGTGCCCAGGAAGGCTATCCTGGTATGTCTGGCAGAAAAAAAAAACGTCAGAGGAAGTACTATTGGTGGCCAGGGATGGATGACCAAGTTGAGCATTTCATTAACAAGTGTTCGTATTGTCTTGTTTCTGATAAACATTGAAAAGTTACAAAAAGCAAAACTAATGTAAATTCCTTACCTGAAGGACTTTGGATTCAGTTAAGTATTGATTTCTCTGGATCTTACCAGAAACTTCCTGGTAACGTGAAATATGTAATAGTTCTT
The DNA here is from genome assembly GCF_031143425.1 of Pleurodeles waltl. Taxonomy (NCBI): domain Eukaryota; kingdom Metazoa; phylum Chordata; class Amphibia; order Caudata; family Salamandridae; genus Pleurodeles; species Pleurodeles waltl. The sequence goes on from NC_090443.1 coordinate 1,014,401,609, forward strand.
ACATACTATTATTCTAAGTGGGTTATATATGATTTTGTACAGATGCCCACTACTGATAATGTTATTGAGTTTTTAGAGAAAACGATTACTACTGAGAGAAGCCCTAAAATGTTGGTGTCAGATAACAGCACTCATTTTGTTTCTGCAAAAATGACTGAATTTCTGAATAAGCATGGTATAAAGCATGAAAGAACAGCACTTTATTTTCCAGCGGAAAATGGGTTAGTACAAAGGTATAATACATTTTTCAAGGAAGGAATTCAAACAGCCTTGGCTGCAAATATTGATGTTCGCACACACATTCGTGAAAAAGTCTGGAGTCATTTAAACACTCCTCACTCTAGTACTGGGTTCTCACCATTTCTTTTGTTAAAGGGAAGAGAACCAAAAGCTATTCTTATCCCAAGTTGGAGTGTTGGGGATTTTCAGATAGCACATGAAAAAAAAAAGTAAGGCCTCTTCTAGTGTGGATGAGTGTGTCAAGCGTAACTTTGAACCTAAGTATTAAAAGTCTTACGTAGAAATGACCTGGAATAAAGCTGTTAAAAACTTTGTGATAGGGGAATGGGTATTGGTAAAAAAAAAAAAACTTTCAAAACTGTGAAAGGAGAATCTAAGGGCCTGATTACTCCCTTGGCGGATGGGATACTCTGTCACAAACGTGATGGCTATCCCGCCTCCGTTTTACAAGTTCCATAGGAATAATGAAACTTTTAATACCGCAGACAGGATATCAATCAAGTTTGCGACGGAGTATCCCATCCGGCAAGGTTTTAATCAGACTCTAAGGCCCTCATTGCAGCATTGGCGGTAAGTGCTGCTTACTGCCATGCTGACTGCCGCCAACATACCGTGCTGCTACCCATATAATGACCCACACATAGAAATCTGCCACTATACAGGCACACACACAAGTCCGCCAGACCAAAGGTCAGTGATAAACTGGCGGTACCAAAACCCACACCGTTACGCCAACAGAAATATGCCCACAGCATCATGACCCATGAATCACAGCGGCGGTCATTCAACCCCGGTAAACTATTGGCGGTATACACTGCCACGCTCAAAATATACACTCACATACAAAACTACACCACATTGGACAATTCAAACTACACACACCTGACACACATGCACACACCACACCACACGCCCACACCAATATAAAACACCCACCCAAACTACCCACACCCCTTTACGACCCAGTGATTTTGGCAAGTGAGAGAGAGAGACAAGCCAGGAGCACCCACTGAATCTGAGCCACAAAACACCATCACCCATACACCATCCACGCACCTCACAGCACACACCCCAACACATCACCCCACACACCCTCACACATACCACTCACCCTACATTCATGGCACTACAAAGTCACCCCAGGTTCTCATAGGAGGAGCTAAGGGTCATGGTGGAGGAAATCATCCAGGTAGAGCCACAGCTATTCGGATCACAGGTGCAGCAGACATCTATTGCAAGGAAGATGGACCTATGGCAGAGAGTCGTGGACAGGGTCAATGCCGTGGGACAGCACCCAAGAACAAGGGATGACATCAGGAAGAGGTGTAACGACCTACGGGGGAAGGTACATTCCGTGGTTGCAAAACACCAGATAGCTGTACAGAGGACTGGTGGTGGACCCCCACAACTAACAACATGGGAGGAGCAAGTCTTGGCAATCATGCATCCTGAGGGCCTGGCAGGAGTGGCAGGAGGACTGGACTCTGGTAAGTCAAATCCTTACTACTTTATCTCCCACCCTACCTGCATGCCATCACAAACAACAACCCTTACCCTCACCCCCATCACCCTACCACCTCACATATACCCCACCATCACAACCCACCCATCCCATTACCAAGCCCTGCATGCCACACCAATGCATGGACCCCCATCACAGACCAGCATGGACACCCATTAACACAGTATGCACACTAGCGACAGTCACTGAGCCAAACCAATCACAACTCACACAAGCCAAAGCTGCCTTGCTAATAACAACCATAGAGGGAAACATGCCCATGCACAAGATGGCACACGCAGAAATAATAACACTGCATTTACATCCCCACAGGACCCCCACTCAAAGTCATCGGAGAAGAGGTGCCAGCCACATCCAGTCCCCCCCCAGAAGAGGCCCACAGTGATGACAGCAGCTCTGCACGCCTGGATCACGATGACCAACCTGGCCCATCAAGGACCTCTGGACAGTCGGTTACCCAGGCACTGTCCCAACCCACCACAGAGCCTCCCCCCTCAGGAAATACCACCACAGCACCCACCCAGCGGTCCCATCCTTCTGTCCCCAGGACACGTCAGTCAGCAGTATGTCCACCACCACTACAGGGACCCCAGGCAACCCCACAAACACAGGACGATCAGGGACCTCGGGTCAGTGGCAGTGGGCACGCGGTTCAGGGGACAGAGGCACAGGACAACAGGGAAGCTGGGAGGACTTCTGTGTGACAGGGTGAGGACAGGCACAGGGAACCGACTCTCCACGAGCCACTCACCAACATCTTGGGAGCATACCACCATTCCCAGGAGACCATGGGCCAGATACTGTCGAAGTTGCAGGAGACCCAGCGGCTGCAGGAGGGACAGTACCTGTAGATCAAGGAGGACCTGAAGGACATCCACACCACCCTGGTCACCATTGCAGGGGTGCTGGCAGACATGGCCAACACCATGAGGGAGGCAGTGGCACACCAACGGGCCCCTGACACTATCCAGACCGAAGAGCAGCCCTCCACCTGTGCCGATGCTTGTGGACAGGAGGCCCCGCCACAGGAACAACAGGCCACCAGCACCCCAGCCCCTGCAGAAAGAGAACCACCCCACAAACGGTCCCTGCGATCCAGGCAGAAGCCAGAGAACATTGACAAGACCCCCACCAGGAAATAAGAATCTCCTGACTGTCACCCTTGTGTCCCACTCTATCACCCTGTCCACCGTGAACTGCCATTGCTCTCCTTCCTATACCCCCTTGGACAATGCACCTGTGATATAAATAGACTGGACTCTACCCTGGACTTTCCTCCATAAGCTACCCAGCCCATTACAATACCTCCTCGACTTATTAGCACCTAAATAAACACCCTTGGAACAAATTCAAGTATGGAGTCCGTCAATTGTTTGACATATGTATTAGTTTCACAAACTGTAAACATTGCAATTCAAATGTACTGTAATATTTACATAGGTATGACCTGTACTGGGTAGCAGTAAACACACCAGGAGACAGAGTGGGGCACAGAGATCTGAAAATAGAGATGCCAAAGAGTACAGTAAGTGGCCATGAAAATAGGGAAATCAGGCTGCCATGTTCAATGTCAAACACAAAACTGCAATGGAAGGTGAAGTTACAGTGTCTTACCTGTGTGTCACTGAAAGTACTGTTGAATTAGTGTAGTTCTGTTATCCACATCTTCTTCCTCTGCCTCCTCTTCGTCACTGTCCACAGGCTCCACCGCTGCCACACTACCATCCCCAGGCTCATCCTCCTGCAGAAAGGCACCTGGCGTCTCAAGGCCAGGTTGTGCAACATGCAATGATGATCTGGCACACCTTCTTGGGTGAGTAGTACAGGGATCCACCTGTCAGATGGAGGCACCGGAATCTGGACTTCAGGAGGCCAAAGGTTCGCTCAATGATCCTCCTTGTTCGCCCATGTGCTTCATTGTAACATTCCTCTGCCCTTGTCCTGGCATTCCTCACTGGGGTCAGTAGCCATGAGAGGTTGGGATAACCAGAGTCACCTGCAAATATCAAGGGATACCTGTTAGCTATACACTCACCCTTAGGGCCAGACCCACACCCATATACCTACATCAACTGGGTGGTTACCATGGGCTTACCTATTAGCCACACATGTTGCCTCTGTCTGGAGTTGAGACATCACATGTGGGATGCTGCTACTCCTCAAGATAAAGGCATCATGCCCAGAGCCAGGATACTTTGCATTGACATGGGAGATGTACTGGTCTGCCAAACACACTATCAGCACATTCAGACAGTGAAAGCTTTTTCTATTTCTGAACACTTGTTCATTTCTCCGGGTAGAGAGAAATGCAATATGTGTACCATCAATGGCACCAATGATGTTGGGGATATGTCTCAGTGCATAGAAGTCAGCCTTCACTGTGGCCAAATCCTCCACCTGGGGGAATACCATGTAGCTGTGCATGTGTTTCATCAGGGCAGACAACACTCTGATCAGCATGTTTGAGAACATATACTGTGACATCCCTGATGCCATGGCCACTGTCGCTTGGGAGGAACCACTTGGCAGGAAATGGAGCACTGACAGGACCTACGCTAGAGGAGGGATACCTGTGGGGTGGCGGATAGCAGATATCAGGTCTGGCTCCAATTGGGCACACAGTTCTTGGATTGTGGCCCTATCAAGTCTGTAGGTTAGGATAATGTGTCTGTCCTCCATTGTCACCAGGTCCACCAGGGGTCTGTACACGGGGGGATGTCTCCATCTCCTATTCATCCTCAGTGGTTGAACTCTAGGGTGAAAAACGGTGAGCAGAAGGTCATATTCACACATATTTCAACATTAATATGCAAATTTTGCTTTACAGAAACAGCATGTAAACTTGTAAGTCAGTTGATGTGCCAATGTCTGCTGTGATGCAGTTAGGTGCCATGGCCTGTGCCTTCCTGAAATGGCGGCTGTTTGACCTGTGAGGAGGGACAAGTGGAAATGAGGTAATTCCACTGGCGCTGTGCGCTGTTGCGTCGGCGGTCGATGACTGCCGTGCAACACCGCATTAGTTATCATTGGGGCCTATGGGTTCCAGGAGCCAATGGCAATGTACGCTGGGGGTGACGGTACGCACCGCCACGGACGTGACCGCCATTTTCTATCTGTTCTCTCACTTGCTACCTGACCTTCAACAGGAGAGGACCTACACTGCAAGTGCTGCTGTGACCTGTGTCTAGAAGCGACAATGGCTACAGTGTCTGGGGAAAGGGCCCCTGCCTTTACTTCGGAGGAGTTGAAGAGACTGGTGGATGGGGTCCTACCCCAGTACACTTTACTCTATGGTCCTCCAGACAAACAGTTAGTACACTGTGAGCATGATGCGTGGGGCATGAATGTATGGATTGCTCTGTGTGTAAGCCTCGTATAGCGGGAGCCCGAGGGGTCCTGGGCAGAGTGCTGCATGTATGGTGGTCAATGTATGTGCATAAGAGGATGAGGGGGATATGGTGGGTCATGAGTATGACAGTCTGGACGGTATGATTAATACCTTTTCTGCTATTTTTTTTCTGCAGGTCAGCTCCCATCAGAAAAAGGGTATCTGGTGTGCCATCGCCAAGGAGATGCGGACCCTGGGGGTCTTTGACAGACGGAGCACCCACTGCTGCAAACGGTGGGAGGACCTGTGCTGCTGGGCAAGGAAGAGGGAGGAGGCCCTGCTGGGGCTGACCTCCCAACGAGAAAGGGGTGTCTGTCGTACCCTGACCCCCCTGATGTTCCGCATCCTGGCGGTGGCCTATCCGGAGTTGGATGGGCGCTTGAAGGCATCACAGCAACCTCAAGGGGGTGAGTACAGATTCAGAATCATGACTTTGCGTGCGTTGAGTTATTACCTGGTGGGGGATGTGGGCTGTGGGTGCCCCTAGGCCAGGACGAACATGGCAGGGTATGTTCAATGATGGGCAAGCTCAGATGCACTCCAACCCCAATAGTGTTAGTGGGCATCTACTACTGGGCAGGGTCCTGTGGGCTTCAGGTGTGCAGCTAATGGCGTTAGGCATTGTACCCCATGGGCTGGTGACTAGCATTGTAACTGGTAGTGCATGGGGTAGTGCTTAGGGCTGTTCCCTGTGAGTTGTGTACGCCAACGGAAGTTATGTTGCTGGCACTGACCAAGTGTATCCTCTGTCTCTCCCCCCGCTTTTTGTTTTGTCACCCTGTCCTTGTGTGCATTAGCATCATCTGGCGGAGGAGCAGCGGCACCGGAGGGAGCTGCATCTCATATGGGCCTGGAGGCCGAATTCACCGACGGTGAGGGCACCAGTGGGACAGAGGGTGAGGAGAGCACCACGACGGAGACAGGACGGGACAGTACCGGCAGCGACACCTCCCCTGATGGCAGCTCCCTGGCGGTGGCGGACACCTCTGTGCCCACCCCAACTACAGGTACAGCCGCCACCCCCCGTACCAGCACCACCCTCCCAGCAGCCACTCAGCGTGTTTCCAGTGCCCGCTCACCCAGGAGGGTGGGCATCTCCTTCGCCCCAGGCACCTCGGGTCCTGCCCCAGTCAGCCCTGCTGCCTTCAGTGAGGAGGCTATTGACGTCCTGAGATCCCTCTCTGTTGGCCAGTCAACCATACTGAATGCCATCCAGGGTGTAGCAGGGCATTTGCAACAAACAAATGCATACCTGGAGGGCATTCACTCTGGCGTGGCAGCCCAACAGAGAGCATTCCAGGCTCTGGCCAGCTCACTAATGGCAGCCATTGTCCCTGTCTCCAGCCTTCCCCCTCCAATTTCCTCTACCAAGTCCCAATTCCCTCAACCCCAGCCTATCCCAATCACACTTTCAGACCAGCAATCACCCAAATCAACACACAGAAGTCGCTCAGGCAAACACAAGCACCACACTTCATCTCACTGGCACTCACACAAGCACCATCCACATGCAGACACACCAACATTCACTGCCTTCACTGTGTCCCCCTCCTCCTCAGCGTCCACCTCCGTCCCAGTAGTGTCTCCACTCACACCTGCATGCACTACATCTTTATCCACTACCTCCATCACCAGCACGCCTATCACTACACGCCCCTCACTAGCAGTCACCACCTCCACATCCATGCACACGTCCCCTGTGTCCTCTCCCACTGTGTCTGTGACCCCTCCTCCCAAAGTACACAAACACAAGTACTCAGACACCCAACAGCCATCCACCTTACAACAGCATCCAGCCCATGCACCTGCACCCAAACACAGCAGACTGACACCTCCTACAACCACTCCCTCTTCCTCCACACCCAAACCTTCACCCTCTTCCCGCCCCGGTGTCCCTAAGAAGCTTTTCCTCTCCAACATTGACCTATTCCCTACCCCCCCCGTCCTTCACCTCGGGCCAGGGTGGCCAGAACCCAGCCCACTACCTCAGCCACCCAGTCCACGGCCACTGTGGTTTCTGCAGCAACTGCAGGTGTGAGAGGCTCCAAGGAGGCACCTGTCAGCCCAACCAGTGTGCCAGCACCACCTGCCAAGGCCAAGAAGGGTCTGCCATCTAGCAAGGGCAAGAAGAGGACACCAGCCAGCAAAGGAAAGGAGGCACCACCATATGCCAAGGGCAGGAAGGGGCACACAACACCAGCCATGGCACTTCAGCCGTCCGAGGTTGCAGGTGAAGGCCTGGAGGCTACCACCACCACTGGCAGCACCGCCACATGCATCGCAGCCAGCACCGCCACCTGCACAGCAGCCAGTACCGCCACATGCACCGCTGCCAGCAGCACCACTACCAGCAGCAGCAGCTCCAGTGGGCAGCTGTCCGAATCTGCATGTGAAGGCCTGGAGGCTACCACCACCACTGACAGCATTGCTACTTGCAGCGCAACTGGCATCCACTGATCAGCCGTCACCGCCGGTGAGCAGTGTGTATTGGTGACTACATGTGCTGGAATGCGTCCTGGCCCCTGCAACACCTGTCGGTGTGACACACAGGTGAGAGACTGTGACCTTACCCCATCCAGGATGAAGCACACTGGGCACAAGGCCCCCTCCAGAACCAGTGGAAGAAGGCATCCACTCAGCCCCTCTTTGCCAGGATGAAGCACACTGGGCACAAGGCCCCCTCCAGAACCAGTGGAAGAAGGCATCCACTCAGCCCCTCCTTGCCAGGAGAAAGCACACTGGGCACAAGAACCCCTCCAGAACCAGTGGAAGAAGGCATCCACTCAGCCCCTCCTTGCCAGGTTGAAGCACACTGGGCACAAGGCCTCCTCCAGAACCAGTGGAAGAAGCCATCCACTCAGCCCTTCCTTGCCAGGATGAAGCACACTTGGCACAAGGCCCCCTCCAGAACCAGTGGAAGAAGGCAGCCACTTGAGAGACTGTGGCTTTGCACTCCCCAGGACCAAACAGTGGGCAAACCACCCACTTGAGAGACTGTGGCTTTGCACTCCCCAGGACCAAGCAGTGGGCAAACCACCCACTAGAGAGACTGTGGATTTGTACTCCCCAGGACCAAGCAGTGGGCAAACCACCCACTAGAGAAACTGTGGCTTTGCACTCCCCAGGACCAAGCAGTGGGCAGCCCACCCACTAGAGAGATTGTGGCTTTGCACTTCCCAGGACCAAGCATTGGGCATGGAGCCCCCTCCAGGCCAGTGGCGTTGTAACATCTTCCGGCTGAGGTACCCCTCATTCCCCGTCCCTGTGTGTTTTCGACCTGATGCCCCTGCAGTGTTCTCTCCGTATTGAGGCAGGAGTCAAGTGTGGCCTTGGCCTATGTGTTATGGCCCAGTGGGCCACGGACTTTTTGGAGTGGGCATTGTCCCTCCTTTTGTACATACTGTTTATTGTTTAAGGACGTATATATCTAAAACTGTACTATTACACTCATTTTACTCCATTCCTTTTGTCCTTGAGTTATTCCTGAGGGTTACGGGGTGTATATGTAATGTTGTTGCATCTGTTTGTGTGTATGGTGTTGAGGGTGTGGGTGGGGGTGTTGCATGTCGTGTGTGTGTGTGTCACTCTCTTTTTCCTCCCCCCCTCCCTTGTGTGCTAGGTGTGGTACTCACCTTGGTCGTCTTCGCCAGCATTCGTGTTCCTGGTGTATGAGAAGGTACACCAGCATTGGAAAAATGTGCAGCTCGGGCTCCATGGCGTGGTGGTTCTTCCTTGAGTGTCTAGAGGTGAGTTGTTTCCCTTCTGTGTTCTGTTTCCGCCATGCTTTTGATGGCGTTGGTACCACCCTGGAAAAGGTGGCGGATAGGCGTGTTGTAATGCTGTGGGCGTACATTGTCTTCCACCTGGCTGTTGCCGGTTACCACTGCGGTGTTTGTTGCTACTGCTGTGGCAGCAGGTGTGTTAAAGTGGCTGTTTGTGTTGGCGGTTTCCGCCGTGGTCATGATTCAATTTTTTTTACCGCCGGCCTGTTGCCGGTGTTACCGCTGCTTTATCACCGACTGCCAGGGTTGTAATGAGGGCCTAAGTTTTCGGATCCTGCTCAAATAGTTAAAGTCACATGCTCAGCAGTGTTACTTAAGAACCCTGGATAGTGAAATAAAGGTGCTGTTGTGAGTACAAGACCTTTTCAAAACAATATCACAGAAAAAAAAATTAATAGTAATCCAGAGGGGAGTCCTGTTGGATGGAATTCGAGTCATGATGCTACTGAGTTGAATTTTCAATCTGGAACAATCTCAAATAACTGAGAACAAGAGTCTGAGTACAATTCTGTTTATGATTCTGTAAATGAGGGCTCTTTAGTCAAAATTGCTGGGAGGAAGATTGTTGTACAATCTAAGTTTAAGGATTTTCAGTTGTATTAATTGTGTTTTGTGCGTTTATTTTTTAAAGGGGGGAGATGTTGGTTTTGAGGTTTTATTTGTGTTCTTACTACCGATTTAGTGCTGTACCTTGTTAAACATCCTTTTATGTTAGAGTTGTGTATTTTGGATTCATGTTGTGAGTTTTCTGTTTCACTGGCTAGCTGCGGTGCAGTTGGCCATTCCACCTGGGTTGTTCACCTGAGCAGCAGCATTTGCCTGCGGTTCCTGTCAGTCAGCCCTGCCAAGTGTCACGCATCTTGCATTAGAATAACGCATTTCCAATCATTTTCAGGCATTACCTGAGATTGTCACACAAGCCCTGAAGTGCGGCAAAACCTTCTTGCTCCAGTTTCTCACTTTGCTGGGTAAGCTCTGAGTAGTGTTTAACAAAGGCCACAAGGTGGCCCTGATGTACAACGGGAGGTATGGTTTCCTCATCTTCATCGCTTGATTTTCCTTGCAAGAAATGTCACTCATAGTTGTTGAAATGTCACTCATAATTACACTGAAATTATGAAACTGTCATACATAACAATCTGAAACCTTGGCAGCTTTGTGTCAGTACTTCCTGGGACTTTTAGCTTCTTTTAAGAAATAAACCTCTTCCACTTATTCTAGTCGTACCTCCAATAACCCAACAATGGGGCTGCAACTCCACAATCGCCAGTCCAGCCCAATTTGCCAGGCTAGGTCTCACCTCTCATCAGCCAGGCTAGTTTGAGTCTGGTGCCATAGAAAGCACGGGACCCACATCTGGGCATACCCTTCCCACTTGGTGTGACAAATGCAAAAACAACAGTTGATGGACAGAATGCAGAACAAATCAAACATTCGCCCCCTGTCACAGTTCTGGGTTTAATCCATCAGTATTTTTGCTTGCCATGACATTCAGTTTGGACCCAGACATATGCAAATCAGTCTTGACCCTACAGTCCAGCCCGAACTGCCAGGGCTGGACTGTTCCCATGGGGAACAGGGTGAAAACAGATTTGCATATGGCTGGATCCAAACTGGGGTGGCATGGTGAGAAAAAGAGTTGATGGATTAAACCCAGAACTGTGACTGGGGGTGAATGTTTGCTTGGTTCTGCATTCCGTCCATCATTTGTGTTTGTTTTCTTTTGTATCCCTCCGGGAAGGCAGCAGTCCTTCACTCGTCACAGAGTGGGATGGGGTCAGTAAGACTGCTGGCCCCTCCCCATTCTGTGATGAGGTGATGAGGTGTCACTGATTGACACTTAGCCCTAGGCACTACAGGACTTAAAACTGAAGTCCCCAGGTATGAGGCAATGGATGACGCTTTCACTTGTCATGAGGGGGCGGGGCTTGAGGCACGTTTGCCAGGCTGAGGAATTTCTTTGAAATCCTTTTTCTGGCAAAGTTCAGCTAAGGTAGCTAGGAGCCTGCGTATTTCGCGCATGTCTCGCTCCTGGCTGCCTGACCTGAACCACAAGAGTGTCTGTTAGGCTGACCTTTGTTCAGCCTGACAGACACTCTTCTTGCCTGGAAAAGGGTGGGGGCGCTCCCCTCAACCCGTACAGAAGAACCACAGCTGCATTCTGAGTGACCGTCTGCTGCGCCTGACACTGCACACACCTGGAGATTGGTCATGACCTCCAGGATAAATTAAGGGACATACAACCACTTGGGGATAAGTCCATATAGCAGATATAGTGTGTGATCTCTGGTATCTCCCTCTCTCCCCTGGAGCCCTCAAGTTGTTACGGCTCCAGTACAGTTAGTGCCAAGTGGTCAATTAATAAGAGTTTGTGGGAAGTGTAGTTCTGTGCCGAAACGTGACTGCTATTTAAAGTTAAAGCAAGAAAAAGCGCATAAAAGGAGTGCTCCCAAGTTGTCATAAATGAATCCACCTTAGCTCTTCTTCAGTTCCCACACTTTACAATGGATTGTTTCACCCACTGGCATCCTTATTTCTTTCATATCTAGAAGTGAAAAGGTTAGTGCTAAATATCACTGCAGGGGAGCTGAGGAGAACAAGGGGTAAGGGGGCCAGTCCACAACAACATATTTGAATTGCACATGTTCTCCGGGGCTGTAATCCACCCATATGAAGGCTGTGTACCCTACCTTGAACCATCTGTCAGGATGGCCGAGCGGTCTAAGGCGCTGCGTTCAGGTCGCAGTCTCCCCTGGAGGCGTGGGTTCGAATCCCGCTTCTGACAAGTTTGTTTTATTTTGCTCCGTTTATTGTATACATCTCCGACTTTACATTGACGTACCGTGGAGCACGTGGTTCCCAACCTATGATCGCGCGTTCGCTTTCCAAATTTGAGACATGCATCACAACGTAACTCATCAGCTGCATTTTTGATACTGTCCATATATTGAAGGCTGTTATTAAAAAAAATCGGGTGAATTCACTAACCCCAAACAACAACAAATAAATTAATTCCCAGCGTGGCTCGTTTCCGCCACGGACTTCCACTGAATAAAACACGTGGGGTTTCGGGTATTTTTATTTTTTTCTTTAACTTTCATTCCGTGATCTGCCACAAGGTGGCGCGCCAGTCTTATACAAATCACCCCATGGACTCTGCAGCGGAGTGCAGGAGGTTTCCCTGAAATCTGAGTTGGTATGAGATGGAATAAGCTTTAGTGGCTGCTGCCACGGGAATGCCCGATGCTTCTGCCACAGGGCAAAAGGCCTCTTGTGCCTGAATGGGAAGACAGCTGGTCCCAGCGCCGACCTACAGGCAGCTGCACATTCTCATATGTGGAAAAACTGCAGATCTACCCACAGTCACAAACTCGCCAACCTTGACGATCTACGGCGCAGACTACGGGTTTTCGGGACATACATACGTGACACTCTTTTTGGTGTAAAAGGTCATTTATTAGAACAGGGTTTAAACACAAACAATACTTAAACTTTTAACTGTATATCTTCTTTTAAAGCAGATCTTAACTTTTACAATCCCTTTGCCTTCATTCCTTCCTCAAATATCTCCCTTCAATTCTCCTACCGTATATGCTCCCCTATTCCTCCCCTGCTTGTAGCCTACCCCTCCCCGCTCTGATCCTTCACCTCCTTGTTTTTCCCCCTGGAAGGGTGGACAAGCCCGCATCTGGCTCTCCACCCTCCCCCATCTCCTGCCCTGCTACCTCTCTCCAATCACCTGTCCTAAATGACTATTAACCACCCTTCTCTGCCTACCTTCCTGCCTAAATCCCTCTCCTTCCCCTTGTCTTCCTATGCTGGGTGGGTGGTCACTGCTGCCAACACCTCCCTCTCTGACTGTCAGCGCGGTTAAAGAGGCCGACCCCACCCTCCACCCCCCTTATATACCCTTACCTATAACCCCGCCCCTACTTACCTTCCACCAATGGGGCGCCTTCCGCGCCACTTCCCCTGTCCCGAATCCACCCGCGGAGAGACTAGACTGCGTCTCCCTCTCCGCGGGCCCCTTCATCGGGACATACATACGTGACACTCTTTTTGGTGTAAAAGGTCATTTATTAGAACAGAGTTTAAACACAAACAATACTTAAACTTTTAACTGTATATCTTCTTTTAAAGCAGATCTTAACTTTTACAATCCCTTTGCCTTCATTCCTTCCTCTAATATCTCCCTTCAATTCTCCTACCGTATATGCTCCCCTATTCCTCCCCTGCTTGTAGCCTACCCCTCCCCGCTCTGATCCTTCACCTCCTTGTTTTTCCCCCTGGAAGGGTGGACAAGCCCGCATCTGGCTCTCCACCCTCCCCCATCTCCTGCCAACCAGCGAAACCCGCGAGGCGTTTCGCTGCCCCACCCTCTTTTTATTTACGTATCCACCAGTTTTTTCCCCATGCACTTTCCAGCATTAGCCTCAGTTCTATTATATAATACGCGTTCCCTATCTGAGATAGATGGACCCCATCATCACGAACCAAAACTTTTCTTGTTCTTTTATGTCTCCATGCCTTAGGACCTTGCTCCCTTGAGCCCAACAAAAAACTCTCATGGCTCTGTTCAACTTTTTCCGAGCCCGCTCAATGGCTCCGTGACTGATAGCCCCTCTCCATGCCCTTCTTGGCACAAATTCCGTCCACACCAGGCATGTCCCGCATAGCTTTTGTTTCAAAAGTTCTAAATCCCTTTGCATCAGTTGTATCAGAGTGAGCCCCAATAGCTTCACTAAATCGTTTTCCCCAAGATGGATCAATAACAGATCTGGGCATCCCCACTGAGGCAAGTTACTCATGATAAATGGGAGCAGGCTCCCCCACCTCATACCACTCTTGCCCCACCAACGCACTTCATGGTGTCTGCTGGGCAGTCCCAACGATTTGCCGTAAATTTGCTTCTCTGCAAATTTTGCCGCCCAATGAACAAACGAATGGCCGACCAACCACATTGTCATCTTTCCTTTCTCCGGCCCGGCCACACAGCCTGCAAAGAAAAAACGTTGTAAGAACTGTATTGATGAGCTAACAAAATCCCCCCCCCCTTTTATCCCCTTCCGTTTTGCTTTCTTCAAGGTCTAACATACCGCTCGCAGCACCTAGACTTCCATCTCCCTATGGACTTGATCTTAGCCCAATCCCAGCCTAAATGAGCTGCCTCCGTTGCCGCGCCAATTCTGAATGAGTGCGTTCCATAATCGCCTGCGCGCCGTCCTATCCTTCCGAGGGCCATTCTCATAACTTGCAACAGTTGATAACTCGTTAGCTTCTTCCCTGGTGCATGGATAAAAACCCCCGACTCGCCTGCCCCTGTCCACTTAGCTTTGAAAGTGGCCCATTCCACTACCGGGCAAGCTACTTCTATGCCCCCTTTTTCCAACCATATCCACTTGCCTTTTCCCAGCTGATCGGTTTTTGACCGCCTCAGCCATATCGCTAACCTATCCCTATACATGCATACCTCTTTTCTCTTTACCCCGATTTCTTTTCCCACCCCAAGTAACTCAGATACTCTAAATGCGCCAAAAAACATCCACACATACATAAACGAAATAAACCCACCTCGTATTCGTCCCTACAACAGACTGGTAACACCTGCCCCATCCCTACTAACGTTTCAAACGTAATAGGTTCTCTTGCTGGTTTGTCGCCGCACTCTCTAACCTTGCTCCATCCTTTTAGCATTTTGCCCAATAAATCATTATGTGCTGGGTCGCAACCAAAGAAACAGTTTCCCGTAGAAGGAAACGCCAGCCAGTTTTCCCCCAATTGCGGCTGGAGATAAACCTTCCCTGATCAGAAAAAGCACAAAACGTCTGATCCGTGCCCCCAGCGTATGTAGGCTCTGTGCCCAAAAATTGCCCCCGAAAAGTTCAAAAGATTGAAACTCCAAACATGCCAATCTGTAATTACGCCGCATGGGCCCTGCTAATGACATCTCCACCAGCCCCGTGATCGTCATGCCCCCCATTCCCAGATGTCTGCCGGGACCACAGTCTTGTTCTGCTCCGTTCCAGGTGCCAATTCGCGAAAAACGCCGCCACTGTGAACGAGATAGGGAGTCTGCAATCTCGTTGTGAACCCCCGGTATATGTGCAGCTTTAAATATAACATTCAAAGATAAACATAAAAGCCTGAAATGCCGCAACAAACACAAAACTCTGAGGTCCCTTGCTCTCTGTCTATTTACCAGCTCCACCACTGCCATGTTGTCTATTTGAAAAATCACTGTCCTGCAAGCTAACTCCTGTCCCCACACTGCCAGCGCCACTAAGAGGGGAAAAATTCCAGGAAAGCGATGCTTCTCCCTTGCTGCAACCAAGATGCAGGCCATGTCTCCGCACACCACCTCCCATCCCAATATAAGCCAAATCCCGACGCTCCTGCCGCGTCTGAGAAAATTTGGACCTGCCATACTGTGTCCGACTCACCGAAAGACATTGGTACGCCATTGAAGTTTCTCAAGAAAATCTCCCATATTCTAATGTCTTCTCGTAATGTTAAGGACACACGTATCCTATGGTGCGGAAGCACGGCACCTGACATAGAAAGTCCCAAGCGCCTACAAAAGGTCCGGCCTCCCCTAACTACTCTGCACGCGAAGTTAAGGTAACCTAAGAGCTTTTGGGCCGTCCGCCGATCCATCTTGCGCAAGGTGCGCACCACCGCTAAGAATTCTAGTATCTCTCCTGCTTTGGCCGCTGGCAATCTCGCGCTTAACTCTCCTGCATCTAGTTCAAATGCCCAAAAAGGTTAAAATTGGCATGGGGCCTTCTTTTTTTTTTTTTTTTTTTTTGGGGGGGGCCAAAGGCACCCCCGCCTGTTGCGCCAGCTTCTGGAAAGTATCCAGAGCCCGCCCACACGCCCCAGACGCCGCTGTTCCTACAAAGAAGAAATCGTCCAAGTAATGCGTCACCCACCTGTGCCGGCTTGTTCTCACAAAAAAACCACTGCAAAAAGGTTCTGAAAGTCTCAAACCGTGCACGTGATATCGAGCAACCCATGGGCAGCACCCTGTCCACATAGATATTACCGTCTAGCTGCATGCCCAAGAGGTCAAAATCCGCTGGGTGAATGGGGAGCAGTCTGAAAGCTGATTGAATATCGCATTTTGCCAACTCCGCCATCCTACCGCACCTTAGGACTAACTTTATTGCATCATCTACTGACGCGTAAATTACTTTGGAGTCTTCCTGGGCAATAAAGTCATTGACTGATGTACCCTCGGGCCAGGACAAGTGGTGAATCAAACGAAATTCCCCTTGCGCTTTTTTGGGCACCACTCCCAAAGGGGATATCATCAGGGCATTGCATGGCCACCTGGCGAATGGGCCTGCTATTCTACCTAGGCCCACCTCCTTTGCTAGTTTGTCGCGCACTATCTGTGGATGTTCCTTGGCTGACCGCAAATTGTCAGCCCATCTCCTTTGCCTAGGGCCTTGATAACCTATTCTAAAAACCCTCTCTAAAGCCCCATTCCAATAAACGCGCCTTCTCTGTGTCTGGGTATATGTGTAACCATGGCAGCAGGAATTCCAGCCTAACTGGTGTAGGACCCTTTTGGTGCAGGAACGCCATGCGCTCCTCTCCCTCTCGCAGCCCTCCACTGCTCAGCTGTGCTGGACAGGGAGAAACATTGGGTGACTGGATGACGACCCCCGCACTTGGAGCTGTCATGCTTGAACCTGCATTGTGTTCTGGAACAGAAACCCTTGTTAAAGTTCCAACAAGCCCCTGCAGTTGTCCCTGTTGTCTTTGTGGTATTGCCCGCCCCCCCATGGGCAGGGCGAGCTTGAAAGGGCTTGTAAGTCACTGGCAGGCCACTCGCGGTATGAGTGTACGCCGCTGTCTGCGCCGATGCCATCCATTGCATCCACAGTTCGGGGTCTGCGTCACCCCACGGTTTCTCCGGATTAACACTCACCCTGGCCCTGAATTCTTCATCATAACTGAGCCACGCGAAACCCCCAAAATGCATTTGTGCCTTTCTAATTATATCCATGTACTTAAAGAGTGCAATGGCCCTGTCCGGGTATTTCTCGCAGTATATACTGGCGAATATCAAGAAGGCCGATGTCAAGTTATCCATTGTAATAGGTACCCGGGGCCTACGCGCTAGTTCCCACTCCTCCTCCTTGACCCTTCCTTTTGCCTGTATGTCCCTATGCAACAGTTTGAAAACATCTACATATTCGTGTTTCTATATTCTGTTTTTGTTTTCTCTGCTACGTGTGAACCTAGTGGCATAGCTAAACCCATGTACGGTAGCCTCTTCTTGTGACCTCCCCCCTCCTTATCCTCTACTGTCTTTTCCCCCGCATCCGCCTTCCCAGTTGCGGCTGTGTCTAGTGTGGCGGTGCCCTCCTTGTCCTTATTCTCTGCCTTTATTGTCTCACCCCCTTCGCCCCACACTGACCACCATTTCTTACCTCCGGCGCTGTCTCCCCAACTCCTTGGCCCTCTCCTCAGGCTTCTGCCACGCGGCATGGCTTGCCGACCACCTGTAGTCCCTTCCATTGGAGCTGCTGCCTGTAACACAGAGAGCGAAGAAGAGGTTGCGCCGCTCTTGCGCCCTCGCCCGCCACCTTTTTTCACAGCGCTCACCTCCCAATCTCGTATTTCACCCTCTTCCCATTCTTCCCCTTCCTCATCGTAGTCCAGCTCCAGCTCATCCCCAACTTCCCACTGGCCATTGTGTTGGCCAAAATCTCTTACATTGGTTGATGTGCTCTCGCTCGCTTCCGCGCCCGCATGACGCGTGTCATGAAAACGGTGTCCGTGGTCCCCCGTTGTGGAGAAGGTCGCCGCAGACCCCTCCAGCGCTTCGTACCGACGTGTTTGAGCCGCATTGCGCCCAGTCGGCATAGTCCGTCTCCTGCCAACCTCTGCCGTTGGCATTGCTGTCTTTTTGCCCCCGTGACCGTCTGCGTCACCGGGCATCCCCGCGCCTACTAACCCTTCGGCCGCACCAGCCTCTTGTCTCTGTTCTCCCCTTGCCTGTGGGACCCATACCCAAGATCCGCTGCCTGGCCTGCCTGCTGCGTCCCTACGTGCCCTCTGGCCTCTCTGATTCTCGGGGTTGATTCGCTGCGGGCGCTCGCCTCCTCCTTGTCTTTACCCATCTGTGCCCACCTAGCCTCTGTCTCTAGGACAACTCTGCGTTGTTCCCAGATCCTCCCAGTACTCGGAGGGCGGCCCGCACTGCATCTGCGTCATGGCCTATTGCCATGTTGCGGGCTTGATGGTTATTGTGCGCTGTTCTTATATAATCTTATTGTTCTTGCCTGTATCTATATGTAAATGTATATATATTATTTATTTATTTATTTATTTATTTATTTATTTTTTTTTGGGGGGGGGAGGGCTCAAACCTGACCTCGGTGTTAATTGAGGCTATCTATCTTTGCCTCTTTTTCTCCCCTTTTTTTTAAATATTAATATCCCCTATTTGGGGTGCCCAAGGGGCCCTCTCGGCCTTTTCCGCGTTACCGCGGTGTTCTGGGGCCCCCCGCGGGGGGTGTGGTGCCGCCTAGGCCGCACTTGGGCCTGGCTGTGCTGGTCCTTATAAAGCGCGGTCTCCGCGCCTTAATTTATGCACGCGCGACCTTCCGGCGTTAGCACGGCGTTTCTGTGGCCCCACCGCGTGTTGCCTGCCCGCACTTGGCCTGTCCGCGCCGTTTCTTTTGCAAAACACGCGGTCTCCGTGCGTTAAATTTAAATGCCCCTCGCCGCCTAGGCCAGGCGCGCAACGAAAATTGCCCAAGGAGCTGGCCTCCCCTTCTGACCGTGCCCCGTGTTCCCTGGTGGTTCTGTAAGCACCTCCTCTAAATGTCCTCTTCCCTTCCTTGCCCTACCCTGAGGGTCCCTGACTCCTTACCTCCTGCCCTCGCTAAAACTATCTCCTCACTGCTGCCAACACCTCCCTCTCTGACTGTCGGCGCGGGTAAAGAGGCCGACCCCACCCTCCACCCCCCTTATATACCCTTACCTATAACCCCGCCCCTACTTACCTTCCACCAATGGGGCGCCTTCCGCGCCACTTCCCCTGACCCGAATCCACCCGCGGAGAGACTAGACTGCGTCTCCCTCTCCGCGGGCCCCTTCATTACGTTTTCTGTCACCTACCGATTTTGCAAAACAGTATTTTAATGCCTGTTGCCAGCCTGTGAGTCCATCAGATAGCATTTTATTATGTGCCCTGAACTGCTTTCAGCTGCGAACTAAGGCAGGCTTTTATTTACAGCTGTATTGTTTTATGTCACATTTCAATTCGGATTTTATTCTGCGCTTCTGAGAGTTTCTCATTAAAACTTCATTCATGGCAGGCATTTAATATTTAGTGATATCATCTGGGCCTGAAGCCACTCAGCATTCCCTCAAATCTATATCTGATTTTGAATGAATGAATAATTTATTGCACAGGTAATAAAATCCACTACAATTAAAACAACAAATGACAAACAATAATACATTTGCAATTGAATGTTGAATACATACTAAAAACACTTCATAATTTAAATGCACATACCACAGTAAGAAACATTCCTACATAATAATATAACAAACAAGAGCAACACTCTGCAGGCCATCTCAGCTGTTGGTGAGATGAAGGGAGAAAATTCTCTGCTAGCAAAAGTAATATATTCAAATAAACAAAGAAGATGGATTTGGGGTAGTGAGATTACTGGTGAGCAATGGAGCATTACCTCCTCAATAAGACACTCATCTGAGTTTACTATGCAGATGGACATGAGCCAGTGCTTAATTTGTTAAATAAAAAGGTGCAGGTGCCCAAAGCCCTCCTCTTAAACACGCGGCTGCTGCAATTAAATGTGCGAACACAGAATACTGAGGCAACGTAACCCTGAAGCCATCTCGGACCTCTTCAATCCATTTAAAACCATTCCCTGCCCCTTTAACTCACACCTGCAGCTTTCTGCTTTTGCTCATTGTGATGCTTTTTCGTTTTTCTCTTCGTTTTTCCCAAAAGTGACTTTTGCTTGCAGCAAATGCTTGAGGCAGTAGACTAAGCCCCGGCCCTCAAAAATAAGTGCTGGTGCTCAGCACCGGAAACAACAAGCACAAATTAAGCACTGACATGAGCCCACTTTTGATTTATCGAAAAACAAACCACCAGATAGGAGAGCCAGGACACTTAAGTTATTCAAGAAAAGTGTAGCAACTCACACCTCTCAAAGTGGATAAAAAAAGAAAATAGAACACTTGAGTGCCAATTTTCGCCCTTGTTGTCTCTGAACACAAGATGATAGCAGAGGGTAATGCCTGTGTAGCAGTATCACAAGCAGGGGCGGCTGGTGTTCAAGGGCTAAGGGGCTGCGCCCCTAGCCTTTTCTGGCCTATCTAGTGAAGCATATACTTAATTACATGATGAAAGTAAAACATTTTCTGCACAACATTTTCCGATTGTAAGTTGTGCACTTTGAAAAGCCCCACTGCGCCTGCGTCAGTATGTGGCTGAAAGCTGCACAGTAGGGCTGACAGGGCTTGCCCACGCAAAGCCCTGACGTTTTCTCAGAACGCAGTGACGTCCCTGGCTTATCTCCTCCTCCACCAGAAGCCCTTATAGTAAACAGCCTGGAGCGTTTTTTGTTCAGCCCAGGTTTCTAAAAACATCATGTCACTCCGATATTATTATCCACCCTTTCCTATTTACTCAAATGGTGGGGTGTGATCAGAAGGGTCTACGTACCAGAGGTCACATTTTATTAAAATAATGTGGCATTGCGCAAAGAAAATCCCCTTTTCCTGCATTACAAGCAGTCTGTGGCAGAGAAATGGAATAAATACAATAAATAACTCCATCCAGGGCTCTCTGTGAGACGGGAGTTTGACCTGAAGACCTCAAGTCATAAATATGCCAAAGATAACCCTGCACACAAGTAAGTTGGAGCTCTATCTTTTTTTACAGACAATAAGATAAAAATCTGTTCTTTCAGCTCCCCTCTCCCTTCACTGCCTCTGTAGGTGATTTCGTCTCTCAAAGGCAGTAATGGTTCCAGTAATTTATCATGGCTAGTTATGCTCGTTTTATTTCTTCTGCAGACTAATGACGTGATATGTCATATTAAACATGTAATCTGCAGCTCAAATAAACGTGTACCTTTTATTACTGAAACTGCTGGATACTGGATGGGTGAGGCAATGTGTGTTTTGTTTGAATAAGTGCAGGGCTTGACTGAGTGGCTGAGAAAATATGGGTGCCTGTGTATAAGAGTTGTGTGAATGGCAGTGGATGACAATGTGGATGAGTAAATGGGTAGGTGACCAATGGCAGTGAGTGAGTAGGTGAATGGAAATAAGTGGGTAGTGAGGCTCACTCACAAGGTGCAATTCCGTCTTGTATTTGTGCCCCACCACTGCTTTCAGTCACCAACAGCCACTGATCACAAGTATACTTCAGCGACATAGCAACACCATCCTCTTGGAGGTCTTTCAGACAGTACCCTCAGGGCACACCTCAGCACCAAATGATAGGCCTGAGAGGCAGAAGCCACCTCTCAACATAGCAGTGGAAAGGTTGAGACTCTGTAGAGCAGCTCCAAAATTCACAGGCAACTGTTGAACAGCTGAAAGGCAGCAAAGTGAGCCAGGTAACTGACATGATGCATCCTTTCAATGAACCTCAGGGCATGATGCAGCAGCAATTGGAAAAATCTTGGGAGCATACCACCATTCCCAGGAGACCATGGGCCAGATACTGGCGAAGTTGCAGGAGACCCAGCGGCTGCAGGAGGGACAGTACCTGTAGATCAGGGAGGACCTGAAGGACATCCACACCACCCTGGTCACCATTGCAGGGGTGCTGGCAGACATGGCCAACACCATGAGGGAGGCAGTGGCACACCAACGGGCACCTGACATTAGCCAAACCGATGAACAGCCCTCCACCTCCGCTGACACTAGTAGACAAGAGGTACCGCCACAGGAACAACGGGCCACCAGCATCCCGCCCCCTGCAGAAAGAGAACCACCCCACAAACGGTCCCTGCGATCCAGGCAGAAGCCAGAGAACATTGACAAGACCCCCGCCAGGAAATAAGACTCTCCTGACTGTCACCCTTGTGTCCCACTCTGTCACCCTGTCCACCTTGAACTGCCATTGCTCCCCTTCCTATAGCCCCTTGGACAATGCACCTGTGATATTAATAGACTGGACTCCACCCTGGACTTTCCTCCATCAGCTACCCAGCCCATTGCAATACCTCCTCGACTTATTAGCACCCAAATAAACACCCTTGGAACAAATTCAAGTATGGAGTCCGTCAATTGTTTGACATATGTATTAGTTTCACAAACTGTAAACATTGCAATTCAAATGTACTGTAATATTTACATAGGTATGACCTCTACTGGGCAGCAGTAAACACACCAGGAGCCAGAGTGGGGCACAGAGATCTGAAATAGAGATGCCAAAGGGTACAGTAAGTGGCCATGAAAATAGGGAAATCAGGCTGCCATGTTCAATGTCAAACACAAAACTGCAATGGAAGGTGAAGTTACAGTGTCCTACCTGTGTGTCACTGGAAGTACTGTTGAATTAGTGTAGTTCTGTTATCCACATCTTCTTCCTCTGCCTCCTCTTCGTCACTGTCCACAGGCTCCACCGCTGCCACACTACCATCCCCAGGCTCATCCTCCTGAAGAAAAGGCACCTGGCGTCTCAAGGCCAGGTTGTGCAACATGCAATGATGATCTGGCACACCTTCTTGGGTGAGTAGTACAGGGATCCACCTGTCAGATGGAGGCACCGGAATCTGGACTTCAGGAGGCCAAAGGTTCGCTCAATGATCCTCTTTGGTCGCCCATGTGCTTCATTGTAACATTCCTCTGCCCTTGTCCTGGCATTCCTCACTGGGGTCAGTAGCCATGAGAGGTTGGGGTAACCAGAGTCACCTGCAAATATCGAGGGATACCTGTTAGCCACACACTCACCCTTAGGGCCAAACCCACACCCATATACCTACATCAACTGGGTGGTTACCATGGGTTTACCTATTAGCCACACATGGTGCCTCTGTCTGGAGTTGAGCCATCACATATGGGATGCTGCTACTCCTCAAGATAAAGGCATCATGCCCAGAGCCAGGATACTTTGCATTGACATGGGAGATGTACTGGTCCGACAAACACACTATCAGCACATTCAGACAGTGAAAGCTTTTTCTATTTCTGGTAGGATTATAAACCAAGTTACAAGAGTATGATTTCACCATCAAGCACATACCTGGTGGAAGGAATTTTAGGGTCGACTTTCTGTCATTTATGCCTGTCAAGGGCGAAACTAATGATTGTCAGGATTTGGAATGTGTTGTATTTGCCATTAATGCCTCTGAGTTCTCAGGTGGAAGTATCAGTAAAGTGGAATGGAATGGGTGAGTTATACCCAGGAAGACACTGTTTTGACTCTTGTCAAGCAATATATTTAAATGGTTGGCCACCAATAAGAAATATGGACAAGTGCTTGGTTCCTTTTGAGCAAATATCTTCTGAGCTGTCTTCAGAGAATAGTTTAATTACCAGTCAAGGGTAATTTGTGCCACCAACAAAATTGAGGTCCAGGTGAATTCTAAGTGCCCATGAAGGCTATCCTGGTATGTCTGGCAGAAAAAAAACATCAGAGGAAGTACTATTGGTGGCCAGGGATGGATGACCAAGTTGAGCATTTCATTAACAAGTGTTCGTATTGTTTTGTTTCTGATAAACATTGAAAAGTTACAAAAAGCAAAACTAATGTAAATTCCTTACCTGAAGGACTTTGGATTCAGTTAAGTATTGATTTCTCTGGATCTCACCAGAAACTTCCTGGTAACGTGAAATATATAATAGTTCTTACATACTATTATTCTAAGTGGGTTATATATGATTTTGTACAGATGCCCACTACTGATAATGTTATTGACTTTTTGGAGAAAACGATTACTACTGAGAGAAGCCCTAAAATGTTGGTTTCAGATAACGGTACTCATTTTGTTTCTGCAAAAATGACTGAATTTCTGAATAGGCATGGTATAAAGCATGAAAGAACAGCACTTTATTTTCCAGCGGAAAATGGGTTAGTATAAAGGTATAATAAATTTTTCAAGGAAGGAATTCAAACAGCCCTGGCTGCAAATATTGATGTTCGCATACACATTCGTGAAAAAGTCTGGAGTCATTTAAACACTCCTCACTCTAGTACTGGATTTTCACCATTTCTTTTGTTGAAGGGAAGAGAACCAAAAGCTATTCTTACCCCAAGTTGGAGTGTTGGGGATTTTCATATAGCACATGAAAAAAAAAAAGTAAGGCCTCTTCTAGTGTGGATGAGTGTGTCAATCGTAACTTTGAACCTAAGTATTAAAAGTCTTACGTAGAAATGACCTGGAATAAAGCTGTTAAAAACTTTGTGATAGGGGAATGGGTATTGGTAAAAAAAAATGAGAGGTTGGGGTAACCAGAGTCACCTGCAAATATCGAGGGATACCTGTTAGCCACACACTCACCCTTAGGGCCAAACCCACACCCATATACCTACATCAACTGGGTGGTTACCATGGGCTTACCTATTAGCCACACATGGTGCCTCCTTCTGGAGTTGAGACATCACATATGGGATGCTGCTACTCCTCAAGATAAAGGCATCATGCCCAGAGCCAGGATACTTTGCATTGACATGGAAGATGTACTGGTCCGCCAAACACACTATCAGCACATTCAGACAGTGAAAGCTTTTTCTATTTCTGAACACTTGTTCCTTTCTCCGGGTAGGGACAAATGCAATATGTGTGCCATCAATGGCACCAATGATGTTGGGGATATGTCTCAGTGCATAGAAGTCAGCCTTCAATGTGGCCAAATCCTCCACCTGGGGGAATACCATGTAGCTGCGCATGTGTTTCATCAGGGCAGACAACACTCTGATCAGCACGTTTGAGAACATATACTGTGACATCCCTGATGCCATGGCCACTGTCGCTTGGAAGGAACCACTGGCCAGGAAATGGAGCACTGACAGGATCTGCACTAGAGAGGGGGATACCTGTGGGGTGGCGGATAGCAGATATCAGGTCTGGCTCCAATTGGGCACACAGTTCTTGGATTGTGGCCCTAGGTAGGTTAGGATAATGTGCCTGTCCTCCATTGTCACCAGGTCCACCAGGGTTCTGTACACGGGGGGATGTATCCATCTCCTATTCATCCTCAGCGGTTGAACTCTAGGGTGAAAAACGGTGAGCAGAAGGTCATATTCACACATATTTCAACACTAATATGCAAATTTTGCTTTACAGAAACAGTATGTGAACTCGTAAGTCAGTTGATGTGCCAATGTCTGCTGTGATGCAGTTAGGTGCCATGGCCTGTGCCTTCCTGAAATGGCGGCTGTCTGACCTGTGAGGAGGGACAAGTGGAAATGAGGTAATTCCACTGGCGCTGTGCGCTGTTGCGGTCGGCGGTCGATGACTGCCGTGCAACACCGCATTGGTTATCATTGGGGCCTATGGGTTCCAGGAGCCAATGGCAATGTACGCTGGGGGTGACGGTACGCACCGCCACGGACGTGACCGCCATTTTCTATCTGTTCTCTCACTTGCTACTTGACCTTCAACAGGAGAGGACCTACACTGCAAGTGCTGCTGTGACCTGTGTCTGGAAGTGACAATGGCTCGAGTGTCTGAGGAAAGGGCCCCTGCCTTCACTTCGGAGGAGTTGGAGAGACTGGTGGATGGGGTCCTACCCCAGTACACTTTACTCTATGGTCCTCCAGACAAACAGGTTAGTACACTGTGAGCATGATGCGTGGGGCATGAATGTATGGATTGGTGTGTGTGTGTAAGCCTCGTGTAGCGAGTCCGAGGGGTCCTGGGCAGAGTGCTGCATGTATGGTGGTCAATGTCTGTGCGTAAGGGGATGAGTGGGATATGGTGGGCCATGAGTATGACAGTCTGGACGGTATGATTAATACCTTTTCTGCTATTTTTTTTCTGCAGGTCAGCGCCCATCAGAAAAAGGGTATCTGGTGTGCCATCGCCAAGAAGGTGCGGACCCTGGGGGTCTTTGACAGGCGGAGCACCCACTGCCGCAAACGGTGGGAGGACCTGTGCTGCTGGGCAAGGAAGAGGGCGGAGGCCCTGCTGGGGCTGGCCTCCCAACGAGGAAGGGGTGCCCGTCGTACCCTGACCCCCCTGATGTTCCACATCCTGGCGGTGGCCTATCCGGAGTTGGATGGGCGCTTGAAGGCATCACAGCAGCCACAAGGGGGTGAGTACAGATTCAGAATCATGACTTTGCATGAGTTGAGTTATTACCTGGGTGGGTAATGTTGGCTGTGGGTGCCCCTAGGCCAGGACGAACATGGCAGGGTATGTTCAATGATGGGCAAGCTCAGATGCACTCCAACCCCAATAATGTTAGTGGGCATCTACTACTGGGCAGGGTCCTGTGGGTTTCAGGTGTGCAGCTAATGGCGTTAGGCATTATACCCCATGGGCTGGTGACTAGCATTGTAACTGGTAGTGCATGGCCTAGTGCTTAGGGCTGTTCCCTGTGAGTTGTGTACGCCAACGGAAGTCATGTTGCTGGCACTGACCAAGTGTATCCTCTGTCTCTCCTCCCCCTTTTTGTTTAGTCACCCTGTCCTTGTGTGCATTAGCATCATCTGACGGAGAAGCAGCGGCACCGGCGACGGAGGGAGCTGCATCTCACATGGGCCTGGAGGCCGAATTCACCGATGGTGAAGGCACCAGTGGGACAGAGGGTGAGGGGAGCACCACGAAGGAGACAGGAGGAGACAGTACTGACAGTGACACCTCCTCCGATGGCAGCTCCCTGGCGGTGGCGGACACCTCTGTGCCCACCCCAACTACAGGTACAGCCGCCACCCCCGTACCAGCCCCACCCTCCCAGCAGCCACTCAGCGTGTTTCCAGTGCCCGCTCACCCAGGAGGGTGGGCATCTCCTTTGCCCCAGGCACCTCAGGTCCTGCCCCAGTCAGCCCTGCTGCCCTCAGTGAGGAGGCTATTGACGTCCTGAGATCCCTCTCTGTTGGGCAGTCAACCATACTGAATGCCATCCAGGGTGTAGCAGGGCATTTGCAACAAACAAATGCATACCTGGAAGGCATTCACTCTGGCGTGGCAGCCCAACAGAGAGCATCCCAGGCTCTGGCCAGCTCACTAATGGCAGCCATTGTCCCTGTCTCCAGCCTCCCCCCTCCAATTTCCTCTACCAAGTCCCAATCCCCTCAACCCCAACCTATCCCAAGCACACCTTCAGACCAGCAATCACCCAAATCAACACACAGAAGTCTCTCAGGCAAACACAAGCACCACACTTCATCTCACTGGCACTCACACAAGCACCATCCACATGCAGACACACCAACATTCACTGCCTCCACTGTGTCCCCCTCCTCCTCGTCGTCCACCTCCCTCCCAGTAGTGTCTCCACTCACACCTGCATGTACTACATCCTTATCCACTACCTCCATCACCAGCACGCCTATCACTACACGCCCCTCACTAGCAGTCACCACCTCCACATCCATGCACACGTCCCCTGTGTCCTCTCCCACTGTGTCTGTGACCCCTCCTCCCAAAGTACACAAACACAAGCACTCAGACACCCAACAGCCATCCACCTCACAACAGCATCCAGCCCATGCACCTGCACCCAAACACAGCAGACTGACACCTCCTACAACCACTCCCTCTTCCTCTACACCCAAACCTTCACCCTCTTCCCGCCCCAGTGTCCCTAAAAAGCTTTTCCTCTCCAACATTGACCTATTCCCTACCCCCCCCTGTCCTTCACCTCGGGCCAGGGTGGCCAGAACCCAGCCCAGTACCTCAGCCACCCAGTCCACGGCCACTGTGGTTTCTGCAGCAACTGCAGGTGTGAGAGGCTCCAAGGAGGCACCTGTCAGCCCAACCAGTGTGCCAGCACCACCTGCCAAGGACAAGAAGGGTCTGCCATCTAGCAAGAAGAGGACACCAGCCAGCAAAGGGAAGGAGGCACCACAATATGCCAAGGGCAGGAAGGGGCACACAACACCAGCCATGGCACTTCAGCCGTCCGAGGTTGCAGGTGAAGGCCTGGAGGCTACCACCACCACTGGCAGCACCGCCACTTGCACCGCGGCCAGCACCGCCACCTGCACCGCAGCCAGCACCGCCACATGCACTGCCGGCAGCAGCCCCAGTGGGCAGCCGTCCGAGGCTGCAGGTGAAGGCCTGGAGGCTACCACCACCACCACTGGCAGCACCGCCACCTGCATCGCGGCCAGCACCGCCACCTGCACCGCGGCCAGTACCGCCACATGCACCGCTGCCAGCAGCACCACTACCAGCAGCAGCAGCTCCAGTGGGCAGCTGTCCAAATCTGCAGGTGAAGGCCTGGAGGCTACCACCACCACTGACAGCATCGCTACCTGCAGCGCAACTGGCATCCACTGATCAGCCGTCACCGCCGGCGAGCAGTGTGTAGTGGTGTCTACATGTGCTGGAGTGCATCCTGGCCCCTGCAACACCTGTCGGTGTGACACACAGGTGAGAGACTGTGACCTTACCCCATCCAGGATGAAGCACACTGGGCACAAGGCCCCCTCCAGAACCAGTGGAAGAAGGCATCCACTCAGCCCCTCTTTGCCAGGATGAAGCACACTGGGCACAAGGCCCCCTCCAGAACCAGTGGAAGAAGGCATCCACTCAGCCCGTCCTTGCCAGGAGAAAGCACACTGGGCACAAGAACCCCTCCAGAACCAGTGGAAGAAGGCATCCACTCAGCCCCTCCTTGCCAGGTTGAAGCACACTGGGCACAAGGCCTCCTCCAGAACCAGTGGAAGAAGGCATCCTCTTGAGAGACTGTGGCTTTGCACTCCCCAGGACCAAACAGTGGGCAAACCACCCACTTGCGAGACTGTGGCTTTGCACTCCCCAGGACCAAGCAGTGGGCAAATCACCCACTAGAGAGACTGTGAATTTGTACTCCCCAGGACCAAGCAGTGGGCAAACCACCCACTAGAGAGACTGTGGCTTTGCACTCCCCAGGACCAAGCAGTGGGCAACCCACCCACTAGAGAGATTGTGGCTTTGCACTCCCCAGGACCAAGCAGTGGGCATGGAGCATCCTCCAGGCCAGTGGCGTTGTAACATCTTCCGGCTGAGGTACCCCCCATTCCCCGTCCCTGTGTGTTTTCAACCTGATGCCCCTGCAGTGTTCTCTCCGTATTGAGGCAGGAGTCAAGTGTGGCCTTGGCCTATGTGTTATGGCCCAGTGGGCCACGGACATTTTGGAGTGGGCATTGTCCCTTCTTTTGTACATAATGTTTATTGTTTAAGGACGTATATATCTAAAACTGTACTATTACACTCATTTTACTCCATTCCTTCCTTGCGTTATTCCTGAGGGTTACGGGGTGTATATGTAATGTTGTTGCATCTGTTTGTGTGTATGGTGTTGAGGGTGGGGGTGGGGGTGTTGCATGTTGTGTGTGTGTGTGTCACTCTCTTTTTCCTCCCCCCCTCCCTTGTGTGCTAGGTGTGGTACTCACCGTAGTCGTCTTCGCCGGCATTCGTGTTCCTGGTGTATGAGAAGGTACACCAGCATTGGAAAAATGTGCAGCTTGGGTTCCATGGTGTGGTGGTTCTTCCTTGAGTGTTGAGAGGTGAGTCGTTTCCCTTCAGTGTTCTGTTTCCGCCGTGCTTTCGATGGCATTGGTACCACCCTGGAAAAGGTGGCAGATAGGCGTGTTGTAATGCTGTGGGTGGTACATTGTCTTCCGCCTGGCTGTTGGCGGTTACCGCCGCGGTGTTTGTTGCTACCGCTGTGGCGGCAGGTGTGTTAAAGTGGCTGTTTGTGTTGGCGGTTTCCGCCATGGTCATGATTCCATTTTTTTTACCGCCGGCCTGTTGGCGGTGTTACCGCTGCTTTATCACCGACTGCCAGGGTTGTAATGAGGGCCTAAGTTTTCTGATCCTGCTCAAATAGTTAAAGTCAGATGCTCAGCAGTGTTACTTAAGAACCATGGATAGTGAAATAAAGGTGTTGTTGTGAGTACAAGACCTTTTCAAAACAATATCACAGAAAAAAAAAAATGTAATAGTAATCCAGAGGGGAGTCCTGTTGGATGGAATTTGAGTCATGATGCTACTGAGTTGAATTTTCAATCTGGAACAATCTCAAATAACTGAGAACAAGAGTCTGAGTACAATTCTGTTTATGATTCTGTAAATGAGGGCTCTTCAGTCAAAATTGCTGGGAGGAAGATTGTTGTACAATCTAAGTTTAAGGATTTTCAGTTGTATTAATTGTGTTTTGTGCGTTTATTTTTGAAAGGGGGGAGATGTTGGTTTGGGGGTTTTATTTGTGTTCTTACTACCGATTTAGTGCTGTACCCTGTTAAACATCCCTTTATGTTAGAGTTGTGTATTTTGGATTGATGTTGTGAGTTTTCTGTTTCCCTGGCTACTGCTGCGGTTCAGTTGGCCATTCCACCTGGGTTGTTCACCTGAGCAGCAGCATTTGCCTGCGGTTCCTGTCAGTCAGCCCTGCCAAGTGTCACGCATCTTGCATTAGAATAACGCATTTCCGAGATTGTCACACAAGCCCTGAAGTGCGGCAAAACCTTCTTGCTCCAGTTTCTCACTTTGCTGGGTAAGCTCTGAGTAGTGTTTAACAAAGGCCACAAGGTGGCTCTGATGTACAAAGGGAGGTATAGGACTCAATATATTACAATATTTATATGGTTTCCTCTTGCTTGATTTTCCTTGCAAGAAATGTCACTCATAGTTGTTGAAATGCCACTCATAATTACACTGAAATTATGAAACTGTCATACATAACAATCTGAAACCTTGGCAGCTTTGTGTCAGTACTTCCTGGGACTTTTAGCTTCTTTTAAGAAATAAACCTCTTCCACTTATTCTAGTCGTACCTCCAATAACCCAACAATGGGGCTGCACCTCCACTATCGCCATTTGCCGGGCTAGGTCTCACCTCTCTCTCATCAGCCAGGCTAGTTTGAGTCTGGTGCCATAGAAAGCACGGGACCCACATCTGGGCATACCCTTCCCACTTGGGGTGACAAATGCAAAAACAACAGGTGATGGACAGAATGCAGAACAAATCAAGCATTCACCCCCTGTCACAGTTCTGGGTTTAATCCATCAGTATTTTTGCTTGCCATGACATTCAGTTTGGACCCAGACATATGCAAATCAGTCTTGACCCTGTTCCCCATGGGAACAGTCCAGCCCGAACTGACAGGGCTGGACTGTTCCCATGGGGAACAGGGTGAAAACAGATTTGCATATGGCTGGATCCAAACTGGGGTGGCATGGTGAGAAAAAGAGTTGATGGATTAAACCCAGAACTGTGACTGGGGGTGAATGTTTGCTTGGTTCTGCATTCCGTCCATCATTTGTGTTTGTTTTCTTTTCTATCCCTGTGGGAAGGCAGTAGTCCTTCACTCGTCACAGAGTGGGATGGGTTCAGTAAGACTGCTGGCCCCTCCCCATTCTGTGATGAGGTGTCACTGATTGACACTTAGCCCTAGGCAATACAGGACTTAAAACTGAATTCCCCAGGTATGAGGCAATGGATGACGCTTTCACTTGTCATGAGGGGGCGGGGCTTGAGGCACTTTTGTCAGGCTGAGGAATTCCTTTGAAATCCTTTTTCTGGCAAAGTTCAGCTCAGGTAGCTGGGATCCTGCATATTTCGCGCATGTCTCGCTCCTGGCTGCCTGACCTGAACCACGAGAGTGTCTGTTAGGCTGACCTTTGTTCAGCCTGACAGACACTCTTCTTGCCTGGAAAAGGGTGGGGGCGCCCCCCTCAACCCGTACAGAAGAACCACAGCTGCATTCTGAGTGACCGTCTGCTACACCTGGAGATTGGTCATGACCTCCAGGATAAATTAAGGGACATATAACCACTTGGGGATAAGTCCATATAGCAGATATAATGTCTGATCTCTGGTATCTCCCTCTCTCCCCTGGAGCCCTCAAGTTGTTACGGCTCCAGTACAGTTAGTGCCAAGTGGTCAATTAATAAGAGTTTGTGGGAAGTGTAGTTCTGTGCCGAAACGTGACTGCTATTTAAAGTTAAAGCAAGAAAAAGAGCATAAAAGGAGTGCTCCCAAGTTGTCATAAATGTCAGTAAGAATCCACCTTAGCTCTTCAGTTCCCACACTTTACAATGGATTGTTTCACCCACTGGCATCCTTATTTCTTTCATATCCAGAAGTGAAAAGGTTAGTGCTAAAGATCACTGCTGGGGAGCTGAGGAGAACAAGGGGTAAGGGGGCCAGTCCACAACAACATATTTGAATTGCACATGTTCTCCGGGGCTGTAATCCACCCATATGAAGGCTGTGTACCCTACCTTCAACCAGCTGTCAGGATGGCCGAGCGGTCTAAGGCGCTGCGTTCAGGTCGCAGTCTCCCCTGGAGGCGTGGGTTCGAATCCCACTTCTGACAAGATTGTTTTATTTTGCTTCGTTTATTGTATATATTTCCGACTTTACATTGACGTACCGTGGAGCACGTGGTTCCCAACCTATGAGCGCGCGTTCGCTTTCCAAATTTGAGACAAGCATCACAACGTAACTCATCAGCTGCATTTTTGATACTGTCCATATATTGAAGGCTGTTATTAAAAAAAATCGGGTGAATTCACTAACCCCATATAACAACAAATAAATTAATTCCCAGCGTGGCTCGTTTCCGCCACGGACTTCCACTGAATGAAACACGTGGGGTTTGGGGTAGTTTCTTTTTTTCTTTCTTTAACTTTCATTCCGCGATCTGCCACAAGGTGGCGCGCCAGTCTTATACAAATCACCCCGTGGACTCTGCAGCGGAGTGCAGGAGGTTTCCCTGAAACCTGAGTTGGCAAGAGATGGAATAAGCTTTAGTGGCTGCTGCCACGGGAATGCCCGATGCTTCTGCCACAGGACAAAGGGCCTCTTGTGCCTGAATGGGAAGACAGCTGTTCCCAGCGCCGACCTACAGGCAGCTGCACATTCTCATATGTGGAAAAACTGCAGATCTACCCACACTCACAAACTCGCCAACCTTGACGATCTACGGCGCAGACTACGGGTTTTTACGTTTTCGGTCACCTACCGATTTTGCAAAACAGTTTTTTAATGCCTGTTGCCAGCCTGTGAGTCCATCAGATAGCATTTTCTTATGTGCCCTGAACTGCTTTCAGCTGCGAACTAAGGCAGGCTTTTATTTACAGCTGTGTTATTTTTATGTCACATTTCAATTCGGATTTTATTCCGCGTTTCTGGGAGTTTCTCATTAAAACTTCACTCATGGCAGGCATTTTATGTTTAGTGATATCATGTGGGCCTGAAACCACTCAGCATTCCCTCAAATCTATATCTGATTTTGAATGAATGATTTATTGCACAGATAATAAAATCCAATACAATTAAAACAATAAATGAAAAACAATCAATAATACATTTGCAATTGAATGTTGAATACATACTAAAAACACTGCGTCATTTAAATGCACATACCATAGTAAGAAACATTCCTACATAATAATAGAAAACCTGCAGTAAAAAAAAGGCCGGCCTGGAGTGACGTCATTGGCACAGTGGCCTTGAGACGTCAGTTCCGGTCATTAAATTAAATTGCATAGTAGCTGTTTTGACGCCCGAAAAGCCTACCTCTTTTTCGACACAGAATGTTGGCAGATATTGATCCTGGGTTTAAAAACAGGACTCACTGACAGTCACCCACGCATCAGCAGTTAAGAACCCGTACATGTCAATAGACCCCATTCAGGTGGGAGACTCACTAACGTCAAAGCCAAAAATGTCTTTACTTTAGGTGTCTCTGTCAAGTAATACACAAGTGGAAGAGGTAAGTATGATGTTTATTGCACCACTCCAGAGAAGCGTCCCACTCCTGGATCAGCAGAGAACAACTGCCGGACCGAGAGTGGAATGTTACATACATACACATCATAACAATGCACGCGTTGCCATGAATACAAAGTGGCAACCACGCGCGCACGACATAACACATCTCCCTTTTCTTAATAACCAAAATATATAAACATTCAAAGAAAAACAATCAAAATAAAAATAATGAAATCTAAAGAACAGTCAACGAAAATAATGCAGATCTAATTAACATAGTCATCTAGCCATTTTGGTTTACATCTATTCCTTTTACATTTGGTAACATAGTTATCATCAAGTATATTTGGAGATGAAGACTTGGCTCCGGACTCTTTGAATAACATGTTACTGTTCAAGGAATTATTCTCCTCATGTCTATGAGGCTCAAAATCCAGGTCATTTTGTTCTACTACTAAATCTTGAGCCTCATGACCCCCACTCTCCTCATTGCAATTTGACCTTCTCGATTCAATTACTGGGTCAAAGTCCAGAAAAGTCCCACGCTCACCTTGGCTATTAGTAGGATACACCCACTCATTACCTTTTAATATGGCAATGCGTCTGAAATTCCAGACTCTACCATCAGATATATATCAGGGTCTCCGGGGCTAGCACGCCACGGGTAGGTGTCTCAAATCGAGGACGCCTATACAAAAAAGCAATAGGCTGGATCGTGCTACTCCCCAAGGGGCCCCCCACACGAAGAGGGCGGGGCGACCTTTTTTTGTTTCAGACTCTTGACGAGACAGTTCACACAAATGTAAGTGACTGTTACCTATTTCTCACACACATAATTAGATAGTGTTTTCTTTTGTATATAGCCAGGAGAAGTCTAGTTTGATCTAGGTCCTGATGAAGCGTTAGAGGATCTTTCACGACCAAATTACGCGAAACATGTTGACCAGACCCTAGGGGTCAGGTGACAATTTCCCAGTACTCCAGGCTTTTAAAGTGGTTGAGCATTACTCTCATTTTCCACTTAAGTATGTTTTTAATCTTGATCGTAACCCCTTTGGATAACCAGTAAACAGATTAGTTTAGGGGTTTCTAATCAATCTTAAATCCTTCTACTCTCCTGCCATATTGAGTGTCTGACCTTTATGAATTAACGGCAGCCACCATATATTAAAAGATCTCCGGCAAAGAGCCCCCGAAAGGGGAGCCCGTCAGATATTGCACCAGCCGGTCTGACGAGGAGCTTCCCGATGATGAAGCATGACACCCTTTCGGGTGTGTGAGGGCTCTAGCTCCTAAACTTTAATTGTTCACCCTAGAGTTAGGAACAGTGTACTTTTTTGTAACGGTTATAAACATTGGGAGTACGTACACTGGACCTTCAATTCTCCCGATCCCTCTCTTTGTTGATACTTCTACCATCAGATAACCTGACCGCATTTCTTAACACTTCAATTACCCTGAAAGGTTTGGAATATTGACTTTCTCCCTTCCTGACCTTCCAAGGTTTCTTAGTTTTAACTAGCATCCCTACCTTTACACTATGGGTGTGCTTGTTACTACAGTTTTGCTCAAATTTAGTTTGATAACGCTCATGAGTGTTACTTAATTTGTTTCTTACAACATCTAAGTCCATGGTAACTACAGGATCCTCAAACAACCAAGAAGGATTAACTTTAGTTCTAGCAATTCTCCCTCTCATAATCTCGAAGGGAGTACATCCAGTCATTTCATTTAACGTAATACGATACATCCACACTGTTTTAAGGACTTGTAATTCCCAGTTCTCATCCGCTATACCTTCAGATTGAATTGCCCCTTTAAGCACTCTGTTAAATCGTTCGATAAAACCATTGCCACTGGGATTGTATAAAGAGGTAGTACAATGTCTAATTCCAACTCTACTGAAATATTCCTTAGCTTTTTTGATGTAAATTGTACTCCATTGTAGGTGATAATCCTGGAGGGAATACCTTCATCAGTAAAAATCCTGTCTAAAAATTTTAGAACAGCATCAGAGTCTACCCTATTTACAATTTCAACCACCGGCCATTTTGAAAAAACATCTATAGCTGCGATGATATATTTACTATTAATGCCAATGGGGCCCATAATATCCAATGCAATGACTTCCCAAGGATTCTTGGGGTTACAAGAAAAGTACTCATTGGGTTTCAAAGTTTTTAAAGATTTGTCGGCATTAGCACATTTTACACAATCTCTAACACACCTTTCAATGAAGATATCGTAACCAGGCCACCAAAATAATTTTTTAACAGATTGTTTGGTTCTAACGATGCCTCCATGACCCTCATGGCATTGTAAAGTAATAGATTTCCTAAGGTTAGTCGTGGAATAGCTCTATCACCCCTCCATAGTATACTTTTGAAGTGAGACAATTCATTCCTAACTTCCCAAAAATTCCTCAAATTAGGGCTCAGATCTTTCTTCTCTGGCCATCCCTCAACCATGTACTTCAAAACTTCTTGAATTATAGCATCCTTGGAATACTCCTCAATCCACGACTGTTGGTTGATAAAAGGAATATCTTCATCGTGTAACCAGGCAATATGGTAGTCATCCCAATCAGATTCAGTTTCATGTTTACCACTTAAAGGCATTCTGGAAAGGAAATCAGCTGACACATTATCCTTACCAGGAACATAAGATACATTGTAAAGAAAATCTTGGAGTCTCATGGATAACCTGGCAATACGTGCCAAAGCCTTGGCCATCCCTTTAGTGGTGAGTAATTTAACCAAAGGTTTGTGATCACTACGAATTTCACAATGTTTGCCCCAGACAAATGCTCTAAAATGCTCCAAAGCCCACACGCACGCCAATGTTTCTCTTTCTATCACAGAATATTTACCTTCTGCGTCAGTCAGAGACCTAGAAGCATAGGCAATTAAATTTTCACTGCCATCACTCTTTCTCTGAGACAATATTGCACCTAAACCTTTCGAGCTGGCATCGGTGGTAACAATGCTAGGCAAATTGGGATCAAAACCTGACAGAGGAACAGTATTAGCAATAGCTGTTTTAATGTTTCTGAATTCATAATCACACTCCTTACACCAATTAAATTTGCTACCGTTCTTGAGTAACTGTCTTATGTGGAATGTTTTTCAGGAAAAATTCATAATGTATTTGGAGTAAAACTCTGTGAGACCAAGAAAAGACTTTACATCATCTTTACAACTGGGTTCCGGCGCTAAACGTATTGCATCAATTAAATCAGGTTTGGGCCTAATTCCCTCCTCACTCAACACGTGACCCAAATACGTAACACTCCTGACAGCGAATTTGCACTTCGAAAATTTGACTGTCAAACCTCTTTCATTTAGGATACTTAATACACGATCCAACAAGTGATCATGTTCGATTTTATCTCTGCCATGGATTAGGATGTCATCTTGAAAGCAATGTACGTTGGGCATGTTACCAAATAATGAATGCATGAGTCTCTGAAAAACAGCAGCAGCAGAGGCCAAACCAAAAGGCATCCTCTTGTATTGGAAACATCCAAAAGGAGTAATGAATGCTGTATAGTTTTTTGAATCTTGGTGTAACACAATCTGATGGTAAACGGCCGAAAGATCTATGGTGGAAAACAGTTTTGCGTCTTTAATTGTGGAAAGCATTTCTGAAATGCGTGGTAAAGGAAACTGGTCAACAAGAATGTTGTCATTAAGATGACGTAAATCAATACACAATCTAATTTTGCCATCGGAACGTCTAGCAACTACAATGGGAAAAACCCACTCAGAAGATTCAATCTTTTCTATAATGTCTGCACTCACTAAAGCATTTAATTCCTTCTCAACTTCACATCTAACAGTTAAGGGTATGTTCCTTACTTTGAAAATCTTGGGTGAAGAATTATCCTTGAGCACAATTTTGTGTACAAAATCAGTTAACTTGCCAATACTATCATTAAAGACTTTAGGGAATTTTTTTTTAAGGGAACTAGATCCAGATTCGCACACATCGACTACCATCACTGGATCAGGACTATTGGGATTCAATATGATATCTAAACTGCCTTGATCTTGCCAACCTAAAATTGCAGGACCTCTCTTCGCAACATACAATTTGCATAAACTAGATCTATCTTTGAATTCAAACCAACAAGTGGTAAATCCTACTTAATCAATTTTCTCACCCGAAAATCCTTCAGGAGCGATATCAGGAAGGACTAGAATATCCCCTAATTTCTTTTGAAATTTATCAAACCACAACTGTTCATTAATAATAGTGTAAGGTGAGCCAGAATCTACATACATTTGGACTTCAATTCCACCAATAGTCATCATACAAATAGGTTTCTTCCTGACTTTCACAGAATCAACATTTAGGACTGATTTGTTATTACTTCTGATGTTTAGAACAAACTTATTGTCATCATTTTTTTCCCATGGTAAAGTATCATCACACTCTTTCTCTACAAATTTGACTTCATTGAAGAGTTTCTTCCTACACACCTTAGAAAAATGTCCAACCACCCCGCATGAAGAACATTTCTGTTTTAATGCAGGACACAATTTGTTATTTGCTAAATGTGAGCTGCTGCCACAACGGAAACATTTAAGGTGTTCACTAGAAGTGCCCTTAACTACTTCTGTTTTTTTGCATGTATTCTGCCCTCGAATTTTAGAATGAACTTTATTTACACTCTCATCCAACTTAGGTTCTTTGAGTATGACTTTAGCACTCCTAGAAGACATTTCAGCTTTCCTGAAAATGTCAAGAATTTGTTGTAAGCTAGCATCTCCATTAACCCATAACCTTTCTTGAACAGAAGAATCATTAACGTGCATAACAATTTGATCTCTGATTAATTCTTCTTGTAATTGTCCAAAATTGCAATCTAACGATAACGTTCTAAGAGCAGCAAGATAATCATCAATAGTCTCATCAATTTCTTGTTTCCTGTGGAAAAATTTGTATCTTAGAATACCAATACATACTTTCGGGGAAAAATAATGGTCAAAAACACTGATAGCACTATCAAATGCATTTTGATCCCCTTCTCCGCCCCCAGCTTTAGTTGCTTAGTTGTATGCCTTTAAACCTTCCGGGCCAACACAATGCAAGAAAATCCTTTTCTTTTGTTGGGGAGGCATGTCACCTTGGATATCAATAGTATCAATGTAATTGAGAAAGAATGCTTTCCATTCTGGCCACTTCATGCAAGGAGCGCCACCTGCAGGCCAGAACGATTGTGGAGGAGGAAGAAAAAAACTCTGGGCACACATATTGCTAATGCGTGCTTCGAAGGTTGATCAGATAAGTTAAGTGAAGTAGCAATGACTACAATGGCACAGCGCGTGCACGCAGCAGAGTCAAGGTGTTCCTGCGTAGTTAACCGTCCGGCAGTCACTGGTTGAACTGCTTTAGAACGAAAGTAAATGGACGTAATAAATGTGGCGTAAAACACCAGATGATAGAGAAAAAAATAAATAAATAATAATAAATCCTCTGAGATTGTAGTAGCACGAATGAAGAGTTCAATGAAATGCACAGGACGTCCAACGACGGCATTCAGTTGACAGGCATCCACTGTTGCTAAATGATGTGCAAGAAGGGCACACGTCACTAGGTATCCAAACAACTGGAAGAACGCAATGAAAACTTCCAATAGCGGCAAATTCGCACTATACAGCGCGGGACATAAGTCTCTAAAAAAAAAACAAGTAAAAGAGAAAATGCAGCTAAACTTACGGCACAGTAAACTTGAAGAGAAGGAGCCGTCAGCAGGAACAACGATGAAGGAGTGATGGAAAAGAAATCCAGGAGGAAGAAAAAAAAAACAAAAAAACAGAAGACATTGTAAAAAAAAACGCTGGAGGAGAACGAAGAGAGAACCTGGAATGTGGGTTCGGGGAGTGGTGCAGCTCGTCGCCACTTGTCAAGTAATACACAAGTGGAAGAGGTAAGTATGATGTTTATTGCACCACTCCAGAGAAGCGTCCCACTCCTGGATCAGCAGAGAACAACTGCCGGACCGAGAGTGGAACGTTACATACATACACATCATAACAATGCACGCGTTGCCTTGAACACAAAGTGGCAACCACGCGTGCACGACATAACAGTCTCTCGCCTAAAATTGACTCCGCTTAAATATAAACCAATGGGGAAAGTACATTACCCGGTTTGTTTTTTCAAAATCTCCCACTTCCCAGTTAGAAAATGTTGGCATATATGAGTACCACCCTAACGGACAAAAAAAAGCGTGGGCGCTATTTCACTTTCATCCCTAAATGCTGACAAGTGACGCAAACAAGAGCAACACTCTACAGGCCATCTCAGCTGGTGGTGAGATCAAGGGAGGAAATTCTCTGCTAGCAAAAGTAATATATTCAAATAAACAAAGAAGATGGATTTGGGGTAATGAGATTACTGGTAAGCAATGGAGCATTACCT
Organism: Pleurodeles waltl; assembly: GCF_031143425.1. NCBI lineage: Eukaryota > Metazoa > Chordata > Amphibia > Caudata > Salamandridae > Pleurodeles > Pleurodeles waltl. The sequence continues at coordinate 1,014,441,852 of NC_090443.1, forward strand.
CCTCAATAAGTCACTCAACTGAGTTTACTATGCGGATGGACATGAGCCAGTGCTTAATTTGTAAATAAAAAGGTGCCGGTGCCCAAAGCCCCCCTCTTAAACACGCGGCTGCTGCAATTAAATGTGCAAACACAGAATACTGAGGCAGCATAACCCTGAAGCCATCTCGGACCTCTACAATCCATTTAAAACCATTCCCTGCCCCTTTAACTCACACCTGCCGTTTTCTGCTTTTGCTCTTTGTGACGCTTTTTCATTTTTCCCTTCCTCCGTCTTTCCCAAACGTGTCTTTTGATCGCAGCAAATGCTTGAGGCAGTAGACTAAGCACCGGACCTCAAAAATAAGTGCTGGTGCTCAGCACCGGAAACAACAAGCACAAATTAAGCACTGACATGAGCCCACTTTTGCTTTATCGAAAAAGAAACCACCAGACAGGAGAGCCAGGACGCGTAAGTTATTCAAGGAAAGTGTAGCAACTCACACCTCTCAAAGTAGATAAAAAAAGAAAAGAGAACACTTGAGTGCCAATTTTCGCCCTTGTTGTCTCTGAACACAAGATGATAGCAGAGGGTATCATCCTGTGTAGCAGTATCACAAGTATACTTCAGCGACATAGCAGCACCATCCTCCTGGAGGTCTTTCAGACAGTACCCTCAGGGCACACCTCAGCACCAAATGATAGGCCTGAGAGGCAGAAGCCACCTCTCAACATAGCAGTGGGAAGGTTGAGACTCTGTAGAGCAGCTCCAAAATTCACAGGCAGCAACGTGAGGCAGGTAAGTGACATGGCACATTGTTGTGGCCTCTTTCTATCTTATGCATTCTCCCTACTACCTTAATGTTCCCTGCTACTCAGCCAGTGAGTGAGGTCATAGTATGGTTGGAATGTTGACAGTGTTTGGGCTTAGATGAGTGGACAGTTGGAGTGAGAAGGGCTGAGCTGCAGGATGCTGCTCCTGGTGGGGCTTTATCTGTAACCTTCAACTAAGCTAATAAACCTACTTCTTTTATAATCTACGAGCATCCATCATTGAATACAACACTGGTGACGATTTAAGGAAGAACCAACACGTGAAAAAAAGAAAGAAACTGAACCTACAGAAAATCTAAGGAGGAACTAGATTACAGAGGAAAACCAAGAGAAGAGAGATTGAAAACCTAAGAGAAAAATGGAAAACAAAAGAGACGGAAGGGAAGAAGAATGCTCTGGAAGCCCCACCAGTGTCTTTTCTACCAGACAGCCTGTACTCAACAGAAGTTAGAGGGCGAGTGACCTGTTTAACTTCAAGGCAAGCTGTTTAGTCTACTAGGTATGCAGCAAACAGGGAGTGCAGTGGCCTGAAGATTGAGAAGGTGGGCTGCTCAGCTGTGCATGGAGCCAGACCTGTTGTACCTGCTTGTATGAACTGGGCATATTGAGGAAATGGTCTGCTGAACTGCCTGTGTACAGAGTTAAAAATGTATGGCACTAAACATTTGGTAACCTAGTAGAAAGTCAGATGGAGGAACAACTGGTGTCAGCATTTAAACACTATCTGAAGAGTGATCAGTGAACCTGGGCTGCAGCCGCTTGAAGCACTGTCCTTAGGGCACACATTGTGAGTAACATTTACAGTCTACCTGTTGACTGGGTTGCTGAGTTTCCCCATCTCTTATTCTACAAGAGATATCATTGGGTACCTGATCTGTTTCCAGGAAGTTTTCTGAGAGGAAGACTACAGCGCCGACCTGGCACATGGGAACAGCTCATGTGCAGTGAAGAACATGTGTGCCAATTTTTCATATGAGGATAAAGAACTGTGCGTTCATTTAAATGGGATAAACTGTACAGTGGCAATGTATTCGGGTGAGAAGTCGCTCACCGGTGTGGAGTATTGAATATTTTTTAACTTTAGGTTTACTGTCATGTGCATTTTACTCAATACCATACATTGCTTGAGTATATTTTTCAATACTGCTACCCTCTATTTTAAAGATGCATTGGTTTGAATTGAGTAATGTTATGTTTATGCTGACATTGTTTGCTGCTGCTGAAATTAATTTTTATTGCTGTATTGAATTGAGAAATGTTATGCCGTTACTGACATGTTTTAAAGTTGCTGAGTCGTGGCATGTATGTTACGCATGGGAGGTGCACCCTAATGCTATTTTAGCATGAAATTTTGCTTACCATATTTTGCGTGTGCATATTGGCCTGAAGTTTTAAAGCCATTCTTGATTTTAGAGATGTATAATTTGAGGTTGGATGCTAGAGTCACGTGCAGAGTGACATTCTTATGTTGTGATATTAGTATTTTGATCCATATTTGGGATTGTGTTTTTGACCATCCTTCCTAAGGGGTTAAGGATGTGGGGGCAGTGTGTTAAGCCCAATGTTAATGGGGATACACCCCAGTGATATGTGTCAATCCTTCCTATGGGGTTAAGGATGTGGGGGCAGTGTGTTAAGCCCAATGTTAAGGGAGGTACACCCCAGTGATGCGTGTCAATCTTTCCTATGGGGTTAAGGATGTGGGGGCAGTGTGTTAAGCCCAATGTCAAGGGGGGGTACACCCCAGTGATATTTGTAAATCCTTCCTATGGGGTTAAGGATGCAGGGCAGTGTTTTAGGCCCAATGTTAAGGGGGTAGGTAGTTACATCCCATTGCAGTATAGGGTAGGTGAAACCCTGGTCCTGTTCGAGTATAGGGTGATGGGAGTATGTGATTACACCTCAGTGCAGTAGAGGGTAGGTGAAACCCTGGTTCTGTTTAAGTGAATGGTGATAGGGGTACATGTTTACACCCCAATGCAGTGGAGGGTAGGTGAGACCCTGGTTCTCTTTAAGTGAATGGTGATGGGATAGGTGGTTACACCCCAATGCAGTAGAGGTGAAATAAACTCTAGTCCTGTTGAGTGTTGAGTTGTGGAAGGCAACAGGTTGGTCCTGTTATAGTGTGCATGATGTGGAGGGGAACAGGTAGTTAGTGTTCTCTGTTGGGTGAGCAGGGAAGTTTTGTGTTATTTGTACACTTGTATTGTAAATTTGTGGAACATATTGATTAACTGTTTTTTACCTTCTTACATCCCATTGGAGTATTGAAGTTATGCAGAGTGAGCGTTTGTTAACCTGTACTGTTTATTTCGATGGGGTGGTACTCAGTTTTGGAGGAAGGTTGATGAAGGGTGTTTTGCCGTTTTCCGTTCTGTTGAATATGTTTTGTTAAGGGGAGAGATGTGTTGTGGCCTCTTTGTATCTTATGCATTCTCCCTACTACCTTAATGTTCCCTGCTATTCAGCTAGTGAGTGTGAGGTCATAGTATGGTTGGAATGTTGACAGTGTTTGTGCTTGGATGAGTGGACAGTTGGAGTGAGAAGGGCTGAGCTGCAGGATGCTGCTCCTGGTGGGGCTTTATCTGTAACCTTCAACTAAGTTAATAAACCTACTTCTTTTATAATCTACGAGCATCCATCTTTGATTACAACACACATCCTTTCAATGAACCTCAGGGCATGCTGCAGCAGCAACTGGAAAAATGTTTAGAAAAAGTGGCTGTCAAAGCAAGGATGAAACAAGTACTATTTTTTATTTATTGATTTATGTTTTTTGTGAAGCGCTTCAATCATCCCCAGGGGGGGTATCAGGGTGCTGAGAACGCGAATCTCTCGAAATATATAGGGCGCTTTTTATTACAAATCTGGTTTAAGATGAAAGTAGAAGAGTTAGTGAGGGAAGAGCCAGGATTTAGCCTTTTTCTGAATGTTACGTGTTCCTCCATGAGCCGAATATCCAGTGGCAGTAAATTCCAACGCTGCTGCTAAGTGGGGGAAAGTGCGGCCACCTGACCTTACTTTTTATGGGCGAGCACGAAGCGCTCCGTCCATTCTGTAACCTCTCTCTGGGCTTCGAACCATGCCCATGCCACGTCAGTCACTTACATTGGTTCGTGGGCTTGCCTTTTAAAATCCGCTTGCTTTCATTTGTGAAAGGCATGCATACGTCATGCCTTTTCCGGTGTTTAGCCCACCTACACGGCACTGGCAAAGTCTAAAAAACATACGAGGCTCGATGTTTTCAGCCTGAAGTCCGGACGACTTTATCTGTTTATTTTCCACGCAGCGCGATCGCGCTGCATTTTTTTTTGCTTTACAACGCTAATAGCTCTAACAAACAAATGCAAGACCCGTTTCATTGAAAATGCTTATTTAAACTGTGTTGTTTTAGCTAGTGCTAGGTTCTGAGATCTCAGATTACGGGATGGTCTATAAAATTCAAGTTGGAGCAGAGAATCTTTGTGCCAGAAGTGTATAGTGCCTTTTGCGCGCAGCAGAGAATTTTGAACTTAGAGCGCTTGCACATAGGCAGTCAGATTGGAGTTTATAAGCAAGCTAAAGCTGAGCTAAATTAATCTTTGCTATAAATGAGTCTGGCTGCTGCATTTTGAATAACCTGGAGGCGGGAGAACAGATAATCCGCCATACCAGTGTAACGCGCATTCCCGTAGTTTAAACGGCTCATTACTAAAGCCTGTACTATGGTTCTGCGCAAGTCCACAGGAATCTACTGAGTTTCTGCAACAGTTTAAGTTGCCAAATCATTTACCACAAGTGGAGATGACTTGCTCTTGCATCAACAGAGAATTTTCAATCAGAATGTTGAGATTTTTTGCTACATTTTTGGGCTCGGGGGCTGAGCCGAGGGCGGGCGGCCACCAGGAAAAATTCTAGCTCTTTTGGGCTCTCTGTTTTTTCAGCATTCAGTTTCAGGAAGTGTGCCCTCATCCAGCTTGACACCTCTATCAGGGCCAGCGTTAGCACTGGTGGTGCGACAATCATTTTTGGCACCCTATTATGACCTCTTCCTCAAATTCCCTCACCGCCACCAGGCAAAGGGGCCCCTCATCTCTCCACAGCCCCCATCTCACATACATTTCATTTATTTTAAAGCACTGGTAAAGGATGGCTTTACTAATAAGAATGTATATCTATCCAAAAGAACCTTTTTTAGCAACTCTGGGAATAGATAATGAAAGACTGAAGAAAACCAAACATAACATCCTAGACTACTTTATGCAGTTTGCATGCAGCTCTTTGATGACAATTTGTAACAATCACTGTTCTATGTAAGGGCTTTGTCTTATGAACAGGGCTGATAAAAGGATTGACAAAATCATTGTGTCAACAATCAACTGTGACAGAAGCATGAACCCACCCAGCTATCCATATAAAATACAGATCTGTATTTTGCACAGTAGGCGTTCTTTGCAGCAGGTATATTAACCCCCTGCACTCCTTCATGGTGAGTCAAAACTGCCACTAGAAAACTCCTATCTCTTTCTCAAGCAGGAACATGAATCACAAGAGTTATCTTGGCATTTATATTGGTGTCTAAAAGCTGGGCACACAAGGAACTCTGCAGGCGGTGTTTTTAAATTGTAAGTGCTAAACACATATTCTCCCCTGAGGTCAGCGCCCCTTTCCCCAGGACAGCGCCCAGTGCGGTCGCACCAGTTGCAATGCCCTACATCCAGCCCTTAGCACTATGATGTGGTGAATAAGCCAGGGCAGGTTCTGATTAAATAATGCGTGGTCATCATTCCAAATGTACTCTAGGTATCTTTAAACACAATGTCAAATCCTCATGGCCAGTGTGTGGCATGCTTTATCCCTAGGCTGGCTTCTATGCATCCTTCTCTGTGGAGAAGGATGTTTGGGCCCCACAGGTGTAGAGTGTATGGCAATAAACTGAGAACTCGAAATATTATAAGTTCTATGCTACCCTACTCCTGTCTCGGATCACCCCCCACACTCTTATCTATGATGATGCTGCCCATACTTTGAGGAAGAAAAGGGGGACAAACCATTAATGTCAGCATTGTTGGGTGTATCATCATCAAACTGACCTAAACATTAAGACTGTGTGAGGGGGAGAGTAGAGACTTTTATTGGTTTCCCCATCTCAACACCCAGGTCAGACAGGAATACATATGCCTCTTAATGTCTTCAGTCATACTGAGGCAAACATGTCCCACATGTTTGAATCAACCCCGGCTGAGAGCCAAGGGCGTAGCTTGGTCAGTATGATTGGAGGTGGGGATGTTAGCTTCAGATTTCCCGACAATCACTGGGGCACATGATGGTAAAATACATTATACAACAAGCAGCTGCACGAGAGGGGTTAAAGAGGCCATGGAAAGGGAGGGGAGTTCGGATTGGTAGGTATACTAAGTGAGAGAGAGCACATTATTCTGTGAAATAACCAACATTTTTTAAGTCTTTACAAGCAGAGAGAGGGAGAAAGTGTGTGTGTGTTTTGTCGTGTGTAAAAATTGCTGGTGAAATCCAACAGACACCTCACCATACCTGACTGAAAGCACCTGCACCCAACTATTTATCACAAACTATATTTATTAGGGGGGTGTAACAGCCCCCACCCCCGAAGCTACGCCCCTGCTGAAAGCTGAAGTAGATGTTAGAGAGGAAGGTGGAAATGGAAGGAAGGAAGGAACCCTGGTGTCCAGGTGGTAGATTTTAGGGAGGTGATGTGGTTACAGTTTGCCAGGAAGCAGTCAGTACACCGCAAGACTTTGCTGTGGAAACATATATTCTGGTCTCTGGTCAGTACTGTTCCTGGAAAAGATCGCTGAATACAGCAAAGAGGTCTTGTAGAACCAGAACTACTTCCCAAACAGAGCTGGCCTGTGTTCTAAGCTCATCTATTGTAAAGACTAAGGCAGGTTCTGGCATTCTGCATGGACACACTCTGGCCTGTGCATTACAGATTGTGCTATTTTTTCAATCAATCTCAGCTTCTGAGTGAAGATCATATTTTCTATCAATTTGGTCGTAAACCACTGCTTTGATCTTGGTCAGGATGATTTGCATCCAGGCAAATCGTTCCTAGAAGAGGCTTAATGAATGAGCATTTACTTTCTTTTGGCATGGTCCCAGGCGTGAGTGATGAATCGTTTATTGTTTGTATGGTTTCTGTGAAGAATTGTATACGATGGAGTTCCTTGTAGATTGTGTGAGGCTCACATATGCTTGGGATCCAGATGCTATGCCACTTGATATTAGTTCTTAAACGATTTGTTATAACAAAGACGAGGCATCCAAGTGGACTGTTTTACTTGTTAAAGGTTGCAGGTTGGGTTGGAGGTGCAAGTTATTCGAAGGTGTCTTTGAGCTCAGGTTATTGTGCTATTCTTTTGTTTCACCTGAGCAAGTTGTTGGGTTCTTGAATTCAGTGCTTTATGGTTGTGTTTAGAGTGGTCTGGAAGGAGTGTGGCCCAAGATGCACATCTAAAAGTCCTCCACAAGAGGCATTACCTAACACATACGAAATAGAATCCTGTGCAAACACAAATAGTGTCTTTGTTGACAAAGAATAACCAAAATCAACTGACAAGATATTTCACATTTTAAGTAGTATGATTACCGTGGGCCACAAGCAACGCACCACTTGACAAAGTAAGTTTAAAAGTAAGTGGTGACTTGATTCTTTGCCACTCTAGCCTTTGTGACTCTTGATTATAAAGGGAATAACTTGGTTGCTTCGTTCACATGTCAGACAGGTCACCTCTGATACGTGTGTTGCAGCCCTGGAGTGTGACAATCAAGCATGTACAGTTTATATTTTTCTTTTGCAGTCAAATAGCAGAAATGGAGGAACCTAAAGGCCCAGGTTCCATGTCTGTTTTTTAGGTCGAGTGTAGATTGCAAAAGACCTGTTGTGGGCTTACCAAAAGCTTACAGGGGCTTAAAGGCAGCCCTTTGCAGGGATATGGATTTACATGAATCAAAACATAAGTTTTGTAGAAATGTTACTAATCTGAGTAAAGGGGAATTAGGTGCACTTAACGATCTTAAGCAGAATGATCAAATTATGATAAGGCAAGCTGACAAAGGTGGCAATGTGGTCATTATGAACAGAAGTGATTATGAACAGGAGATACGTTCACAATTGGATGACACTCAGTGCTACGAAAAGATGGGTTCCAACCCGATTTTGAGATTATGTGATACCATTAACAAGAAATTGGAGTCTTGGTACCATCTCGATTTATTGAGTAGGGATGAGTTTTTGTATCTTAGGGTGACAAGACCGAGATTCCCGTGCTTTTACACATTACCCAAAATTAATAAAGAATTACCTTTTCCACCGGGTAGGCCGATTTTCTCAGGTATTGGGGGTCCCACGGAAAAATTATCTGAATATGTTGATGTATATTTGAAACCTATTGTACAAAACTTGCCATTGTATATTAAGGATACAACACACATTCTTAGTACTCTTAACGATGTGGAATGGGAAGAAAATATGTTATTAGTTACTCTAGATGTGGTATCTTTATATACATGTATTCAACATGATGTGGGTTTGGAAGCAACAGAGTGGTTTTTGAATAAGAAATCCGCAAGTCTATGGCAACATATGAGAATGTTATTGGAAATGATTTCTTTGATTCTAGATAATAACTTCTTCCTTTTTAAACAAGATTGGTTTAGACAGAAACAGGGGGTGGCCATGGGTTCCAGGTTCTCCCCTTCTTACGCAGGTCTGTTTATGGGCCTGTTTGAGGAGAGGTGGGTCTGGGGCCCGGGTGCAGCCCCTTGGCAGACGTTTATTCTTTATTGGGGACGTTACATAGACGATTGTATTATGATCTGGACTGGTGGTGTTGATCAGTTGTTGGAATTTTTTGAATATTTGAACTCCAACACTATGAATGTTAAATTTACATGTCAATACAGTGAGACACGGATGGAATTTTTGGATGTGGAGTTATTTATAGAGAATGGTCGAATACAGAGTAAATTATTTCGTACGTCCACTGCCTGCAACTCTGTATTGCATGCAGGGAGTGCACATCCTAAACACCAAATTGAGTCTATTCCTTATGGTGTGATGATTAGGGCACGTAGGAATTGTAGTAAGGATGAGGAATTTGAATAATGTATTCAGGATATGGGTAAACGCTTTGAAATGAGAGGGTATCGACAATGTGTTATTAGAAAGGCACAAGAGAAAGTAAGACATATGTCGAGGCATACAACACTCAAGTCGAGACAAAAAGTCAATAAACGGCAGAACAATGGGGAAAAGTTGAGAATAATTACGGATTTTACAGACAATGCTTGGATATTAAAGAAATATGTTTCTAAACATTGGTACATATTAAATCAGGATGAGATTTTGAGGGAATTTGTGGCGAATAAGCCATCCTTTACTTTTCGTAAGGGTAGATCATTAAAAGATCTTTTGAGTCCTAGTTTTCCGATGATTACTCCCAAAGTTGACTGGCTATCAGCTCGGGGAATAGGCTTCTTCAAGTGTGGAGATTGTGGACTCTGTAAATGGGCCTGCCATGGGAAAAAATAATTTTCTAATAAACTGGGGGAGATATTCATCATTAGATCCAGCATGAACTGCAACACATCTTTTGTGGTCTATATAATTGTTTGTAAATGTGAGCGGTTTTATGTAGGAAGCACAATCCGACCTCATAAAGTGAGAATTGGGGAACATGCAAGAGCTCTGGTACAACAAGATGATAGATACCCTTTGGTGACACATATGATGGTCTGTGAGTCTCAGAAAACAAAAAGTAGCTTCAAGTTTTTTGGTTGTGAACACATATTGAAGGATCCGAGGGGGGAATAGAGAACTGACATTAAGGAGGAAGGAAGCAATGTGGATAATGCTTTTAAGAGCGGTGGAAGAAGGGTTGAACACGGATAGAGAGTTGGAGTATTTCCTGGGAGCATGAGCCAAGGAATAATAAAGGAGGGAGGTACGGGCTGACATGTACTTTAATAATTCCTACTCAGTGTAAGCAAAATTTGTGAAATATATACAGTTATTGTAACGTTTGAAGTATGTGTACTATTTAGGAATCTATTAATATTTGTTATGTCTGTATTTAGATGGTTGTATTATCCTGTTTGGGATATAATTCAGCCAGGTGATATATGTGTGTTTTATAACATATGCTGAACCATGGCTATGCTAATAATGTACTCTTGAATTGTTGTAATATGTTCAATAGGTCAAGGACTATGATTGGTTAGATTTCATTGTATTATGTGTTATATTATGTTTACTAGTGGGCTGTTATTAATATGGATAATGGGGGTACCTTTTTATCTTCTTTTTCATCTGGATCAATTTGTACATTTATTTTCATTGGGTTGTTATGGTGTAATGCCACTTTTTACTGACACGCTCTAATTATGCAGAGTTGTAGTGATGGGTACTATTTTTAGTAAATAGTAGCATCTATAATGCTCACTGGTACTGAGCAGGGTGGTGAGTGTATTTTGCTCTGCACAAAATATTGGTTTAGTCCCTTTTCTATCTTTACTTTTGCTCGAAGACGAGCTGGAGCAGTCCGTTTTTAGTTGCTTTACCTCGGGGATTTCAATCCGGGCGTATGTGCGTGGCGCTTACAGCGTCCGCGCATTTACTCGCAACGAGTTTCAGGAACACCGATATTTCCATAGCGGGCGTTCTTTACGAGATTAAGTTAAGCGCTTTCAGGTAATTTACTACTTTTTGAATGATATGATATTTAATGTTTACAAGGCAGTCGGGATACTCGGATTTACAATGGCGCTAATGTGATTAGCATGCTTTATGCTATATATTACAACGACTATACTATGTTTGTTTTACAGTGGTTTGCTGCATTTGGAGCGGGGTTTTTTTCAGAATATGTTTTGGTGATTCCGGAGTAACCAGTTGTCCTTGGAAGGATAAATTATTTGCAGATCAAAGAAATACTTCTTATTTGAGGGATTGTTGAATAGGTTTAGTGTGCTAGGTACTTATTTTGGTTTTTTACCTTGGTTTTTACTTAGAGCCTGACAGTAAACTAGCCTTATGATACACTTATTAATACAAATATGGTGGTCACTTTCAATTTTACTTTTGCACCTCTGGTGACTTTTGATTTTGGATTTGATGGGTGTCACAAGCGGTGTTAATTTATACTAACAAGATACCACTTTGAGGTTTGTTATACTTTAAGGGTAATTTGTTATGAAGTGGGGCTCTTTCACCCAATCTTCTAGTTTCAGAATGAATAGATCTGATTAATTCTTATTAATCTATATCAATGATTACATCTATTGTTTCTCATCACTTTTGATACCTAGGAAAGTCTAACAAGCTATCAAATGACTAAGTCTCAGCCCTGATGAAGTCAAGTGGCGAAACACGTGTTGGCAGTAAGACCATTCTAGGAAACATGGATGCTTCACTATGGAGTAATCTATAAGGAGGATGGATGTTCTATTAACCCATAAATACAATGAACTAGGAGAATAACATGGACTTAATTCTCGTTTATTTTGGTTTATAAAGAACGGAAAGATAATTTGAATATTGAGAGAGTGGATATATAGGAACATTTGATGAAAGGACAATGGTTATAAATCAATGGAATTATAAATATTGAAAAAATGTGTGTATTAACTCCTGTTTGTGTAAATTGTTTTTCTTTCTTTTTGTGTTAAAGTATGGTAACACGGATACTTGATAAAGTATAATATATGAGGACTTTGGGGTTTGGAATACCATTGTTACTGCCTCTCGTTAATTTGACGTAATGTTCAACAATTACACAGTGTTAAAAATAGGAACTGTTGAAAAACCTTGATGGTAATTTGATATTAGATCAACGAGTGCCTCAGTATTGTAGTACGTTTTATTGATTGTCTTGTCCAATCAATGTAGGGGTTTAGGGTGTATTCCCCACTGTAGTGCACCGTTGGAGGTTTAGATATTGGATCATTATAATTTAATACTTGGTGCGCCATTACTCCCTTAAATACACCTTACGTCTGGTATTAACTTTGCTGACCATAGGCTGGCCTATTTGTCACTCTCAATTGCTTGCTTTTGCTGGCTTTCCTTGACCCAGCTTTCCCATCTCATGTTTGTCCTCCCACTGGAGAATAGCCTCGTCACCATTTCTATGATTGGCTGGCTTCTGGGCCTGATTAAGATCTTGGTTGACTGGTTTACTCCATCACAAACGTGACGGATATCCCATCCACCGTATTTTGATTCCATTATATTCTATGGAGATCGTAATACGGCAGATAGAATATCCGTCACATTTGTGATGGAGTATTCCGTCCCCCAAGATCGTAATCAGGCCCGCTGTCTTTCTACTGCTCATGTTTAGGGGACTACTTTTTTAATTAAGCGCTCCTTGAGCGTGCATATGTTTTCCAGCTCTTTCCCTTGTGTGCTTCTCCCTCACCAAATGCCTCCCGGGTGCTCCATGTTGCTGTCTCCCTTGTGTTGCTTTCTCACTCGTGCGCTTCTCTCCCCAGCCTCATGCGACTTTCCTTCATGTGCTGCTTTTCCCCTCTCCTGCTAACTCCGCAATGCTTCCCTCACCCGCTGCTCCAGAGCCCCCATTTTTCTAAAAAAAAAACTATTTATCTTTTATTTTTTAGGGTGTCGGATGGGACAGGCATTACATTTCTGCTGGCATGTCTGCCTAAAAAAATCATTTTCACACCACATCTTTTTCATATTTTTTCTGTTTACTGAGCCACCTTGGATTGGTAAATAAAAAAATAATGTCATGACATTTCATAGGCGCACATGCTTGGTGACTCGTGCGCACACGTAATCTTGCCTGTGCGGACCTACACACTGGCACAGCCACTGAAGCCGCATCACCATGTCTTTTTTTTCTATTAACCATGCTGCACATCTTCTTCCCGATGCTGTACAGCATTGTCAAAAGGCTTTGCCAAAGCCAATAGGTATCAAAGGTGAGACCTACTGGTTTGCTTTTCCAGGGCTCAGCTCTGGTAGGCCCCTGCTCACTTAATGCATTAAACCTTCTTTGCAGAGCTCACTAGGTACAATTTTAGTGTTGATATTTTCTTTTGGCCAATAATGTTGCATCCTTTTGATAGCCATGTCTTATATTTTGGAGTACCAGATGTCAGACAGCTGAAGGTTTCAGGGGGTGGTTTTGAGCTGATGACGATGTGTTTTGAGAGAGTTTGGAATAAGCTCCTTCCGTCTTGGGGCAAAGGGTTTTTTGATTGTGCAACATTTTGTTATTGTGTTATTGAACTGAATTGCAAAATGTTAAGAGGTTTTAAGCTAGTTGTGTTGAGAGTGTTGTCACTGCAGTGGTGAATGTGCTGCAGAAGATTGTTACAAGAGGAGTGCTGTTGGAGGGAACACTGTAATAAGTAGGAGACAAACTGTGTCACTGGGGGTAGTTTGTGTTTCACTAGGATAGCTTTACATTCAGGTTGTTTCTCGTGATGATTTTATGTCCTCGTGTTATTGTTCAATGCAAGATGGGGTTTGTTTTTGGCTACCAAGTTGCAGTTATCCATAGACAGTCTAGTTCAGCAGTTCCCATCATTTTGACTCATGTGGACCCCAACAATATCATTACTGGAGCTTGGGGTCCCCCACTGAATCTTTATTGGAATCTGAGGACCCCCCCACTGAGTCATTACTGAAAGCTGGGGACCTAAACTGTTAATATTATTTAATTTTATAAGCAGTCGCGGACCCCCTGAGGAGGCTTTGCGGTCCCCCCTGGGTCCTTGAAACACAGGTTGGGAACCCCTGGTCTAGCTGCACGTCTGTTATTATACCAATTTTTGTGGTCTGGTTTTTTGTACTGATCTTGCTGCCATTAGCCTGCATTTGTTTGTTTGAGTTGGTCGAATTAGGTTTAAAGGTGGTTGTGGAGCCAGTATGGTTTGCTGCTGTGGGGCCTGTTGTCCTGCTCTACAGTGTAGTAATTATTTCAACACTAACGCAGCTCCAATGCATGCTCGAGTCAGGACAGAGAGTAGCTCCTCATGAAAGTTTTGTTTATGTGTGTTTTGTTATGACAGGATTAAGTTGGCACACTTGCAGGAGCACTCATGACATCATTTGATCAGTCTGAACCTTGACAAAGCCACAAGACTGGAATCTAATTTCTGAAATATCGTAATGTTTTGCCATGCTGGGACTAGTTTTTCAGTTGGTATGCTTACATACAACTGCATAATCTGATCACTATAAATGCACAATTTTTATTCCAGAACGTGACAACTCGTACCAGCTTTTACTGACGTTTTTCAAAACTGATGTTTTGTAAACCAGTCCTGTTTTCTTTAAGGAACTCGAGATGTTTAAAAAATGTTTTTGGGAATGCAATCACAAGGATGGTGATTTGCTGTCCATTGCTGGCCACCATCCCTGTGTGATGCAGCCAATCAAAGGGACAGTCACAAATTGCAACCTGCCTAATGAATATTAATTAGGCAGGTCATTCATTGACCCCCGTGAGGCCCTATTTTGTGAAATGACTTATTTGCAGATAGGTCGGTTCATAACATGGAACAGAGATCACAAAAAGTTGGTATACAATTTGCAACCGTGTTTTTGTGATGACCTCTTAGTACTCAGAAAATGCCACAGGGACTCCAGGGAAACTCAAACCAGCTGTCTGTCTGCATGATTGCCCTCAGTTGGAGTTGTTCGCCAGCTTAAAAAACATATCAACGCAAAGGCACATGCTATCCAGGATGTTTTACTGCTTTGCCTCCCATAAATGCCTATAACAGCCGCAAACAAGCTGTGACAAAGCCAATAGCTCTCTCCTATGTGAAAGCTACTGGCTTTGCCAATGTCTTTTAGCCATGTCATACAGCAGTGTTTCTATGCAACATGGCTAAAAATAAAGTTAGAAAAAAGTGCTGTGATGTGGCCAGAGTTGGTGCTGTGCCACAGTGTTTTTTTTTTTGCGGGATGGGGTTGGGGGTACAGGCAAGCAATGACGACAGAAAGGAATGGGGCAGCAACAAAAAGAAGGGGTAGGTGGGGGGGCAGAAGCAACATGGAGAAAGGGTTGGTGGTGGGGGAAGGAGAAACATTGAGAAGGGGTGGGTGTGATGGTGAAGAAGCACTACAGACAAGAGAGAATGAGAGGGGAAGACAAAATAGTACCAGACCTGCCAACTTACACGGTGCCACCGGGTGTCACAGAATTTTGGCTCTCTTCATACTGTCACTAGGTGATGAACCAACATCACACAGTAGCAGGAAGAGGAAACCACTGAAAGTGCGAATTTCCAGCTCCTCTTTGGCAGCTGCAAGAAACCATTGTACATTAAGAGTTGTGAAAACACCCCAGGACTTTGGCTGCAGCCACAGCAACCTTTGTTTTTTTTTGTTTATGGGAGAGTAAGGAGGTCGATTGGGACAAGGCACGGGGAGACGTGCCTCAGAAAGTAGGTTTCAGCTTAAAGCCCCGCCCCTAGAAGGCCGCATCCCATTTCACATGGCAAATTTTATGCTCAAGTTGGTAGATCTGTGGTACCTTAATCATGAGCAACAGACTGACACGAATCAAGAGGAAGGAGTTTCTGCTTGTTCCAGGATCCATAAAAAGAAAAGAAAGTGATGCCCGGCATACACTGGCTAATTAGGAGGTAGCAAGGAAGAGTGACAATGATGCCAACAAATGCCAAAGCAATGTGCGGCTCCAAGCCCTTTATTGTAAACAATACCCCTTCCAGTGACATCATAGCCTGAGCAAGCATTTGCAATGCAATGGGTCTCGCATTTGCTTGAGTTAGAGCTATTGGCATTGTAAATTTATAACTTGACTTTTCTTGCCACATAAATTGGTCAACCCTGCCTCATAATTTGGTCTTTTCCTGCCTCATAATTCCAGTGGCCCTGCAAATGACTAAAGCATTTCCATGTACCTTCTTCCTCTACCTGCAGCAAAAACTGAAAATATTGCCTATTACCATCCTAATTTTAATTTGGCATGCTAATTAGAATAACACTTGCACTGCCCCACCATCAGAGTTGCTGGGTGACTAATAGAAATGCTGGGGGGAAGTTAGGAGTAGAACTATTGAAAACGATGTGCGAAAAGACACGCAATGTAAACAAGTGTAACATAACATAGCTTTATGTCTCTTTTCGACACTTGTGCGTCAGCTCGGACCTGGCCAGTGTGCTGCTTAAAAGCTCAGAATGTGAAAAAACACATTATTTTGCATGTGATTAATTGCACTTCAACATTAAGCAATGTCCTTCTACAGGAAACCATGCAGCATTAAAAGGGGCCCAAAAATTGGTAAATAATTCTCTTTGTTTCCATTGACCTTTGAGCACCCTTGTTCCTTGGCTCTGAATTTTGATATATCCTGACTTCAGCACAAAATACAGTGCGTCTTGCAACTCCGCATGTGATCCTACTGGGCTATGCGTAAAAATTCAAATTAATTGAAGTCAAAGCCAACTGGGAATTTAATAGCGGCTACAATACACAAAATGTAAAAATACATGAAATTCACAAGTCACATGACTACTTTATTTTAGGCTCCAAACTATGCTTTGCTCACTTAACCTGAACCCTCCCTATTATATACTCTGCTTATAAATAACTGATTATATGAATACAATACATATTATTTATTTATTTTTTGGTTAACTTTAACAGCGGACTTGTAGGTGTACTATTCTTTTGTTTTGGGACAGGGAAGGGTTTCTAATTCCTGTGACTCTTTGCCATGATTTCCATGTAACACTAAAACACACATCTGTTTATAAATATGTAGCTCCCTTTTGGTAGGTGAACTCACAGACGCCTTGAAGTGCTGTACCGGCTGCACAGCACTTCGTGACAGAGTGCAATGCTTGCCTGCTCGGACCACGAGAAAGGAAAAAATAAATTCCACACTTTTTTCCTGAAGAAAAGTAAAATAGAGCACATACAACTCACAAGTTTCTATTGTATTTTCACTGTATTGCAATATTGACGTGTCACACTGTTCAAATGGGATGGGGCAGAATAGAACAAGAGCTACTATGTAGAGGTGTACCTTTGTATTGCTACGATCTAGAAGTTTTCTTTTTAAGTGATGACAGCAGCGTATAAAAGTTATTTTATAGGTTTTTAACAAACACTGCAGAAACACTCTTTTTCCCCTCAACAGTACCCAGAGGAGCCCGATGATACCATGGTAACGACTGGGCTTTTCCTGTGCTCGAGCCACAAACTCCTTAAAAGGAGGGAGGAGCGAGCGTCGGGGACCAGTCCCTTGTCTGGTCCTGCAACCATTCACTTTTTATAGCTTTTTCTCCTTTAGCACAATTGTAGACACGTTTCTTGCAGGATGTGTGACTGTTCTTCACACCAGGTAACAACCAGAACATTAGAACATTGGAATGCCAACATTCCAATGTTCGCTTTGTTCACAGCAACAGCTGTGAACAAAGCCTCACGGAGCCCGAGGGGATTTTAATCCCCTCGGGCTCCGTGAACATTTTGTTTTTTAATAGAATATTCTGCCGTGAGTGGCAGAATGTTCTAATAGCCTTAGAACCCGCCGTAGCGGGCTCTACCGGCTATTAAAGTCCCTCTCCCTTGTTAAATGCCCTCGCCTTCGGCTCGGGCATTTAACGTGGGGAGCGGGCCTTTAATAGCCGGTAGAGCCCGCTACGGCGGGTTCTAAGGCTATAGTATACAGCTCAAGACATAGGGGGTCATTACGACCCCGGCGGTCGACGATAATATGGCGGTAAGTAATGCCAACAGGCTGGCGGTACTTATCGCCAATATACCACTCCGACCGCCACGGCAGTGACAGCCTCCAGGCTGGAGATATCCATCTGTAGCCCGGGGGCTGTCACTGTTCCGCCTGCGGGATTATGACCCTGCGTACCGCCATGGTTTTCGTGGCTTTCTTAACACCACGAAAACCATGGCGGTAGGCACTATCAGTAACAGGGAACTCCTTCCCTGTCACTGATAGGGGTCTCCTCCCCCCAATTAGTCACCCCACCTCTCCAAAGCCCCCTCCACCCCCCTACATTCACGTCCCCCCTTCACACACACACACACACACACACACGTGCATACACACACCCATTCCCACATAAACGCATGCATACATCCATTCACACACACACACATCCGCACACACTTTCATACATACACGCATTCACATAACACAACATACACACACTCACACCTCCATACATGCTCACACGCATTCAACATGCAACACACCCCGCATCCACGCACACACAAACATTCACACACCTCTACACACACACACACACACACGCAACACCCCTGTCGGAGACCCGACTTACCTGTGTTCAGGGGGTCCTCCGGCAGGAGATGGGACCGGCACTGCTGCCACCAGCACCGCCCGCCAGCAGAACACCACCAAACCGTATTATGGGTCATGATACAGCTGGCAACAGTCTACTGGCGTGGCACTGCTGGTGGTAGCAGCGCCACCTTACCGCCATACGCCGGCGTGGCCACAGCCGGATTTCTGCCATTCTTCTGGCCATTCTTCCGCCATTCTACGGCAGACAGCTGGTAGCTGCGGTGACGGTCTTTTGGCGGCCATCGCCGCAGCGGTAAGCGGTTTTTACCACCAGTGTCAAAATGAGGGCCTTAATATTTATGCATCAGTGTAAGGAGAACGTGGATGGGCCACGTCTTGGACGGCGGCCATATTAGGTTCACGCGATCTGCTCACCCACCACACTCAACCCAATATATAATCTATAGAACAATGTAACCGTCATGCAGCTTCGATGGAGGTGAGATTGAGCAATTTAACTAAGCAGCTCCCGTTTGGTAGGTAAACTCTCAGACACCTCAAAGTGATGCACCAGCGGTGCAGTGCTTCACGTGACGGAGTGCAATGTTTGTCGGATCCGACCATGAGAAAGAAACAAATAAATGACATGCTTATTTACTGAAGAGAAGTAAAACTGAGCACGTATTTGAAGCACAGCCATGTTTCACTTCACGGCTCTGCTGCATACTGCGGTGGGAAGCTGAGCATTTTTCAGCGCCTTTCTTGCACTCGATTAAGAGGCTGCTCATGTTTCTCTTCTCTGGCGATGCGCCCCCTAGGGGAGGAGAGCACATCTTAAAATAGAAACCCAGTCACTCCAAGGACGGCGTGCTAGCACACGCAAACACGCAGATGGACACGCGCCCAAGATGTAAAGCACACAGAAAAGCACAAACACAATTACTCAAAGGTTTATAAACTCAGCACACATAAACACGGAGATGAAAACAGACAAACACGTATACAAACACCTGCAATACCTCTGCGCGAGTTCGCAGTATGTGAAACTTGAAAGCGCCATGGAGTGCGACGCGAAGGGGAGTTGGGAGTTTGCGCTTGAAATTGCCATGGTCGCAGAAGGGGAGAGACAAAAGAGAAAAATAATTTTGCCCACAGGAAATTATGTGAGTGATCGTGCAATAAGCTGTTTAACAGGGTCAGTCTGCAAGGCGGTAACAAACCATCCTCAGGGCGGGACAAAAGTAAGGCATTTGCCAATAACATCAAGGGATTTTTGAAAGGCAAGCCCAAGAACAAATGAAAGTGATGGACATGAGATGGGCATGGTTAAAAGTCCACAGAAGCAATACGTCAAAAGCGCTGACTTAAAAACTGCATGCCAAAAGCCTCTAATACAAATGTACGCTAGGTGTCCTCAACTTATTTGCACAGAATTTACACATCTACCCAAAAAGTGGGGAACAACACACAAACAATATTTGTGCCCTTTTTGCACATTTTATTTCTGCATTTTTTCAGTTTGGCTCTTGGCATTATTATTCCCAGGTAGAAGGCGCACACGGGTCAAGCCTTGGTAACACATCCGAGGTAGAATCAGAAAATCAAACGGGGAGAAATAAACTGTCGCATTAACTTGCACCCGAGTCAAAGAAGTTCTATGCGGGAGAAAGATAAAAAAAAAATGTATAGGAAAATTGCTGGAGCCTCGCTCCTAAATTTGGGAGCGCTGTCATCTAAGTGGCTGCAAGGACCTTGGTGTAGCTGCTTTCAGGATTGAAGAGCGCTTGCACCGGGGTCCGGAAGCGGCCCAGAGCGCCTCGGGGGCTGCAGCACGTGGGGGCCGCCCTGCCCTCGGGCCTCCTCCGAGGTCGGCTGAGGCTCTGGCGGGTCTCCAGGGCACGTGCCTCCCTCCCTGGGCGCGCGCTGGGCACGTGACGCCTCCACGTGAGGCGGGCTCGGCCCCGCCCACAGCATCTCGTGATGTTTGTGCTCCCTCCCCCAGGCCCCGCCCCCGCTCTCCCTCTCCCTTTTCCTCTCCTCCTCCCTCCCACTGTCCCTCATTTCCCTCTCCATCTTCTCCCTCTCTCTTCCTTTCTTCACTCTCTCTCCTCCCTCCCCTTCTCTCACTCCTCCACCCACCGGCCTCCTATCCATGTCGATTGTCCCTGGAAACCCCCGACCGAAGAGCAGCAGGACACGAACCGAGAGTGATCAAAGGTGGCATTGTGAGAGACGCCAGCTGTCAGGATGGCCGAGCGGTCTAAGGCGCTGCGTTCAGGTCGCAGTCTCCTCTGGAGGCGTGGGTTCGAATCCCACTTCTGACATGTCATTTTTTTCACCCTAAAATTACATTTTCATTACAATAGTTGGTAATATTTCACTGATTTGTGAGTATGTAATCTATTTGATCCGAAAAGTATTATTTTATTAGTATAGTTGGTAATATTTCACCGATTTGTGAGTATATCGTACACTTTGGGGAATTTCAAACAGTGTTTTGCTTTAGAATGTCACAAAAGCGTCTAATTTGCAGTTCATCCCAATTACAACCATTTCGCTTTTCTTTTATTTAGCGAATAGTTTATTTAGAAATCTGATCTCATGAGAAATCAAAGCAAATGGCCCCTTGGTGGCTTTGGAATTTGTGTCTCCTTTTCAGAAACTAGCTCTACAAATTCACCCACTAAGTACAAGACAAACCACAAAAATAGATATTATTCACCACCACTTACAAAACTGCAAAAACTATAGTGAAAACAAATATTCTTTACAACTCACCCTGAATGTGAAAACTAAGAAGATGGTGATCTTAGTACAACACACAAATAAAATAAACTTTCATGGACTGGTCCCCCTATCCCGCTTTTTTTGTTTAAAAAAATGTATTTGGACTAGTTTCTCAGTTCTCATTGGGAGAATCCACAAACTCCCGATGGGGTTATAATCCCTTACATGTGGGAGAAAAAAGGATACAAATATGACCGGATATTTTTTGTACAAAAAACGTTATGAAGGCTTAAAAACAAACTGCTTCTAATAGTCAAGAGTTTAAAGCATGTTCTAAAACTCTGTCTAACAGAATTAGCCAAAATTAAAGGCAAGGGTCTCTGCACTGGCCATAAAACAATCTGGAGAAAAGACCAAAAATATTTACAGCAATTATCTCTGTGTTCCACCATAATTAGTAACTTCTGCTCATTGGCTTCCAATGTGATTGATTAAACCTCCTTCAAACAAATGAAACACAAAGGCAGATCCCTTGGAGTAAAAAAAATTCTAGCTATCGCGTCAAGAATTTTCAATTCTATTAAGGACACGGAGGCGAGGATTATGCTTTCTCTTTCTTTACTGACTTAAACAGCAGCCAATCAAATACAAGTAACAGAAAAAACTACACATCCCAAGATGCTTAACATCCTATCACATGGTCCAATCACTAGCCATGTCCTCTGCAATAAGTCCTTTGACCTTTGATGTCACTTCCTCTTTCTTTGGTCATAACAGATAAGATCAACTTGAAAACGAAACTTCTTACGCCATCTCGAAATTCGGAGCCATGAACATCTTCTTCTTACTAAAGATCCGTCTCTTGGATAGCTCAACACCGGAGAACCAACCTGGCAAAACGTTAAAACCAAACTTTTCTCTGAAGCTAAGAATTTCAGGAATTCTTCTGATCAGAACCTGTAACAACAAACAGGCAGGTAATATCCCAACGAAATCGAAAATGTCTCAATAAACTGATGTTTCTATAATTGACAATAAATGGAAGGGAATTAACAATAAATCATAAATATTCACAATAATTGATATTCAATACACATTGTACAGAAGGGAGGGATAATCCTCGCCTCCGTGTCCTTAATAGAATTGAAAATTCTTGACGCAATAGCTAGAATTTTTTTTATTTTATGTCAGGACCGGAGGCTCCGATTATGCTAGTTTAAAGCTGTTCCATTACTAAAGTAGCTACATCCAATACTGGTTTGTGATAAAACTTATGAAAAGTATTTTCTGAAGACCAATCTGCTGCCTTCATAATATCCTCTAACCGGGATCCCAAGGCAAAAGATTTCGAAGCCATAGCTCCTCTAGCAGCATGAGCCCCAAATACAGAGGTATCAATACCTGCTTCACTCATCAACCATCTCCTCCATCTGGCCAAAGTGGCTGAGGTGACTGGTTTGAAAGGTTTTTGCAAAGAAATTAATAATTGACCTTTAACATCTTGTCGAAATTCTTCTGTGACAACTTCATAATCTTTTAAGCATTGAACTACACATAATTTCGAATTTTCAGTATAAACTGGATAGGATACTGACCTGTAATTTGTTTTAGTCCTTCTTGTCACTGAAAAAGTGACTCCCTGTGGAGAAAAAGTTCTACCAGCTAAATCCAAAGCTCTGACGTCTGAAACCCTTTTGCAAGAGATAAGACATAAAAGCATGGTCAGCTTAGTGGAAAGCTGCTTGCGAGACAAATACCTGTTGGTAGGCCAAGAATCTAAAATTTTTAAAATAATGTTAACATCCCATAATACAGAATATTTAGGTTGAGGAGGTTTAGAAAGGCGTATACCCCTCAAAAGTTTGCAAATTAACAGATGTTCTCCAATGGGTTTACCTTCTAGATGAGAATGCCCTGTTGAAATAGCAGATCTAAAGTTATTGATCGTCCGATAAGCCAAACCAGAACTAGCAAGTTCTGCTAGAAAGTTAACAATCATACCAATATGTGTCTCCACTGGATTGGCACCCCTTCCATCACACCAACTAGACCATCTGCGCCAGGCTGAGTCATATCTTTTATGGGTGTTACCGGCCCAGGCCTGCTTAATGTATCGAAACGTCTGGGGTACTCCATCTAGACCTGAAATTAACCAGGCTAGTAGAGTCAACTTTCCTGACAAGACCAGTGGATGTTGAAGGCCCTCCGGACTCAATAGAAGATTCCGACGAGGCGGAATTAGAAGAGGAGAGGCACAAGCTAAATGAAGAGCTATGGGGAACCAAGGCTGTGCTCTCCAAAAGGGTGTCACCAGAACAATCTCTGTCTTCTGTCTCCGCACCTGAGACAATACCCTGGCAATCTTCAGAAATGGAGGAAAAGCATAACCTCGAAACTGGGACCAATCCTGAAGAAAGGCATCGGTCTTTATAGCACAAGGGTCTGGACGCCAACTGTAAAATTTTGGAATTTGGCAATTGAGTCGTGAGGCAAACAGGTCCACTTCGCAATTGCCCCATTCCCTGACTATTTGAGCAAAAATCTGAGGGTCCAATTTCTAGTCGCTGGAATCCGACAGGTATCTGGAGTTCCAGTCCGCCATGATGTTCTGGTCCCCAGGAAGGTATTCTGTTATGACTACTAGACGTTGAGTTAGGCAATAATGCCAGAAATCTTTGGCAATCTCTGCCAGAATCTGGGACTTCGTGCCCCCTAATTTGTTGACATATCTCACTGCTGATACATTGTCCATCCGTAAGAGTATGCAACAATCTGTTTTCTGCGGGGAGAGACTCTTAATGGCAAAAGATCCTGCCAGCAGTTCCAGGCAATTGATATGAAGGGTTTGCTCCCATTCTGACCATCTGACCCCGTCCCGTCACTAGGGAGTTGCAACGTACTCCCCAACCCCATCTGCTGGCATCGGATTCTATTACTACTTCTGGGTGAGATCTGAAAATCGCCCTGCCATTCCAAGCTTCCATATGATGGAGCCACCATTGAATCTCTGATCTCACTTCGGCGGTCAATGGGATCTGTTCCGAGTAACTCAGACCCTATTGTAGATGTCTGATTTTGAGCCTCTGGAGTGCTCGATAGTGAAGGGGTGCAGGGAAGATCGCCTGAATAGACGAAGCTAATAAGCCCACTATTCTGGCTATATTCCTCAGTGAGACGGTTTGACTGGAAAGTATCGATCTCAATTCCCTCTTGATATTGCGAATCTTTTGAGAGGGGAGAAGAAGTTGGCATAGAATAGAATGTATCTGGAACCCCAGGAACTCTATCACCTGGGAGGGTTTCAACAGTGACTTCTGCACATTGATAAGGAAACCTAAATCTTGCAGAAGGCTGATGGTCCAATTCAAGTGATCTAGAAGGACTTGAGGAGATTGGGCCATCAGCAGAATGTCGTCGATATATATAATTAATCTGACTCCCCTGGCCCTGAGCCATTCCATCGCAGGCCTCAGGAGCTTTGTGAAGCACCAAGGGGCTGACGACAGACCGAATTGAAGGGCACGAAACTCTAAGCACTGCCCTTTCCATTGGAATTGCAGGAATCTCCTGTGAGGAGGAAAAATTGGAATCGACAGATATGCGTCCTTCAGGTCCAGACGTACCATCCAATCTCCTTCCAAGAGGATATCTCTTAACATGTGGATGCCCTCCATCTTGAAATGTCTGTAGAGGATCCACTGATTGAAATCCTTTAGGTTCAAGACTAAACGGTGACCTCCTCCTTTCTTGTCTACAACGAAAATAGGACTGAGGAAACCGTAAGGGTGAGGAGTAGTAAACTGGACGGCTCCCTTGTCTAAAAGAGCCTGCACTTCTTTGTCTATAAAACTTTGATTTGTTAGGGAAAAACACATCTGTGACGGAGGGGAGAGCTGCGAGGGGGTACTGATAAACTCCAGACGAAACCCTTTGACCGTTTGGAGAATCCATGGGTCTCCGGAGATCCGTTTCCAATTTTCCAAGCATAATGCTATTCTGCCCCAAGCTTTACCTGAGAGTAATGGATAATGCTCACCTGTGAAACTTGAGTCCTGTATGGCTCCTTGTTGCCCTCTGCGATGGCCCCTGCGGAAACGAGGACGTCCTCCTCTGGGGCGGGTAGGATAGAAGGTGGAGTCCTGTTCACTGTACCAACCACCTCTGCCTCTCGGATAATAGTTTTGGGGACTGTTGTATGTTCCTCGGCCGGGCATACGTCCCCCATAATGACCGGCCCTGACAAAAAGGCCTAGTTTAAAAACCTTCTTGAGAGACATTTGGGCTTTGTCTAGCGAAGAAAAGGTAGAGCAAAACTTAGCCAAGTCTTTAATAAAGGATGATCCGAAAAGCAGTCCTTCAGCCGAAGGACCCGCTTCCGAGGTTGCAAGATCCGACAATTTTGGGTCAATGCGCATTAGTACCGATTTTCTGCGTTCCGCAGAAATAGCACAATTAGAATTTCCTAAAAGACAAATGGATCTTTGTGCCCAACCGATAAGGACATCCGTGTCCACAGGAGAGCCTGATTCCTTGGTCACATAGGCTATCTCCAGGATCTTGGTCAGAGGACCTGACAAATCCAACAGTTTGTCTTGGCATTTACGCCAGGATCGATCCAAACCTTTTTTGGGATCTTTCGCAAATTTTCTCATAAAGGTGACCATGGTAGGGTCTATTTCTGGTGTGTCAGATACCTTGCCTTCTAGGTCAGGTCTGGGGCATTCAGCTTTTAATCGAGATCTGACTTCTTTATCGAAGCTCTTTCTTAGATTGGATTGGACATATTGAGCCACTTCGGGAGGTTGGACCCAATTGGAAGATCTGGGGTGTATGATTTCTGTGGGGTCGAAGTCCAAGACCTGGCAGTGGGGTGTCGCTTTCTGAGACTTTTTTCTACTAGGAATCAGGGAATCCGAGTCATCAGAGTCGTCAGAAGAGGAATTCTTATCAGAGGAGGAGGGAGAGAAGGAGGCATCTTTCTTAGAACTATAGTTATGCTCCCTATTATGTTTCTTGCGTAATTTATCAAATGCGTCCGCATGAATTTCACTAACCCCGGCTCCAGACTCTAAATTTTTTGATATATCCTTAGCTTTTTTCGGTTCAGTTTGCGGTTGTTGTTGTCCTTGCATCCAGCCCTGAGATCGGGCGTAGTCAAATAGCTGCCCCGAGAAGGGGCCCAATGCTCTCACCAGGGCATCATTTACCGATTGCTGGACCCTGGTGTCAAGGGCTTCCACTAGATCTACCTCTAGTTGATTGCCCAACTCCTCTGTATAATATTCAGTCTCCTGGTCATCCCACTGAGCCATGATCGGAGTCTTAAGGAAAAGTACCTTTGATATATTAATATATAGCGTGCAGATAATTTGCTATAAATGGGGGAGTGCAGAACCCCCAAATTCAGGCCAGAAATGGAATGCCCTTGATTAGAATGTGGAGGGAGCTGCCTGAAAGCACTCTCAGCCGTAGCCTACTTTTATTTTACAACCCAGTCAGCTTTGATGCTGCTGGGCGTCAGGGAGCAATTGCGGTGACTTGGGGGCCCCTGCACACACGCGCTGCAATCCACGAGCCGATCGATTCCAAAAGGGAAAGTGGATCGGCTCGTAGGGACGCGCGCGCATGTAAGGGAAATAGAAAGGAGACTGCAGAATGCAGCTCCGCTCCCGCTCCACTACAATAAAGGGCTTCAAAAACTGGCAAAAAGCCAGAATACCAAAGCGCCCGGTCGCTTAAATACACAAATGAAAAGCGCGCTGAATCGCGACGCTTGAAAGCGAAATAATTACAGCAATTAACATCCAATAAACATGAAAATAACAGAGAGAAATAAATCGTGTACTTATCTGCTGCGAAGCAGCAAAGAAAGAGGAAGTGACATCAAAGGTCAAATGACTTATTGCAGAGGACATGGCTAGTGATTGGACCATGTGATAGGATGTTAAGCATCTTAGGATGTGTAGTTTTTTCTGTTACTTGTATTTGATTGGCTGCTGTTTAAGTCAGTAAAGAAAGAGAAAGCATAATCGGAGCCTCCGGTCCTGACAGAATAAAAGGCTCATGTCTGTGGAATGCCCTGTGGTGCTGTGGAGGTCACAGGTTACCCCATCCAGAAGGAGGGTCCTCACCCTTCCTGTCTTCGCTGCACAATTCTTGAAACTATAGTAAAACGCTCGAGAAACACCACAGTGTTTTCTTAAGCAGAAAGTTGCAAACCTCCAACATGAGAGAGAGAGAGAGAGAGAGCGCTGAGGCATGCATGTACCATAGGCCCTGCAGGCCTCGATGGGAGGTGGACACTCACTGTTCCCTGGGGCCCAGGATTCAAAGCACATTTTAAAAGGATTCAGGACTCCAGCCTGCTTAAAGCTGTAGGACTGGTGTGTGCTGTTCATGGCCCTCTGTTACCTGTCTCCAGCATGGGCCTAAAGCATGCCCCTGCAACACAGGGGCCCTCCAAACCTTCAGGGGCACCTTCCAATCCTACAGCAGGCCCCATTCAGCCCAAAATCAACGAATGTCTGTGAGGCATGGGAGACCCAGAGGCCCCTCATCATGTTTTGTGGGGGAGGGACATCATTTTGTGCCATACCACCACCTTGATTCCACTTGAGATCTGACCAATTCTTATGTGAATCAGGAAACTCCGGAAAACATGATTATTCAGACTCACTTTCTAATGGATCTTCCTGATTATCAGGGGCTACCACAGCAAGATAATTTCTGGGTCGAAGTCTTGGATCTGTTAGCCAGGGAAGGGTTTTCTTCTCCCGTTCTAGAACAACAAAACTCCTTCCTTTACAGAGCGATATCCAGTTTTTCAAAACCATCTACATTATTGCAATGAAGGAATATAAGCCTTGCACATTTGCAAGTCTGAGGACATCTCCTAGTCAACTACTCGTTTCATTCCTAAAACCAAATTACCCTGCTTCACCTTCTAATTTAGCCAGATGGGTTGAATGGATTATGTCACAAGTATACCTTGATATTTCCACACTTCTGGCACATTCTTCCAGAGGAGCTGTGGTTTCAGAGGCCTTTCGAACCGAAGCTAAGTTAGAAGATATTCTGAGAGAGGCTGAATGGTCTTCAGCAAACACTTTTAAAGCTTTCTATTACACACCACTTTTTTAAATCTGTTTTTCTGTTTGTAAATTACTGTAAATAGCATAATGGTAGCCTCCAGGCCTGACATAAGATGCAAATGTTTCAAGTATCAATGTAGGAAAGTCCCAATTTACCACATTGGCCTCATAATCTATCATCTGCTGCAGAATGTACAGATTCAAATAAAAATGTTTATGCTAAGGAGGTGAAACCCTTGCTCCGATAGTGTTAATGTGTAAAAAAGTCAAAATAATGAGGGCCTACTGACCCAAAAAGTGCCACATACCTTCAAAATAATTTGTCTTTTCTTGTTGTATTCTTTAGTCCATGCTGTCACATAATTTGGTCCTCACGTGCTGCTTAATTCCATTGGCCTTGCTAATGCACAACTGTGTAGTACACATTGGTAGTCCAGAAAGGTTTGCTGGGTATTGCAGTTTTTGTCTTGCATTAAGTATGTTTCTATTATTGATAACTGTCTGCTATCAAAATAAACAGCAGGAAAGACAGCATAATATGTGCAACCCTGTCTCTAATAACAATTGGAGCATTCCTACATTAACACTTTGAAATGTGCATTAACACTCATTTTATTGACATTGTAAAAAAGAAAACACATTTTTCAAGTGAAAAAATGCAATTTATGATTTTGAAGAATCTATCTTCCGCCACACAAATCTATATATGTTTTGCCTCTTGCCGGTGCTGGTTGTACCAAAATTCTCGCCTTGTGTAACAAGCTTTGGCAAAGCCAACAGATAAGGGGTTAAAGTGCTAACATCTTAAGCATTGGGACTTCGAAGCAAGCAACACAGGAGGGAGCTAGCAGGAGTGGACGCGGAGGTGAGAGGGTGGTTATAATTTTAAAGTAGTCTCTCATGAACTTAAATGTAAGCATTGAAGTGGAGGTGGAAGAACACACCCAAACAGCCAATAGTATTAGTTGAGAGATAAATACCCCACGGGCAAGAGCCAAGACGTCAGAGGCAGATTTAAAAAAAGCAAGCAGTCAAATGGACAGATCAAAATCCCACTCTACATATATTGGGAGCAGCATGTCAGTCTAATAGCTGCGCTGTCCAAGCGCTGCCCTACAAATGACCCTGCTCATAAACCCCAGGGAGAAAGGACAGAGGAGGAGAGAAGAAAACTCCTCTGTTGCAGCAACCAGTTGACCTCAAGTGGCAGCCTTTACACACTCACAAATGAAGGCCACACCTGCCCAAGGTTCCTACTGACACTTTTGACATCCTCCTTTCAAATTCTGGTCTAAAAAGACTTGGGGGCATATTTATACTCCGTTTGCGCCGAATTTGCGTCGTTTTTTTCGACGCAAATTCGGCGCAAAACTAACGCCATATTTATACTTTGGCGTTAGACGCGTCTAGCGCCAAAGTATGAGGAAAGAGCGTCATTTTTTTGCGTGAACGTCTTCCTTGCGTTAATGAGATGCAAGGTAGGCGTTCCCGTCCATAAAAATGACTGGGGCAAGGGGGCATGACTCCTGTCTTTACTAAGACAGGAGTCATGTAAATGGCGTCTGGGCGTCGTTAAAAATGGCGCAAATCGGGTGGAGGCGATTTTTTTGCGTCAACCTGACTTGCACCATTTTTAAGACGCCCTAACGCCATTTTCCCCAACGCAGGCGCTGCCTGGTGTACGTGGTTTTTTTCCACGCACACCAGGCAGCGCCGGTCTGCTAGCGCCGGCTAACGCCATTCAATAAATACGGCGCCCGCATGGCGCTTCAGAATGGCGTTAGCCGGCGCTAAACTTTTTGACGCTAAACTGCGTTAGCGCAGTTTAGCGTCAAAAAGTATAAATACGGGCCTTGATCCCAGCTTTGTTTTCTTTATTTCTATATTTTTATTGTACTCTTGTCCCCTGCAGTCTAATTGGGCATCTTCTTGAGCTACTCTCCTCACAAAACTTTGAAATGACAATTCTGTATTTCGTTACAGTCACTGCTGTTCCAAAAATGAATATTTGCAGTTTTGTCAAGGTCTTGCTTTTAATTAATCTCTCTGGACTTCAAAAATTAAGCGCAGATGTAATCGATGTTTCCCCACTAGGACCCAGATTTAAGAGAGCCTAATGCCTCCTTGCGCCACATTAGTGTCACTTTTTATGGCGCTAATGTGGCCCAGCGAGGCCAAATTCACCACGCCATATTTACAACGTGGCACAATGCATGTACTGGTCCACTTTGTACGCCTTGTGCCACATTATGCCTGTGTCAGCCATGATGTAGGCAAAGGGGGCGTTCCCCCATTAGGGGGGACTGAAAAATGGCGCAGTGGAATCTAAGAGATTCCAATGCTCCATTTTTACCGGCTATTTTTAACACCTGCTCCGGACAGGCGTTAAAAGGGTGCATACCATTGTTCTCTGCAGGATTAGCGCCAAACTGGTAGGTGCACAAATTCAGGCACAGCTGTCCCATCAGAGTCAGTGTATCCATAGCGTGGGACACTGCAGCAGCTTTAATGGCTAACCTGGAAACTGCCCAACCAATGACTTGGAAAAGTGGGGTTTGTTCAGTGTGTGGATAGAGCTCAAGCAGGCAGAATGCTATTTTTCCTGGAACACTGAAAATATTTTTACCATTTCTATCTCTGGTCCCTGTCAGCCTTCTTTCGTGTTCTTCCTCCTTCAAGTCTTCTTTTAATTTTTTTCTGTTCCTCAATCTTGTTTTCATCTCTTCGTGTGCTTTGTCTTGACATGCTGTCACTCAAAATATAAAAGAGCCATCTGGTTTATCTTCATAGCTGCCAGGTTTCTCAATTCCATGCTCAACTAGTTACCCCAGTCCCAGTTTTTTCTTAGAATTCTAGAACTCTTTTAACCAGGTCTACAATTCCAAGAATTCAATGGAAAAACTTGACTAGACTAACTAGTCACGCATGAACCTGGAATTCTTTGCAACTCTATGAGGCATATTTGCAAGGAAGTGGTGTTTAGTCCTGATGCGCCACTTTTCTTGCATCCCCTTGCGCCTCCCCCAATGACACCATGGTTGCGCAGTATTTACAGTTCCTATGCACCATGACGTTTGTTACTGCAACAGGGTCAAAGTTTTTGGTGCTGTTGTTGGCGCTTTGCTGTACTAGGACCAAAAATGTTGGCGCTAGTGCAGCAAAGCACAGGGAGGCCGATGGGTCAATACAGGAGCATCACTTTAATGCCTGCTTGTGCAGGCGTTAAAAATGATGGAAAAAATGGCGCAGTGAAATCTTGTAAAGTTCTCTGCGTCATTTTTTGGGGCCTCCCTGCGGGGGATGCCCACCTTACCTACATTATGCCTGGCACAGGCATAATGTGGCGCAAAGGGGTTACAAAGTTGCGCAATACATGCTTTGTGCCACTTTGTAAATATGGCACGGGGGAATGGCCTCCTTAAAGTCGCGTTAGCGTAAAAAAAAAAGATGTTAAGATGGGGCAAGCCATTGCAGGGGGTTGTAAATATGCCCTTATATGTTGTTTTTTTTGCTTTATATTGCCACACTGAACAACTCAATTGCTTCTTGGCACTGGAGAATGGAACTGGAATACATAGAGGGAAAGACACATTTCATTAGTGCCAGGGACGGCACTGATAACTAGTTATTCTAGTGACTCACAGAATCGCTCATTATATACCCATAGCTGGCAGGTTCAGATTTTTTTAGCTAATCCTGGATTTTTATAGAATAAATGCTTTGCTTTCTGGGATATATAGTTTCATTTTCTCAATGAAACACTTAGGTTTAATTATCCCATCATACAGTGTGTGACTGGGTGAACAGTAGGGACTTGCTCACGTTGTCACCCCTTGGCAGCTACGTTAAATTAAGGGGCATATTTATGAATTTGTCACGCAGTGCAGCAAGTCACCTTGCTGCGCTGAACTGCATGAAAGGCAAAGGGTAGGATCGGAAAGGGCAGGAATGTGTCTTTTTCCCTGCGCTGGTGCTGTTTTGGCAGCCTAGTGCCAACACAGGCCGCCCTGCATCATCGTGCAAGGGTGCCTCCATTGCATGATGGATTGGTTTTGTGCAGGAAGGGGCACCATCCTGCACCAAAAAACAGTCCCTGAGGCTTTTTCCTCTTCCAATGTGTGCTGCACAATGCACCACACATAGAAGGAGGAAAAACGAGGAGAAATTAAATTATTTCTCTTCGTTACGCCGCTCCTGGGGAGGCGTATCTTTTTGGTGCATTCCCAGGTTTACCAGGTCTGGTAAATCTGGGAATGCGTCAAACACCACGTGAGTTGAGTGTGAACACACATGCAATGCCCACGGAAAGCCTCCCTAGTGCAGATTAAAGCAATGCAGCAATTTGCGCTGCATTGCTTTACTTCAGATTTATAGAGACACTCGGTGCCATACAAAGTGGCCTTTTGTGGCTTCATAAATCTCACTTAAGGTTTGCGCCATGCATGTACCACCTTGCCTAGGGCAAACACATTAAAATGGCACCTAGGGGCATATTTATTCTTTTTGGTGCAAAACTGCTAATGCAGTGTTGCATCAAAAGGTTTTCCACCGGCTTGCACCATTCTTGAACGCCAGCCGGACACCATATTCATGGAATGGTGCAAGCCGGTGCAAAGGGTAGTCTAGCGTAAAAACAAATGACGTTAGCCGGGTGGGAGTGGCGGTATGGGAGAAGGGGGTTTTGCACCTTAAAATGAAGTTAGGCAAATGAGTCTAACCAGCCTAGCGTCATTTTCTGACGCAAAACCATCCATACCACATGACTCCTGTCTTAGAAAAGACAGGAGTCATGCCCACCATCCCAATGGCCAGCACAGAGGACCAGGATCGCCTGGGCATGGCCATTGCACCCAGTGCCATGTAGGGGGGCCCACATCAGGGCCCCCAATGGCACTTTAAAAAATAAAAAAATAATACTTACCTGTACTTACCTATACTTGCCTGGGATGGGGTCCCCCATCTTCCACTGTCCCTCTGGTGTGGGCGGGAGTGTCCCCGGGGCCTGGAGAGGCACCTGTGGGCTTATTCCAGGGTGTTCCACCATGGAAATAGGCCCACAGGTCCCCTACCACCAGCCCTGACCCAGGTGTTAAATAATGGTGCAAAGCAAGCTTTGCACCATTATTTGACCCTTCCCCCCGTGCGTGATTTTAGCACGGGGATAAATATGGACCTAAGGCGATAGAGTAATTTTTTTGCACGGGAACACCTACCTTGCATCTCATTGACGCTAGGTAGGTTTCCACGTCCAAAAAATGACTTTAACTCCATAACCCGTCTAGCGCCAAAGTATAAATATGGAGTTAGTTTTGCACCGAATTTGCGTTTTAAAAATGACACAAATTTGGCACAAAACAAGTATAAATATGCCCCTTAGTGCTTATTGTGTGCCTTTGTTTTCCGGTGTTTGTTACCACCCCCAATAGTTAACACCAACACTTACTTATGGCAGTCTACCACATGGTGGCACTGTCTATTTGTGTATGGAGCACATCAGTTTAACAATTAAATGCACATTTTAAAAATAAGTTTAGAGTGTCCAGGCCATTCTTAATGCTTTGGGTTGCCTGGAATTATCCAAACTTTTACATCTATAGGAAAGTGATGTTTAGAAGGAAGTATTTAAACTGACATATGGCAGTAATTGCAGTTCCAGTAGGTAGTACAGCCTACAGTACCAGTATGAACAAGACCTCGGGCTGTGGATCACAAATTAAGCACTAGAGTTGGGCGAGCCACTGAAAGCTCCAGCCAGAAGCCTGGCTTTGTTTCAGGTCTTGAGCACAAAACGCACAAGCTTTATTTTTGCTTCTGCCTGCCACCCACGCTCTATCATCATGTGTATAGAACTAAAAATAAAGCATAAACCTTGGGTATTAAAAAGGAAAGAAATAGGAAGCCATAGAGTGGGTAATTCGCCTAATGTGAACCAGAAAACCAGGGACAATCCTGGCTTCCCTTCCTGACCAAAGTGTGTGATACTTGGCACATATTTTATTTTACAGTCTCTCCCTTTTCTGCGTTAACACTAGTAATGCCTGAGTTCATGAGGTGCACTGTTGAAAAATAATCTGATGTTTTATGCTGAATCACTTCTGCATGTTAAAGAAATATATATATTTTTTTATTTTAAGAGCCGCTCATTTTCACATGATGTTTGTTGCATGATTTAGATCCCTTTACTCAGGGCTAGGTTGTTCACTCTTGGCTCGGCTCTTCCTGTTAATTTGTTGGCTCGCCCACCTCTTTTAAGCACTGGTTAAATTACAGTCATATTCAACACATTTAAATAATACTGCTTAGTAAGCAGTAAGGTGAGCTTGTGATTAGTCGCTCACAGAACAACAGAGCCAATGGGTGAAGAGGGCTGACCCACTGCTTTGTGCTGGTTGTCATGGTGAGAAGACTCCAGGCTTGAATGACACCAGAACGGACCAATGAACAAAGAGGATCCACCGAAGGCACCTTTTGAGATATCTTACGCAAAGAGAACGAGTGAGAAGACTTGAGCCCGTTTGCACGCATGCGCAGTAGCACAGGGCCACATAGTGGTGAATACTTGCCTGGCCTCTTTGCTGCCCATTCGTGGCCTCTCATCGCGCACAGCGAAGAGCCCGGGGAACAGCCGCCTTTCCTCGCCGAGGAGCCTCTCCCTGTTTCCGTAGTTATTTCGCTTTTTTGATTGATAAACCTATTTTTGGTGTCGACTGCTGTTATTTGTTTTTTAATATAATTGAGGGCGGGCACCGGTGTAGGATTTCGAATAAAACAATGCCCCTTCAGCAGAGAGAACAAAGCTGTAGAGAAATATAAATTGTGGTCCAAAAATAAGCAGGATAATGTCATCCAAAAATGAAAAGGGAATAATCCCACAGAGTACGCCGCCGGTGACGGCCTCACATAGGGATTTCGGAAGTTTTATTTCCGGAGCCTTCTTAGCGCAGTAGGCAGCGCGTCAGTCTCATAATCTGAAGGTCGTGAGTTCGAGCCTCACAGAGGGCACAGTGATATTTTTTTAAAAAAAATATTACTGAGGCAAAACGTGCATCACGATTAATTTATAAATACACCATGCTGCGTGTAGAGGATTGATTTCTATCATGCATTTACATTTGAACTGTATTTTATTACAAGCACGGAGGCTCCTATTATGCTTATCTTCTCTTGCTTTAATTCAAATAGCAGCCAAGAAACTACAAATCCCAGCAGACCCCGCTGGGAAACTACAATAACGAATATGTCATACAATATGTCATAGAGTATGTAACCAATCAGATGCACAGAGGGGTATAAACATATTGGCTGATAGCAACAAGTCCTCTTTTCTTGCTGCTAGCAGTCAAGATAAGTACTATCTTCTACTCATTTATTAATTTTCGTTTTGCGTGTATATATTTAACCTGGGCATAGTTTGTTCGAATTTTCCACTTAATGTATGTTGTTTTGTCTTCTTATATTCCGTATCATTCCGTTTTCTCCTGAATATTTGGGAAATTCCTTTCCCTTCGCTTCGCGCCCCAACGTTCTAACTTGAACGCCTGGGGCGCGCGCGCACGCTCTATCCGCCGCATTCCTCTCAAGCGAGCGGACGGAGCTTCTGACAGCTGAACGCGCGTCAGATCAGCTGTTTTTTCTCTTCAGCTGAGGCTTGCCGGCTGTTCTCTGCGGCATTGCTTCAGCGTACACGCGTTCGGCAGCGCTCCTTTGCCTCAAGTTTCTTCGTCCTTTTCTTTGGCTGCGGTCGCGCCTTTACATTTGGAAAGGTTTTTTAAACCTCTACGACATCGTCATAGTGCACTCTACTGGGCTTGTCAAACACCGTTTTTTCTCAATACAAGCACTTTATTTCACGGTTGGTTCTTTCATTTATTTATTTAACCTGTTGAAAGGGAAATTTTAGTTATTTATTCGGAATATGGAAAATTACTCAGAAGAGGATGACGCTCAGCAATTCAAGGAAGATTTGGACTCTTTTATTAAAGATTCGGTCCAGAAAGCGGTTTCTGCTTCAATCTCGGGGGTTTCTAAAACATTTGAGGCCTCTATTAGAAAGTTAATCTCTTCAGCCTCGCCTTCTAAATCCAAAAAAAGAAAGGCAGACAAGGCTCAGGATGACTCCGACTCTCCGGTTAAGAAAGTTTCTAACCAGGCTTCCACCCCTAGCACTTCCTTTCCTATACAGATCACTAATCTGGGAGATACTGATGATGACATGGGTGATTCAGATTCGGATAAAGATTCGGATAAGGAGGATCCAGACATAATGATCTGGCCAGGGCCTACGGAGAAGAGGCGTAAAACTTCTCTGAGTCAACTGGGAGAGTCTTCTCAAACAAAATTAAAAAATACCTTAGTGGACTTCGCGGGCCAACCGATGTTTGACCCATCCCTTATCCGTCACCCAAATTCCACTGAATGGACTCCCTGTGATCATGTATCGGAATACGTACTTAAGAACTTACGTCAACCTCTAGAGAAACTGGTACGTAACAGACTCAAATCTGAGTGCCCCAGGCCTTCACTACCGAACAACATCACTAATACTCCGGCCATTGATCCAAATATCATAATGTTTTTCACAAAATTTGGCAAAGATCCCAAAAAAGGTGTGGACAGAGCCTGGACCAACTGTCAGGACAGGCTGCTGGATATCTCCGGTCCACTCACTAGAATTTTGGATCTAGCAGAAGAGGCTAGAATGGAGGGCAAGAAAGTGGATCCGGTTGTACTCTCTAATTGGGCCCAAAGGGCGATATGTCTTCTTGGAAATGCTAACGCCTCTATGGCACAGGAAAGGCGGAAGAGTCTACTCCTTAAAATCGACCCTAAACTCAATTCTCTCGCAACCAAGGAGACGGGTCCAGAAGCCAACGGTTTGCTGTTTGGAGACTCTTTCCTCAAAGAACTCAGCAAATATGTTCAAACTTTTGCTTCAATGGACAAGGCGCAGTCTTCCATGAACAAAATCTTTCACTCCCGTGTTTTTGGAAGAGCCGGCAAAGGCAGGAGCCGCTTTGCCGGCCGCTACACCCAGAGGGGTGCGGTCAATCAGACCAGAGGCTCCTCTTCATACCCTCAGGAGTACAAGCCACAGTTCTATCCACAAAGGTATCGCTCCTTCAGACGTGGCTTCAGGTCCAGAGGCTCCCAAAACGCAGGTAAGCGTTCCTCCTTGTGGCTCATTGTTGGTGGGAGGCCGGACGGCTTTGTTTGTGACAAATTGGCGGTCTCTAACCGCAGATCCTTGGGTCCTGCAGACAATTTCAGGATATCACATAGAACTCTACTCGATTCCTTTCCAACATCATCATCCAAAACCCTTAAAGTTTTCCGAACAGCAAAACACTCTTCTTTCTCGCGAGGTTCATTCTTTACTCCTCAAGCATGCGATAGAGCCATGCGCTCCTCACCCTTCAGGCTTTACAAGCACTTTGTTTCTCGTACAAAAGAAGAACAAGAAATTTCGTCCTGTGATAAACCTCAAATTGTTCAACAATTTTGTCGTTTATCACCATTTCAAGATGGAATCTATTCTCCATCTCCGAGATTCGTTGTTAACAAACGATTGGATGGTCCGCTTAGACCTACAGGATGCATACCTTTCCATTCCCATTCATTACTCCTTCAGGAAGTTTCTACAATTTCAGTGGAACGGCCAATTTTATCGATTTACATGTCTTCCATTTGGCCTCTCCTCGGCTCCTTGGTGCTTTACCAAGGTGTTGAAACCAGTCATAACTCATCTACGAGCTCAGGGAGTCAGAATTATCGTATACTTAGACGACTTCCTAATCCTTCACCAGGACAGATCCACTCTCATACAACATGTGGACATGTTAGTTTCTCTTCTTCAAAAGTTAGGTTTTCTGATAAACAACGACAAATCCAACCTCATTCCATCTCATCACATGGAATTCTTGGGGTTTCTCGTAGACTCTATCAAGGCTACTCTTCATCTTCCGGCCCAAAAAATTTCCCATATCAAGAAAGAAATACACTTAGTTCTCAGCAAATCACAACTTACGATCAAAGGTCTCGCCCGGATAATTGGTCTGTTAGCATCATCCATTCAAGCTATATTTCCAGGTCCCCTTCATTATCGAGCACTCCAGCGTCTAAAAATCCGACATCTAAGAGAGGGCTTTACTTACGAAGACCTAATCTTGCTGGATCACGAATCCCGGATCGAACTTCAATGGTGGCTCGATCATCTAGATGCTTGGAATGGCCGGGCAATATTCTCTACAGCACCAGATCTTGTTTTAGAATCCGATGCAAGTCGGACTGGTTGGGGCGCAAGATGCGATCAGTTCTCGACTGGAGGTTTATGGTCAAGAGAGGAGTCATATCTGCACATAAATTGTTTAGAGATTCTTGCAGGTTCCTTTGCGATCCAAACCTTCGCCAAAGACAGGGTAAGTTGTTCTATTCTCCTCCGGATGGACAACCTTTCTGCGGTTCGTTACATAAATCATCTTGGAGGTACTCGGTCAAAACCCCTGGCCGAGCTAGCAAAGAGTCTATGGGAATTCTGTCTCCAAAATCAGATTTCGCTTCGAGCAGAGTATCTTCCAGGAGAGATGAACACAATCGCAGATTGGTGTTCCAGATATCTCCAAGATTCGAGCGATTGGCGTCTTCACCCCTCAGTATTCAACGCTCTTTCTTCCAAATTCGGTCCCTTCTCGGTCGATCTTTTTGCTTCTCGTTTAAACAGCCAGATCCCTCGGTACTACAGCTGGCGTCCAGACCCCCAGGCTTTGGCCACCAATGCTTTCCAACAGGACTGGTCCAATCAAATCAACTATGCTTTTCCTCCTTTCATAATGATTTCCAGGGTTTTGGCGCAGGTTCGCCGTCAATCCACCAGAATCCTCTTGATTACCCCCCTCTGGCAAGGTCAGCCTTGGTTCCCGTTAGCCCTCGAGCTACTTATAGATCTCCCCGTTCTTCTTCCAAGTTTCCCATCTCTATTATTGAATCCTCAAGGTCATC